>NC_047089.1:247481036-248106036 GCF_902459505.1 Geotrypetes seraphini
CCACTTAAGTATCATGTATAAATTCATCTTTGTCCTCTATGTCTGTCATAATTAGATTGTAAGCTCTTTTGAGCAGGTCTGTCTCTTGCGTGTTTAATGTACAGAGCTGCATCCGTCTGGTAGTGCTTTAAAAATAATAAATAGTAGTAATGTCCACATGCACAAGTGACACTGAAATGTGGGTACCCAGTTACGAAATTACTTCCTCAATGATCACTCCAGCCGCTTGTGAAAGGGCCTATTGAAAGATCAGCATTCATTTAGGGAATATGTTCCGAGCAAGCGCTGGTACTCTGCTAATGGTCTGAAGTCTTTATCCTGCGACGAACCAAATCTGAAAGCCAAATGGCGCTGAAACCTCGGGCTGGCTTCAGCTACTGCGTGATCTCTGTGTCTGCTCTGCCTTCTGCTTGAAAGATTAATGCATCGCATTTCTTCTTGTATGTCATGTGCTTGGCAGAGCAGTACAATTTTTTTTTTTTACGGCATTTCTAAATAAATAATAATGAAATACTGTTCAGTAAAAAAAGTTGCGTTGGTCCACTTGGTTTAGCAGACTCGTTTTCTTAAATCTTGTGACTAGAAGAGGAACTTTACACCCCCCCTCTCAAAAGACACACAGAAAACGGAGGACACGGCCTTGTTAATGGTGCAGAAAATAAAATTGTTTGTGTTATAAATGGGGTCTTCCTTGCAGCTGTGAAATCCAGAAGCGCTGTCGGGTTATTTATGTTCGCTCCTTTGTTAAGCCTCTTTCACGTTTCCTTTCCATGTGCTCATTTGATCCGCGGCAGGTGTCCTCCTCCTGTGGTGTTCACCCAGAATCTAGATGTAAAAAAATTGCCTAACAGAGGAAATGGCTCTCGTAGCATTACTCTGAGGCAGTAATCTAATGCAGGCACTGAACCAAAGCCTACTAATTTATGATACTTGAGCTTATATGAGACTGATAGAGTGAAGACTCTGTGTTAAGAATCGTGTCTAGATTGAGCAACTTGGGCTGTCCTGCCTCAGAGAGCAGATTTGAAAAAGAAAGGGTCATGAAAAGTGATCACCTTTCACGGGTTGAGTCCAGCCCTGTAGGATTCACCGCAGATGCCGTGTTCTTTATTTTATTCCACTCGGGAACTTTTGCTTAATGAATCCATCGTGCCGTTCTTTGTCCGTGACTGCAATGCTTTTGTGATAAACAGCAGAGCGACCAAAGGTCATGAAGCGAAGGTCAAGCTTTGGGTTCATTGTCCTGGGATCATGGGCTGCCGCTGTAGGATCTACTTCTACAGCAAGTGTCGGCAACCTGCGGTCCACCGTTGACTTTTAGGTTGCCCCCCACCGGCATTATCCAGAGATTTGCCCATTTTTCAATACATTATTTTGCAAATATTTTCAGTTTATTTCCATCGTTTTAAGTTAAAGTTATTGCTTACGTATTTAAACCTCTTGTTCTCTTCCAGTTCATTGTTTTCTTTTTTTTTTATTCTTTATTCATTTTCAATATTTTCAATAAGTGCAATACAAATTAAATACGTTTTATGTTTAAGACATCACTTAATACTCTTTCAAGAAACAAATCAATCTATATCCCTCCCCCCACCCTATCCCATAACTATTATAAATTAATAATCAATTAATTTTTTGTTTATATGATAGGTATGTTTAACTAAAATTTAAGAATGTATTTGAAATTGTACACATTAAACGTCAATGGGCTTAATCACCCTATAAAAAGGAAAAAAACGCTTAATTTTCTTAAAAAACAAAATGCCGATATATATTATCTCCAGGAAACACATCTGTCCGCTAAATCAGTTCATTGTTTTGTTTCTCTTGCTACTTGATGGTGTAGGGACTCCGGAAGGGGGGGCAGGGGGTGGGCATCTGTATTTTTGAAAATTTGTATCTTGAGCACTGTTTGTATGGCTGAGCGCTCTGTATCTGTGATTTATTTTGGCTCAATAAAATTCATTTATAGATACTTAATTTTTTATCACAGGTGATCTGTGGACTTCGGTGCTTTCCTGTTTCTGACATTACATAATGTTGAGGCCTGCTGGGGATAGTCCTGATATTCATGTGGCCTTCTGGGCAAAAAAGTTGCCCTCTTCTGTTCTACAGGCTGCAGTACGTCACCATCATGAACACCGACAGTTCTTAACAACATCACAAAATATCTGCAAACTGTATCAATAACAAAACTGCTAGGAGCTAACCTCAATAGCCCTATGCCCCTCTTTCCCCCACCCACTTCGAATCAAAGAGCTGTCTGAGTTGGTTACTAGAGCCTGTAGTTTCCATCCTTTGAACCAGGAAGATATATTACTGTAGCGGGATGCCTCTCCATTGGCCATATCTCTCTCACCGTCTTTCGAAATGCCGTCAGAATGCTCTTAGCTTAGTCTACAGATTAACAGAGTCAAGTTTTGCTAATATCTGAGTCCTCGTAGGGACCTCCTTTGTCTTCCAGGCAGCTAGCTGTAGGAACGGGACAGCTTTAATAAGGAATGAAAGAGTGAAAAATGGATTGGGTTCTCCCCCAGTTGGGACAGTTTACTACAACGAGGATCTGCGTGAGAAAGCTTACATCCTCCTCTGTACCTTCATTCTGTTACCAAAGAGCCACCTCCTTCTGCTGGCTCAAGAAATCCTCCCGTGTTCTGCTTTTGAATCTTCCCGTACTGAGACTCATCTACTCACTAAGGAAACACGACCATATTACAGAAGCATACATCAACTCACACTGGCTACCAATCCAAGAAAGAATACTATTTAAATTCTACTGTATGTTATTCAAAACCTTAAATGGAGACAGCCCAACCTACCTGAACAGCCTTATCCGAACCACCTCAATCAGATATAGAAAAACAACTCCCCCCCCCCCCAGATCAAAAAAGTAAAACGAAAAAAATTATATGATGGCCTCCTAGCTACCCAAGCAGCAAAACTGGATAACCAGATCTCCAATCTACTGATAACTACCCCAGACTACAAGATGTTCAGAAAAGAAATAAAAACTATAGTCTTCAAGAAATTCCTGAAACAGTCCTAACATCACATATACCATCCTTCCTCCCTCCCTCTTCCCGCCACATTGAAACTACCGGACTTCTCTTTACCTCTCTAGAAAGGACAAATGATCTTCCATTGTAACCCACCGTTTATAATTCTTTTGTAATCCACTTGAACCGCAAGGTAATGGTGGAATAGAAATCTGTAATGTAGTTCCATCTTTAAAAAAATTTGGTGTGGTAAAAGAAAGTTGCAGTCCAGCCAGATAACCTGCCATCTTGAAATATGGCTAAGAGAATATGGGGAAAGAGGCATTCTTTTTTTTATTAGATTTTCAAACTACAATTGTGCAACAAGTAATTCATATACATAAAATATCGCAAGACAAGCACAATAAACTTTCAGACATTAACATACAATTAAATTTTCCCCCACCCTCCCACCCCATACTCAAATAAAATAAAACCCACAAGAAACTATCCATATATACCCTGAATCAAGTTCCAATGCAACTGCCTTCCCCCAGCCTGAATGTGTATGTTTACAAGCCTATAAAATAAAATCAATTATTCTTCCTTACAAAATTTTGCCAATGGCTCCCAAATAGCCATAAACTTTCTGTAACGCCCTTGTTATATGGCCATGAAATGTTCCATTTTTAAAATGTAACACAGAGATTCCCACCAAAACTTGTAACTTAATCGATCTCAATTCTTCCAATTTCTTAAAATGAGCTGTATGGCAACCCCTGTCATTATAAATAGAAGTTTGTTATTTCGATTAGATATTTGGCTTTTAGCTCACTGGATTTTCCAATATGTTGTTCATTTTATCCCATATGGACCTCCAAAATTGAAGTATCACGGGACAATAAATGATCCAACGTCCCAGCTTAGAGATGACAGTGCCAGCATCTATTAGACTTTGAACTATCTAATTTCTGTAAACAAACTGGAGTCCAAAATGCTCTATGTAATAAGAAAAACCATGTTTGTCTCATAGATGCCGACACCGTACATTTATTCATTTTTCTATTCCGTTCTCCCAGGGGAGCTCAGAACGGTGTCAGGTCAAAAGCGCGCTGGGACAAAGGCGTGCCCAGACAATTGAGCACAGCGCGGAGGCACGCACCGCTCTAAATTACTGTTTTTAGGGCTCCGACAGGGGTGTGTGGGGGGGAACCCCCCCACACTTTACTTAATAGACATCGCGCCGCGTTGTGGGGGCGTTGTGGGGGATGTGGGGGGTTGTAACCCCCCACATTTTACTGAAAACTTCACATTTTCCCTGTTTAGGAAAAAAGTTAAATTTACAGTAAAATGTGGAGGGTTACAACCACCCAAACCCCCCATAACGCCGGCACGATGTCTATTAAGTAAATTGGGGGGTTCCCCACCCAAGCCCCCCCGTCGGAGCCCTAAAAACAGTAATTTAGAGCGGCGCGCGCCTCCACGCTGCGCTCAATTGTCCGGGCGCGCCTTTGTCTTTCGTGCCGTTGTCTATGAACCGCTCAGAACGGTTTACATTAATTTATTCAGGCACTCAAGCATTTTTCCCTGTCTATCCTGGTGGGCTCACAATCTATCTAATGGAGGGATTAAGTGACTTGCCCAGGGTCACAAGGAGCAGCGTGGGTTTGAACCCACAACCTCAGGTTCCAAATTCGTGGCATTCTTGTGATGGTGCTCGTACGTTGACCCCTTGATATGTGGACTCTAGCTTTTAGCTGAATTCTTAATCCTTTCTGAATCTAAGCTCAAAACAGTTATTTCCGTGCTCAAACAGACTCACTTTCTATCAAAGAGTGCCCAGTGGCAGAAGCAGGACATGACCCCTGGCTTGCCACCTGCTTCTCTAACCTCCTTAAATAACCCAGTTTGAGAAGAGTTTTTCGCTCACAATTGAAATGGTGAAAACACAGAGGATGTGGATGCAGAGAGGTTGATGCCTATAGTACAGTATATGTGATGCCCAGAGCAGGAAAAGGCTCTAGATATTTCCGTAAATGCTGTAGGTATAGACTGTATGAACCACCTCTCCCCCCTGCAAGCGGTGCAAAACGCAGCTGCGTGATTTATCACGACACTCACCTGACCCCTCTCCTCAAATCACTTCACTGGCTCCCTATCCATCTCCGCATACAATTCAGACTCCTATTATTAGCTGCAGCCCCTCGGTATCTCTGCCTCCCAGTTCCCCAGATCAACTGCTTTTATCCGTACCCTTCTCCTGCACTGCCAATTCCAGACTCCATTCCTTTCATCTAGCTGCCCCCTATGCCTAGAATAAACCACCTGAGTTCCTCCGTCACACTCCTTCCCCTGTTTAAAAGTAGATTGAAAACCCATCTTTTTGATAAAGCCTTCAAGCCATAACCCCACTCTAGCAAGCAAATTAGCCATCCTCTTGACCAGGGGGGCCCAAATGGTCGATCACAATCAACCAGTAGATTGCAAAGACAACGCGAGTTGATCGCGTTGCTTTTGCGATCTTTTTCTCCCTGCTGCTTCCCCAAGTCAGGCCTGGTGCATACAAGCACCGGACTTACAAAACTTCACCTCTGATGTCAATTCTGACGTCGGAGGGGAAGTTCTGCGCCAGCCCATCGCTGCCTGGCTGGCCTGGAACTTCCTCCCCGACGTTAGAATTGACGTCGGAAGTGAAGTCTTGGCCCAGCGCTTGTACGTGCCAGGCCTGGCTTGGGGATGCAGCAGGGAGAAATCACGTCGGTGGCTTGGGGGTAGGGAAAGAATCGGGAAAGTGGAGAAATCAGCACAATGGCTTGGGGGGGGGGCAGGGGGAGAGAGAAAGACAGGCAGAAAGAAAGAAATATTGGCTTTACAGAAGAAGGAAGTGCAACCAGAGACTCGTGAAATCACCAGACAAACAGGTAGGAAAAATGATTTTTGTCAATTTAGTGATCAAAATGTGTCCGTTTTGAGATTTATCTGCTGTCAATATTTTGCACTATGGCCCCCTTTTACTAAACCGCAATAGTGGTTTTTAGCGCAGGGAGCCTTTGAGCATCGAGAGCAGCACAGGGCATTCAGCACAGCTTCCTGCGCTAAAAACCGCTATCGCGGTTTAGTAAAAGGGGAGGGGGTATATTTGTCTATTTTTGTATAGTTGTTCCTGAGGTGACATTGCATATTTTAAAGTCATCTGCCTTGACCTCTTTGAATGATAATTAACATTTTCTCTGCGTACTGTGTGCTCTGTGTTTTTTTAAATTTTATTGTTGGTAGATCATTTTGACTTGGTCATTTGAAAAGTAGCTGGCAAGCCAAAAGAGTGTGGGCACCCCTGCCCTTGACTGTAGCCCCCCACCCTGGCATCCTGTTTGTCTGTTTAGATTGTAAATTCTTTTGAACAGGGAATGTCTCCTTTGTGACTTTGTACAGTGCTGTGTACGTCTGGTAGCGCTCTAGAAATAATTCATAGTAGTAGGACTGTATCCATGACCACGGACAATGACATTTCTATTTCTGCTTTGTCCTTAAGCCCCTTTTTCTCACTTGTGATTTAAACTCTGAATATCTGGGTTTGTCAGTATTCAGACCAGTACCTAGATAACAAACTGGATAGCATTAGGACTGTTTTTGTGCTGTCGTAACCTTACCTGGGTAGTTACCTATTTAGGGGACAGAATAGTGCCACTAATTGGGTATTTATGTATTTATTCAGTTTTCATTACCCTTCTCTCAAGGGAGTTCGTAACATTTTACATGAATTTACACTTCTTCCTCCAAATTCATGGGTTTTTGGGCTCGTGACTTCGGTTATTCACAAGTTTCTAAACCCTGACCCACCCCTGCCTCCCAGACCTCGCCACACCTTACCTGATGGTCTAGCGGTGAAGTGGGGGCAGAAGTGATCTTCCTGCGCTCCTGCCCCCCCTGCAGAGCCGCCAGGGAAAATGGCTGCCTTGACTTCCCACTGTAGTCTCGTGAGACTCCGCACAGGGCAGGGGCGTAGGAAGATTGCTCCTGCCCCGCTTCACTGCTAAACCACCAGGTAAAGTGTGGGGAGGTGGGGGTGGTTCAGAGTCAGCCCTAAAGTCTTTCACAGGCTGGCTCTGCCCCTAACCCCTGTGAATTTGGAGGGGGAAGTGTATTCAGGTACTTAAGCATTTTTCCCTGCTGGTGGGCTCACAATCTATCTAATGTACTTGGGGCAGTGGGGGGATTAAGTGGCTTGCCCAGGGTCACAGGGAGCAGCTTTAACCACTGCGCCACACTCTTAAAACTCCACCCAGGCTCCAACTTGAAAAATCTGGATAATGCTGCTGAAAATATGGGCATAACCCAGGTGAGCAGGCCTCATAGGGTAAAGGGTCATAGATTTGATATACTGCCTTCCTGCGGGTACAAACAAAGCGATGTACATTTATTATCTACAGGTGATTTCTTTGTTCCTAGTGGACTCACAATCTAGGGCGCTTTTAATCACGGGAACGTACACTTATTTTCAAAGCATAAAATGCCAAGTGGGAGCTTTTTGAAAGTGTGTTTTGAAATTTGCTCCATCTGTTATGTGCAGAAACAGCCAGTAAGAGACGATGCGGACCTCTAATGAAGTGTATTTTCCCTTGCAGCTCGCTTTCCAGTCTCGATTTTGTGACAAAACTAGGATAAAGGAATATCGTCCAAGGAATGTGCAGTACATGACACAGAGCACGGACGAAGATTCGGATTCCTGTGATGACACCACGGAGCTATTTTCCTTGAAGGACCAGGGTCCTTAAGAAACAGACGTTCTGCCAGGCCAGCTGTCAATATTATTAACAACCAGCTGTTAGTGCGAGTCCAGCAAGTGTCTAAAGAAACTATACAGATGTTTTAAAAAGTGCCTGAGCTGCTAAAGCACCGTCCACCTTTTTCCTCGCTTCATGCTCAGGAACCTATGCGGAAGGATCATCTGCATTTCTCCGCTCAGTCGACGCACTGAGCTTAATAAAGCCTAGTAAAAAAAAAAAAAAGGTTTGCACGCAAGCAGAAAACCTCCCTCTCCCTCCCCATTTCTGAAATCAGATAGCAGCAGGGCTTCTGTGACAGAGGCACGCCTGCTGGAAGCAAGGCCTAAGCCCTACCAGGGAAAAGCTGACAACAAATACAGCATTGATAACCCAGACTAATAAGAAATGAGAGCGAGAGTCTGCTTGAGGGGAAAAGGAGGTGTCAGAGAGGCTTTGTATGAATGAGAAGTATGCGGTGGATGGGGGTCTAGGCATCCTGTGTGCACGTCCTGTACGGAAAGGATGTGTGGAATATGCTAATTGAGCATGACTGGCTTTAGCTAGGAGCAGCTCTAGACCAGGGGTGGCTCACGGGCCAAATGCGGCCCACCGTGGAATTTTATGTGGCCCGTGAGAAGAAAATATCACTAACCAGGCTTTTGGCGATATTAAATACTGTATTTTGCAAATATTTTCCAAATAGCCACTCTAGCAGTTTGTTTTTAGCATTTTTAAGTTACATTTTTATTTATTTATCACAGAAAGTCTCTAGAGCTCTGTGCATTAGGTAATGTTGCTAGGGTTACCAGATTTCTTCTTGAAGAAAAGAAGACACATGGCCCCGCCCCCTCATCTCCTTTCCCGAGTCAGGGCCGTGGCTGGAGGGTTACCGAGCATGTGTGGATGCGGCCCGATGACGTCACACATGATCGAGACCTTCAAAATACTGAAAGGAATCGACAAAATAGAGCAGAGAAGATTATTTACACTGTCCAATTTGACACGGACTAGAGGACATGTAATGAAGCTAAGGGGGGACAGGTTCAGGACTAATGTCAGGAAGTTCTGCTTCACTCAGAGAGTGGTTGACACCTGGAATGCCCTCCCAGAGGAGATTATTGCGGAATCGACCGTCCTAGGCTTCAAGAGCAAACTAGATGCATATCTCCTTAAGAGAGGCATATAAAGATATGGTGGACTAAAAATTACGCCAGGTGTACACCTGGCGGGGCCTCCGCGTGTGCGGATCGCCGGACTTGATGGACCGAAGGTCTGATCCGGAGATGGCAGTTCTTATGTTCTTACGTCATTGCGTTGCATCCGCACATACTCGGAGTTCCTCCAGTCACGGCCCTGAGCTCGGCAAACCTGGACAAACTACCAGGGTTTGAAAATCCGTCCAGGCACCCAGACAGGGTGTCGGGTCTAAAGCGCACCGGGACAAAGGTGTGCGCAGACAATTGAGCGCAGTGTGGAGGCGCGCGCCACAGAAAATTACTGTTTTTAGGGCTCCGACGGGGGGGGGGGTGGGGGGGAACCCCCCACTTTACTTAATAGAGATCGTGCCGCGTTGTGGGGGGCTTGGGGGTTGTAACCCCCACATTTTACTGAAAACTTCACTTTTTCCCTGTTTTTAGGGAAAAAGTTAAGTTTACAGTAAAATGTGGAGGGTTACAACCCCCCAAACGCCCCCCAACGCCGGCGCGATCTCTATTAAGTAAACTGGGGGGCTCCCCAACAAAAAACCCCCGTCGGAGCCCATAAAAACTGTAATTTTCTTTGGCGCGCACCTCCATCTTGCGCTCAGTTGTCGGCGCGCGCCTTTGTCTTTCGCGGGGTTGTCTATGAACCCCCAGACAGTCCTGTAAAAAGAAGACAAGTCTGGGTTTTCCCGGCATCTAGTAACCCTAAATGTTGCGGATCTGTGGGATTAGTTCTGACATTCATGCAGCCCTCTTTGTATAAAGTTTGCCCATTTCTGCTCTATGCATAAACTAGAGACCATGAAACTGATAAAAATAAAACTGGGTGGGAGGCTGGCCTGAAAGTGCTTCTGCCATGCAGGAAATCAGGTTAAATAGCTGAACCTGAGGGAGAAAGCCCATCCACTAGGCAGTCAGCTAAAGCACCAGTTTTCTGAGGATTTCAAAAGGGCAGTGAGCTGGCTTTCAGAATTTACCAGTGGCCCGCTTAAAAGGATGCCATCTTCCTTCCGAGATTGACCCCGTGCCACAGAGGCAACTGAAGCCTTCTTAAGCACCCTTCCTCCTGCCTGCCTTAGGAGCTCAGCCACTGCTAAATTTAAGACACTCCCTGCTTCGTTTTGGTTTCCAATAGCTGGCGTTGTGCCAGTGGTGGCAGATAGATTGGAGGGCACAAGATAAGACCACACTACTTCAACATGCCTGATGTGGATTGGGTTACACTTACCTCTGCTTCCGGCAGCAGCAGGAGGCTATTAAACTCTATGAAAGGAGCAAGCCTCAGGCAACTGGTGTTGGAACCGACAAGGGATCAGGCAATACTGGACCTGATACTTATCAATGGAGAAAGTGTCACAGAGGTCTCGGTGGGCGACACATTGGCCTCCAGTGACCACAACATGGTATGGTTCAATATCAGGAAAGGTTTCACTATATCTACTACACTAACCAAAGTCCTCAAATTCAAGGACACAAATTTCAAAGAAATGGGAGACTTCGTTCACCAGGCGCTACAAAGCCAAGAAGAAACCGATAACGTGGAAGACATGTGGTTGACTTTGAAAGCAACCATAAAAGAAGCAACAAACCGCTATGTAAAATCAGTAAGTAAACGGCGAAGGAACAATAAGCCACAGTGGTTTACTGTGGAGATCTCAGACCTGATCAAGGAGAAGAAAAAAGCATTCATCTCTTACAAACAATCAGGGAAGCAGGACTCTAGAGCAGACTACCTGGCCAAATCAAAAGCCGTCAAAACAGCAGTCAGGGAGGCTAAATTCCTCACGGAGGAGTCTCTAGCAAAGAACATCCAGAAGGGAGATAAATCCTTCTTCAGGTATATCAGTGATAGAAGAAAAAACTCAGGCGGGATTGTACATCTTAGGAAACCAGACGGAGACTATGTGGAAAAGGATTCGGAAAAAGCCCAACTATTAAATGAATACTTCTGCTCAGTCTTCACCCGAGAAGCGCCAGGGCTCGGCCCTCAGCTACAGACAAGGGTTGGCTCAGTTGACCCGTTTAGTAACTTTGAGTTTACGCCCAGCAGTGTCTACGGTGAGCTGTCAAAGCTCAAGGTTAACAAAGCAATGGGGCCGGACAACCTGCACCCCAGGGTGCTTAGGGAGCTGAGTGATGTCTTGGCGGAGCCACTGTCTGCGCTCTTCAACCTCTCCCTTAGTACAGGCAGCGTCCCGTTGGACTGGAGGACGGCTAACGTCATTCCACTCCACAAGAAAGGCTCAAAGATGGAGACAGCAAACTACAGACCAGTGAGTCTAACATCGATAGTGAGCAAACTAATGGAAACTCTAATCAAACACCAATTAGATAAGATCCTGGATGAGGAGAATCTACGGGATCCCCGACAACATGGATTTACTAAGGGGAGATCCTGCCAATCCAACCTGATCAGCTTCTTTGACTGGGTAACGGGGAAGCTGGATATAGGGGAGTCCCTGGACATCGTGTACCTGGACTTTAGCAAAGCATTCGATAGCGTACCACACCGCAGGTTACTGAGCAAGATGAGTTCTATAGGATTAGGTAACACATTGACGAAATGGGTTGGGAGCTGGCTTGGAGGTAGACTCCAAAGGGTGGTGGTGAACGGCACCCCCTCTGAAATGACGGAGGTGATTAGTGGAGTACCACAGGGCTCAGTCTTGGGCCCAATCCTATTCAACATCTTTATAAGAGACTTGGCAGAAGGGCTTCGAGGTAAAATAACATTATTCGCCGATGACGCCAAAATGAGTAATGTAGTGGGCAAATGCACAACAGACGAAGATTCAGTGCCCGACAACATGATGCACGACCTACTCCTACTGGAGCGATGGTCTAGGACATGGCAACTCAACTTCAATGCCAAAAAATGCAAAGTTATGCACCTGGGCAGCCAGAATCCATGCAAGTCTTATACCCTTAATGGCGAGATCCTAGCAAAAACGGTAGCAGAACGAGACTTGGGGGTAATCGTCAGTGAGGACCTGAAGTCTGCCAATCAAGTGGAGCAGGCTTCGTCCAAGGCAAGACAAATCATGGGCTGCATACGAAGGGGTTTCGTCAGTCGTAAAGCGGAAGTCATTATGCCATTGTATAGATCCATGGTGAGGCCCCACCTGGAATACTGTGTGCAATTCTGGAGGCCGCATTATCGCAAGGATGTGCAGAGACTGGAGTCGGTGCAAAGAATGGCCACCCGGATGGTCTCGGGACTCAAGGATCTACCATACGAAAAACGGCTTGACAAATTACAGCTATACTCGCTCGAGGAGCGCAGAGAGAGGGGGGACATGATCGAGACGTTCAAGTATCTTACGGGCCGCATCGAGGCGGAGGAAGATATCTTCTTTTTCAAGGGTCCCACGACAACAAGAGGACATCCGTTGAAAATCAGGGGCGGGAAACTACGAGGTGACACCAGGAAATTCTTTTTCACTGAAAGAGTGGTTGATCGCTGGAATAGTCTTCCACTAAAGGTGATTGAGGCCAGCAGCGTGCCTGATTTTAAGGCCAAATGGGATCAGCATGTGGGATCTATTCACAGGGCAAAGGTAGGGGAGGGACATTAAGGTGGGCAGACTAGATGGGCCGTGGGCCCTTATCTGCCATCTATTTCTATGTTTCTATGTTACCGAAAAGATGTGCTGAGAGTAGAGTCGGTGCAACGGATGGCCACCAGGATGGTCTCGGGGCTCAAGGATCTATCATATGAGGAAAGGCTGAAAAATTTGCGGCTGTACTCACTCAAGGAACGTAGGGAGAGAGGAGACATGATCGAGACGTTTAAGTATATTACCGGCCGTATCGAGATGGAAGAAGAGATTCTCTTTCTCAAAGGACCCTCAGCCACAAGAGGGCATCCGCTCAAACTCAGGGGCGGGAAATTTCATGGCGACACCAGGAAATATTTCTTCACCGAGAGAATTGTTGATCCTTGGAACGAGCTCCCGGTGCAGGTGATCGAGGCAAACAGCGTGCAAGAATTTAAGAGCAAATGGGATGCCCATGTGGGATCCCTTAGAGGGTTAAGCGAAGGGAACCTGTCACCAGGAGTGGGATCCCTAGGATGACTTGGGGGTGGGTCAGTAGAGTGGGCAGACCTGATGGGCTATGGCCCTTATCTGCCGTCATCTTCTATGTTTCTATGTAACAGTAGAGTTGGGGGGGGGGGGGGGGAAGATCGAGAGCTTGCCTAGGTTACAAGACATCCTTGCTCCAGCCCTGAGTCCTGTATCTTGCCAGAGGCTTTTCACTGCAGTGGATAGAAACATAGAATACGACGGCTGAAAAGGGTCGGCAGCTCAACAAGTCTGCCCAATCATGATCCCTTCCACCCTCGGATATCTATCCCCTACCCCACATGTTTGTCCCATCGTCTCTTGAAGTCGAGCGTGCTACTAGCCTCAACTACCTGACATGGAAGACCATTCCATCTATCAATCACCCTCTCGGTAAAGAAGTATTTCCTGGTGTCCCCATGAAATCTTCCTCCCCTAAGTTTTAGCGGATGTCCTCTTGTCACCGTGGGACCCGTAAGAGTAAAGATTTCCTCTTCCTCCTCGATGCGGCCCGTTATGTACTTGAAAGTTTCTATCATGTCCCCCCTTTCTCTGCGCTCCTCGAGCGAGTATAAGGGCAGACTGCTCAGACGGTCTTCATATGAAAGATCTTTAAGTCCCGAGACCATCCTTGTGGCCATTCTCTGAACTGACTCAATTCTCTTCACATCCTTTTGGTAATGCGGCCTCCAATACTGGACACAGTACTCCAGGTGCGGTCTCACCATGGATCTGTATAATGACATTATAACTTCGGGTTTTCTAGATAACATAGGAATGGACTAAATTGGAGAGTAAAGGACAGCTTATGGCAACCTTGGTAGGATCCAGTTCCAATACAGCTGAAGGAAAAATAAACATAGCAAGAAGAAGTGCGAACTGAAAGAAAGCAGAGGAATTGCTAGTGATTTGTTAGGTTTTGAAAATGCTCCACCTAGTTTTCTCCATTGTTTCCAAGACCTTTGATTTTTTGATCCCTGCCAAAGTATGATTTTTCAGGTCACTATGCCATGGCACAGCCAGCTCTGAAGGATACCTGGATGGCCAGTCCGCTGAATGTTTATGAAAAACTGCGCCATCCCAGGGAGAAAAGCTCTGCTTCCCACAGGGTACTGAGCTGCCTTCAAGTCCAGATTCTGAAGAACAGAAAGCCCCAGTTAAAACACATTTTGCACCGAAAAGAAAAGGCAGAAACGAAGCAGGGGGAGATTGGGTACAGATACCCAGCGAGCTGATGCCGCAGAAGACTTGCTCGGAGTGCACTCTGCACTCTCGAGTTCTTTTGCGCAGGGCTGGGCAGAAAGCTTCCTGGCCCAGAGAGGAATAAATAGCCCTTTGCTGGAAACCGCTGCACCTGCTGCGAGCTGTGACCTGCAAAGGAGAGACGCTGACTCCTGGCAGAGAATGCAAACCCCCTGCAGCTAGCTGACAAGTCTGCTTTTGAAGCTGCTGTACCAGCAAACCATCCTTTTATTGCTTAGCTGTGATTTTGGAGGGAGTCGCAGGAGTGCAGGAGGCTTGTAACTGGCACCTACTACAGAAAAGATCTTGGCATCTTTATAGGTGAAACAGTAGCCTGAAGGGCTACCCCATAAGGGGTAGATGGTAAGGGATTTCATAGACTCTCTATAGATTACATGCAGGTACTGTCTCTCTCCCTAGTGGGAGGGTCAGTCGGGAAGTGCTACGTCCGGCTTCCCTCCTGGCCTCCCCGAAGGACTCCCTCCCCCCGAAATAATTCCCCCCCCCCTCCCTGGGAAGGCCTCCATGTTCCCCCTGGCCTCCCTGAACCGTTTACCTTACAGCTTCAGCCAAAGATCACGGTTACAGCTCTTTGCACTACAGAGCTTTGAGCTGTTTCCTCCGCCGCGATCCTGCCTCCGACGTCAGAGGAGGGGCGGGACCGCAGCAGAGGAAACAGCTCAAAGCACTGCAGTGCAAAGAGCTGTAACCGCAATCTTCGGCTGAAGCTGTAAGGTAAACAGTTCAGGGAGGCCAGGGGGAACACGGAGACCTTCCCAGGGGGGGGTGCGCAGTCTTTCGGGAGGACAGTCCTTCGGGGGGCCAGTCAAGACTTGGGGGGGTGCAGGCCTTCAAGGGGTGAACAGGCCTTTAACGGGGAAGAGGCCTTTAAGGGGGGGGGGGACAGGTCTTCAAAGGGGAGACAGGCAGGCCTGGGGGGGGCAGTCCTTCGGGGAGCAGTCCTTTAGGGGGTGAGACAGGCCTTGGGGGGGTGCAGGCCTTCAAGGGGGGAACAGGCCTTTAAGGAGAGAACAGGCCAGGGATGGTGGCATAGGCCTTCAGGGAGGACAGCCAGGCCTTCAAAAGGGGGGGACAGGCCTTCAGGGATGGGGGTACAGGCCATCATGGGGGAGGTTCAGGCCTTCAGGGAGGGAAAGACCTTCAGGGGAGGGGGGCCCTGGTGTAGAAGTACACAGAGGGAGGGAAGGGGGGTTCAAAGAGATGTGCATATGCCGGACTTTGGGGGGGAAGAAATAATGGGTCTAAAAATAGAGGAGAGGGAGAGAGATGATGGACAATGGGATTTAGGGAGGGAAGGAATAGAAAGGGAGAGAAGTTGGACACAAGGGATGGTGTGGAGGGGGAGATAGAGATACTGGATAGGAGGGTAGTTGAGAAAAGAAAGGGAGAGATGCTGGATGAAAGGGTAGTTAAGAAAAGGTGGATCTGTGGATGGAGATGAAAGAAAAAAAAAAAAAAAAAAGATGCCAGACCCCCAGAGGAGGGAAGTGAAATGAAAGGGGAGGACAGAAATGACAGATGGATGGTTAGAATGGAGAAAGAAGGAAGAAGGAGACCCTGGCAAGCAAGTTATCAGAAGACAACCAGAGCCTTGGACCAACAAGATTTGAAAAATAACCAGACAACAAAAGATAGAAAAACTAATTTTATTTTCCATTTTGTAATTACAATATGTCAGATTTGAAAAGTGTATCCTGCCAGAGCTGGTGTTAGACCGCAAACGTGAGCTAGGATTTAACAGAGAGAGGAAAAGTCCTTTTGTTTCTTTATTTTATTTACACCACAACGCCAGTGTGGTTAGGAGAAGGCAAAGGGGGTGAAGAGGCTATAAAATAAACCCACCAGGATGTTTGAAAAAACCACCCAATTGGGCAGGAAAGTCGAATTGAATCAAAAAACCAATTCAGGAGGCCGAATCGAATTGAAATATTTTCCTCTGAATCGGGCAGCACTAGGTCCGCGTACCCCCTGGGCAGTGCTCCCTCTAAGCGGGCGGGTGTTGTGAGCAAACTTTTTTCGCTGTGAGCTAAAAATATCGGGCGCCAGCAAGTTATGAGCCAACTCGCCCGATTCTCCTCTCGCCGCCCTGCCATCTGCCGTACGCCGTGCGCTGTGACGAGAAACTTGTGCGCTGCGATGTAATATTTTGTGCGCCAGCGCACGCCAGCGCAGCTTAGCGGGAACACTGCCCCTGGGGTACATGTACTGCAGGTTGAGAAACACTGCCCTATAGTATATTAAACACAAGTCCACTCCTCATTCAAATTAATATTTTGAAAAAATAATTAAAAAATAATAATAATATGCTCAGACCCTGTGGCATTTTGGTGATACAGGGGCATTATAACATTCTTAGTCTTGTTAACCATCCCTTTTTTAATAATTCCTAGCATCCTGTTTGCTTTTTTGGCCACCGCCAATCATTAGGCAGAAGGTTTCATTGTATTATCTACGATGACACCTAGATCCTTTTCTTGGGCTCTATGGGTGGAGCATTATGCGTCTGGGCCAATCAGAGCCTTAGACCCCTCCCCGGATGCAACCAGGACTTTGATTGGCCCAGACACATAAGGTCCCACCCATAAGAGGGGCCTTAAACAATCTGGGCCAATCAGAGTCTCAGGCCCCGGCACTAGAAAGGACGCAATGAAAGTAAAACCCGGATGTCTCAATCCATCCTCCTTTTTCTGGAGCCATATGGTTGCCCTAAAATCTCATAGTTGTATCTGCTCCATCTTACAACAAACCAGTTCAAGTAGGTAAAGTCTCTGTATCTGCTCTCTGTCCATCAATCCTAAAATTCCTATAATCAGAGTAGAAGCTTGCTTTTTTGCCGTTCAATTTCTTCTTCTTGTAATGAAGAAAACAAAACATGATTTTGTAATGTGTAAAACTCTGGCTGCGGGAGACGGTGTTTATTCCACAGCTTGTACAGCTCGGGGAACACACTTCAGAGAACTTGCTTTCTTTGTTCACACTCCCAGCACTGGCACCTTCAAGAGGTTACTTCCACCTCTGGGTGGGCAGACAAGATGAACTGCGACATCCGACATCCTGCAAAATCCCAGCATCGCTGCAGCTGCAGAATTACCCCTGAGGTGACAATGTTGTGACAGCATCCAGAAAAAGAGAAGGCAGCCTTGCAAAGAGATCCTCTTTTAAAATCATGCTTGATCTGCCAAGAATCCATGTACATTTGTCTCCCTCCAGAGAAGGTTCGAGCTTTGTTTTAAGGGCTGACTGAATTAATGCATCAGTAAAGGACAGCCTGCTAGTTCAGTAGCAACCTTATAAGCTGCTATCCAGGAGACCTGGGTTCGACAGCCCAGCTTCTCAAGCTATCTGAGGATGCTGCCAAGGCAGCTTTCACAGCCTGTAGGTAGGACAGTCTCAGCCATGGCACGCTAGCAAATTAGTGACCTGATTAATGGTGACAGCCAGTGCATTGTAGAAATCATTTTTCACATTCTGCAAGAAGACCTTGGGAGTCTGGGCATCAAAATGGCAGATGACGTTTCATGTTAACAACTGCAAAGTGATGCATGTGGGAAAGAGGAACCCGAACCATAGCTACGTGTTGCTGGATTCTATGTGAGGAGTCACTGCCTACGAAAAGGATCTAGGGGTCATTATTGAGGGTATGTTGAAACCCTCAGTTCAATGTGCAGCGGCGGCTAGGAAAGCAAATAGAATGGAAAACAAAGATGAAAATGCTATTATGCCCTTGTTTTGCTCTATGGTACGGCCAGAACTTGAATACTTTGTGCAATTCTGGTGGTCGTATCTCAAAAAAGATGTACAAGAATTAGAAAAGGTACAGAGAATGGCGACAAGAATGATAAAATATATGGGATGACTTCCCTATGAGGGAAGGCTAAAGAGGCCTCAGGGGTTATATGATAGAGGTCTATAAAATACTGAGTGGAGCAGAGAGGGTGTATCGCTTTCCAAAAATACTAGGACTAGGGGGCATGTGATGAAGCTACTAAGTAGAAGATTTAAAACAAACCAGAGAAAATATTTCTTCACACAACTTGTAATTAAACTCCGGAATTCATTGTTTTCACCACATTTTACAGCAATTAGCTTAGCAGAGTTTAAAAAAGGATTGGCTAATTTCCTAAAAGAGAAGTCCATAGGCCATTATTGAGCTGGCTTGGGGTAATCCACTGCTTATTCCTAGGATAATCAGCATATAATCTGTTCTACGAGTTGGGATCTAGCTAGGGACTTGGGACTTGCGTTGGCCACTGTTGGAAACAGGATACTGGGACAGACCGAAGGTTCATCAAGCCCAAGTCTAAGAACAGTTCAAAATAATCTCAGCTAGGATTTTCACTACTGTACACTTTCAATGTTACAGAAGAATTAAAGAATATTCAAGAAGTAATTAAGAATAGGAAAGCAAAACCCTAAAGACTTAGGGTTTGATATTCAACCAACAGTGCTCGGCGGTTAGCTGACCACCACCAGCACTAAATCTAGAAAATCAATGCTGGGCCATATCTTGGCTCAAGCATTAAATTTCTGGGTGCATGGAGCCAGCCTCACCATAACCGGTCAAGTACGATATGCAGAACTTTATGTGGTGGCTACGGCTTTTTATTGCGTTTATGTAGTTACCTTGGCCAGTTATGAGCTCACCATCGGCATTTAACCAGCCAAGTGCTGGCTCCATCCCTGGAACACACCCAAAATAGCTGGTTTTGAGATAGGCGCTAACCAGACTTTTTCAGCGGCACTAATCAGTTAAATGCTGCTGAAAATGAGTGGTTATCGTCGCCTCTTGCTTAGACTTCTCGCAGGTCTTTGACTCAACCATCTCTCTCCTCTCTCTGGCCAGCTTCACTTGTGGCGGCTGAAAAAGGCTGGAGCTAGCATGAAAAGACATTTTATCGGAAGGGAATGGAAGTGGTCAAAAGCCTGGGGGCCACCTGTGACCTCTGGTGCCCTTTGTCCCATGTGCACTTCATGGTCTCTTGAGCATGGCATGAAAGATATACACAGTAGATGACGGCAGAAAAAGAGCCTCATGGTGCATCCGGTCTGCCCAACCGGACTCCATGTAGGTCCAGGTCACCCATTTTTAAATGTTGGTTATGTGCGGCGCAGTGGTTACAAGCTACAGCCTCAGCACCCTGAGGTTGTGAGTTCAAACCCACGCTGCTCCTTGTGACCCTGGGCAAGTCACTTAATACCCCATTGCCCCAGGTACATTAGATAGATTGTGAGCCCACCAGGGAAAAATGCTTGAGTACCTGAATAAATTCATATAAACCATTCCGAGCTCTCCTGGGAGAACAGTATAGAACATTGAATAAATAGAGTGAAAAGTTTCTGTCTCTGGTAACCAGAGCTGAGACTGATGTCACAATGCCTCATTCCACCAATAAGAGCCAACCTCATCAGTGATGTCACAATGGCTTGATTGTCCTATACCTGGCTCACTTTTGCTACATTTTGATTTCTAGAGTGGCGTAGTGGTTAAAGCTACAGCCTCAGCACCCTGAGGTTGTGGGTTCAAACCCACACTGCTCCTTGTGACCCTGGGCAAGTCACTTAATTCCCCATTGCCCCAGATACATTAGATAGATTGTGGGACAGACAGGGGAAAATGCTTGAGTACCTGAATAAATCCATGTAAACCATTCTGAGCTCCCCTGGGAGGACAGTATAGGAAATTGAATGAATAAATAAATAGTGTGAAAAGATTCAGCCTCTGATAACCAGAGCTGGTATTGTGACATCATAATGCCTCATTCCACCAATAAGAGCCAACCTCATCAGTGATGCCACAATGGCTTGATTGTCCTATACTTGGCTCACTTTTACTACACTTTGATTTGTAGAGTGGCACAGTGGTTAAAGCTACAGCCTCAGCACCCTGAGGTTGTGGATTCAAACCCACGCTGCTCCTTGGGCAAGTCACTTAATCCCCCCATTGCCCCAGATAAATTAGATTGTGAGCCCACCAGGACAGACAGGGAAAAATGCTGGAGTACCAGAATCAATTAATGTAAACTGTTCTGAGCTCCCTTGGGAGAACGGTATAGAAAATTGAATAAAATAAAATGTAGGCAGCCAGACACGATGGGGATGATTCTTTGAATCCTGTCGGCAGTCAAGATGCCGTCCCCTCCCTCCTAGGCTGCTCAGTCCCCTCACTCGTAGTAAGTGACAATGAAAAGATCATAACTCAAAAAGAGGAATGGGGGTAATATATCACAGAATCTCTACACAAAACAAATCAAACTCCAGGCACGTAGCGATATAATAGGATACCGTATGCGAGCAAACGAAAGAAAAAGCCTCAGTTTACATAGGAGAGGAAAAACCTCTCCACCATCCATACATCAGAGGCAGAAAACATTTTCTTTGCCACAAATATATTACTTGAAAAAACGGGAAGGATGAGGCGCCATGAAGACCACAGATGATCAGCGCGTCAAACAGTTTAACGGCTATGTGAGGCTAAGTGGCCCTGAAGAAAAAGCGCGGTAGCTACGAAATGATCGTAGGCCGGCTGCACTTAGGAGTCCTTTTATTTATAATAATAATTTGTTTTTATATACCACCATACCAAAAATTCTAGGCGGTTCACAACAGTCGAGACTAATACAATGCAGATGAATACATCAAATTAAAATACACTGAAAAATTCAGGGAGATTAAATGCATACAATATAGGTAAAATACAACAATTTGAGATAAGAAGGTTGAAAACAAGATACATTAAGATACCAGCCTGTTGAATAGTGTCTTTATCTGTTTTCTAAAATCAAGATAAGAGGAAGCTTCTAATATAATTTTTGCAAGCCATGTATTCAATTTGGCGGCCTGAAATGAGCAGGTTCTCTCGAGGAACTTCATGTAATGACAAGCTTTTATAGAGGGACATGCAAACAGATGTACTCTTATTAGTGTAACTCAGGGTAAGGAGAGATTTCTCTGCCAGGCCGAGTGCAGGCGGGGTGATTAGTTGAGCCTGGGCATCCTGGAGGCTCCTTGCCGCTGTAGCTTGCTGCATTCCGATGAGGATGGCTGTTGGAGGAAGATTCTCGGGCCTCACTTCTCTTCATGAAGTCTCTCAGTGCCCTCTTCCTTAGCTTGCGTGCACGTGGAGACATGTGCGCACAATGCAAGCAACACGGAAACCTCGTGCGCTGGATCCAATCAGTGGGCACACAATTCATGAGGATCATTTCGTTAGATCATTCAGGCATCTTCAAGGTGATGAGTTGAAAAGTTGTAATGGAGAGCTGTAGAAAATCCGACCGATGGGAACGGGCTGAAATTAAAGACTGGGGATTAGGGGGAAGCAGGGGGAAATGGGTAGGGCTCGGGCACGCCCAGTGGGGCCGGGCACTGCACGTGCTCAGAGAGAGAAAAAAAAAAAAAAATCTCTCTGAGCTATTGGAGAGCTTATCCGCAAATTGGGAGCTGTTGGGACAACACCCATATGTGGCTGACTCATCCTGCTTGTCCTAGGAGAAAAACTACTTTATAACAAATGGATGAAAACTTAAGACTCTGGATTCCAATGGCAACCAATGGAGTTTTTGATAGAAAGGGGTAATGTGCCCCCATTTTTGTAGGCCAACAATGAGGCAAACAGCAGTATTCTGAACCACACTCAATTTTTTGAGAATTTTCTTATAAGCACCCAAAAATATAATGTTACAGTAGTCGAGGATACTTAAAATAGAGGAGTAAACTGGCAAGCGCCAAGAGGCTTCGTCAAAATACTTCTTGATGGTACGAAGCTTCCAAAGCACCAAAATACTTTTCTTGACTATTAAATCAGTATGTTTTTCCAATGTAAGATGTTTGTCCAAAGTTACTCCCAATATTTTGATGGATTGTTCGATATTGTAGTCCAGCCCATTCACATGTATCATTGTTTCTTTAATCTTGTCGTTAAGGCATACTACCCAATTTAGCGCAAGCTAAATGCTAAGGCATCCATTATATTTTGCATGCCTTAATAAAAGGACCCCATAGTTTCGTCTAAATCAGTTAGTAGTATTTGTTTGCGCGTTTTTTTCTTAGCAATATATTTGATACAATTGTGGCAACGAAAGTTTTTTCTGCCTCTGATGTATGAATGGTGGAGTGGTTTTTCCTCACCTATGCAAACCGGGGCTTTCTCTTTCGTTTGCTCGCATACGGTATCCTATTATATCGCTACACGCCTGGAGTTTGATTTATTTTGTGGGGAGTCTCGTGTAGAGATACAATGAAATGATCAACACACTGGAGATGTCTGACCTTCATCTGTCTCTCACCACGCGCGGGACACAGATTGCACAAGTCTGTCCAGCATCGGCCGCCGTTCCGTGAGGAATATGTCATATTTGCGGTAAGTACAGTTCAAGAACCAAACTGGAGCTTGTTAGGCGGAAGCCCACTGTGTATTGCAAGCAATTTTTTTCAATACACGATGGCAGCCTCAGATAGTTGCAGCTCGGCCCAGCGTTCAGTCTTACAGATCATTGAAGTCTTAATTTACACATTATGTTTTCCTGGGCCAAACCGTAACCCATTAATTCTGAACTTTGGAGTCAGAAAGACAGACAGACTGCCGCTGCTTCAAGAACCCCCTACCTGGGGGTTTTTTTTTTGCAGAATAGTCTTGCAACAGGCTACCGCTTTCTCCATTTACCCAGGAAATGTCAAATCCAGCATATCAATGAAGGGAAATTGGTTTGGCCTGGAATATTGCTGGCAGCTGAAAAAAAAGAGCATCGAGGTCACAGAAGGAGAGAGAAGGAGGAAAGGGAGAGAGGAGGGGAGGCAAAAATGGGACAAAGGTGAGCAAATTGAGAAGGAGCAATAGGATTTAAAAAAAAAAAACAAAAAAAACCCAAAAAACACAGAGAAGAGGGGAAGACAGGGCTCCGTGGCCCAGGCTGCTGGGTTTTTCTTTTCCAGAGGATTTGCTCGAGTGTGAAATAACATTCGCAGGTCTTCGCCTATCTTCCTTCTAAAGCAGCAGGACTGGCAGAGGCAGAGCAGTTTTCAGATACAATAATGGAGCCCAGATCTCCTGCACTCCCTATGCAATATTTAAATTGGCATCTCCTCCTCCCCTCCCCCCCCCATGCAATAATACAGAGTCTATCGTTGCCATCACCATCACCACCTGACCTCAAGCTGCAAGAAATCAGCTCAGTGAAGGAAGCTGGATGGAGCAAGACTCAAGGGTGGGCCTGTCACCACCACAGTAAGCTTGCCTAAGTGGCTCCATCCCAGCTTGGCAACCCCTCTGCCCCCCACATCACTTACCTTGCCTGCTACCTTGTGCCACCCCTTGTCAGGTAAGTCAGGGGTGAATATAAATATGCAAAATTTTTTGTTCTTATTTTTCATTCCTGATGAGATATTCCTATTTAAAGTTTTTCTAATTTAACCTTGCCTACCATTATGATTCTAAGAAAATCCAGCGACTACTTTGCTAATCCACCTCAGAGCCCTGGAACATGGACAATTAAAGATACGAGGGGGTGCTGAAAAGTTCTCAGTCCGACCAACCAATTTCCTACATTCTGCCAATGTAGCTGAAGAGAGGGTTATCTTATTTCATTAAGTGCCAATTTGCAGAAATGAAGTTCTAGGTTTTGATATTGTCTCAGATCATTAATAGACCCATATCCACCTCATTCTCTTCTTGGTTGGGCTGAGAACCTTTCAGCACCTCCTCATAGTGTGAAGAGTTTCAGGCTCTGGTAACCAGAGCTGAGATTGTGATGTCATAATGCCTTGTTCCACCAATAAGAGCCAACCTCATCAGTGATGTCACAATGGCTTGATTGTCCTATACATACAAGGGGGTGCTGAAAAGTTCTCAGCCTGACCAACCAACTTCCTACATTCTGAGCGTTATTTTGCCACTGGAGCTGAAAAGAGGGTTATCTTATTTTGTTAAGTGCCAATTTGCAGAAATGAAATTCTCTGTTTTCTTGACAATGTTTCAGATCACTGATTGAACCAAAGCCACAACCAGTGGCGAAGCAAGGGTAGAAGGAGCCCCCACCCCCCCGCTTCTTCCCTGCTCCCATGCCACACTCGCACCCTCCCTCCCCCACACCTCTTTAAATCTTCACCAATGCGAGCAGCTTCTCCAGCCTGCTGCTTGCACCAGCATTGGCTTTCCCTCTGATGTCACTTCCTGGCTACAGGTGCTTTCAAATATTTATGGTGGATGAGTCCAATTATACAACCATTTTGGTAGGACTGGCAGGATATTTTATCAACTATGTTGGAGAGTCATCTTCCATTGGATCCAAAGATTTTCTTATTGAACCTTACATCAGATGCAATTTCTTTTGATAAACTGAAATTATTATTACCACGTGTGGTGATTCTATGATGGGAGGTAGCTAGATGTTGGAAGATGGTGACAGTACCTTTGGTTTCCAATATTAAACCCAAACTTTGGTCTCAATGTCTCTGTAGCTCCACACACTGATTCCAAATTGGATCATAAAAGTTGTTGCCTACTACAACTCAGTTGTTTAACTATCTATAATTGTCATGTATGTCATTTCCTGACCTATACTGTGTATGTACCAGTTACTCATTCTGGACTCCTTTGGAGGACAGGCTAACAAAACGAATAAAGAAATAAATAAAAAGACAATTTTGAAATACTGGACAGGAGAGGACCCACCTCCTTGGAGATAAAGGATTCAACGGATGCAAGAAATTGCTTATTGTGAAGTTTGTTGAGTAGAGTATAGCCACAAATTGGAACGATAATGTTATAAAGAACTTTGGGAAAAATTTTGGGAATGGTCTTCTAAGTAATACAAGAACATAAGAATTACCATACTGGGATAGACCGAAGGTCCATCAAGCCCATTATCTTGTATCCAACAGTGGCCAACCCAGGTCCCAAGTACCTGGCAGAAACCCAAAGAGTAGCAACATTCCAGAGCTGAGATTGTGATGTCATCATGCCTCATTCCACCAGTGCCTAAGAGCCAACCTCATCAGTGATGTCACAATGGCTCAATTGTCCTATACTTAGCTCACATAAGAACATAAGAGTTGCTGTACTGGGGCAGACCGAAGATCCATCAAGCCCAGTATCCTCTTTCCAAAAGTGGCCAACCCAGGTCCCAAGTACCTGGCAGAAACCCAAAGAGTAGCAACATTCCAGAGCTGAGATTGTGATGTCATAATGCCTCATTCCACCAGTGCCTAAGAGCCAACCTCATCAGTGATGTCACAATGGCTCAATTGTCCTATACTTAGCTCACATAAGAACATAAGAGTTGCTGTACTGGGGCAGACCGAAGATCCATCAAGCCCAGTATCCTCTTTCCAAAAGTGGCCAACCCAGGTCCCAAGTACCTAGCTAGATCCCAAATAGTAAAACAGATTTTATGCTGCTTATCCTAGGAATAAGCATTGGATTTCCCCAAGCCATCTCAGTAATGGCCTATGGACTTCTCTTCTCATGTTATATGTGTCCCAGAAATAAGGAACTAGTGAACCATTCAGAGGAGGACCCAGGCCCATAAGCCACTCTAACCACTACTATTATGGTGGAACATGTGCACCCACCAAAACCCCCAAACCTCTACTGTCATATAGGTGCCACCTGCAGCCATAGGGGCTATTGGGGTTGTAGACAGGTGGGTATAGTGGTTTGGGGGGGTTCACCATGACCTATATGGGAGTTCTGGTGAGATGTTTATCTGGCATCCTTTATGTGAAGTTCCCAGCAGTGCCCACTGCTCTGTTGCCATGTCTGGGTGGCCAGTCCCATGTCAAAATGGTCTTGTTCTGGACATTTGGGTCTTGGATGACATTTTGGTCAAAAACGTGTTATAAAGATAGGCATCCTGGTGGTCTGGGTATCCCAATGGCCTGGACGTCCAGATAGAGGATTTTTTTTAAAATTATTTCTAGACATATGGTGCCTTTCAAAAATAGGCATTTTCTTACTGCCGACTTTGGATGTCTAGTGTCATACATCCAAATCAGACTTAGACGTATTGTCACCAACTGGCTCAGGACAATGGGCCCTGAGCGGCTGGGACAAGGGAGTTGTGCTCTTGGGAGCCACGGAGGGCTGCACAAGGAAAATTAATGGAAGAAAAATACTGCCACACCAGGAAAGTGTAGTTGCTTAAATCAATTCAGAATTTATTCTTTCCCTGGAACTTAAACAAAAACTCGGTCAGGATGTTTCGTGCGTTTAGCAGATAGTCCCCAAACAATGGTAGCAAGAAACAAACAAAACAGCAAACTGTCCCAAAGTGGAAATGTTCAAAAGTTCAAGTCTTTTTCTAAGATTCAGGCTATTGGCTTCAGCCCCTACTCATTTCCAAGCAATGAAAAAAAAAAAAAAATTCAAAATACAAACAGTTCTTGAATTGACTACCATAGCACTAGTCAGACTTGTGACTTACCCAGCTGCTAGAATGCTGGACAGGTAGTGCGCTTCACGTGTTGATAAACTGCCAAACAGGCCCACTATCCCACCACAAAATACGTGAGGCGAACCCCCCATACCTGGGCTGGTAACAGTCCTTTCTCATGGAAGAGAAACACAAAGAAAAAAAAACTTCACAAAAGTCTTTCAATCTTCTGGAACTCTTGATTACTAAAGCTCCCACAGGGCAATGCATAACCATGAAAGTCCTTCATATAATAAGGTCACAGCTACTCACATTTATTCCTCGAGTGGCTTGCCTTCCAGGAAGCCCACTTCCATTGGAAGAATTTCACTCATTGGAGCTGCCGAAGAATCTAGGTCAATTTCCATGGCTTGGGATTCTTCATTCTCCTTGGAAGCAGATTCTTCTCCAGCTTCCATCAGCTCCATACATTCAAGTGGAGAACTGCCATCAGTATCTCCCAGCCCTGAGCTCTCCTGCCTGTCCTGTGCCTCTCCTCCTTTTAACTGACTTCCCAGGAGCTTTCTTCTCTGGGCAACTAGTTTGCAGCCCCGCCCCCAACCCTCAGGTGGGAAGTATTTCCTATCAGCAACCCTGGGCCTGAGAGGGGGGATGGGCGCTCTGCACTCGTGCTCTCTGACTCCCTCTAGAGGGAGAAATAGCATCAGGGAGAATAAAATAGCAAGGGAGAAATAGCATCAGGAGAATAAAAAAAAAGGTTTATCTGTAACACTGGGGGAAGGGTTGGCCTTTAAACTGGGCTCTGCACTAGGGACACACCTAGCAGGCATAGGCTGCGTACCACAGTATGTTTTGAAAATGCCCCTCCACGTGTATCAACTTAGGATAAAAAGTGAACTGTTAGGATAACTAAGGCAAATTGTAACCTATAAACTCTAGATTAGTTTTAGACCCATAGTATGTGTCAAGTTAGGATGAAAACTTGTCCAGTAATTATGGCAAATCATAACTGAGCTCTTTGGGGAAAACAGGATAGAAAATGAATAAATGGTACTACAACCTCCTCAGACTCCAGTTAATTGATTTAATTTTCTCTACCGTTCTCCCAGAGAAGCTCAGAAGGGTTTACATGAATTTATTCAGGTACTCAAGCATTTTTCCCTGTCTGTCCTGGTGGGCTCACAATCTATTTAATGTACCTGGGGCAATGGGGAGATTAAGTGACTTGCCCAGGGTCACAAGGAGCAGTGTGGATTTGAACCCCCAACCTCAGGGTCCTGAGGCTGTAGCTTTAACCACTGCGCCACTCTGGAAATCAAAATGTAGCAAAAGTGAACCAAGTATTGGACAATGAGGCCACTATGACATCACCGATGAGGCTGGCTCTTATTGGTGGAATGAGGCATTGTGACATCACAATATCAGCTCTGGTTACCAGAGACTGACACTTTTCACATACTCAATTTTCTATGTCATTCTCCCAGGGGAGCTCAGAAGGGTTTACATGAATTTATTCAGGTACTCAAGCATTTTGCCCTGTCTGACCCGGTGGGCTCACACTCTATCTAATGTACCTGGGGCAATGGGGGGATTAAGTGACTTGCCCAGTGTGGGGTTTGAGCCCACAACCTGAAGGAGCAAAGTGTGGTAAAAGTGAGCCAAGTAAAGGACAATCAAGCCATTGTGACAAGTTTGGCTCTTGGGGATTGGTGGAATGAGACATTATGACATCACAATACCAGCTCTGGTTATCAGAGGCTGAACCTTTTCACACTATTTATTTACTCAATTTTCTCTACTGTTCTCCCAGGGGAGCACAGAACGGTTTCACATGGATTTATGAGCATTTTGCCCTGTCTGTCCTGGTGGGCTCACAATCTATCTAATGTACCTGGGGCAATGGGGGGGATTAAGTCACAAGGAGCAGCGTGGGTTTGAACCCACAACACTAGGGTGCTGTGGCTGTAGTGTGCCACACTCTCCCCTGTGCGCTGGCTGGCTACTGCAAGAGAGTGCTGACCTGGGAACTCCATACACACAGATGCAGATGCTCACGCTGACACGCTCGCCTCTCTCTTGACCCGCTTCTTCTCTACCATCTTTGCAGTTTTCATTGTTCATGAACACCTCTCCTGGACACCTAATCGTGGCCCTTGAGCTCCATCACTCAGCGGATCGCATTGTGGCAAGCTAAGTCACAAGGAGCCGTTCTCCAGCAGTAAGCTGCGTTCAAAGTGATCATTAATCTATGGTAGAACACGCTTCTTCTTTCTATGGGCTGACTGTAAAGCTGACAGGCTGTTCTTTTTTTTAAAAAAAGCTGTTGCTCGACTAAGCTCTTGATGGGAGTGCTGACATCAGTGTCTAAGTGGAGCCTTTCCAGGAGCAGCGCGCCATCCTCTGCGTTAAAAAAATAAAAAAATTAAAAGATCTTTTCAAACATTCTTCATGTCAAAACTGACAGGGGCTCAGAGTCAAGCGGAGCAACTTTAGAAATGAAAAACTGAGGACAGCTTGTCGGCAATGCCCAACGTGGGCTCAGCTTCTGAAGTGGGGCTTCTGCTTCATGAGCAATACAGACGGGGTGCAGCAAAGGCAGTGTTTTTTATAGATGAAAGATGTTTTCTGCCGAATTCTGGTTTCAGGATTCATGTATTGTGAAGAACTCTTTACATGGAATGATCTGTAATCTTTGAACATAAGGATTGCCAGACCAGTGGTTCATCATGCCCAGCAGTCCGCTCACGCGGTGGCCCTCTGGTCAAAGACCAGCGCCCTAACTGAGGGACTTTGAGATCCCTGGTTCTAGACTCAATTAGGGCACTGGTATTTGACCTAAGGGCCGCCACGGGAGCGGACTGCTGGGCACAATGGACCACTGTTCATATGTATGACTTTGCCTAACAACTGCATCCTGACCATAGGTGTGAGACAGACACGTGTATAGAACACACACAACTGCTGTGTCCAAAGCGCACTGTGAAACTAACAACAAAAAAAAAAGCGTTCCAAATTTACTGCAACAAAAGAGGTTTCATCTGAGGCTGGAAGGTTTCTGTGTCTGTGTCTAGGTGAGTGTTTTTGCCCTTGCTGCTGGTTGCCGGAGCTCTGTGAGCAGTAGTGTAGTAAGGGTGAGCGGCGGCCCTCCCCTGCCCTCTTCCCACCCCCCACTGCCCCACATGCGTGCCCCATTCCCCGTATCTTTTTCCATGTTTCATGTTTATTAAAATTTGATGCAAACGCTTATATAATAATAATTTCAAAGCTGGGCTTCAACGCAAAGAAGTGTAAGGTGATGCATCTCGGCAGCAGAAATCCATGCAGAACATACACCTTGAATGGAGAAACACTAGCTACGACTTCAGAAGAACAGGACTTGGGAGTAATCATCAGTGCAGACATGAAGGCTGCCAAACAGGTAGAGAAGGCCTCATCCAAGGCAAGGCGGATGATGGGATGTATCAATAGAAGCTTCGTCAGCCGTAAACCTGAAGTCATAATGCCACTGTACAGAACCATGGTGAGACCTCATCTGGAGTACTGTGTGCAATTCTGGAGGCCACATTACCGTAAAGATGTGCTTCGAGCTGAGTCGGTCCAGCGAATGGCCACTAGGATGGTCTCCGGACTCAAGGGTCTCTCATACGAGGAGAGACTGGGCAAGTTGCAGCTCTACTCTCTAGAGCAGTGTTTTTCAACCTTTTTTGGGCAAAGGCACACTTGTTTCATGAAAAAAATCACGAGGCACACCACCATTAGAAAATGTTAAAAAATTTAACTCTCTGCCTATATTGACTATATATAAAGTAATTCTCTTGAATAGGAATCAAATAAACACAAAGAAAGTATTTTATAATTACTTTATTACGAAATAAAAATTATAAAATACTTTATTCAGTGCGAAACCTGGGCCTGTTTGGCTGAACACAAAGCTGATATTCTGGCTGGAATCGAAGAAAGACACACACGTAGCTCTTCGTCAACAGCTCTCAGTCTCTCTCTGTATTTGGTTTTTATAGCATACAAAAATAGACAAATATACCCTCCATCCTTTTTATTAAACCACAATTGCAGTTTTTAGCGCAGGGAGCTGCGCTGAATGCCCAGCGCTGCTCTTGACGCTCATAGGCTCCCTGCGCTAAAAACCACTATTGCGGTTTAGTAAAAGGTGACCATATTGTAAAATATAGACAGCAGATATAAATTCAGAACTGTGCATAGTAAGTGAAGGGAAGTTTTCATCTCTGGGAATTTACCCAGTTAACTATTAAGTTATTTGGGCAAATTCCTTTGAAAACTGTGGTAATACTGCCTCCACTTTGCTAAATTTAAAATAAAATCATTTTTCCTACCTTGTCTGGTGATTTCTGGTTGCACTTTCTTCTTCTGACTGTGCATCCAATCTTTCTTCCCTTCTATCAGCCTGTATGCTTTCTCTCCTCCACACCTCATTCCCTCCCCCAACTTTTTCTTCCTCTCTCCATGACCTTTCTTTCTTTTTTTCTGTTTCTCTTCTTTCCTTCTGTTTCCCTGCCTGCCCCCTTTCTTTCTTTCTCCCTGCCGTTTCCCAAGACACTGCCACTGCCGCTGCCATCGGGGAACAGGACCCACCAATGGATAACAGGCCCCAAAGCCGACGCCGACGCATGCTCTCCCTGACGTCAATTCTACAATCGGAAAGGAAGTTCCGCCCAGCCAGGCAGCGATTGGCTGGCCCGAACTTCCTCTCCGACTGTAGAATTGACGTCGGGGAGAAGAAGACTTATCAGCTCGATAGATTAGATCGCCAAGACAAAGTGAGTCCTGGGTGATCGACTCACTTTGCCTTGGCGAGCTACTGGCGCCCCTGCCTCGGGCCCCCTGTCAGCTCCGGGCCCGGCGGCCCTGCGGCACACCAGGCAACATCTCGCGGCACACTAGTGTGCCGCGGAACAGCGGTTGAAAAACACTGCTCTAGAGGAGCGCAGGGAAAGGGGTGACATGATTGAGTCATTTAAGTACGTCACAGGTCGTGTCGAGGTGGAAAACGACATATTCTTTCCTAAGGGACCTTCAGTCACAAGGGGGCACCCACTCAAACTCAGAGGAGGGAGATTTGGTGGTGAAACCAGGAAGTATTTCTTTACAGAAAGGGTGGTGGATCACTGGAACAAACTACCGGTGCAGGTGATCAAGGCCACTAGCGTGCTCGACTTTAAGAATAAATGGGACATCCACGTGGGATCTCTACGTGGGTCGAGCAGCACTCTGACTTAATGGGGTGGGACAGTAGAGTGGGCAGACTTGATGGGCTATAGCCCTTTTCTGCCGTCATCTTTCTATGTTTCTATATATAAAATCTGGGTAACACAAAATCACTTAATTATACGTACAGGACAAATTTATGGACAGACTTACAGACAAGAGGAGAGAGGGTAGGGCTAAAAGTTTTTTGAGAAAGGCAACATTGAAGGGTAACATAATAGGATGGGGAAGTCAGGAAAGAGCAGAATGCTTAAATAGAGAAGTAAAAAGGGTGTCTGCAGTAATGAGATTGGCGAAAAAGAATTTTCAAAAGCATCTTTGTAAAGAAAAGTTTTCAGTGAACTTTTAAACCTGTCTTGTACAGATTCTTCTCTAACATATCCAGGGAGTGAGTTGACGACCGAAAAAATCTCTGCCCGTCTCGTGCCGGTAATCTAAAGATTTTGATCAGTTGACCGCAGGGATCTGGACGGAGTGTATGGGATCAATAGTCTATCTAGGAAGGTCGGAAGATTAGCCTGGCAGATTTTGAATGATAATAGTGCAATTTTGTACGAGATACGATGAGTTATAGGCAGCCAGTGAGCATGTTTTTAGAAGGGGTGGTCATACTTTTTTGAGTTTGTTATGATTTTAATTGCACTATTTTTAACTTCTCCATTGTGAGCAGAATGCCCACAACAGTGTCGGCTCGCCCTTTGACACCACTTCCTAGGCCCTGGAAGTGGCGTCAGAGAGAGTCCCGATGTCGACGTGGGAAGCAAGCTCGCGCTGGGGAAGCGCAAAAGGTATGGGGAGAGCGGACCGCCCCCCTCTGCCCCCCCCTTACGACGCCACTGTCTGTGAGTGTGTGGTGCAGTGGTTAGAGCCACAGCCTCAGCACCCTGAGGTTGTGGGTTCAAATCCCACACTGCTCCTTGTGACCCTGGACAAGTCACTTAATCCCCCATTGCTCCAGGTACATTAGATAGAGTGTGAGCCTGCCAGGACAGGGGAAAATGCTTCAGTACCTGAATGTAAACCATTTAGACTATAAGTGGTATATAAATGCTTAAATAAATCAATTTTAAAAAAATACTGGGCCTGCGCACAAGAGCTGTGCCCAATGCATATGATGTACATGCTATTTGTGCTGAGCATTGCCAGGAAAATGAAACTCGCTCTCTACTCCACATTTGCCACTGGGCTGCCGGAGCTCTGTGCATCTGGCCTTCACAAGTTTCTCTATAATTCTGGGCTCCGCCTGGACCAAAAGAAACCTTGCACCTCTGCTGTGGGTGTGCCAAACATCTGCACAGCCGCCAGGGAGACCAGTGACCCCATGACAGGCAGAGCACCTGGAAGGAAGCCTGAGTCACTCATGGAGAAAATAACTTGCAGTTCTGACATCCTTTCCAGATCATAACAAAAAAATCTTTAAGCTGAAACGCACAAAGTTCTCTCAATTTAGCGCAGGACCAATCCCCCACTATTCTGTGGCGGGGCAGAAGAAGCCACTGTGGAGGTCAGGGAAGTGGAAACAGCGGCTTCCTACAGACTGGCAACAGTGTGGATAAGCTCCAGCTGTGATGCCACATCTGTGCAGCGCAGAGAAGCCCATGGGTAATTGGGTTTGCCGGCATTTCCTCTGCAATTAATCGAGGATGTGAGCAGGGCGGAGGCAGGGAGCAGGTCTTGCCTGGGCATTTAGTTGCTGATTAGGGAGGGGGGTCTGCTCAGCCGTGAGATGCAGGATGCGATGTGGCTGGTGTTGCAGTAATTATTTGCATAATCGTACGGACTCGCTGTTATTGTGCAGGGAAGAAAGGTCTTGTTTTGCTTTACTTGGGTCGAAGGCAGGAGTTCTTAACGCAGTCCTCAAGGCACCCCCCAGCCAGTCAAAAAGCCCTCAATGAATATGCATGAGATAGATGTACATATAAAAGAGGAAGTGCATGCAAATTTATCTCATGCATTTTCATTTTTGGCCCACACAGCCTCAGATGGAGGGGGAAGGGGGGAGGCAGGGACAGAGCTTAGTTTGTTTGGCCCTCACAAGGAAAAAGATATTCTGCTGTTCAGCCTTCTGTGGCTCCTTTCAGTAAAATGTGGGGGGTTACAACCCCCCAAACCCCCCACAACGCGGCGCGATCTGTATAAAGTAAAGTGAGAGGGTTCCCTCCCCACACACCCCCGTCGGAGCCCCTAAAAACAGTTATTTTCTTCGGCGCGTGCCTTTGTCTTCCACAGTTTTGACCTGACACCCTTAGGCACAGGCAAACTAAGCACAAGCCCCCCCTAATCCCCCCCATGTCTCCTACATGTGAATAATAATAATAATAACAGTTTATATACATTACATTACATTACATTAGTGACTTATATTATGCCTTTACCTTGCGGTTCATAGACAACGGCGCGAAAGACAAAAGCACGCGCCGACAATTGAGCGCAGCGCGCGCCGCCGCACCGCTCTAAATTACAGTTTTTAGGGTCTCCGACGGGGGGTTTTGTTGGGGAACCCCACCAGTTTACTTAATAGACATCGCGCCGGCGTTATGGGGGAAAAAGTGAAGTTTTCAGTAAAATGGGGGGGGTTACAACCCCCCACGCCCCCACAATGCCCCCACAACGCGGCGCGATGTCTATTAAGTAAAGTGGGGGTTTCCCCCCCCACGCCCCCCCCCCGTTGGAGCGCTAAAAACAGTAATTTAGAGTGGCGCGGCGGTGCACGCTGTGCTCAATTGTCTGGGCGCGCCTTTGTCCCGGCGTGCTTTTGACCTGACACCTTACCTTGCAGTTCTAAGCGGATTACAGTATAAGACAGCTGGACATTTCCAGGAAGTTACAATTTAGGGGATGCTTACAGTTCTAAGCGGGATATAGTATAAGATAGCTGGGATTTTCTAGGAAGTTACAATTGGGGGATGCTTACATGGTAGATGCAAGGGGATTACAGTTTAGGGGAGATTAAATAGAGGAGGCAGAGGGGAGAGGTTGGGGAAGGGAGGAGAGTAGGGAAGAAGAGTTTAGGGTTAGTTACTTGTTAGGGTCGGTGGGGGGTTGTATAGTTGTTTTGAATAGTAGGGTTTTGATATCTTTTTCGGAATGATTTAAAGTCACTTGTAGTCACTTGCAGTACCTTGAAGTTCTAGGCGGTTTACAAAAGATTAAACGAAGGTACAAATTGATTGAACTTAAGAGAGGTGGAAGAAAGTGATTAATAGGTCAAGAAAACCATTACTGAGGAGAGAGAGATGTACGGGTCAGTTGTCTAGATATTTCAGGAACAGGTGTGTTTTTAGACGCTTCCTGAATTCCTCATACGTAGTGGGCGAAAGCAATTGTTCTAGATCTTTACCCCCTAATGCTGCCTGATGTGAGAGAAGGTGTTGATGGTGTTTTTTGAGTTTACATCCTCTAACTGGGGGGGAAACGAAGTTCGAGTGTGAGCTTCTCTTGTGTCTGTTGGCTGAGAAGGAGAAAAGGTCAGTTATGTATTTAGGGGCTAGTCCGTATAGTACTTTAAAGCAGAGGCAGGCAGGATAGGTCACGTGATGCCATGAGCGTGTGAGGACGTCTCCTTGCTCGCTCCGGGGCTGCCCTGCCGAGTTTTAGCCAAACACGAGCATTCCAATCGTTTTTTTCTGGCGAAATCGCGATAGATTGTGCTCCCTTCAGTGCATGGACAGATATCTCACTCGATCCAGAGATCCCATGCAGGCGCGATCGGCGCGAAAGGAACGAGAGCGGGTTCGGCCTGGTGATTCTAAAATGGCGGCGAGCCCCGCGGCGGCGGTCTCGCATCTTGCTGACACAGCGCTGAGCGATATCAAGGACGCTCTGGCCCAGGTTTTGGGGCCGAAGTTAGAAGCATTAACGGCACAAATCTCTAATATCGAGACGCTGCTGGCGGCGGCGGCGACCCGAACGACTGAACTCGAGCAGCGGGTTTCCACCCTGGAAGATGCAGGTACAACTCAGAGTGCCGATTTTAAAGCGCTACAGGCGCAGGTTCGAGCCCAGGCGGACAAGTTGGATGACCTGGAAAACCGCTCCCGTCGTTCGAACCTGCGCCTGATGGGTGTCCCGGAAACACTCCCAGATCGCTCACTGCCAGAATTGCTGGAGAGATGGCTGAGTGAGGAGCTGCCGCTTCCCGCTGCTGCGGGGCCTTTGCGTATAGAGAGGGCGCATCGTTTGGGCCCTCGTCCTGGCCTGGAAACCAGACCAAGGGTGGTTATTTTAAAGCTTTTAAACTTCAGACACAAAGTAGAAATACTTCAACAATATCGACTCAAGAAGGATGCTTTGAAATATGATGGCTCACCTATTCGCATCAGTCAGGACTTTTCTATGGCCTTGCAGGAGAGGAGGAAGCCTTTCTACCCTTTATGTGCTCACCTATCGGAGCTTAAGCAGAGATTCCAATTCATCTATCCAGCCACACTGCGGATCCAGCGAAATGGGATTTGGAAAGCTTTTCAATCCTCGGAGGAGGCGGCTGCTTTTATCAAGCTCCTTGGACCACCTAATGCGGGGGTGGACTGACTTGGTGGACTCTGAGTATGATATGTGGTTTGCTGTACAATTCTGTCTGTGCTAGTTTGATTACAGGGGAATGTTGCTTTCAGGGCCCTTAGGGGCATTTATTAAGGGTTAGGGTGGCCCTGGATGAGGCGTCTTAAGTGACCTGTTTGCTCTCACATGTGGGAGAAATTTGGGGATGTTGGGGGGGGGGAAGGGGGTTCCTGGGTGGCAGCGGTGATTTTCTTGGTGCAGTATGTTTTTCTTTCCCAGGGTTGTTGGGGGATCTTTCTTTTACGGTTGGTGTGGCTGTTTGAATGGAGCGTATGTGTGAGTCTTGGGGTGAGGCTGGGCGCCCCGGGATGTTATTTCTTGGGGACCTTATTATCTAAAATGAGTTTGGTGGAGGACTCTGGTGGGTGATCGCACACTGCGTATACTCTCCTGGAATGTATCTGGGATTACTTCCCCCACTAAACGCACCAAAATATTGTCTCAATTGAAACATCATAAGGCAGATATAGCTTGCTTACAAGAGACTAGACTAACGGATCAAGAACATCAGAAACTACATCGAGGTTGGGTTGGGGACCTATATTTTGCCTCTTCCGCAGGAAAGCGGGCGGGGGTAGCCATTTTGATCAGGAAGGGCTTGCAGTGTTCGGTCCAGGTTCTGAGGCGTGACGCCCAGGGCCGCTATCTCCTTGTGAGGGTGGTTGGTCCTGGGGGGCCTTTTAGGCTCTTGGTGGGATACGGCCCTAATGGATATCAGCACTCCTTTTTTCAAAATTTGGTCAATATTTGCCTACGGGACACAGATAGCCCTCTGATTGTAGTAGGAGATTTGAACCAGGTAGCGGATCCGGGCTTGGATCGTTCTGGGGGAGTGGGGATGACGTCGGTGAAACGTACTAAAGGTATTCCTTATCTTTGTCAAACCCTGGGATTGGTGGATGCTTGGAGATTACTCCATCCCACGGAGAGAGACTATACACACCAATCTAGAGCTCATGGTTCTTATTCCCGAATTGATTACACGTTAATATCTGAGACGTTGTTTGCTCGGGTCTCGGAGGCAACTATAGGCCCTCTTGAGGTATCAGATCATCATATGATTTGGCTTGATGTAGCGATGGGAGGCCCTGTTGGCACGGGGTCGGGGTGGAGATTTCCCGCATATTTACACGAGGACATTCAATTTCGGGAATTTTTATTGACTAAATGGGATGCTTACTGTACTAATAATGCACAACATATAGATCAACCTATTCTTTTTTGGGACGCTGCAAAGGCAGTGCTACGCGGGGACATTATTGCATACGTTGCCTCCAGGACCAGACGCATAGCACATCGCATAGTATACTTGGAGAGTCAGTCCCGCCAGCTAAAACGTGATTTGCTGAGTTCTCCGTCGGTGGCAGCTACCGAAATGTATAAAACGGTTCTGGCTGAGTTGAACTCCCTTATACACGAACGTACGAAAAAATTGTTGTTTTTTAGGAAGTTTCAGTTTTATAAACATGGTAATAAAGCAGGGAAGTTGTTAGCATCCGTCACCAAAAGCTGGAGGGGATCTAGATACATTCCTATGATCCGAGAGAATTCGGGGAAGATATTGACCTCGGCGGAGGAGATTGCAGATTGCTTTAAAAACTATTTTGAGGCCTTTTATGCCTCCCCAGGTCCTTACATGGGCCCTGATGTGTGTGATTACTTAGAAGACGCGGGAATGCCCAGATTATCATCAGCCCAGGCATCTCGTTTGGATAGACCTTTGCATGTACAAGAAGTGTTGCGGGCGATAAAAAATTTGAAGTCTTGGACGGCCCCGGGACCGGACGGCTACTCTCCGGAGTTTTATAAGATCTTGTCGTCCGTCCTAGGGGGGCCTTTACTAAATTACTATAAGACAGTTCAAACTCGTGGTGCATTTCCTAACTATGCGAATGATGCCCTCATTACCTTGATTCCGAAGCCGTCTAAAACGTCTACTGACATTGAATCCTACCGGCCGATATCTTTATTGAATGTTGATATTAAAATCTTGGCTCGTGTGCTGGCAGATAGGCTGGCGCCTTTGTTGCCTACTATTATAGTGCCTGAGCAGGTAGGTTTTGTTAGGGAGCGGCACTCGGTACTGAACGTTCGTAGAGTGTTGATGGCGTTCTCTCGGGCACAGCAGCTGCAATGCCCTGGCCTACTGGTTGGGTTGGATGCGGCGAAGGCCTTTGACAAGGTTCATTGGCATTATTTATTTCAGGTATTACAGCATATTGGGCTTCCGGATAACTATTTGACCTTGATTCGTGTACTCTATTCGGATCCCACTGCCTCGGTGCTGGTTAATGGGGTGCGCTCTCTTGGTTTTCCAGTGGGTAGGGGTACTCGACAGGGATGTCCACTGTCTCCCCTGCTTTTCCTGTTGTACTTGGATCCCCTGTTACGTACCCTTCAGAGAGATGACGAGATTGTGGGCCTACCCGAGGGTTCCACTCAGTTGAGGGTCCTAGCATTTGCGGATGACCTTTTACTGACTTTGGGAGACCCACAACGATCACTATTGCGAGCGTTAGACCTCCTAGATGAATTTCATCTCTACTCTGGTTTAGTTCTTAACAAACAGAAGTCCTTGGTTCTGCCCACTTCAGAAGCAGTGCGTCAGGATTGGCAGGGGGATTTTCCTTTACAATGGGCACCCTCCCGCTTGCGTTATTTAGGGGTGGTTATCCCTCAGAGCCTGGACAGATTATACGCTGTAAATGTATTGCCTTTACTTCACCATACGGAGACTACTCTGTCTAATTGGAAGAGATTTCCCTTATCTATTTCTGGACGCATAGCACTTTATAACATGATGATACTACCGCAATGGCTTTATATATTACAGATGCTCCCGGTCATGTTATCTCCCACTCATTTAGCTCAACATAACTCACACCTTTCTAAATATCTATGGCAGGGGAAGCGGGCTAGGATCTCCCTATCCAAGCTGATGTTACCTCGTATGAAAGGGGGACTGGGTCTTTTGAGTGTTTCTAGATTTAATCTTGCATGTCAATTACGACTTATTCATGATTGGTTTTGTGATACCACTTACTTTTCTTTTCCTGAGATTGAATGCTTTTCCTTTACACCATATCATTTTAGTTATTTATTGCATGCTCACCATCTGCCGGACTCACCTCTGATCCACTCACATCCACTATTGCCTGCAATGCGCAAGGCATGGAACTCTTTGTGTAGATTGCTGAAGATCTCCGCTAGAGCGACGTCCTGTCTACCTATTGCTGGCAATGGAGCATTTCTCCCGGGCATGAACACTGGGATCTTTCATCGTTGGACCTCAGTGGGGCTTCACTATATATCGCAGGCCGTGCTCCCCACGGGGCTTCCTATTTCCTTTGCTGACCTACAAATACAGTTTCATCTTCCTGCAGCTGATTGGTTTGCTTATGGACAATTACAGCATTATTTGCGGACATTGACCCCGGCAGTGTTACGTGAGGAGGTTAACATCAAATTGCAAGAAGTTCTGGGTCTGACAGCACAAGAACCCATACCACTGAAAATCTACCATGGGTTGTTACTGGACCTTTTGGGTGACATAGACTTTTCGGCATTGGCCAGGAAATGGTCGGCAGATTTGCAGGTGCCCATTGCTGTGGATATGATACGTAGAGGACTTTGCTTGGGAAAAGCTTTGCGCTTCTCATCAGTGGAGCAGGAACGCAATTATAAGTTTATTTTGAGAGCCTTCTACACGCCTAAGAGAGCTCATATAATGGGACTTAACGTGGATCATGGATGTGGCAAATGTAAACAACCTCAGGCATCTTTTGGACATATGTTCTGGACTTGCCCATTGGTGTCTTCTTTTTGGTTACAATTGATAACTGCAGTGGCTCAGATTTGGGGCTGCACCTGGAGACTTCATCCGAGCTTCCTCATTACATTACAGATTCGATTTCATCCTCCCAGACCGGGATGTGCGGCTTTTCTTAAGAGAACTATACATCTGGGGAGGAAATGTGTACTGTTACAGTGGCTTTCGACGCAGCCCCCAACTATTCAACAGTGGAGAGCGCTAATGTTACAGCAAATGTTGCTAGAACGTAGAGATATAGTGGACATGTCTGCTAAGTCCGGCAGACTATTTCGTCAGTGTTGGTATTCTTTTAGTTTGACTTTTACGTCTTATGTTCAACGACAACTCTGGGAAGCTTAAGAACCTATTTGTTATCTATTACTTATGTCTTTCTTTAGGAACCTGTTATCGCCGCTGCTGCCCGGGTGGGGTGGGTGGGGGGGATGGGGGGGTTTGGGATTAGAGTCTGTATAAAAACAACAGTTTGGAATTTTTTTCTACGGTTTCTGTATTTTGCTGGTTAATAAAAATGATTTAACATAAAGCAGAGGCAGGCGAACTTAAACTTTACGCGTGCTTCCATCGGTAGCCAATGCAACTGCCGGTAGTAGGGTGTCACGTGATCAAATTTCTTTAGCCCGAAGATTAGTCTGACCGCTGCATTTTGCATTAATTGTAAACGTCGCATATTCTTTTGGGAGATTGCTAAATAGGCGATGTTACAGTAGTCAAGTTGACTTAGTACGAGGGATTGAACCAGGGTTCTGAATGCTGACGTTTCGAAATATGATTTGATGGATCTAAGTTTCCAGAGAGTGAAAAAACCCTTTCTGATTAAGGAGTCCACCTGGTCTTTCATGGTTAAGTATTGATCCAGAGTTACACTCAATACCTTCAAAGTAGTCTGAATAGGGTAACTAAGTTTATTGATGCATAGTGGTGTTTTGGTGTCAAACATAGTAACATAGTAGATGACGGCAGATAAAGACCCGAATGGTCCATCCAGTCTGTCCAACCTGATTCAATTTAAATTTTTTTATTTTATTTTATTTTTATTTTTCTTCTTAGCTATTTCTGGGCAAGAATCCAAAGCTCTACCCGGTACTGTGCTTGGGTTCCGACTGCCGAAATCTCTGTTAAGCCCATCTACACCCTCCCAGCCATTGAAGCCCTCCCCTGCCCATCCTCCACCAAACGGCCATATACAGACACAGACCGTGCAAGTCTGCCCAGTACTGGCCTTAGTTCAATATTTAATATTATTTTCTGATTCTAGATCCTCTGTGTTCATCCCACGCTTCTTTGAACTCAGTCACAGTTTTACTCTCCACCACCTCTCTCGGGAGCGCATTCCAGGCATCCACTACCCTCTCCGTAAAGTAGAATTTCCTAACATTGCCCCTGAATCTACCACCCCTCAACCTCAAATTATGTCCTCTGGTTTTACCATTTTCCTTTCTCTGGAAAAGATTTTGTTCTACGTTAATACCCTTTAAGTATTTGAACATCTGAATCATATCTCCCCTGTCTCTCCTTTCCTCTAGGGTATACATATTCAGGGCTTCCAGTCTCTCCTTATACGTCTTCTGGCGCAAGCCTCCTATCATTTTCGTCGCCCTCCTCTGGACCGCCTCAAGTCTTCTTACGTCTTTCGCCAGATACGGTCTCCAAAACTGAACACAATACTCCAAGTGGGGCCTCACCAACAAGCGGATGTGGCAAACCAACGAAGAATTTCATTTTTTCTGAATTAAGTTTGAGCTTGAAGTCTGTCATCCATTGCTCCATCACGTTTATAGCTTCTGAAGCTTTGGGAATAGTTTCCGAGATAGAGTCAGCAAATGGGATGATAATCGTAAAGTCATCTGCGTAACTGAATAATTTTATCCCCAGCTGGGTTAATTGTAGACATTGAAAAGCAATGGGGATAGTGGTGACCCGTGCGGCACACCGGATGGATTGCTCCAGGTATCGGAGAGAGCATAATTGAAACGTACCTGATAGGTACGGGATATAAGGAAGCCACAAATAGTGAGCTCCTGACAGATCTGGGAAACGTGAGGGCAAAGTAGGTTCCCAATCAGTGCTTTTAATTAAATGAGGCCAGAGCCTGGCAGAACTTTTAGGTCAGCAATATCTCTCCTTATACACTTCCCAGAGAACGCTGCTCCTCCGATAAGCCGCTCTTCTCCTCCACTGCCAATTCCAGGCTTCGTTCCTTTCCTCTAGCTGCTCCCTATGCCTGGAATAAATTACCCGAATTTGTCTGTCAAGCCCCTTCCCTTCCTTTGTTTAAAAGCAGACTGAAAACCCACCTTTTTGATAGAGCCTTCAATCCTTAACCCTACTCCTCTGCCCTCCAACCCAGCCAGTTGATTAACCCTTCCCCTTAACTGTATCCATGAAATCCTGTTTGTCTGTCTTGCCTATTTAGATTGTAAGCTCTTTCGAGCAGGGACTGTTTTCTTACTCTTTGTGACTCTGCAGCGTTGCGTGCGTCTGGAGCTCTATAGAAATAATAATTAATAGTAGCAGTAGTGCATTGACAGTCTGCATCCTCTCTAGATTGCTTAGGAGGACGGATTGAGGCATCCGGGTTTTACTTCCAGTGCTTTCAGTAGACGTAAAACCCGGATGTCTCAATCCGTCCTCCTTTTTCTGGAGCCATAGGGTAACCCTACACCTGACTCAATACACATTGTCTCTCACTGCCTGCCTTTACTCCCCTCTCCTTCCTATCTCTAAAGCAATGCAAGAAATATACAGAGGCTGGTTTTGAGAAGGAGGAGGATGATGCGAAGAAGTAACGTGGGCAGGCGCGTGCAATTAGTGAGACATATGCTTGAATGTCTATGGCCACATAATGCAGAAGTAGCGCTGCGCAAATGCACACATAGGACTGGCACATGGCATGTTAAATTGAACGCTAATGAGGCTATGAACTATTCAGCTCCAGTACAGAGACATACGCAGACAGTTTTAAGGTGAGGAGATGTAGAAAGTAAAGAATGGCACGGGGACAAATTTTTCCCTGTCCCTGCGGGAACTCATGTTCCCTTCCTGTCCCCACGAGATCTTTTCCTATCCCTGCCCCTTTCCTGCAAGCTCCGTCCTCATCTGCACAAGCCTCAAATGCTTTAAAATCCTAAGTAGCAACATTCTAGAGCTCAGATTGTGATGTCATAATGCCTCATTCCACCAATGCCTGAGCTCCGCCCTCATCTGCACAAGCCTTGAACACTTTAAAATCATAAGCAGCAACATTCTAGAGCTCACATTGTGATGTCATAATGCCTCATTCCACCAATGCCTGAGCTCGGTCCTCATCTGCACAAGCCTCAAACACTTTAAAATCATAAGTAGCAACATTCTAGAGCTCAGATTGTGATGTCATAATGCCTCATTCCACCAATGCCTGAGCTCCGTCCTCATCTGCACAAGCCTCAAACCCTTTAAAATCATGAGTAGCAACATTCTAGAGCTCAGATTGTGATGTCATAATGCCTCATTCCACCAATGCCTGAGCTCCGTCCTCATCTGCACAAGCCTCAAACACTTTAAAATCATAAGTAGCAACATTCTAGAGCTCAGATTGTGATGTCATAATGCCTCATTCCACCAATGCCTGAGCTCCGTCCTCATCTGCACAAGCCTCAAACCCTTGAAAATCCTAAGTAGCAACATTCTAGAGCTGAGATGATCTGCACTGTTTTTTAATTTAATTTATAAATCTAAATAACCCTCCCACCTTTTTACAAATCTGCAACAGCAGTTTTTAGCGCTGAATGCTCTGCTCTGCTCCCGAAGCTCATGGGGGACATATTTTGGGTTGCAGCTTTTAGTACTGGCTACACAGCTGGTGCTTTAGAGGAAAGGGGGTGGAAGATTACCTTCACAAACCTTCACAAATTTTATTTTCCACTGCCTCTGTAAGCTCTCTAGGGAAGGGATTTAATCCTTTGTTGTTGTGATATGTCCTACTGTACAAACGATGACATTATTCTCCCTTCTTAATTTGAACCAGGAAACATTCTAACCCCATCCCTGAGGCTCCCAAATGTGACAAATGAATACAGAGCTAACACTTCCTATTCAGCAGCCTGGGCCTCTTCAGATAAGGTTTGTCCAGGACCAGGCAGGCCCTCCACGCTTTGCTTTTGGGGTCAGTGGCCTTTCCGGCTAAGGAGCCTCCCTGACAGTTCCATCCGCTGGGGACATGTTGCCATTATCATAGTTATGTCCCAGGGGATCAGCTGACGCAGAGGAGTATGTGGGAATCCGCTGTGGAAAACAGCACACAGCCCCCCCCCCCCCCTGTCTGTACTGAAATGTGTCTTTTTAAAAAAATCCAGGCTCATGAAAAGAATAGGAGCTTAGAAGATTAGGCTTACACACTGGTCACAGAGTAACAACGATGCTTGGGGGGATAATAGAGATGGTTACAAAGTAGCAGTGGAGGGAAACCCCAGCGGCAGGCGTGAGAAACAGATCAAAGGCAGCGACTGTAGATGACACGGGGGGAAAGGCATTCTATGACGGATGAAGACGTGGGGGGAGGGGGGAGGTTGCACTGGCACTGCTTCATATCTACATGACTAGCTGTACCATCTGAAGGAAACACAGATCCCAAAGAAGAGCAGCTGTGAGGCTTGGGCAGGCTTGTGTGAATTTCAACCAATTAAAAAATAAATAACTTTTCATTTAGATTTAGAAAAGAACTAAATAGAACTGTGTAGAAGACATGCATGATTTTTAACCATTTCTTTATTTACCCTCCCTTTTCCAAAACTGTGATAGCGTTTTATAGTGCATGCTGTGGTGCGTTCAATGCTCTGGGCTGCTCCTGCCACTCAGAGTTCCTATGAGCTTCGGGAGCAGCGCAGACCATCCAGCGCACCGGCCAACGCTAAAAAACGCTAGTGCTGTTTGTAAAGGGGGAGGAGAAGATTACTTAGATTTTATAAATAAATTTGGATCTGTTCCAGATAAGCCCCACCAAAAAGTTAACCCTCGCCACCCAAAAAAATTATAAAAAAGAGGCGCGATCTGTAGAAAGTAAAGTGGGGGGGGGGTTCTCCGCCCCCCCCCCCCGTCGGAGCCCTTAAAAAAATGGTCGACAGTTTATCCTAGTTTTTTTATAATGTTACGTTTCATATCCTCTTTTTTATAATCTTTTTTGGGTGCTCCGACAGGGGGGCGTGGGGGGGGGGAACCTCCCCACTTTACTTAATACACATCGCGCCGTGTTGTGGGGCCGTTGTGCTGAGAACTTCCTGAGCCCTCTGGCTTTTGTTTCTTGGGCTGGAGATGGTAGAAGAGGGTCCAGAGAGCCCAGGAAGGTGAGGATGACCTAGGGCCACTGAAGAAGGCTGATATCAGACTTGGCAGGAACTGGACAGCAGGTGCTCTCACCCTCAGCTTGATGTATGCTGGAATGTGAGTGCTGGAGAGCGACTTGGTGGTGGAGATCAAGAAGGTCAAGTTAAGGCAACTAGTTAAGGTTGCGTGCGCTGGCAAAAGGTGGCGGGGCTTATCTGGAAAAGATCCATAAATTTTTTAAACCAGTGCAGATCGTAGAAGGCTTATGTGATTTTTAACTTTTTTAAAAAACTTTTTATTTATCTAATTAGGGCTCCTTTTACAAACATAATAATAGCCATACTGGGTCAGACCAATGGTCCATCAAGCCCAGTAGCTCATTCTCACGGTGGCCAATCCAGGTCACTAGCACCTGGCCAAAACCCATGGAGTAGCAACATTCCATTCAGAATCCCAAAGAATAGCAAGATTCCGGAATCCCAAAGAGTAACAAAAGATTCCGGAACCCCAAGGAATAGCAACATTCCGTGCTACCGATCCAGGGCAAGCAGTAGCTTCCCCCATGTCTTTCTCAATAACATACCATGGACTTTTCCTCCAGGAACCTGTCCAAACCTTTTTTTTTAAACCAACTACATTAACTGCTCTTACCACATCTTCTGGCAACATGTTCCAGAGCTTAACTATTCTCTGAGTGAAAAAAAATTTCCTCCAATTGGTTTTAAAAGTATTTCCCTGTAACTTCATCGAGTGTCCCCTAGTCCTTGTAATTTTTTGTGGAGTGAAAAATCGATCCACTTGTACCGTTCTACTCCAATCCAGATTTTGTAGACTTCAATCGTATCTCCCCTCAGCCGTCTCTTTTCCAAGCTGAAGAGCCCTAACTGTTTTTACCATGGGCTGGTGAGGTAAATGCTTTAACACGGATAGGAATTCTTTCTTTGTAAAAGCCACACCCCTTTTATCAAGCTGCACTGCTCAGCCTCCCATAGGATTAGAATGGGTGGTTCGGCATTTACAACCCCCCCTCCCTCTTTACCAAACCATAGTGTGTTTTTTTTAGTGCCAGCCACAGTGGTAACAGCTCCTACGCTCATAGGAATGAGCATTGGAGCTGTTACTGCTACAGCCGGCGCCAAAATCCGCACTACAGTTTTGTAAAAAGGGGGGTGGGGTAAAATGTAAAAAAAACACAGTACAGATCATGATAGCTTTTGCAATCTTCAGGTAGATAACATGTCCTTCCCCATGGATCCTCGGTATCAGAAGGCTGTACAGCTGGTTTTCCTCCGCATAGCTGAAATGTGCACACAGCCAGGCAGCGAAGAGAAATGCTGGCCACCAGCTGCTGATGGCAGGTCTCTGGGAAGCGTCACCTCTGTAATTACAGCAATGACTTTGGGAAGTAATGTGAGCATCCTCAGAAGTGTGACAGGAGTGGCAGCCTCTACTCACCACCTTCTGGCCATATATAGACTTCCATCCTGCGGGGCTGATGGAATAAACTGCAGTGTGATTTAGTCCCACGGTTTCCTCTCAATTTCCCCATGTTTAATCGTACCCCGATAGTAAGATTTTACTGTGGAAAAGTAGCGCATTGGGCATGCACAGAATATGCAAAAGGCTGACTTCTTAATTACTCCCGATGGAAAATACCATGCTAAATTTTGACTTGGTTTTGCCTTGCAGCTCAGCGTTAGAGTCAAGATTCCATGAAGTCCAGTACTTTAGCCTCAGATTATCTTTTTTTGGGGCAGAAAACCCTGGTGGACCAGTCCCCCAGACACCCATCATTCCCCTCAGAAGTTCTTCCTGGTGGCCCAATGGTCTTCAGACACTTCAGCCCCCTGAAAGATTTAACTTGTGGGGCCCACTAAACCCCCCGCACTTCTGCCTCTTTGCCCACCTTGGGACAGGACACGGGAGAGATACCCACTCGCTCCTGCCTCCAGTGGGGAAATCAGAACTACAAGTACCAGCATGCAAGGTGTAAATCCAGGACTGGATCAACCTTGTCCTAAAAATCTGGATCTAGTTTGCAGCCATATGCTGGCACCACCTTTAAAGTTTGGTAGCCATCTTCTGGTGGTCTGATCACATAATATTATATGGTATGTTGGAGGATTAGATACATTGATTGATATAGTTTTTATTCCTTTACCTGAAATTAAATTATAGATACCACTTTTTTATACAAATTGCCATAGCATTAAAAATGTTCACAGACAGCAAAATAAATAAATAAATAAATAATAATGTCTGGACTACTGCAATGCATAAAGACATAAGACTAGCCATACTAGATTAGACCAATCCAGGTACCTAGTACCTGGCCAAAACCCAAGGAGTAGCAACATTCCATTCAGAATCCTAAACTAGCAAGATTCTGGAATCCCACAGAGTAACAAAAGATTCAGGAACCTCAAGGATTATCAGCATTCCATGCTACTGATCCAGGGCAAGCAGTGGCTTCCCCCATGTCTTTCTCAATAACAGACTATGGACTTTTCCTCCAGGAACTTGTCCAAACCTTTCTTAAAACCAGCTACGCTATCTGCTTTTACCACAACCTCTGGCACTATTTATCAGACATACAAAACGAGGCGATCAGGCTTTTAAAAAAACCTCTGTGCCCTTGACCCTGTCTCCCAGGCTTTATCATCAGCTCACTGGCTACCCGTAGGCAAATGTGTCTTCAAGGGCCTGATGCTAGCATTCAAATCCTTGTACAACAGGGGTGTCAAAGTCCCTCCTTGAGGGCCGCAATCCAGTCGAGGTTTCAGGATTTCCCCAATGAATATGCATTGAAAGCAGTGCATGCAAATAGATCTCATGCATATTCATTGGGGAAATCCTCAAAACCCTACTGGATTGCGGCCCTCGAGGAAGGACTTTGACACCCCTGTTGTACAACATGGCGTCAGGCTTCCTCCATAAGTGCCAAACAGGTCCCTCTGCTCCCAGAATGAAATATGCCTCAAAACACTGCCTGGTCGTGCCCTTGGACTGCAAACTGCCAAACAGATCAGATCTCTTGAAGGACTCCTGAACCTTAGGAAAGCAATGAAAAGATACCCCTTCACCCATCTCTCCCGCCATGACCGATGGATTACAAAGAAATGTCTATTGGTAATAGATCCTCAGTATATGTCGCATTAGGATAAAAACTTGTATTGAAAAACTTTGCTCTGTAACTATGGCAAGTTTAACCTGTAAACTCTATATTATGTATATTGGTATTACTGTGTTTCTCCGAAAATAAGACCTACCTCGAAAATAAGCTCTAGCATGATTTTCAGGGTAGGTCATAATATAGGACCTACCCCCAAAAATAAGCCCTAGTCACCGGCAGCAGCGCTTCCCCTGCCCCCCGACCCCCGCTCCCCCCTCCTACCGCTGACCCTTCCGTCTCTCCCCTGCCAACCGTGAGACTGAAATACCTTGTAACAAATGGCAACATCTGCAGCAATCTAGACAGGCTGCTTTGGACCTTCTCACACCGGGGGTTCCGTGTGCCGCGTTGCTGATGACATCATCAGTGATGCGGCAGAGGAACGCCCGGGCAGGAGAAGGCCGTGAAGCAGCCTGTCTAGATTGCTGCCGACGGTGTCGTTTGTTACAAGGTATTTCGGTCTCGCGGTGGGCAGGGAGAGATGGAAGGGTCAGGCAGAGGGGGGTGCGCGGCTGCAAGGGTTCTGCTGCACAAGGGATGGGAGGGAGGGATAGAAAGATACTGCACAAGGGGATGGGTGAGAGGGGAGAAAAGAAGCTGCACATGTGGGGGGAGAGAAAGGAAAGAGGAAGAATAGGGGGGGGGGAGGAGAGGAAGGGAGAGATGATCATTGTACATGAAGAAAAGTAAGACCTACCCCGAAAATAAGACCTAGTGCCTTTTTGGGCCCCAAAATTAATTTAAGACAGTGTCTTATTTTCGGGGAAACATGGTAGATCCCAAGTATGTGTTGAGATAGGATAGAAACTTGAACCAGAAAAAACTTGTCCTGTAACATAGGGCTTCTTTTTCTAAGGTGCGCTAGCATTTTTTGCGCAAGCTGACCCCGCGGTACGCAGCTAGAACGAATGCCAGCTCAATGCTGGCGTTAGCGTCTAGTTCATGCGTCATTGTAGCTTAGTAAAAGGAGCCCATAGAGAATGACGGCAGATAAAGACCCGAGTGGTCCATCCAGGCTGCCCAGTTATACATGTCCATAACTTAATTATTTTGTTTAAATGGTCCTTTTACGTAGATATTTCTGGGCCAGAAACCCAGAGCCCAGCTCAGTAGTGTGCTGGCAAATTGAAACCCGCTACTGTATATTATGTGTTAACCTGTAACCCATTCTGAGCTTATTGGGGAGAAAAGGATTTTAAAAAAACAGATTTACTCTTCCACCCCTTTTATAAAACCGTAGCGTGGAATTCCTAGGAGTGTCGGAGCTGTTGCCGCCATGGTCAGCGTTACAAATCACGCTATGGTTTTCTAAAAGGGGGAGGGGTAAATAAATACATTTTCTGCGTTAGGTGCACAAGTACTGCGCGCTGATTTCCCCTCGCTTTGCGGCTTACACAGTCACTCGCGTAAACTTTCTCCAGGAAGAGCCCTACCACTGGAAGATCTTGGTACTCATTCTCTGCAGGTTTGTCTAATTGATCACATTTTCTTTATCGTGGTTCACTTATCTTCTTAAATCTACACTTTTCTACTAAAATGTGCTGCTGGCTTTTTTTTTTGTTTTTTTTTTGCATGCGATGAAAGTTGATTAACAGTTCATGTCCCTAGTGCTTCTCTTTCTCTATATAGGAGCGGCGTAGATCCTTCCCCCCCCCCCTTGAATGCAGCTGCGCTGCAAAAGGTGATCCGTTTTTATTGAAGCGACAGGAAAAAATTGTTCCTGAGCTGTTGTGGATGAACTTCTGAGCCTGGACAGATGTTCCTCTGTCTCGCTGCTTTGCTATGCTATCAGTCGCTGCTATGTTGGCAGAGAGCAGCTGCTCGGGATACACACCTTGGAAGCTCCTTTGCTGTTTTCAGACCCTCCGGAACAGGATCACAAGCTCAGGCCTGTTTCTGGTACAGCTAAAGAAACGAGGGATGGCGTGCACAGATGCCACCTGCAGCCTCTTGGGCTCTGGAGGATTGGGGATATAGTGCGCAGGGGGCAGCTGTAGTGTTTATGGTTATGAGGGGTAAAGGGATGCAGAGACTGTCTCTCCTGTGTTTTGATGGACTGAACAGCGCTGCGTCCTCCTGGGTTAAACTCGAACCTCACAGATCTTACCCTCATGCCTTCAAACATCTGCTCATCTCGGGGGTGAACGAGATCTGTGATGTCCACGGCAGTGAAAACGAGGATTTCTGCAGCTGCTCTTTTTAAGGCCATGTGGGGGTCTGCGAGATCCTCTTTCAACGTCCGCCTTTGCTGGCTTCATTTCTGTGGGTGGTTGGGATTGCTGGTACTGAATACCGGAGTCTCATCCTAATTCTCCCTTTTGTTGTGCCCAGCTTTTCTGCACCCCAGCGCCCCGAATGCCTTCTACCAGGAGGCCCCACAAATCCCACCGAGCTAAAGCGCATGGCCTTAAAAAGATATGGGGGTCTTCAGAAATCCTCGTTTTAACTCCTGCAGACCTCACGGATCTCGCTCACCCCCTAGATGAGCAGATTTTTAAGGGTGTGCGGTTAAGCTCCATGGAGTCTGCGAGGTCTGTGTTTTACCCAGTCCCTAGTAGCGCTATGGAAATGATAAGTAGTCCTAGTGTCCAGAGAGCGCTAGTTTCAGCTCTTGGGCAATGGAGGATGGGGGATGCAGTGCATTCGTAGGCTCAGGCTCTAGAGCAGGGGTGTCAAAGTCCCTCCTCGAGGGCCGCAATCCAGTCGGGTTTTCAGGATTTCCCCCAATGAATATGCATGAGATCTATTAGCATACAATGAAAGCAGTGCATGCAAATAGATCTCATACATATTCATTGAGGAAATCCTGAAAACCTGACTGGATTGCGGCCTTTGAGAAGGGACTTTGACACCCCTGCTCTAGAGGGAGGGAGAGGATGAATGAGGAATGCAGTACACAGAAGGGTCACCTGTACAGGTGACAACTGCAGTGCTTCTGGTTATGAGAGATAAGGGATGTAGAGCACTGACAGCAACTACAGGAAATGCGAGGGGAGGAGAGATGCAGTGCAGAAGATGTCAGATGCAGTCTCTTAGGATATGGGAGGGGAGGAAGGATGCAGTGCACAAGAGTGTCAGCTGCAGTCTCCCGGGCTATGAGGAAAAGGAAGGCAGAGACACTGCCTTGCAGCTGGTCCCAAGGCAAATTGTAGCAGTCAGCGGCAGCACTTTAAGCCATGGGCATGCTCAGGTCTGCCCAGTACTCAACCTGCTGGCAGTGCTGGCACCAGTAGCTGAAGGCGTGGACGCAGACAGGGATGGAGGTTTTTTACTTTTTAAAAGTACTTATGTAAAAAATAAAAGTACGGGCTTCAAAAGCAGTGAAGTAAAAGTAGAAAGTTGTATTAAAAAAAAACAAAAAACCCAAAAAACCTCAATACTTTTAAAACCAATTGGAGGAAATATTTTTTCACTCAGAGAATAGTTATGCTCTGGAACGCATTGCCAGAGGTTGTGGTAAGAGTGGATAGCGTAGTTAGTTTTAAGAAAGGTTTGGACAAATTCCTGGAGGAAAAGTCCATAGTCTGTTATTGAGAAAGACATGGGGGAAGCCACTGCTTGCCCTGGATCGGTAGCATGCAATGTTGCTACTATTTGGCATTCCAGAATCTTGCTATTCTTTAGGATTCTAAATGGAATGTTGCTCTTCTTTGGGATTCCGGAATCTTGTTACTCTTTGGAATTCCGGAATCTTGTTACTCCTAGGGGTTCTGTATGGACTGTTGCTACTCCTTGGGTTTTGACCAGGTACTAGTGACCTGGATTGGCCACCGTGAGGACGGGCTACTGGGCTTGATGGGACCGTTGGTCTGACCCAGTAAGGCTAATCTTAGGTTCACAGGTGGCAGTAACAGCCTCGGGCTGTGGTGGAGGAGAAGGAGGGATGAGGGATGCAAAATACAGCTGTAGTCTCGAGCAATGGAGGAGGGGAAAGATGGTGGCAGTCTCTTGGGCTCTGGTGGTAGGAAGAGGAGAAGTGAGGGGTGCAGTGCGCAGAGAACAGCTGCGGTCTCTTGAGCCGTGAGAAAGACGGGATGAGGTATGCAAGTCAGGTAGGCTCTTCAATGCCTGGTGAATGTCAACAGCTTCTGGCTCACTAAAGCCTCTGCCTCCTGCTAGCAGAGGTGTCAACGGAGAACTTGCACTGTCTGTCCTCAGTGAAAAGCAACATATTTAGGTAATTCTGCTAATGCTGGGGGGGGAGAGAGATTTATACAGGATAAAAATTCACAAAGGTGTTATCTTTATTTGGTTTTATAAAGGGAACATAAGCACCTCTGTGTCTTGTAGCAACCAAACAGAGCAGTCAACAAAATCAAAGGCACCCATGTGCTCAAGCTCTGTAGAGGAGGTAGATGGATTCTCTGTGTGTGCTCGCGCAGGGCTACCACATGGCTCCAGGGAAAGACATCCACTGAAGGCAATGGACGTAAAACCCGGACGTTTCGGTCCAGCCTCCTTTTTCTGGAGCCATGCACTCACGCATCTTATCAAAATCTCAAATCCATCGCGTCTCTGCCCCACGGAATGCCTCCGTGTGCTCCACATCAAAGTGGTTAAGAAATCCCAATTAATGAATAAATATATGGGATTTTCAGCATATATACTTTGTACACCACTATGGGAGATCGTTCGATGAGGCATGAACTCACCAGGAACTGACCAAAATCCTAACATATGCGCCACCAGAAATCCAGCTTCTGTACATATATCATCTCTTCGCTAGCACCTGTTTCATGCAGATGTCAAAGCGGTTTACACCACACTGATTATTAGGCAGGTCTAAACCTGGTTAAGCTGGTATCTTACAGAGGAAATTGGTGCCTGCCTTCCTTTGGTCTATAAAGGGCGCATAGGTGCCCCCTAGGGTTACCAGATTTTACAAAGTAAAATCTGGATGTGTGGCCCCGCCCCCAACAACACTCTGTCCCGCCCCCGCACAGACCTCCTCTTAAGCTCGCGACTGTGTCTGGGAGGACCTCCAAGCATGCATGTATGCGACACAATGATGTCACATGCATGCACATCATCACGTCACATCCATGCACGCTCGGAGGCCCTTCCAGACACAGTTCCAAGCTGAAAACCCTGACAAACTCCTTACAGGTTAGAAAGACATACGGACACCTGGATAGTCCTCTAAGAAGAGGACATTTCCGGGTAAATCGGGACATCTGTTAACCCTACCTTTACAGATCTGCCCTCACTTGGCCCTACAATTACGCAATAGACCTTTCCAGTTCATGAATCTTGCATTCTGTGCAGAGAAACCGCAATGAAATTAACTCTATAGAGCGGATAAATATACTTATAAGTGGTGAGGAACAAAATGGGAGTGTGTGGCACAGTGGTTAGAGCTACAGCCTCCACACCCTGAGGTTGTGGGTTCAAATCCCATGCTGCTCCTTGTGACCCTGGGCAAGTTACTTAATCCCCCTATTGCCCCAGGTACGTTAGATAGATTGTGAGAGGGAAAAATGTTTGATTGCCTGAATAAATTCATGTAAACCCTTCTTCGCTTCTCTGGGAGAACAGCAGAGAAAATTAAATAATGTGGAAAGTTTCTGTCTCTGGTAACCAGAGCTGAGATGGTGACATCATAATGCCTCATTCCACCAATAAGAGCCAACCTCATCAATGATGTCACAATGGTTTGATTGTCCTATACTTGGCTCACTTTTGCTACATTATGATTTCTAGAGTGGTGCCGTGGTTAGAGCTACAGCCTCAGCACCCTGAGGTTGTGGGTTCAAATCCCACGCTGCTCCTTGTGACCCTGGGCAAAGTCACTTAATCCCCCCATTGCCCCAGGTACGTTAGATAGATTGTGAGACGGAAAAATGCTTGAGTACCCGAATGAATATAAAACCACTTAGGCTATAAGTGGTATATAAATACTGAAATAAATAAATGTGGCCTACCCTGGACTCAAATCACAGCAGACAGCTTGATGCTGACTCTCTGATTGGCTGCCTGGGTTTGGGGTTGCTGTGAAGACATCGTTCTCAATCCTGCCCAGCATGGTGGTCCCAGCCAGGCATGAAGACTGGCACCGAAAAGATCCTCTCCTCGGAGACCTCTCTGAAGACCAGCAGGGAGAAGTGGAGGAAGGGATGTTATCTGTTAAAAAAAGAGAAGCCAAGCAAGCAAGATCCTTTAGAAAGCATAGCTCTTAATCTGGAGCCTGCACATTTGTTAATTAAGAGCCCTGCTCAGCCCCCCCCCAGTCTGTTCCCCCTTGTGCCTATGGCCTTCCTTACTGAATGGAACCATTAATCAGCATAGACTATACTACCACATAGCAGAAAGTACGTGGCGGGCGCGTTGAGATGCAGACGCTTGCTTTGGGTTTCTTCCTACGCTCCCCAAAAATTCCTATTTGTTTAATAACGAGAAGTCGCTCATGAATATGCAAATCTGTATCAGCGCACCACCTCACGCCTGCCGCAAATTAATGTCACTGGAAAAGGGAAATCTTTTTACGAGTGCTGAAAGTGCAGTTTCTGCTTTGGTGGTGGTCTCAAAACCCCCTTCACATGGGAGGGGGGGGAGGGAAGAAAGGGCAGCGCTGCATAATGCCGGGGGTTTTTTAATTTCAGGGCTGACCCAGCAGCTGCGTGTCTTGTCTGGAAGACAAAAGGGCCAGCGAAATGCAGTAGGCTGGTGCACGTCTGATAAATACTGGGCCGAATACATTTTTCATTTTCCCTTCAAGACAGAAGCACATAGAAGGGGCCAATGGCTCAGAAGGAGTGCCAGACACTGCCATGTGGAGACCTGGATTCAGTGCTGGGAGGGAGGAGAGGGGAGGGGAGGATAGGGAGTCCCAGTAATTGTGCAATGGTGACACCTACTGGCCGGAGTCGAAGTGCATGTGCACAGACTACTAGAGGCAGATACCATTTGTGGCTCTTGGTTGAAAAGGGGGAGGGGCTCCAGGGCAAGAGGATTAAAAATGAAGAAAATCCGCGGTGTTAGGTCAAAAGCACGCCGGGACAAAGGCGTGCGCAGACAACTGAGCGCAACGTGGAGCCGCGCGCCAAAGAAAATCACTGTTTTAGAGGGCTCCAATGGGGTGTGTGGGGGGAACCCCTCCACTTTACTTTATACAGATCGCGCCTTGTTGTGGGGGGTTTGGGGGGTTGTAACCCCCCACATTTTACTGAAAACTTCACTTTTTCCCTAAAAAACAGGGAAACAGTTAAGTTTCCAGTATAATGAGGGGGGTTACAACCCCCCAAACCCCCCCAATGCCCCCGCGATCTGTATTAAGTAAAGTGGGGGGTTCCCCAACAAAAAACCCCATCCGAGCCCCTAAAAACACTCTTTTTCTTCAGCATGCGCTTCCGTCATGCGCTCAGTTGTCGGCGCGCGCCTTTGTCTTCGGCGGTTTTGTCTATGAACCAAATCCGCAGGCAGCTGTGACTGAACCACGGTGCGCGCCAGTTTTGACTGAACGGGAAGCCCAAAACGAGAAGCTCTAAACCAATGGGCATGTAGTAATCCAGGTTTAGAGCACAGCCGGGACCCTCCTGCTGAATCACATGATTGAGGAGTGGCCTTGGCTAAGAGGTCAGTAGCCTGGGGGTAGTTTGGCCAAGGCAGGCAAGGAGCGGCCTAGTGGTAGAGCTCCTGCCTCCGCACCCTGAGGTTGTGTGATTGATCCTTGCGACCTTGGGCAAGTCACTTAATCCTCCAGTGCCCCAGGTACAAGAATATTTGTAAACCACTTTGAATGTGTAACCACAAAAAGATGTAGTATACAGGTCCCCTTGCTTGTGTTGGTATCTGGTAGCTACAAGTTGGGCTATTCTTCCTTAAGGGCGTCAGGCGTTTCACTTGACGTCAGAAGGAAGGCTCCTGGGTCAGCCGCGGGCAGCGTGTAAGAACTGCTGCCTGAGGCTTTGTGAAGAAGCAAGTGTGACTGGAAGGCAGGAAGAAGGAGGCCTTTATGGATGACTCTGGTACACACCCAAGGGAGGGGGACATGAACTTGGGACACAGAAGGGAGGGAGGGAAAGAGATGTTGAGGTGGGTGAGGAAATAGAAAGGGTTAATTATTGGGCATGTCACAAATCTGACATCCTATACGTGGCTCCTTTTTACTACAATTTGATTTCCAGAGTGGTGCAGTGGTTAACGCTACAGCCTCAGCACCCTGGGGTTGTGGGTTCAAACCCACGCTGCTCCTTGTGACCGTGAGCAAAGTCACTTAATCCCCCCCCCATTGCCCCAGGTACATTAGATAGATTGTGAGCCCAAAAGGACAGACAGGGAAAAATGTTCAAGATCTGAATAAATTAATGTAAACCAGGGGTCTCAAAGTCCCTCCTTGAGGGCCGCAATCCAGTCGGGTTTTCAGGATTTCCCAAATGAATATGCATGAGATCTATGTGCACGCACTGCTTTCAGTGCATATTCATTGGGGAAATCCTGAAAACCCGACTGGATTCCGGCCCTTGAGGACTGGAGTTGCCCACCTCTGGGCTAGATCAGGTGTCTCAGAGTCCGTCCTTGAGGGCCGCAATCCAGTCGGGTTTTCAGGATTTCCCAAATGAATATGCATGAGATCTATGTGCACGCACTGCTTTCAGTGCATATTCATTGGGGAAATCCTGAAAACCCGACTGGATTGGGGCCCTCAAGGAGGGACTTTGAGATTCCTGATGTAAACCGTTCTGACCTCCCCGGGAGAACAGTATAGAACATTGACTAAATAGTGTGAAAAGTTTCAGTCTCTGATAACCAGAGCTGGTATTGTGATGTCATAATGGGTCATTCCACCAATAAGAGCCAACCTCATCAGTGATATCACAATGGCTTCATTGTCCTATACATGGCTCCTTTTCACTACATTTTGATTTCTAGGGTGGTGCAGTGGTGTGGGTTCAAAGCCACACTGCTCTTTGTGACCCTGGGCAAGTCACTTAATCCCCCCCCCCAAATGCCCCATCTACATTAGTTAGATTGTGAGCCCAGCAGGAAAGATAGGGGAAAATGCTCTAGACCTGAATACATTTATGTAAACTGTTCTGAGCTCCCCTGGGAGAAGAGTAGAGAAAATTGAATAAGATAATAAGGAGAGATTGTATCACTGCCAGCAGAATTGGTCAACTTTTTTTTCCCATTATTTGTTTAAGCTTAACCCTGTTTTTCGAAAAGGACAGACTAAGCCATATCGTAGGAGATCCTGTTGTGACACAATCAGTGTGATTTCTCAGGTTTCCCCATTTTAACTTTTCCCCGCCCCCCTCTGCCCCAATCCCTACCCAGGGAATTCTCCTCTTAGTCACTGAATAGCCAGACTGGAATAGGTTAATGATAGAGCTGGAAAACGTCTGTTATCTAGAAGAATATCCCAGGAGAGAGAAAGAAAACCAAAATCCTAAAATGCAGGAAGGAGCAGAAAACTTCAGCCTTCGGAATAAGAGGAGAGTGTGGTGTAGAGGTTAGAGCTAGAGGTCTGCATGGGAACGTGGATAGCGGGAATCTCGCGGGTCCCGCGGGAATCCCCCCCCAAACCCAAGGGACTCCCACGGGGACCCCCCTCTGGCCCACGGGACTCCTACGGGGACCCCCCTCTAGCCAACGGGACTCCCACGGGGATGGAAGGCTTTGGAAGCAGGGTTCGTCCATATAATATATAATGGACACGTCAGCCTTAGTAAAAGAAGGGGTTTATAAGTGAATTACCTGAACAGAAAACCAAAAAAGGGTTCCACCAAAGAGATTCCACAAGGAAAACAGCAGCGCAAACACAAAAGAAACTGTGGAATTGATGATCCTGTCAGAAGTAATTGCTGCTTTTTATGGGGACGGGTGGGGATGGAGGTAATTCCTTGCGGGGACGGGTGGGTACGGAGAAGATCCTGGTGGGGACGGGCGTAGATGGGTGGGATTTCTGTCCCCGTGCAACTCTCTAGTTAGAGCTACATCCCTGGCACCCTCAGGTTGTGGGTTCAAACCCTGGGCACGTCACTTAATCCTCCACTGGCCCAGGTACATTGGATAGATAGTGGGTCCTGTTTATTTAATTGCTGTAAACCGAGTCGAGTCTTCTCAGAATAACGACTCGGTATACAAAGTTAAGCACTGGGTCAGACAGGGAAAATGCTTGTACCTGGGAAAATGAAGTACCTGTATGTGAACTACAAAAGAAGGCTGTCTACAAGCCCAAATCCCTTTCCCTAATCTGACAGCAGAGCAAGAACCATCTGCCTTAGAAAAAGTGAAAAGATTAGCCTGAGAAGATCATGGAAAAGGACATTGTGTGAGAGCAAAGCCCAGCTGTGGCCAAGTAAAGGGAAGCGGAACTGCTGAAAGGAGCAAAGCATTATGGGAAGCTGGAAAAAGCAATGCTGAGATGAGTTAGGTGTGGACCCCCTTAAGAACATAAGAATTGCCGCTGCTGGGTCAGTCCATCATGCCCAGCAGTCCGCTCACGCGGTGGCCCTCTGCTCAAAGACCAGCGCCCTAATTGAGTCTCGTCTTACCTGCGTACGTTCTGGTTCAGCAGGAGCTTATCCAACTTTGTCTTGAATCCCTGGAGGGTGTTTTCCCCTATAAGAGCTTCCAGAAGAGCGTTCCAGATTTCTACCACTCTCTGGGTGAAGAAGAACTTCCTTGCGTTTGTACGGAATCTATCTCCTTTTAACTTTAGAGAGTGCCCTCTTGTTCTCCCTACCTTGGATGAACAACCTGTCTTTATCTACTAAGTCTATTCCTTTCATTATCTTGAATGTTTCGATCATGTCCCCTCTGTTCGAGGGAGAAGAGGCCCAGTTTCAGTGAAGAAGCCTTAGAACCATAGGCAGCAGAACACTTTTATGTTTGGGTTGGGGGGGGGGGCAAAAGCTCTGCCCTAGACCCCGCCCCAGACCCACCCAAGCTCCACCCACATACCCCACCCTCCATAATAATGGTACTTGTAAATGCCATTTCTTCCATTCATTTGTCATATACACACAATATAACTTATTAACAACACAAAATTAAACTACACAAAGCACACTCCTTTTCCCCTCCCCACCCCTGCATAGCATTTCTTCCTCTCTCCTCCACCCTCATATGCAACGTGTCCCTCTCTCTCATTCCCTCCCTTGTTGCAAAGAGAATAAGGAGAGAGGGATCCAAGGTGCATCTCTCCAACTCCCTTTATTGCAACATCTAACATTTCTCCCTCTCCTATCCCCCGGATTGTGTGCAGCATCTTTTGCCCCTGCCCACCAGTCCCATGCCCAACATTTTTCTTTCTATCACCCTTCTCCAGCACCATGCCACATCTCTCCCTCCATTCCCTCCATGTCCAACATTCCTCCCTCTTGCATCCCTTTCCATCTGTCCCACTGTTTCCTCTCCACCACCATGTCCAACATTTCTCTCTCTCTACCTCACTCCTCTCCTACCACCATATCCAACAGTTCTCTTCTTCCCTATGCCCGTTTCTCCTTTTTCTTCCTTTCCCCATGTACACTATCTCTTTCCCTCTCACACTCATGTTCAATAATTCTCCCTTTCTAGTCCCTCCCCACTTCATCATCTTTCCCTCCCTCCATCTTTTCTCTCAAGGTCATGCCCCCTACCTTTCTCCTGTGTCCTAAGTTCGTGCCCCTTCCTTCCTTTCTTCCTTTGTCCCAAGTTCACACTCCCTTCCTTTCTTGTCTCAATGTGTCCTTCCCCTCCCTTTTGTGTCCCAACATGTTCCTCTCCCTCCATCCCTCCCTTCTGTGACCCAATGCGCCTCTTTCCCTCCCTCCCTTGTCCCGAGTTCAAGCTCCCTCCCAAGGGTGTGTACCTATGTTCTGGCTGGCTCTAAGACATCCAAGTAGGCCTCCTCCTCCTTCCTTCCAGCCGCATTTCTTTCTTCACAAAGCCACAGCAGCAGCAGCAGAGTATGGCCAGAGGTCCTTGCGTGTTGGTTCCGTGGCCTGCTATCAAAAGGTGTGCAGCCATGCAGCTTAAAGAGAACATTGCTTTCTTCCTTTTCCCTTTTTATCTAATCAACTTTCTCTCTCCTTCTCTCATCCCCTAGCTGTCACATTTCTCATCCTCCTATTCCCTTTTATCTGCTTCCCAGTACATTTCTGTTCTCATATACTCATTCTGCTCATTCATCTCCTTGACAACTCCCTCACATGGATCCACCATTTCTAGCATCTCCCCTCCTTGTTGTTTACTCCACCCTTCTAATCCAGCATTTCCTTCCTCTCTTTCTTTCTCCCTCCCACAATTCCAACATCTCTCCTTTCTGCCCTTCCACTCTCTCCTCCCATGTCTGATATCTCTCCTCCCTCTCCCCTTACGGCCCCCAGTCCACAAATCCTCCACCTTTCCCTGTCCTCTTCCTCCTCTGCTCTCCCTGAATAGTCAATCTTTCCTCCCCCCTGCTATCTCCTCCCCTGAAACTTCTTCCCTTTCCACCAAATCCATCTCTCCCTCTCCCCATTTTGCCCCCATATCCATTTCTCTCTCCTTTTCACTCCCTTCTACCATAGCCTATTTAGCAATTTCCCAAAAGAATATGCGACGATTACAATTAATGCAAAATGCAGCGGTCAGACTAATTTTCGGGCTGAGGAAGTTTGATCACGTGACACCTTACTACCGACAGATACACTGGTTACCGATGGAGGCACGCGTAAAGTTTAAGTTCACCTGCTTCTGCTTTATAGTACTATACGGACTAGCCCCTAAATACATAATTGACCTTTTCTCCTTCTCTGCCAACAGGCATAAGAGAAGCTCACATTCGAACTTTGTTTCCCCTCCATTTAGAGGATGTAAACTCAAAAAACACTATCAACACCTTCTCTCACAACAGGCAGCATTATGGGGTAAAGATCTAGAACAATTGCTTTCACCCACTACTTATGAGGAATTCAGGAAGCGCCTAAAAACACATCTGTTCCTGAAGTATCTAGACAACTGACCCGTACAACTCATTCTCTTCAATAACAGTTCTCTTCACCTATTAACCACTTTCTTCCACCTCTCCACCTCTATTAAGTTCAATCAATTTGTACCATCTTTTAATCTTTGTAAACCGCATAGAACTTCACGGTCCTGCGGTATATAAACTGTTATTATTATTATTATCTCTCCCTTGCCCCCTCTGCCTTCACCATGTCCTTCTCTCCCTCTCTTGCTCCCTCTGTCCTCTTCCAAATCCATCTCTCACTGTATCCCTTCTATCCTCCTCTGCCATCTCTCCTCATGATCCTTCTACCCCCTCTGATGTCCCCAAGTCCATTTCTCCCTGCTCTTCACAAATCTGACATCTTTCCCTCCTCCCCTTACCCCACTGCTGAGTATCACATCTCTCCCTCCTTCCCTCATTTGCAAAAAACATTTCTCCTTCCCCCACTCCCTCTTCCAAATCCTATATTGCTTCCTCTTTACCTTCTACCCCTCCCCTAAATCTGGCAGCACCAGGCAGCACTCTGATGGAAGTGTACCTGCTGGTCGTCTCTCTCTGCTGCAAACCTTCCCCAACATCCACTCCTTCTCCCCCTTCCTCCCCCCAAAGCACATCTACTTTACATTTCTTGTAAACATTGTTGGGCAGCGGAAACAATTTCTGAATGCCGCCCTGCCACTAGCCGGCATCTTATCTCCACCACGCCCTGCCCTCTCTGATAACTTACTGTTTCCGCTGGGGCGGGCGGTGGAGAGAAGACGCCAGGCTGCAAGGCGGCATTGAGAAATCGGTTCCTCCACCCGGCAACGTTTACAAGAAATGAAAAGTAGACACTTGGTGGAGGTCGGAGTGGGAAGTGGTAGATGTCGGGGAAGGTTTGTGGCTGGCAGTAAAATGCTGCTCCCACTAGAATGCTGGGAATTTGGGGAGACCATGGCTCCTGTGCACCCCCATCCCCCCGTTCTGATGCCAATGCTTGAAACCCTTATGTTTTGCACTGTAAAAGGGGTCGGAGGGCAAGTGGAGTCCCATTTCAGTCACCGCTTTGTCAGATTGTTTCCCGGTTCATAGACAATGCCGCGAAAGACAAAGGCGCGCACCGACAACTGAGCGCAAGATGGAGGCGTGCGCCGAAGAAAATTACAGTTTTTAGGGGCTCCGACGGGGGGTTTTGTTGGGGAGCCCCCCCAGTTTACTTAATAGAGATTGCGCCGGCGTTATGGGGGTTTGGGGGGTTGTAACCCTCCACATTTTACTGTAAACTTAACTTTTTCCCTAAAAACAGGGAAAAAGTGAAGTTTTCAGTAAAATGTGGGGGTTACAACCCCCCAAACCCCCCACAACACCCCCACAACGCGGCGCGATGTCTATTAAGTAAAGTGGGGGGTTTCCCCCCCACGCCCCCCCGTCAGAGCCCTAAAAACAGTAATTTTGTGCGGCGTGCACCTCCGCACTGCGCTCAATTGTCTGGGCGCTCCTTTGTCCTGGCGCGCTTTTGACCTGACACCTTGTTTCCCAGCCTTGCACTTTACAGTCACTATCACTTATCAGTCTCTCTCTTAGTCAATGCATATCAGCTTCTCACCCCATTGCATATACAGCTGCTTTGGATTTTTACTCGGCTCTTCTTTGCATTAAATTTTAACTGCCCAACATTAGACCATTCTTCTAATGTTTTCAGGTGTTTTCTGTTCCTGCCAGCATGTCCACTCTGTTGCAAATCTTTGTGTCATTTGCAAAAAGACACACTTTTCCTTCCACCCTTCTGCAATGCCTCTCACAAATCTACTGAGCAGAATCAGTCCCCAGTGCCAACCCCTGAGGCACACCACTGCTTACTTCTAATCTAATCTAATATTTATGAGTCGCTCTATACCCGTCTAGGTTCAAGACAACATACAATCAACAAAGTTTAATACAAAGGATGAAGAACATGGAGATGGAGTTGGCAGGCCATATGAAGGGAGAAGGGAGAAGACAGAAGGGAAGGTCAGGGGGCTAGAGAACATCTTTGGAGTAATAGGAACACAGAGAGATGGGTCATTTCCAAGAATTAGAGTTTTTCATAGCCATTATCAATTGAGTGGATCGATCCAAAGAGGGAGGCTTTTAGTTTCTTCTGAAATCTTAGGTGATGGTGTTCTGTTTTGATGTCCACTTGTGTTTTTTCCCTCTGAGCAAATTCCATTTTCCTCCGCACTCTGTCATCTGTCAGTCAACCAATTTCTAATCCCAGTCATGTCGCCACTTTGAGTCCTGCCTTCAGTCTGCTAAGTTTATTGATGAGCCTCCTACGAGGAACTATGTCAAAGGCTTTGATGAAATCCAGGTAGACTACAAGTGGTGCAACGTCCTCAATCCAGTTCTCTGATCACTAAGTCCAAGAAATCCATCAGATTCATTTGGCATGATTTTCTCTTGGTGAAAAAACCATGTCTTCTTCGATCTTGTAACCTTTTCAGTTCCCATTATTTTCCCAACCACAGCAGTGAGGCTTACTGGCCTGTATTTTCCGACTTCTTCTCCGTTTGCCTCTTTGCAGATGTGGATCACATGAGGAGGATTCTAGCAAAGCTTAAGGATTAGTGAAAAGTATGGCAGCTAAGATTTATTGCTAAAAAAGAATGCATTTGGGCTGCACAAACCCAAGGGAGCCTTACAACACAGGCATAAAGTACTTCTGTGCATGAAGGACGAGAGGGACCTGGAGAGGATTGTATCTCGTGATCTTAAGGTGGTAAACAGGTAGAAAAGGCAACAACGCTGTTCCCTCTGAGTGCGAGTCCTCCACCTACGGCCCTGCCAGTAGGGAGTGGTGTTTTATGATCACATTTTCAATTGTGAGGGACAGGCAAGCTCTGTGGGACTCCAGGGAACCCTCCTGTCCCTAACAATTGAAAACATAATATTGAAGCACTGCCCCCCACTGGCAGCAATGCAGTTGGAGGACCTCTACTCAGCTTTAACTAGAAAATAGTAAGAACAGGCATTCTGTTGGTCTGATATATTTTTATGTGAAGGCAGAGGTGCAGAGAAGTCAGATAGGGTTACACAGAATATGGGATCCCATTTAGACATTTTTAGGTGGCAAGTCAAAACCGCGCAGGACAATCGCGTGCAGGAATTATGTGTGCCGCCTTCAAACAGTTGCTGTTAGCGCTCTGAGGGGGTGTAGAGGGAATCCCCCCACTAAACTGATATGTGTTGGTGCTCCGGGGGGGGGGGAACCCCCCCACTACACTGAAAACTGCAGAATACCCATAAAAACTAAGCAAAATGGCAGTTTTCAGTGTAGTGCGGGTAGGGGTTCCCCCACCCCCCAATGGAAGCGCCAACGCTTGTAAGTTTACTGGGGGTTCCCCCCCCCCCCACATCCTCAGAGCACTAACAGCAACTGTTTGAAAGTGGCACGCTTATGTCCTGTGCGGGATTGTCAGCGTGGTTTTGTTACGGTACCTATTTTTACAGGATCAAGCCACTAGTTTTTAAAACCATAATATCACTGACATGCACTTACCCCCCTCCCCCCCTTTAAAAAACTGCAATGCAGTTTTAGTGCCGGACGCGGTGGTAACAACTCTGGACTGTAAGGAGCATGAGGTAACACCTCCCAGCTGTATTCGCAGAGCTGAAATCACAGTCCAACGAGTGGAGAGCTCCATCTTCCCCAAGACCAAAAAACTTTTGACGAGCTCAATCAAAAGTCAAACAAATGATGATTTTTGCTTATGATCATGAAGGCATCATCATCACAGACATAGTTCCATGTGGAAAAAGTGTCACAGCAGTGTATTATTGTGATTTTTTTTCAAAAAATGTGCAGAAAAATGCACAAAACCCGACCTCAGGAGCTCTTGGCTGGGCCACTCATTCTTCCCGAGAACGCTTGCCAGCACGTAGGGCATGTCATCACCACCAGACTTCGACCTTTTTCCAAAGTCGAAACAACCTAGGCGTGATCATCATTTTGCATCTCTGGAAGAGCTTTCTTCCGCCGGTACCTGAGCCGTTCGGCAACTGAACAAAAACGGTGTCTTGGATGGAATAATGAAGCTTCCCAGACGTTGGGACTCAGTCATTGCAAAGCAGGGAGACTATATTGAAGGATTGTAATGAAATACTTGAAAAAAAATAAAATAAATCATGTACATTTAAAAAAAATAAAAAAATAGTGTGCATTATTTATGAAATGACCCTCGTATGCCACATTTCTAATGTTTCAATAGAGAATATGAATTTAGAAATGGTAACAAGAAAAGCCAGAAGGCGTAGCTGCGTAGAGAGAGGAACTGCCGGCAGGATAACAGAGGTGATGGTGCTCTTCTGTGTTTTTTTTCTCAACTGTGTCCTGCCTCATGAATAATCCAACAGGTGCATCACGCAGGGCTCCTGGTTAGAGAGTTGCGCGGGGACAAAAATCCCACCCATCCCCGCCTGTCCCCACCAGGATCCTCTCCGTTCCCACCCGTCCCCGCCAGGATCCTCTCCGTCCCCGCCAGGATCCTCTTCGTCCCCATCCGTCCCCGTCAGGATCCTCTCCGTTCCCACCCGTCCCCGCCAGGATCCTCTCCGTCCCCGCCAGGATCCTCTTCGTCCCCATCCGTCCCCGCCAGGATCCTCTCTGTTCCCACCCGTCCCCACCAGGATCCTCTCCGTTCCCACCCGCCCCTGCCAGGATCCTCTCTGTCCCTACCCGTCCTCGCCAGGATCCTCTTCGTCCCTACCCGTCCCCGCCAGAATCCTCTCCGTCCCCACCCATCCCCGCAAGGAATTACCTCCATCCCCACCCGTCCCCATAAAAAGCAGCAATTACTTCTGACAGGATCATCAATTCCACAGTTTCTTTTGTGTTTGTGCTGCTGTTTTCCTTGTGGAATCTCTTTGGTGGAACCTTTTTTTGTTTTCTGTTCAGGTAATTAACTTATAAACCCCCTCTTTTACTAAGGCTGACGTCCATTATATTATATGGACGAACCCTGCTTCCAAAGCCTTCTATCCCCATGGGAGTCCCGTTGGCTGGAGGGGGATCCCCATGGGAGTCCCGTGGGTTGAGGGGGGATTCCTGCGGGACCCGCGGGATTCCCGCGATCCCCGTTCAGACCTCTACTCCTGGTCAATATTCCCTTTCAAGTGTGTGCAGATCTGCAAAGGGGGAGCGGTGGGCGGTCCACCCTGAACGCCCTCTCTTCCCCTCACCTCTCCCCACTCCTCCCCTGCCACGTGCCGCCCTTCCCTTCCCCCGTTCCTCTAGTTATTCACCACCACGAGCAACAACTTCAATGTGCTCCTCACGACCGCGTCAGCTCTCTGGCTGATGTAACTTCCTGGTACTGCACATAGGAAGGGACGTCGGAGGGAGAGACGATGGGGTCTCGAGGAGCAGGTCGAAGTTCTTGTTGCTTGCGGCGGGGAACTGGCGGTACGGGAGAAGGGAAGGGGGTACGGATGCGGCAGGGGGGGGCTGTGAGAGAGGAGATGAGGGAGGGGTGCCACCAGCCCTGGTGCCTTTCACCCTCACTACGCCACTGACAGTGCGCACTGGAAACTGGGTTATACAGATTGGTGTCCGGTGCCTACACAGAAGCTGGTAGGAGGACGGCAGGTGTCCGGATCGCGCAGCAAACATTTCAAATTCATAGGCTTGTACGAGGAGGTGCTGAAAAGTTCTCAGCCCAACCAAGAAGAGAATGAGGTGGATATGGTTCAATCAATGATCTGAAACAATGTCAAAAATATATAATTACGTTTATGCAAATTGGCTCTTTTCAGCTCCAGTGGCAAAATAACGCTCAGAATGTAGGAAGTTGGTTGGTCAGGTTGAGAACTTTTCAGCACCCCCTTGTATGTATAGGACAATCAAGCCATTGTGACGTCACTGATGAGGTTGGCTCTTATTGGTGGAACAAGGCATTATGACATCACAATCTCAGCTCTGGTTACCAGAGCCTGAAACTCTTCACACTATGAGGAGGTGCTGAAAGGTTCTCAGCCCAACCAAGAAGAGAATGAGGTGGATATGGGTCTATTAATGATCTGAGACAATATCAAAACCTAGAACTTCATTTCTGCAAATTGGCACTTAACGAAATAAGATAACCCTCTCTTCAGCTACATTGGCAGAATGAAGGAAGTTTGTTGGTCGGGATGAGAACTTTTCAGCACCCCCTCATATGATCCTGCTTTCCACTTCTTATTGGTTTAGCTGTGCATTTACAGCACCCTTGATTTTAGGGACAGTATTACCAAGCTGCCAGGGATCAAAGGTTCAGGCTGCACCGCTGACAAAGAAAGAAAGCATGAGTGGCCGCCCGTGACGCTAAGCCGCAGTGCAAACATTATGAAATGCATTTAGTTCACTCTTAAGCCCCTCCGTGGGGCCTATTGCATCAATACGGCAATTTAAAAGGCTGGAGGTGGCAGCCTGTGAGTTTTCATAATGTAATGCAGTGACACAGACTGGACTGGACTGTATATACAGAGGCAGGGAACCATGGTATGGAGGGAAGGAAAAGGGGAGGATGGCAGGGGGCAATAGATCCTGGGGTAGGAGAATAAGAGATTTGATTTTCTCTCTTGAGGACAAATAATACAAATAAGAATAGCCTTACTGGGTCAGACCAATAGTCCATCAAGCCCAATGAGAGCAACATTCCAGAGCTGTGATTGTGATGTCATAATGCCTCATTCCACAGTGCCTCAGAGCCAACCTCATCAGTGATGTCACAATGGCTTGATTGTCCTATACTTGGCTCACATAATAGCCTTACTGGGTCAGACCAATGGTCCATCAAGCCCAGGAGCCCGTTCTCACGGTAGCCAATCCTAGTACCTGGCCAAAACCCAAGGAGTAGCAACATCCCATTATCTCAAAAAATAACAAGATTCCGGAACCCCAATGAGAGCAACATTCCAGAGCTGAGATTGTGATGTCATAATGCCTCATTCCACAGTGCCTCAGAGCCAACCTCATCAGTGATGTCATAATGGCTTAATTGTCCTATACTTTGCTCACATAAGAATAGCCTTACTGGGTCAGACCAATGGTCCATCAAGCCCAGTAGCCCGTTCTCAAGGTGGCCAATCCAGGTCCCTAGCACCTGGGCAAAACCCAAGGAGTAACAACATTCCAGCATCTCAAAGAATAGCAAGATTCCGGAACCCCCAAGGAGTAGCAACATTCCAGAATCCCAAAGAGTATAACAGACTATGGACTTTTCCTCCAGGAATTTGTCCAAACCTGTCTTAAAATCAGCTATGCGATTCTTATGCTTCCAGATACCCTTCCTGGCCGTCCTCACCAGGTTATCTCCATGAAACTAATGAAAAAACTCCAACTGATACAAAAACACTACAGCAGAAATGCCTTGATGTTGGCACCCTTCCCCCGCCCTCATCTCCGACCTGCCCTGCCACCTCATACCTCTAGTTGCTCACCGCGCAACAACTTAAATGTGCTGATCGCGACCGTATTGGCGCCCCCTCTGATGCCATTTCCTACGTGTGCGGCACCCAGAATTGACATCAGTGGGAGTCGACACGGTCATGAGGAGCGCGCTGAAGTAGAGGCATGGGGAAAGGGAAGGGGGGTGCACGTGTGCGGAGGAGTGGAGAGGAGGAGGGGTGAGGGCGCCTGGGGTGGACCACCCCCTATTTTCCCTGTCCCCCGTTACTATGTGGAACTCATTTCCCCTCGACATTTGCACAACCGTAGTATTCACACTGTTTCACAAAAATCTGAAACTTGGCTTTTTAAGAAATCCCTACCAGGGGTCCAAAGAGACTCCTACTAATAATACAAGTCACCCAAAACAAAGACTATGGCCTAGATTCACTAAGGGCATGGATCGGATCGGATCCGTGAACGATTCGATCCGTGTCCGTGGGGCTGAGTCACGAATCGCCCTCATGCAAATGAAGGCGATCGGAATCACGTCCCCAACCGCCTGCCCAGATCGCTCTATAGTGATCCCAACACATGCGCAGACCATCTGTAGACAGTCAGTGCATGCGCTGGCCCTCTGTACCTGGCAGAGCTAAATTTTACTTTTTTGTGAGCGGGGAAGGGTGGGAGAATCAGGGCAGGAGATTCGGGCAGGGCCAGATTACCCAATAGGCCAACTAGGCACATGCCTAGGGCCCAAAGTAGTCAGGGGGGCCCGCTGAAGGACGACATGCCAGACGGCAATGGGCCCCCCTCTTCCCTCCCTGCACGGCAACGGCCCCCCACCCGACAATGCCGGACCCCCAGCAACGAGCCCCCATCCGACGACAACACTGGCCCTCCCCCCAGCATCAATCGTCGGCAATGTGCAGGCAATGAAGCTCGAAGAAGATCCCGCGATGACTTCGTCTGCCGGTCCATCCCCCTCCGATGTCACTTACTTCTTCCGGGGGGAGGGCCGGCGTTGTTGTCGTCGGGTAGGGGCCCATTGCTGTGGGGGGTGGCGTTGTTGTCGTCGGGTGGAGGCCCGTTGCCATGCAGGGAGAGAAGAGGGGGGGCCCGTTGCCGTTGCTTTGTGGAAAGGGTGGTGGAGGGAGAGAAAGGGGGCATATGTTGATGGAATTGGTGTGCAGGGAGAGGGAAAACAAAGGGGAAGGATACTGAATGGATTTAGGTTGGAGGGAAAGAAAGGGGGCAGATGCTTATGGAAATGGGGGGAAGAGAGAGAAGAGAATGAAATGCCAGACCATGGGTATGTGGGTGTGGGAGAGGAAAGGGAAGAAGAGGAGAGATGCCAGATCATTGGAGGAGGGAATGGAAGAAGATGGATGCCAGACCAATGGGGGTGAAGGGAAAGATGGAAGGGGGAGGCATACAGTTTCCGGAAGTGGCATAGGACAGGGTAGTTGGGAAGAGAAATGGAGAGATGATGGACCCTGGGATGGTGGGGAAGGAGGGAGAGATGCTGGATGTAAAGGTAGTAGAGAAAAGGACAGATCTGGGGATAGTGGGCTCCATTGCCGAAGCTGCGGATATGGAGATGAAAAAAAGGAAAGATGCCAGACCTCCAAGAGAGGGAAGGGAAACGGAAGGGGAGGACAGAGATGGAAGATGGATGGTTAGCATGGAGAAAGAAGAAAATGACAAATGGGCTGGAGACCCTGGCAAGCAAAATAATTTTATTTTCTGTTTTGTGATTACAATATTTATTTTGTTTACACCACAGAGCCGGTGTGGGGTTGGAGATGTTGTAATTGTAACCCAATATGTCTGCTAAGACTAAGCCTTAGTCACTTAGGGGTCCTTTTATTAAGGTGCGCATTTAGTGAGCGCAAAATCAGTTAGGACCCTAAGTAAAAGGACCCCTAAGTATCTTAATTAAAAATTTGACCCACGACTTAGCCTTTTTTTCAGATTTTGGCCCCTTATGTGATTGAGTTTGACACCCCTGATGTAGAGTGAGGCAGGTAGGCCATGTAAACTTGGTTATTAATATAGACTTATATTTCGGATAGTATTACTGCTTTACAATAGATTTGAAAGCTTTTATATACGTATTGAAAGGGTTCAGAGTTAATGTCCTGGGTACATAGGTGGGAAGGGAAGGAAGGGGGATTTGTTCAGAGATGTTTGGGGGTTGCATAGAAGAAAAACTGTGCACTGGTATGTTTTGAATTAAAAAAAAAAGAAATATAAGTGGAAATAAAAAAAGTAAATAAGAGAACAGATAAATGGGGGCGGGGCGTGGGCAGGGCAGGCCCAGGGGGGCCCAGTGTACTTGTGTGCCTAGGGGCCCTCGAAGAATTAATCCTGCCCTGGATTCGGGGCTAAGCAGGGTGGCAGGAGAATCGCGGCTTCGGGGCAGAGAGCAGGAGATTCGGGGAACAGCAGTCGGAAATGACATGAACGACTGGTTCCCAGCAATCGCTTGTTTGCTGGTCGGCCAGCCCAGTTGGTGTTGCTTTTTTTTTTTTTTTTTTTTTTTTGGTGAATCGCTGCCTGCCTACATATGAATGCCATTCCCCCTCATTTGCATGCATGGATCGGAGGATGATCGGGACAGAGGTTAGTGAATCGGGTCGGAGGGAAATCAGGTCACATATGGGTCGCTAAGTGGTTGGAACTTGATCGTTGGGCTTAGTGAATCTAGCTCAACATTAATGGTCAGCTTCTATTTATAATAAATTACCAGAGACATATGCACAAGTTGATAACACATTGATAACTTTATGTAGCATATTTAATTCCTTATAGCATGTGTAATTCTTTGTAACATGTTTAACTCTATACAGAATTCTATGTGGCGATATGCTGCTTATAACCCGCCTAGAGCTCTAATTAATGAGGATTTGGTGGGATATAAAATTGAACATAACGTTACAGAACATTCAAGAAGGCAAAAACTCAGGTAAGTGTACAAGTACAGTATAAATCTTTCATTCCGAGTCTCCCCAAAATGTTCCTCTTTTCAAAATTCAGCTGAACTCAGGTGTGGCTTGGAGCGGTCTCATCAGATGTCTGGGAACCAAGAATAAATGAGGGTCCCATGATCCAAGACTTGGCTCCCACCCTGGAAAGTCTTCACCCGACCGCAAAATTAGCACAAAAAATGAGCCTGGAATTCTCAGACTAATGAGCCTGCAAATTGCTGCCACTTTAAATTTCTGGCAGGAACCCGTGACTCAGCATTAAGGCCTAGATTCTATGAATGACACGTACAATTAGGAGCCAGATCGTCTTACCTAGGCGTCTTAACTTAAAATTAACGACGCCACCTTATTTGATGTTCTTGTGGGGCTAGCAATTCTGCATGTTTTATCCAAATGGGAAAAATAGTACAGTTCTTTCTTTTCTGCCCGGAGGATTCAACCCGGCGGGCTACCCGACGGGCAGCGGCCGGCCGCCACCGGGGTTTCAAGGATTTAGAATCAGAAAATAATATTAAATATTGAACTAGGCCAGTTACTGGGCAGACTTGCACGGCCTGTGTCTGTATATGGCCGTTTGGTGGAGGATGGGCTGGGGAGGGCTTCAATGGCTGGGAGGGTGTAGATGGGCTGGAGTAAGTCTTAACAGAGATTTCGGCAGTTTGAACCCAAGCATAGTACCAGGTAGAGCTTTGGATTCTTGCCCAGAAATAGCTAAGAAGAAAAAATTAAAAAATTTAAATTGAATCAGGTTGGGCAGACTGGATGGACCATTCGGGTCTTTATCTGCCGTCATCTACTATGTTACTATGTTTTTCCTGCCTGGTGGGCAGGAATCTGTCTTGTACGTAAATATGAAGAAGTAGCTGCTCTTAGGTGACGTTCAGTTCAATATTTTAAGAGGGTTTGGGCTCTTTTAGATGACTATTGTTGGATACATTCTAACTGACTTGTCTTTCTAGGTTATACTGAGTCCCAATTCGCCTACTTTACAATTTTTTTTGGGGGGGGGGAAGAGGGGAAAGGCTTAAATGTCATTAGATTAATTGTTGGGTTGAATTATTGTATTTTATGACATTCAATAAAGACATTTAAATGAAAATTAATGATGCCAATTAAGAAAATTAAGTGCCCTTAAAAAACAATTAAAAAAATTAATTAGCTGGCAGGTTATACGGTATAGAAGATATTTGTTATATTATGTAGGCACCTACTACTTCAAGATAAGCGTCTACGCTGAGGTGCCTACTGGCAAGTAGGTGTGGTTAAGGGCAGTTTTGGGGCGTGGTTTTACTTAGGCACCTAACTTACCATATATATTTGAATATAAAATGACCCAAATATAAATCGAGGTAATCTTTCCCCCCCCCCAAACTTACAGCAGCCAATCAGCTAGCGGCTCTGCACAGGCAGGAGCGAAGGAAGATTGCTCCTGCCGCGGTTCACCGCTGGACCACCAGGGATACTAAAGGTACGCAGGGGAGGCGGGAGGGAGCTGGCACAGGAGGCAGGAGGGATCCCTCCTCTCCTGGCCACCGCTGGACCACCAGGCCTCACAGGGGGCCCGGCAGAGGCCTGCAACAAGTTTGTAAGGGGGGGGAGGGCAGGTCAGTGCTGACCAAAATATAAAGAGACTCCCATTTTTGAGCCATTTGTTTGTCCCAAAAATCTCGGTTTATATTGAAGTATATACGGTAGATGCATTTAGGCCAAGAAATCCCTGGCCTATATGGCAGTGTGCCTAAGGATTTGATGATTAGGCGACGCAAGGCGCGATTCTATAAAAGGCGCCTAGCGGATGATTGAAACCGCGCTCAGTAGCGCCTACGAGTTGATAGAATCAGGGCCGAAATGTCAAGTTGGTTCAGTACTGAAGCCCTGACGTGGCCTGACATCGAATTCCTGGGCATAATGGTGGCAACAGTGAGCAAAGCGCTTGGTGCCGTCAGCTGAATATCGACCCCTCTTAGTCATTTTTGCTGCCACTTACACATGTTACGCGTCACCTGTGAAAGTGATGGGATTCCGTATATTATATGCAAATTAGCACATACGTGAAGGCGCCAGTTATGGAACCGTCTCCTTTAAACCCTATTCAGTAAGTGGCCTTGTATCTACCCCATATTCCGCGTGAAACTTAATTGATTTAATTGGCGTGGAAGTTGACCACACTGTTAAAAACCAAGTAATTTTAATTGCCAGCGATGCCTAAGTCGATGTGCCTAGTGACACCTAACAACGCCTACCTGAAAAGTAGGTGTGGTTATGGGCAGAGAATAGGCGTGGTTGACATTAGAGAATGACACGGTGAAAAAATTGGTCCCCTTCACCACCCCGTCCCCGTCTCACCATCCTCTGCACCGCCCCGTCACCGCCATTCCCTTCACCGCCCCGTCACCGCCACTGCCACCCCATTCACCGCCCCGTCACCGCCACTGCAACCCCATTCACCGCCCCGTCACCGTCACCGCTGCATACATAAAAGCCTCAAACGGGTACGATTTTATATACTTTTCCCCATTTCTAATATCTCCCCTATGTATCTGCCATTGCCCCCCCCCCCTGTGTCCATATACCATCCCCATGGCATGTCCCCTTTTTGTCTCTGTCCCTATGCCCCATGCACATAATTTCCCCTCTTTCTGTTACCTTCCTGTGTCCAGATTTCCCCTATCTTCCTCTTCCATACCAGTGTGTCTCTTCTTTTCAACCCCATCTAGCTTTTTTCCCTCTTTCTTCCCCCCCCCCTGCTTCTAGCATCTGGCTCACCTGCCTGTCCTTCCCTTTCTTTCCTGCTGTGGGTTTTTCTTTCCGTTTTCATCCCCTTGGCCCAGAATCCTTTTCCCTTTCACTCCCTTCTTACAGTCTGAGCCGGGAACACGGGTGATCGCACGGTCCTCGCAGCCCCCACCCGCCTGCCCAATCGATCGTAGTGATTAGCCAGCTCATTCTCTAGTTGACATACACCTACAAGTTACGTTCAAATGTGTTTTATTGAGCTCAGCAAAACACCAAACAAGTGAACAAACGAAGTAGAGATAAGCTCAACATTTTAGATTACAGAACTCTTCCCCCAGAACAACCCCACCCCACCCCTACACAAACCCTCCCAAAATACCACCCAATCCCCGGGTCCTCCTTCCAGATACAACAGAACCAAGGAAAAACACAAAAGGAACAGGCATACCAAGTGCAACATAATGGTACAGAAAGCAAAGATTCAACAGTTAAGCAAACGGTAGTCCAAACTGGTTCCCAAGTGCGTTGAAAGATGCGGCCTGAGAGAGAGGCAAGGTCCGTCACATCCCTCCTTTCCCACATCAAGAGAGTAATCATCCGACAGCGCCAAAGGGAATAATCAGGAGCATCATCCTCAAGCCATTTCGACAAAATGCATTTCAGGGCAACGAGGACAGTCCACTTGAGGAAAGCAGCAGTCCCCTTGTACGAGGGAAATAGTGGGGGGACAGCTCCAAATAAGCACAAAGGGGAACGATGAATAGTAATTTTCCAAATGCTCTCCACAAAAACAAAAATAGTAGCCCAAAAATCTTGAACCTTAGGGCAAGTCCACAACATGTGTCCCAAGCCCGCTTCTGGAGCCTGGCAACGAAGACAGGTAGCGGTCTCACGCAGGCGTGATAAATAAGCCCTCGTAGGAGAAATGTACAAACGGAAGACCAACTTATAATGTTGCTCCCAAAAAGTGGCATATTTTCGAAAGGTAGGCAGCCTACGGATAGCCTGCAAAATTACATCAGGCAATTTTACTGCAAGGTCACGAGCCCAAGCATCTCGCAAGTTAAAAGGATTCCACCTACAAGTTATTATTGATTTTTAAAATGTATATTCCACCTAAAATCTGGGCAGTTTACAATACAACATAGACTTAATAACTTATTATTAATCTAATCTAATCTAATCTAAATCTTGGGTTTATATACCGCATCATCTCCGCAGATGGAGCTCGACACGGTTTACATGGTTAGGGAAGGAACGGAACTACAGTGGAATTATATAATTTTCCCCTACCCTTTGTATATTACCCTTAATTGTTCTTCCTTTTCTATCAGACAATGTAGTTCTTTCCCCTCCATCCTAATGTATCATGTAGTATTTTGTCTATGTTTAAAGATTTTATCTTTTTACTCAATTTTGTTCTTGTTTACCCAATATTAATATTTTATGTACATCGCTTAGTAATTATTGATAGGCGATTGATCAAATATTGAATAAACTTGAAACTTGAAACTTGAAGAGAGGTTGGTGTGAGAGTGCCAGGAGCGGGACGGGGTTACGTTCTGGAGAAGAGCCAGGTCTTCAGATGCTTACGGAATGGTAGAAGGGGGCTCAAATTGCGGAGAGGGGAAGGGAGACTGTTCCAGAGCTGAGTGATTCTGAAAGGGAGGGAAGAGCCAAGTTTACCAACAAGGGAGATGCCTTTTAAGGAGGGGTAGGATAGTTTTAATTTTTGAGTGGATCTAGTGGAGGTTGGATTTGAGGAATTCCAGGATAGAGGGATAAAAGGAGGAAGGATACCATGGAGGATCTTGAAGGTTAGGCAGGCACATTTAAAGTAGACCCTGGAAATAACGGGAAGCCAGTGGAGTTTGGATAGGAGCGGTGTGACATGGTCAAATTTACTTTTTGAGAAGATAAGTTTGGCCGCGGTGTTCTGGATTAGTTGGAGTCTGTGGAGGCTTTTCTTTGTTAAGCTTAGGTAAATGGAATTGCAATAATCCAATCTGGAGAGGATAATGGATTGTAATTATTATTATTATTATAGACTCTCCTACATCCTCCATTACGAACAGACTCATTTCGTTCACATAAATGCATTGTCCTATAGCTAAATCTCTATGGGTTTTTAAAAAGTATCACAGAAATACTTACTGTATTTTTATTCACATAAATACACTGACAAATAAATGTGTCTTCAAAAGCTTCTTAAAAGTATCCCTGGGTTTACATAATCGCAACTGACCTATCAATGAGTTCCAAAATTTCACCCCTACGATTGAAAACAGAGAATTCCCGACCCTGGTAGGCATCACATTTCTCTCTTTCATCATTGAGCAGATCTTAATTCCCTTCTCGGACAATACGACTCCAACAAATCATTTATAGAATCAGGCCCCCAAATGTATGTCAACTTCATGAGCACCCCCCCCCCCCCCATCACTATGACAGCTTAGCATGAAGCATTTTCCACACTGCGCATGATGGGTGAGTGGGTGGATGTGGGGAATCTAGGAAACTTGAATTAAATACTTCCTTTCATACCCCAGTATAAGGATGTGATTTTTATACTAATATGTGACGGGTAGTCACAGAACTGAGCCTGCATAATATGGCATTAGCATACCGCACTCTCCAAATGTTTTAGAAGGCTCAGAAACTATCATTAAAAACATTTGATGTTTCACAAGTGCAAAAACATAACTCCCCCCCCCACACACCTATGGAGAAGTGAATGGGATTGACAAATGCATAACCCAATTTAAAACTCCATATGGTATTTTAGCACATTGGCTCGGAGAGGATGAATTCTTCTGCTATTCAGATGCTGGAGAATATATTTTCCTGTGATAATATGCTGCTAGGGTTTTTAAAAAACAGACAAAGGAGCAATAATTTGAGCAAGAGGTTGGGGAATCTGCAGAGGACAGAGGGGAGGGAGGTCACCGTTCAGGACGGTCACTGCAGCTTTGAATGCGGGGTGATGCCACAGTTTGCTTCAGCTGGATGCAGAGCCCCTAAAGTTCTGCCTAGAGTTACCAGATTTTCCATCTGGAAAATCCGGACCCCTAGACCCGCCCCAGGCTTTCCCCATCCCACCCATTCCCGTCACGCACCTGATCCTGCCCCAGCCCTGCCCCTCGCTGACTGTTCTCATCGGGCAGGACATCCGTGCATGGAAGTTCAGACATGTCCTCAAACGGAGGACATGTCTGAACATCTGGTAACCCTAGTTCTGCCGGCTGTTCTTGACCTCACTGAAGATGGGAGAGGAAGCTTTTTAAAAAAAAATCTAAAATAGTTTAGTGGTTCTGCCTGAGACAACTGGATCTGCTCCCCTGAAGTATGCTTCTCAAGTGTGGCCAGGGACCCAGTCACTCCCTATTTGGAAGGGTGCAGTTTGATTGAAATCCAGGTCTCACAGGCTGCTAAATCTGCCCCTCCCAAGCCTGAAATTCCAGAGACAGGATGGGGTTACAGGGGGGTCAGTTCCTGGTGCTGGTCCGTCAGGGAGACATCAGGGAGGGCTGTTATCGGTGGGGGAGGGAGGGCTTTTTCCTTTTTTAATGAGACAGATATTGTACGTGTAAAAAAAAAAAAAAGACTGAACTATCAGTGACAGGTAAGCGACTGGTCTTGATCAGCCGCTTTTTTGGATCTCTAAAAGCCCTGGGTTTTTTGTGCATAGCCAAGTGTTGTTAGTGCATCAGTCGCTTGGCTAGTTTGCATGGGATCGGAAAATGGGCGATCGAGGGGAGAAACATGCGGCGAGCCATTTTGTGCATCGGGTCGGCAAATGCAGTCGTCGCTAAAGCAGTCAAAACAGGTTTAGCGACAATCGCTGATTTTAATGCATCTGGGATTTAATCCTCCACTGCCCCAGGTACATTAGATGGACTGTGAACCTGCTGGGACAGATAGGGGAAAATGCTTGCTTACCTGATTTGAAACCTGTTCCTAGCTCCTTTGGGAGAACAAGCTACAGAATAAAAAAAAATAATAATAATTTAAGGGATTAAAAAAACAGTAGCTCCAATTTCCCCTCCAGAGGAAAAGGAAGCTAAACTTGTTTCCAAATAATTATTTTCTTTCCCCCAGGTGAATGGAAAATATGACCTGCCTTTTGTCATTGCGGGGGGTTTATTTATTTTATTTCTGCAGAAGCAGATTTTAGAAAGAACTTAGAAACATAGAAACATAGAAGATGATGGCAGAAAAGGGCTACAGCCCATCAAGTCTGCCCACTCTGCTTACCCACCCCCTGTCTATGCCCTACTGACCCAATTTTCTTATCTTGACCCTCGTAGGGATCCCACATGGGTATCCCATTTATTCTTAAAGTCTGGCACGCTGTCTGCCTCGATCACCTGCACTGGAAGCTTGTTCCAATGATCAACCACTCTCTCTGTGAAGAAATACTTTCTGGTGTCGCCATGAAATTTTCCGCCCCCGAGTTTGAGCGGGTGCCGTCTTGTGGCCGAGGGTCCCTTGAGAAAGAAAATATCATCTTCCACTTCGACACGTCCCATGAGGTACTTAAATGTTTCGATCATGTCTCCCCTCTCCCTACGTTCCTCAAGAGTGTAGAGCTGCAATTTGTTCAGTCTCTCTTCGTACGAGAGACCCTTGAGCCCCGAGATCATCCTGGTGGCTGTCCGCTGAACCGATTCAATTCTGCGCACATCTTTACTGTAATGTGGCCTCCAGAATTGCACACAGTACTCCAGATGAGGTCTCACCATGGCCCTGTACAACGGCATTATGACTTCAGGCTTTCGGCTGACGAAACTTCTATTGATACAACCCAATATCTGCCTTGCCTTAGATGAAGCCTTCTCCACTTGATTGGCAGTTTTCATGTCTGCACTGATGATTACTCCTAAATCTCGTTCTGCTGAAGTCCTAGTTAAAGTTTCTCCGTTCAAGAAGTACGTCCTGCATGGATTTCTGCTTCCGAGGTGCTCCTTATATGGACATGGAGAAATCTGCTGACCTGGACTCTGGAGCCTGTTCCAAGATACAGGCAGGAATGCACATCTAGATGTCAGCAGGGACAAACGCACACGTGAGCCAGAAGAAGCTGTACACATGTATGTGTCTCGATATTGATTGCTGAAGCTAGGAGAGAAGGGGGCAGAGTACTGTAAACATGGGCGGCAGGAGAAGACTTCCAGGGGCCTCAAATACTAGTAGTAAATATTTGAGGTTTAAGCCTATAAAATGTTTTCTTCTATTTGGAAGTATTACACTGGTCAACAAAAAAAAAAAATTTTTTCTTTGCTACTGAAAACTTAAGAAGTGTTCTTAGGTAATGTAATGACGCTGATTTCAGATCTGTAATTGAAATTCAGCTAGCACCTCAGGTTTCCGAGATAGCAATGTTACTTACCGTAACAGTTGTTATCCAGGGACAGCAGGCAGCTATTCTCACTAGTGGGTGATGTCATCCGACAGAACCCCGATACGGACATCTTGAAAGCATGTCTTGCTTGAAGAAACTTAGAAGTTTCGAGATGCCCGCACCGCGCATGCGCCAGTGCCTTCCCGCCCGATGGTCCGGACGTGTCTCCTCAGTTCAGGTAGCTAGCAGAGAAGCCAACCCAAGGGAGGTGGGTGGGACGTGAGAATAGCTGCCTGCTGTCCCTGGATAAGAACTGTTACGGTAAGTAACATTGCTTTATCCCAAGACAAGCAGGCAGGTATTCTCACTAGTGGGTGACCTCCAAGCTAACCTCAATGGGATGGTGGGAGAGTTGGCAACTTAGGAGAACAAATTTTGTAACACAGTTTGGCCAAACTGCCCATCCCGTCTGGAGAAAGTATCCAGACAATAATGAGAGGTGAATGTATGAACCGAGGACCAAGTGGCAGCCTTACAAATCTCCCCAATCGGTGTCGATCTGAGGAAGGCTACAGAGGCCGCCATTGCTCTGACCTTATGGGCTGTGACCTTACAGGGAAGGGGTAATCCAGCCTGGGCATAGCAGAAAGAGATACAAGCCGCCATCCAGTTGGAGATGGTGCACTTCGATACCGGTCGTCCCAACTTGTTTGGATCAAAGGAGACGAAAAGTTGAGGAACAGTTCTGTGTGGTTTGGTGCGATCCAAGTAGAAAGCCAAAGCACGTTTACAGTCCAGAGTGTGAAGAGCTGATTCTCCAGGATGAGAATGAGGCTTTGGAAAAAAACACTGGAAGTACAATGGATTGGTTGAGATGAAATTCAGAGGCCACTTTAGGCAGGAATTTCGGATGAGTGCGGAGGACAACCTTGTCATGATGGAACACTGTGAAAGGTGGATCCGCCACTAAGGCCTGAAGCTCACTGACCCTGCGAGCAGATGTGAGGTCCACCAGAAAAACCACTTTCCAAGTGAGAAACTTCAGTGGAGCCTTGTTGAGAGGTTCAAAAGGAGGTTTCATAAGTCGAGAAAGGACCACATTAAGATCCCAAACCACTGGAGGAGGCTTGAGAGGATTGACATGGAAAAGTCCTTTCATAAATCTGGAAACCACAGGATGAGCAGAGAGAGGTTTCCCCTGGAGAGGCTGATGGAAAGCCGCAATAGCACTCAGGTGGACTCTTATAGATGTAGACTTGAGCCCAGACTGAGACAGGTGTAGAAGATAGTCCAATACAGAAGACAGGGAGGCTCGCTGAGGCTCCTTAAGATTTGAAACACACCAGGAAGAGAATCTAGTCCACTTCTGGGAGTAGCATTGTCGAGTAGCAGGCTTCCTGGAAGCCTCCAGCACCTCCCTCACCGCCTGGGAAAACTGGTGAGGAGTTACGTTGAGAGGAACCAAGCTGTCAGGTGGAGAGACTGCAGATTGGGATGAAGTAGAGATCCCTGATGCTGAGTAAGCAGTGAAGGAAATACTGGTAGAAGGAATGGCTCCCTGCTGCTGAGTTGAAGAAGAAGGGAGTACCAAGGTTGTCTGGGCCACCGAGGAGCTATTAGAATCATGGTGGCATGGTCGGATTTCAATTTGACCAGAGTCTTTTGAATGAGAGGAAACGGAGGAAACGCATACAGAAAGCGAGTTCCCCAATCCAGGAGAAAGGCATCTGCCTCGAGACGATGAGGAGTGTAGATCCTGGAGCAAAATTGAGGCAGTTTGAAGTTGTGGGGAGCAGCAAAGAGGTCTATCTGAGGCGTTCCCCACTGAGCAAAGATCTGATGAAGGGGGTTGGAATGGAGCGTCCATTCGTGAGGCTGGAGGAGACGACTTAAGTTGTCCACCAAGACATTGTCCTTCCCCTGAATGTAGACAGCTTTGAGGAAGGTGTTGTAGCGAACCGCCCAATCCCAGATTCTGAGAGCTTCCTGGCAGAGGGAGGCCGAGCCCGTGCCCCCCTGCTTGTTGACGTAATACATGGCGACCTAGTTGTCTGTGTGAATGAGGACCACCATATCGTGAAGCAGATGTTGAAATGCCTGAAGAGCATTGAAGATGGCTCTGAGCTCCAGAGGATTGATTTGATGGAGTCGGTCCGCACTGGTCCAGAATCCCTGAGTGCGAAGACCATCCAGACGAACTCCCCATGCATAGGTCGAAGAATCGGTGGTGAGGACCTTCTGGTGGGGAGGAGTGTGAAACTGCAAACCTCTGGATAGATTCGAAGAGGTCATCCACCAAAGCAGACTGCCGAAGAGCAGGAGTGACTGTGATGTGCTGAGTCAACGGGTCTGACACCTGAGACCATTGAGAAGCCAGGGTCCACTGAGGAAGCCTGAGATGAAGTCTGGCAAAAGGCGTCACATGAACTGTCGAGGCCATGTGGCCCAGGAGCACCATCATGTGTCTCGCTGAGATGGACTGGCGAGAAGACACTGACTGGCAGAAGCGAAGAAGAGCATCCAGGCGCTGAGGAGGAAGGAATGCCCTGAGCTGAATGGTGTCCAGAACCGCCCCAATGAAGGGGAGAGACTGGGAAGGCTGCAGATGAGATTTGGGGAAGTTGATCTCGAAGCCCAAACTCTGCAGGAACCGAATCGTGGACAGGGTCGTCGAGATGACCCCCGGAACCGAGGGGGCCTTGATGAGCCAGTCGTCGAGGTAGGGGAATACCTGAAGACCTTGGTTCCGGAGTGCAGCGGCCACTACCACCAGACACTTCGTGAAGACTCTGGGAGACGAGGACAGGCCAAATGGAAGCACTCGATACTGCAGATGCAGATGTCCCACCCGAAATCTGAGGAATTTGCGAGAGGCCGGATGAATGGGAATGTGAGTGTAGGCCTCCTTGAGATCCAGAGAGCATAACCAGTCGTTCTGCTCGAGGAGGGGGTAGAGAGAAGCAAGAGTCAGCATGCGAAATCTCTCCTTTACTAGGAATTTGTTGAGGACCCTGAGATCCAGAATGGGTCGCAGGTCGCCCGTCTTCTTCGGAACGAGGAAGTACCGGGAGTAAAACCCCCGGTTGAGTTGGTCCACAGGAACCGGCTCGACGGCCCGACGCCGGAGCAACGCCTGAGCTTCCCGAAGAAGAAGGGCGGTCTGAGTCAAGTTGGAAGGATACTCTCTTGGAGGATTGTCCGGGGGTACCCGATGGAATTGAAGAGAGTACCCCTCCCTGATGATAGTAAGGACCCAGAGGTCGGTGGTTATCGCCTCCCAGCGATGATAAAAGTGATGGAGGCGCCCCCCGATGGGAAAAGCAGGAGGAGGCAGAACGAGGTTGGTTATGCCCTCTAAGGGACAGTCAAAAAGGCTGAAGAGCCTTGGGGACAGTAGACGGCTGAGGCTTTTGCTGAGCTTTCTGAGGAGGCTGCCGCTTCGCAGGTTGCCTCGCAGGCGGAGCTTGCCTCGGCTGATAACGCCGTTGATAGATCAAGGGCGGTCGAGAGGGTCGAGACTGCTGAGGTTTAGGCTTCGGCCGAAGAATGGACTGAAAGGACTTTTCATGATCAGACAATTTCTTAGTGACTGTCTCGATGGATTCGTCAAAAAGATCCGCCCCAGCACACGGGACGTTCGCCAGGCGGTCCTGAAGATTCGGGTCCATGTCAATGGTCCGCAACCAGGCCAAAAGGCGCATTGCCACAGAGCAGGCTGCAGCCCGGGCCGAGAGCTCGAAGGCATCATAGGAAGATTGCATCAACTGAAGACGAAGCTGGGACAGCGAAGCAACCACCTCTTCAAACTCAAAACGAGCCTGGGACTCGATGTAGGGAGTAAACTTCCGAAGTACGGGAAGAAAGAATTCCAAATAAGTGGCAAAGTGGAAATTATAATTCAGAACTCGGGACGTCATCATGGAATTCTGATAGATGCGTCGTCCAAACTTATCCATGGTTCTGCCCTCACGGCCCGGAGGCACCGAAGCATACACCTGGGCAGGATGAGACCGCTTGAGCGAGGATTTGATCAGGAGGGACTGATGTGAAAGCTGAGGTCCCTCGAAGCCCTTATGATGCACCGTGCGGTACCGAGCATCCAATTTGCCAGGGACTGCAGGGATAGAGTAAGGAGACTCAAAACACCTCATGAAGGTCTGGTCGAGGAGCTTGTGCAGAGGCAGGCGTAAGGACTCGGCCGGAGGACGAGGCAAGTGCATGGTATCGAGATACTCCTTGGAGTATCGAGAACCAGAATCGAGGGTAATGTCCAGGTCATCCGCCATCTGTCTGAGAAACGAGGAAAAAGACAGTTGGTCCGCCAGTGCCGGTCTTCGAGAAGGACTAGACAAAGTCGAGGCCTCGGGTTCAACCGAGGCCTGTGAACAACAGGGTGAGCAAAAAACTTCGGGGTCCTCGAACTCCGGTCCCGGAGGAGGAGACCCCGCCGAAGCAGAGTACCCCATACGAGGCAATTTCTTCTGAGGAGAGACGGTCGAGTGCCGAGAGGAATGCCTCGAAGAGTGCCTGGATCGATGCCCCTCTCGATGTCGGGACGGGGATTGAGCCCGTCTATGAGCATACTGATCCCCAGAAGCCTCGAAAGAGCAGATAGGACTCGAAGCCGTAGAGCGGAGAGGCGGAAGATTCGACGCCTCCCCAGACGCCGCCCAGACATGATAGGGGGTTCGGAAGAACTCGTCCTGCTTCCTGCTATGCCCAGGACTCGGAGGCCCTGAAGGCGGACACCACACTGAGTCATGGGGGGGTGTAATCGGCTCCAAGGGAGGCAAGTCACTAAGGGAAGCCTTCCTCGAGAGAATAGGCTCCAAAGGAGGCATGTCACTAAGGGAGGCCTTCCTCGAGGGAATAGGCTCCAAGGGGGGCATGGCACCACCGGAGCCCTTCCTGGAGGAACCGGACACCGACCGCCGCTCCTCCTCGCCGAGCAACGAGGTCGTGCGGCGTGGCGGAGGAGGAGGGGGCAGTCCACCCCTCGAGATCGGAACTGGGAGGTCACCCTGGATCGTGGCAATCAGCCGGGGTCCCATGGTGGTCATGAGTTCCACAAACTGAGCCTCCAGAATGGACCGCAATGAAGCCGATATGGAGGGATCCGCACCAAAAGGGGGCCCTTCCGCACGGTCTCCGCGCTCTTTCAGTGCCGAGTGCTTCTGCTTGCTAGCCTTCGGCACCTTGAGCACCACCGGTGGAACTGTAGGGGTCGGTACCTGTTCCAAGGAGACGGAGGAAGGCACCAGCGCCGAAGTCAAGGCCGAAACCGGCGTGAACAATGCCGGCTTCAGGAGGCCCGAAGTCGCCGGGGCGAAAGAGGGCTTCGCAGATGGAGTCGAAGCACCAGTCGATGTCGAAGCCAAAGGATCCAACGCAGCTTCCATCTTGAACATCGACTCCCACAGAAGACAGCGGCGCTTAAATGCTCGCGCTGTCAGAGTGGAGCAAGGCCGGCACGATTTCGGAAAGTGATCCGGACCCAGACACTGTAGGCAGCGTCGATGCGGGTCCGTGAGCGAAATCGCGCGCTGGCACTTGCTGCACTTTTTAAAACCGGTGATCGGCCGGGACATAGGCCGGAAAAGCTCCGCCGCAAGGTCGAAGGCGCGGGGCCCAAGCCACGCGGCCGACCCGGTGTCGGAAGAAAAAAAATTTTTTTTTTTTTTTGAAAAAGAAATCAAAGAAAGAAACAAACGCACGGAAGAGCAAAAAGAACTCAACCCGCGGCGATGCAGAAGGCAAAAAACAGATTCAATGGGCGCAGAATTGAAGTAAACTTCTCAGCTCTGCGGAAGAAAAAGAACTGAGGAGACACGCCCGGACCATCGGGCGGGAAGGCACTGGCGCATGCGTGGTGCGGGCATCTCGAAACTACTGAGTTTCTTCAAGCAAGACATGCTTGTGAGACGTCCGTATCGGGGCTCTGTTGGATGACATCACCCACTAGTGAGAATACCTGTCTGCTTGCCCTGGGATAAACACATTACTGATTTTTTTTAGACAATTTGCTACATTGGTACAATATTGGAAGTATGAACTTTGTCCCACCAAACTTGTGTTAAGGAGTTTTCTCTGAAAACAAACACGAAGACAATAAGGAGACATGTTGCAACATATAACGCCTCTCTTAACTCACACAAAAGTGATGTCAGCGCGTTCAGAAATGTTTCAGGTGCTTGCTTTTACTGTACATTTAATAATAATAATAATAATTCTATTCTTATATACCGCCAGACCAAAGTGGTTCTAGGTTGTTCACAACAAATGAAGCTGGTACATACAAAGCAGGTAAAAGTACATCAAATTATGAATATAAAGGACTCAGGGAGGAGCGTGTGGAGGAGTGGTTAGAGCTACGGCCTCAGCACCTTGAGGTTTTGGGTTCAAACCTCAAACTGCTCCTTGTGACCCTGGGCAAGTCACTTAATCCTCCACATTAGATAGATTATGAGCCCACCGGGACAAATAGGGAAAATGCTTGAAGTACCTGTGTGTAAAACCGCTTTGAGTGTGGTTGTGTCCCAATCCCTTTGCCTGATGTCATAATGCCTCATTCCACCAATAAAAGACAACCTCATCAGTGATGTCACAATGGCTTCATTGTTCTATACTTGGCTCACTTCTGATATTGTATTGGAGGAGGGTGTGGAGCAGTGGTTAGAGCTACGGCCTCAGCACCCTGAGGTTGTGGGTTCAAACCCCCACACTGCTCCTTGTGACCCTGGGCAAGTCACTTAGTCCTCCATAGCCCCAGGTACGTTAGATAGGGAAAATGCTTGAGTACCTGATTGTTAAACCGTTTAGATAACCTTGATAGGTGGTATATAAAAACCTAATAAACTTGAAAGCCTACAGGTATATATAGGTTTTAAAATTGCACGGCTCACACACGCATCATTTCTGCTAAAGCTTTGTCAAAAGTTCTTGCCTATTTAAATTGTAATTCCTGGTGGAATGTCCAGTCTCTTTATTTGGAACCACATTAAACTTTGCTGGGTAATTACAGGATATAAAGACGTGATTGTATTGCCTGTTCTTGGCATGGGAATCATACAAGGGGGGGGTGGGGGGAAGCCTTCATGGCATTGCAATTTGCATAGGTGCCCTCTTACCACACTTTGTCTACTCCCCCCCTCCAAATAGGTCCCCCTTCTGATCTCTTAAGCTCCTCCTGCTCGATAGGATAGTGACCTAATGGTTAGTGCAGTGGACTAAGAACTTGGGGAACTGGGTTCAATTCTTACTGCCACGCCCTGTGACACTGGGCATGTCACCAAATCCTCCACTGCCCCAGGCACAAAAGGTAGGTTGTGAACCCTTTAGGGGCAGAGAAAGCACCTGAATGTAAAAAAAATGTAACTAAACTCTGGAATTCGTTGCCAGAGAATGTGGTGAAATCAGTTGCCTTAGCGGGGTTTAAAAAAGGTTTGGATAATATCCTAAAAGAGAAGTCCATAGGCCATTATTGAGATGGCTTGGGATAATCCACTGCTTATTCCTAGGATAAGCAACATAAACTCTATTTTACCACTTAGGATCTGGCTAGGTACTTGGGACCTGGGTTGACCACTGTTGGAAACAGGATACTGGGCTTGATGGACCTTCGGTCTGTCCCAATACAGACATTCTTATGTTCTTATGTGAGCCAAGCCAAGCCATTGTGAGGCGGTCCAGAGGGCGACGAAAATGGTAGGAGGCTTGCGCCAGAAGACGTATGAGGAGAGACTGGAAGCCCTGAATATGTATACCCTAGAGGAAAGGAGAAACAGGGGAGATATGATTCAGACGTTCAAATACTTGAAGGGTATTAACGTAGAACAAAATCTTTTCCAGAGAAAGGAAAATGGTAAAACCAGAGGACATAATTTGAGGTTGAGGGGTGGTAGATTCAGGGGCAATGTTAGGAAATTCTACTTTACGGAGAGGGTGGTGGATGCCTGGAATGCGCTCCCGAGAGAGGTGGTGGAGAGTAAAACTGTGACTGAGTTCAAAGAAGCGTGGGATGAACACAGAAGATTTAGAATTAGAAAATAATATTTAATATTGATCTAAGGCCAGTTACTGGGCAGACTTGCACGGTCTGTGTCTGTGTATGGCCGTTTGGTGGAGGATGGGCAGGGGAGGGCTTCAATGGCTGGGAGGGTGTAGATGGGCTGGAGTAAGTCTTAACAGAGATTTCGGCATTTGGAACCCAAGCACAGTACCGGGTAAAGCTTTGGATTCTCGCCTAGAAATAGCTAAGAAGAAAAAATTTAAAAATTTAAATTGAATCAGGTTGGGCAGAATGGATGGACCATTTGGGTCTTTATCTGCCGTCATCTACTATGTTACTATGTGACATCACTACTGAGGTTATCTCTTAGGCATTGGTGGAATGAGGCATGATGACACCACAATCTCAGCTCTGGAATGTTGCTACTCTTTGGGTTTCTGCCAGGAACTTGGGACCTGGGTTAGCCACTGTTGGAGACGGGATACTGGGCCTGATGGACTTTCAGTCTGTCCCAGTGTGTCAATTCCTATGTTCTCTGATCTCCCACCCTCCCTAGATTCAAGTTCCAACATTCCCCTCCATGCCCAACCTTGACCAAAACCCACCCATGCCCCCAACCTACCTACCCTGGGACCTTAACTGGAAGAGATCTCTGGCGGTCTAAAGTCCCTAGATGGAAAGAGGTCCCCTTTTGCTCTCACCCCATCCAGCATTGGCTTCAAAATGACCCCTAGCAGTAGAGGGAGGAAGGAGATTGGAAAGGTGACCTCTTCAGGAGGGGGTGTGTGATAAAGGAAGATGGGGGTGGGGGAGAAAGGGGCCAGTAAGGTGTGTTAGGGGGCAACCTTTGAGGTATTTCTTTTCTATCTCGTTCTCCCCAAAGAGCTCAGAAAGGGTTACAGGTTAACACACATAATATACAGTTAACAGGTTACAATAAGCCATAGTTACAAGTTTCTATCCTCTTTTACCACACCTTCCTAGAACTTCTTTTTCACGTATCAAATAACATTCCTAATAACAAATCCCAGTACACTTTAACATAGATGTGGGAATGAGGAAGTAAAAATCTCAAAGCTAACCTGTTTGGATGTACACTTGTATTCCCCGAACAAAATAGGGAATATGGGCCACATTCTATAAACGGCAGCCTGATTGTAGGCCGTGATAGGCAAAATGCTGGCCTACTTTTCAAACAGACATGGCCGCTAAAGTGATCACGGCATTGGAAACCTCTCCCTGCTACGATCAGCTGAGCGGCTGGAAATCCCTGAACCCCACTGCAAGTTGGCCGGCAGGAGGGATGCCCACTCCTTCCTGCTGCCACCCTCTGAACCCCCCCCCCCCATCTGCAGTAGGAGGGATGCACAATCCCTCCTGCCACCACTCCCGAAACAATCCGTGGCAGGATGCCCACTTCCTCCTGTCAGCACCTCCCCTGTAGGAGGGATACTCCCTCCCTCCTGCCAGCACCCGCCCAAATACATGACCCCCTGAACCCCCCCATTCCCTGAACCCCCCCCATCCCCAAAGCCCCCCAGATACCTTTATCAGCAAGGCCGGCTGGAGGAATGCCTACTCCCTTTGTCAGCAGGCCCGCCTCTTCAGAATGGCAGGCCTTCCCCTTCCTGGGATGCAATGGGAATGACCTAAGACTCTGATTGGACAGATACCTAAAGCCACTCCCATGGGAGTGGCCTTAGAGATTTTACCGTTAGGACAGATGCAATTCTGTATAGGACGCCCGTGTGTGATTCTGAAAAGCTGCTTAGGCAGCTGCTGAGTGAGTCCGGCATCCTATACAGAATAAGGCCCTATGTGTTTATGCTGTGGGCCCATCCAAGCTACCTGCATAGTGGTGCGACTGATCTTGTGTCTAAAAAAATGTGATCATGTAATTTCAGGTTATTTGGGAGCCATTAACAAGATACTGTAAAGATTGAAATTACTGCATAGAATACATATTAATTTTTTCCCTTTTGTTCATACACGTCCAGGGCGGGGTGGGGGGAATATTTCATGATTTCTTTTGCTTATGAGTAATTGTTTGGTATAAGAGAGGGGGAATATTTGATGAGAGTTCGAATTTGATATATTAAGTGATGTTAAAGTATAAAATGATTGTATTTTATATCACACTTATTGTGAGTTTTAAAAATGAATAAAGATTTATAAAAAAAAGAATCAATAGTACTCCTTAAAATGGCTTGCTTCTGTTATAAAACATTATATGGCAAGGTGCCAATCTATTCAGTTGCGTAAAAATGCTATATTTTTGTTCCCCCCGCCAAATGTTGTATTTATAAGCGCTGCTTTCAGAGAGTCTTAACCAATCAGATGGCAGCTGGGATAAGTGCTTTAGCAAGTCAGTAACAAGTTCCAGTTCTTATCAGGTCTTCAGAAAGAAGTTAATGACCCATTTATTTGATAGATTTCATAAATGAAATGTAATTTACCGTGTACGCACCGTTTCTTTGATTCTTGTAAACCGCCTTGAACTGATGGATGCTGCCGTATATAAGTGGACTGTTATGTAACACCGCGGCTGCTTCCAGGGAAAAGTGGTTATCTAACATTGGGTTTTACAAGTGTGTATCACAAATAAAACTTCTACAATAAGAGTTGTTATGTAAATGTATTTATAGCCCACAAAATACCTCTGGGCTTTGGAATCCTCCATTTCCCCTCACGAAGCCACGTTATTTAACTTTCTAATTCATCTAGAACATTCTTTGCTGCTGGAAAGATTTGTCAAAGGTTGAGGTGGTGGACCACGGTTTGACTTACTGCTAAATATGAAAAAAACGTATTACTGAGAAACAGAATTCTATTGGATCTTACAATAAAACCTGGCCTATTCTATAAGAATATTGTGAATTTCTCTTTTGACACAGTCATTCTAAGATGTCATGTTATATATCTCAATTAAATGCAATACTGCTGTAATGTCTAATTGCCATCATGCAATATCTCTCTACTCTTCTCATCTCATTCTGCCATACTCTTATTTCTGGTTATTACATAGGTGCAATAGTGCAACTTTATGATATTACTGAACTTAGTCCCATGCATTCTGCTTCATTTTTTCAATCAAGTTCCTTAAATTCAACTTTATGTATTTTATCTGTTCTATGTATTACTTCTTTCCCTGCCATGCCAGTATTTTCTGCATTATATTGTAAATGCTTTCTGTCTTTCTCTGTTTTTAAGTCCATTATTCTAATTTGTATTTTATCTGGATCCCGTGTATTAGCTCACCTTGTTGTGAACCGCCTAGAACTTTTTCGATATGGCAGTATATAAGAATAAAATTATTATTATTCTTCTTTGAGATTCTATATGGAATGTTGCTACTCTCTGGAATTCTGGAATCTTTCTATTCTTTGAGATTCTGTATGGAATGTTGCTACTCTTTGGGATTCTAGAATCTTGTTGCTCTCTGGGATTCCCTAATCTTGCTATTCTTTGAGATTCTGGATGGAATGTTGCTACTCTTTGGGATTCTAGAATCTTGTTGCTCTCTGGGATTCCGGAATCTTGCTATTCTTTGAGATTCTGGATGGAATGTTGCTACTCTTTGGGATTCTAGAATCTTGTTACTCTCTGGGATTCCGGAATCTTGCTATTCTTTGGGATTCTGGAATCTTGATAGGCTGGTATCTTAATGCATTCTGCTTAATTTTTTCAATCAAGTTCCTTATATTCAACTTGAGGTATTTGATCTGTTCTGGTATTTTCTGTATTATATTGTAAATGCTTTCTGTCTTTCTCTGTTTTTAAGTCCATTATTCTAATTTGTATTTTATCTGGATCCCATGTATTAGCTCACCTTGTTGTGAACCGCCTAGAACTTTTTCAGTATGGTATATAAGAATAAAATTATTATTATTATTATGTAAGTTCTTAAAAATTGTCAAAAAACATGTTTGAACCGAAAAATCTTCATGCAAAACAACCCGAATGCTGTGGCTTCAACATGATCTCGCAGATTTTGGCTGCTTGTCAGATTCCTGGCTTGTTTTTTTTTCCGTTTGCTGCTCAGTTTTGCCTTGTGGAAAAGGCTTCACCGACTGACAGTAGGTTAATCTTTGATAAGTCAATAGACCTAGAAGGGTCTCGGTTTTCAGAGCACTTCTTTCTTGTTACTGGCAGAAGGGAATCTTTTACAATGTCGCAACATTTTTCCATCCTACCTGTAGTCATCCCTTTACCTAGTTCCATGCCTTCCCTTCAGAAAACATCTTCTCCAGCCCAGCGACCTTGAAAGTGCATTATGGGAGTTTGAGGTTTCTAGAAAACAAGATGGACATCTCCAGCCTCCATTGCATTGTACATCTGCCCCTCCCCCCAATTTATCAAGTGAGGTATTATCAAAATCCCTGAGATGCAAAAAAGAGCAGATAAAAACGTTTGCACCTGAAGCAATCTAGGGTGAAGTGATTTGACCAAGGTCACAAGCAGGGCAGGATTAAGGTACAGGTGAACTAGATATGTGCCTCGCACCCAAAAAATTTTGGAGGCTTTCTCCATATATGCTATTTTGGTGTCCTCAGATTTGCTGATTCAACTCGATTTACCTATTCACTTCAGTGAATCGATTCAAACTGATTCGTTGTCCCCCCTCAAAAGTGGACTCACCAATTCAACCAAACACCCCTCCCCCCACCTGCAGCAGCGGTGGGGGCGGGCAATCAGCAGAGGCAGCACTCTGAATGGGCTGCTCGTGGCCTGCCGCACCAGGATCTTCCCTCTGCTGCATAACTGATGATGTCACTGATGAAGCGGCAGAGGGAAACCCTGGCGGGGCAGGCCGCAATCAGCTTGCTCACAGTGCTACCTCTTCAAGGCTGGCCATCGCCATGCTGATGCTGCTTTGGGAGGCCTGGAGGTATGTCAGGTCTCACGGAGGGAGGGTCGGAGGGGTGCTGCTGCACAGGGGGTTGGGAGGGAGGGAGGGAGAGATGGAAAGCTGAACAGGGGGTTGGGGAGAAAAGCTGCTGCACAGGGGGATGGGAGGGAAAGACAGATGCTGCACTTGGGGGGGAGAGAGGAAGAATTGATGGGGTGGAGGAGAGGGAGATATGAAACAAAGAGGGAGAAAGGGGTGAGAGGGAGAAATCCTGCATATGGTGGGGGGAGGGAGATACGCATGGAGAAGAGAGAGGGAGAAATGATGGGCATAGGGTAGAGGGTGGGGAGAGAGCGAAAGAAATTCCCTAATCCCTATTTGTCCTGTTTTAATTAGATTGTAAGCTCTACTGAGCAGGGATTGTATCTTACACATTTAATGTACAGCGCTGAATATGATAAGTAGTAGCTGTAGGATTTGAACCATATCACCAGGAAACCAAACCTCCGCCATCCCTTCTTAAATGGGTTGTATTAACAGAAGCTCAGCCTGTCATTCAATTTACTGAACAGATTTATTGCCTTTTTAAGAAAATCTTTTTGGAAAATATAAATACGAAGGCAGGAGAATTTTACTTACAAAGTTAAAACACTGTTCTCAAACGTAAAGCACACACATTTCAGAGAAAAAAAATAGTTTTATATACAATCTCAAGCAGCAAATGTCCTCTATATGTTACAGCTGACAATATCTTACAAGGTACAGAAAACAAATTAATTCAGAATCTTTTTTTTTTTTTTTTTTAAATAAAGAGCATAAAATGTTTTTTAACTCTATACAAACAATCCGGATTCTGTGTGTGAAAACTAAATCCACAAGGTTTTTTTTAAATTAGCATACAAAAGTTCAAACAATTAGTTGGCAGATATCGGAATAATGGTTTGTTTGTTTTTTTTTCTTTTCATTTATATTACAAATCACCGATTTCTACGTGAATAGTTCTTTACCTGTCCAAAGCAGGTAATTTCTGTAAACATAAACCCCTCATGAAGTGCTTTTGCAAGTCTGGTCTTCCAAGCAGGTCACACGGCTCCAGTCCCAGCCCTGCCTCCAAAGAAACGGTTCTCACAGAAGCAGCCGCAAAGCCAATGCGAGTCTTTAAATTAAGGAAATGAACGTTTGTGTCTCAGGTAAAAACAAACTCATCCCAAAGTATATGCACATGAAAAGGTGAGGAAACAGTCTTGAAAAAAAAATGAAGATTAAAAGAGAAAACATTTCTCTTGTCTTAAAGATTTTATAACGTTTTCCTCTGACGTTTCTGCCTGGAATCCAGCCTTGTCGAAATGATCCTAAACGTTTCCACGGAGGAGAGACAGCAGCGGTGCCCCCTGCTGGAGGAAGGACGCAGCCCTCACTAGATGGGAAGGATGGGGGGGGGGACTGTGCAGACCAGTGCTTTGCAGACTTTCATCCCCCCTCCTCACTTCTGCATGCCCCGGACCATCAGTGGATCACCAATGAAACGGCTCCCGATAGGTGAACCAGGGCAGGAGAAAAAAAACCGGGCACAACTTGATTGCGCATATGGGCCCAGAAGCCTTTTTTTTTTTTTTTTTTTACATTTCCAGCTAATTCCACAGGAACCACATTTTTTTTCTCTAAACTAAGAAACACACGTTTTTACTCTGGTTCTGTAAGTGCCATTGTCCTAGGGGGGGGGCGGAAAGCTCGAGTCTCGTCACTCCGAGCAGGCCGTGGCAGGCAACCAGCTGACTGTGGGGCCAGGCTCTTCTGGATGCAGCCACTCCAGCGAGGACCCCAGCAACACCTGCAGCTCATGCGTGAGTTTCACCAGCTCCACCGGCTCCTTGCTGTCCGGGTTGAACGCCTCCAGCTCCTTCGGCGAGAACAACTGGCTCAGGGACACCTGCTTGTAGAACTCCGCCTCGCTGATGGTGGCGAGATCAACCCCGGGGAAGCCGCAGCAGAACGTGTGGGGCGACATCCTCAACCGCTTTACCACGTCCGAGAGAAGCAGCCAGTTCCGGGGACTGCAAGGGGGAACAAGGAACGTTAACGCTGGTATGATTCTGAGCAACGGAAACAGACCCAAATTATAAGCACAGCATACACCAAATAGCTGACTGTACTCTACTATCTTAGGGGTCCTTTTACTAAGGTGCGCTAACCGATGTACCGCACGCTATAGTGCCCATAGAATATAACGGGCGCCTTAGCACGTGCTAAATTGATTAGTGTACACTAAACCGGTTAGCGTGCCTTAGTAAAAGGACCCCTTAATTTTCACAAAGCAGCAATTTAGGGCTTTTTATGATGCTGAAGATTGTCTCTTGTGTGTTTACCGCACAGCGCTACATACATCTGGTAGCGCTATAGAAATAATAAACAGTAGTAGAACTGAAACCCTATTAAATGCTGAACATCTTTTGGAAAAAAGAAAGTGATAAATAATTAAAAAAAAAAAAAAAAGAAGATAAATAAATAATTTTAAAAAAATGATAAATTATTTAAAAAAAAAGATAAATAATAATAAAAAAAGATAAATAAATAATTAAAAAGAAAAAAAAAGAAAGGAAATAAAGAAATAGCATTGAAAGACAGATGCTTTTTGGCATGGTTGGAAATTTAGACCCTCACTCTGTTGCTCGTCCCCCATCTCAAAACTCAATCCCACTTGGGCCTCTGTTTTTGCTGTCCTGCACGCCATCCCACCACTTGTTAGGGAGGTTGGCTCTCATCTGCCTATTCTTCTCAGCATCCTCTGGGGTCACTAACAGAGCCATCCTGACCCACTCGAACTTCTGTTCCTGTGCTCCGTCTAACTGCTTTGCTAGATGATGTGGTGGTTTGCAGTCTATGTGCAAATCCCTCCCAGCATCCTCCAGGATGACTCCTAGGTCCATACTGACCCACTTGGTCTTCCACTCCTGATATTCTGCACTCCATCCAGTCACTTGCCAGGTGTTGTGGAGGTGCCAGGGTGGCTACCAGATCTACTCTGACCCCTTCAGTCAGAGTGGCAGAAGGCACATGTCCATATCACCTCCTCTTCACAGGTTTATACAGTATTTTCTCTTTTCTTTTTCATATAGCTCCACCGAATGTTCTATTCCTGATGCTAACCAACTCTCCTCAATCTTATTCCGATCTCAAACCTCCGGGGATATTATTATCCTGGCCCTCCAAATTACCTCATCCCACTTGTGCAAGTCAACCTCTCCAATCCTATGTCTGATCTTTTCCTTCCACCCTGTCCTCTCCTTTTCTCATGTGCCCTGTATGACCTCTTTGTCTCTCACACTGCATCTTCTTGTTCTAGGTGAAACTTGGTTGTTCTCAGGAGACTCCGCTTCAGTTGCTGCCCTCTATCAGAGAGCTTGCCTTTTCCCCCATACACCTTTCCTAATGCTTGATTTCACTGACCCTCCCTCTCCACTGCAACCTATTCTTCTCTTGTCTAATCTTCTAAGGCCCTGCTGAGACCTGGCTAAGATTACTTCTTTTTGCTTTTTCTGAGGTTCTGGTAAAAGCAGATAGTGTAGCTGGTTTTGAAAAAGGTTTGGACAAATTCCTGGAGGAAAAGTCCATAGTCTATTATGAAGACATGGGGGAAGCCTCTGCTTGCCCTGGAGTTGTAGCATGAAATGTTGCTTCTCTTTGGGATTCCAGAATCTTGCTACTCTTTGGGTTTTGGCCAGGTACTAGTGACCTGGATTGGTCACCGTGAGGCTTGATGGACCATTGATCTGACCCAGTAAGGCTATTCTTACATTCCTTAGGATCCCCCACTGCACCATTATCCTGTAAATTGCACCAAGCTCTATCTTTATGGAGAGGATGCGGTATATAAGGTTTAGTTGAAATTATAGCTGTTTCACCAACATGTATTTTCTCTTGTGTTCCTCTCTCACAATGATCCATACACCTATGCTGTATAGTGTTACTGTGTCTTCTCTACACCCTACTTCCTCAACTGTAGATCTTTGGCCCCCTACTTTGATTCAAAAGGCTTCCACTTCACTCTTGCCCAAACTTGTTCCCCTGTTCCAGATAAGTCTGGCTCAATGTTTAGTCTTCTCTTTATGGCACATACCATGGCTACCCCTATACTAAAATGTTTAAAGTCAGACTTAAATCTCATTTCCAATCTACTGTTCTTCTCAAAGATACTTGAGAAGTTGATCCATAGTAATCATGACCAATGAAACATGAACTATATAATTCAGTCATTCTTGTCTCATTTGTGCCTTCCTCTGTGTTTGATCTTGTCGAGTTCAATGTCTTTATGATATCTGAAATGGCTCTCTTCTGTCTGGCCTTTTTCATCTGTAAAAAACCATCACTTGCAGGTACCTCAAGGCTCTATCCTAGCTCCCATACATATCTTTCTATCCATCTCTTTTAACTTGCTAATTCAGTCCCTTGGCTGATAGTCTCAAAATACAGCCTTATTCCAGAACTATCTCCAGTTCAAATAACTATGGAAAAGACTGTAGACCGTACAGAACGTATCAGTTTGCTTAATCTTTAAACCCCTTTTGTGTTTTACTGTATTGGCTCCCCTTAGCAGCCAGAGTTCTCTACAAATTATATTATCTGGTATTTACGAGCTTTTATGGCACGGTGCCACCTTATCTGTAGGCCATCAGTCAACCGATATCATCTAACAGGCAATTCTATAGCTTTATCCTTTCCAAATCCTAGAGGTATTTCATAAGTATTTTACTTTTTATTTTCTTATCGAGCTGCTGGTTCTTGGTCTACTCTACTCAATGAGATAAGATTCTTATCTAACTATGTTTTGGGGTGTTTTTGTTGTTTTTTTTTAAAAAGCTAGCAAAACTCCTATTTTGAAAATATTTTCTACTAAGACAGAATTAGGTTTCCTATTAGTATGTCTTTTATTTTGTGTTAATCTAGTCTTCTTGATTGTAATCCACTTGGAACCATCTCCTTTCTCCTGTTTGCATTCAAACTACTTGAACACATTACTCATTTCCACCGTCTTGACTTTCTTTCACCTCAAAGCTACTCTTGATCTGTTCCAACGTGGCTTTCACCATCTACATTCCAAAGTCTCCGGTGACCTGTTCTTGACCCCAGCCAAGGGTCTTTACTCATGTCTCATCCTTCATCTCTGCTTTCAACACTGTTAATCACCCTTTACTTCTTGATACGCTGTCCTCGCTTGGGTTTCGGGACTCTGTTCTGTCTTGGTTTTCTTCTTATCTCTCCCATTGCACTTTTTAATGTATGCTCTGGTGAATCTTCCTCCATCGCTATCCCAATATCAGTTGGTGTACCTCAGGGTTCTGTCTGAAAACTCTTCCCTTCTTTCTCTATACTTGTTCCTTTGGTAGTTAATACCAACTTCATGTTGACGACACCCATATCTTCCTCTTTATTCTTGAAATGTCACCAATAATCCAGGCCTAAGTCTCTGCCTGCCTGTCTGACATTGCTTCCCAAATGTCCCAGTGCCATTCAAAACTGTAGACCAAGAACAGAGCTTCTAATCTTTCTCCTTAAACACATCTCTCCCCTACCCCCCGTTCTTTATTTCTGCCATCCTTCGTTTCCTCAGCTTGTAAACCTTGGGGTCATCTGCGACTCCCCTCTGCACATATCCAACATTTTGTTAAGCCTGTCGTTTCTTTCCATCACCACCAAAACTCATCCCTTCCTTTCTAAAAACTCCACTAAAACCTTGATCAACACTCTCATCACCTCCTCTAGACTACTGCGACATGTTTCTCACAGGATTCTTTCTGAACCATCTCCTCTCCCCTTCAACCTTTTCAAAATTTTGCCGCACAACTTATTTTCCATCATCAATGCCACTTCACTCACATAACCACCTCTTCTTTAATCATTTCATCGGCCCCCCCTATCGGTTTTTGTATACAGTTCAAACTGCTCTTACTGACTTACGAGTGCATTCATTCTGCTGCTCCTCAGTATCTCTCCTCTCTTATGTCTCCCCGGCAACTCCGTTCATCGGGTAAGTCTCTCGTATCTGTACCCTCCTCCTCCACGGCCAACTCCACACCCCGGTTCCTTTTATCTTGCTGCACCATGTGCCTGGAATAGATTTCCTAAGTCAGCACACCATGCTCCAATCTCCGGCCTTATTCCGATCCAAGCTAAAAGCCCACCTTTTTGAGGCTGCTTTTAAACCTTAATCTCTATGTTTTCTGTTTAATCATTCCCATAATAAATGAAACTCACTGATTTTTTTTTTTTTTTTGCCTGCCTGCCCTAAACAGACTGTAATCTCTGCCAAGCAGGGACTGTCTGTCTCTTAATTGTTTCTGTACATCTAGTAGTGTTAGAAAAGTGGCAAGTAGGGGTCGTAATAGGCATCCCAGTGCCAAAAAGGCATCCCAATGCATCATTCACTGCACTTCTCAACCAAAAAGGCACCCCAAGGCATCATTCACTGCACTTCTCTACCAAAAAGGCACCCTAACGCATCATTCACTGCACTTCTCAACCAAAAAGGCCCCCTAACGCATCATTCACTGCATTTCTCAACCAAAAAAGCACCTTAATGCATCAATCACTGCACTTCTCAACCAAAAAGGCACACTACGCATCATTCACTGCATTTCTCAAACAAAAAGATACCCTAACGCCATCATTCACTGCACTTCTCAACCAAAAAGGCCCCCTACGCATCATTCACTGCATTTCTCAACCAAAAAAAGTACCCTAACGCATCATTCACTGCACTTCTCAACCAAAAAGGACCACTAACGCACATTCACTGCACTTCTCAACCAAAGAGGCCCCTAATGCATCATTTACTGCACTTCTGAACCAAAAAGGCCCCCTAACGCATCATTCACTGCACTTCTCAACCAAAAAGGTATCCTAATGCATCATTCACTGCACTTCTCAACCAAAAAGGCCCCCTAAAACATCATTCACTGTATTTCTCAACCAAAAAAGCACCCTAATGCATCAATCACTGCACTTCTCAACCAAAAAGGCACACTACGCATCATTCACTGCACTTCTCAACCAAAAAGATACCCTAACGCATTCTTCACTGCACTTCTCAACCAAAAAGGCCCTCTACGCATCATTCACTGCACTTCTGAACCAAAAAGGCCTCCTAACGCATCATTCACTGCACTTTTCAACCAAAAAGGTACCCTAACGCATCATTCACTGCACTTCTCAACCAAAAAGGCCCCCGAATACACATTCACTGCACTTCTCAACCAAAAAGGCCTCCTAACACATCATTCACTGCACTTTTCAACCAAAAAGGTCCCCGAACGCACATTCATTGCATTTCTCAACCAAAAAGGCCCCCTAACGCATCATTCACTGCATTTCTCAACCAAAAAGGCCCCCTAACGAATCATTCACTGCACTTCTCAACCAAAAAGGCCCCCTAACGCATCATTCACTGCACTTCTCAACCAAAAAGGCCCACTACGCATCATTCACTGCATTTCTCAACCAAAAAAGCACCCTAATGCATCATTCACTGCATTTCTCAACCAAAAAAGCACCCTAACTCATCATTCACTGCACTTCTCAACCAAAAAGGTCCACTACGCATCATTCACCGCATTTCTCAACCAAAAAAGCACCCTAACGCATCATTCACTGCATTTCTCAACCAAAAAAGCACCCTAACTCATCATTCACTGCACTTCTCAACCAAAAAGGCCCCCTAATGCCTCATTCACTGCACTTCTCAACCAAAAAGGCCCCCTAATGCATCATTCACTGCACTTCTCAACCAAAAAGGCCCCCTAATGCATCATTCACTGCACTTCTCAAACATAAAGGCCCCCGAATACACATTCACTGCACTTCTCAACCAAAAAGGCCCCCTAATGCATCATTCACTGCACTTCTCAACCAAAAAGGCCCCCTAACGCATCAATCACTGCACTTCTCAACCAAAAAGGCACCCTAACGCATCATTCACTGCATTTCTCAACCAAAAAGGCCCCTAATGCATCATTCACTAAATTTCTCAACCAAAAAAGCACCCTAACGCATCATTCACTGCATTTCTCACCCAAAAAAGCACCCTAACGCATCATTCACTGCACTTCTCAACCAAAAAGGCCCCCTACGCATCATTCACTGCACATTTCAACCAAAATGGTCCACGAACGCACATTCATTGCACTTCTCAACCAAAAAGGCCCCCTAACGCCTCATTCACTGCACTTCTCAACCAAAAAGGCCCCCTAATGCATCATTCACTGCACTTCTCAAACAAAAAGGCCCCCGAATACATTCACTGCACTTCTCAACCAAAAAGGCCCCCTAATGCATCATTCACTGCACTTCTCAACCAAAAAGGCCCCCTAACGCATCATTCACTGCACTTCTCAACCAAAAAGGCACCCTAACGCATCATTCACTGCATTTCTCAACCAAAAAGGCCCCTAATGCATCATTCACTAAATTTCTCAACCAAAAAAGCACCCTAACGCATCATTCACTGCATTTCTCACCCAAAAAAGCACCCTAACGCATCATTCAATGCACTTTTCAACCAAAAAGACCCCCTAACACTTCATTCACTGCACTTCTCAACCAAAAAGGCCCCCTAACGCATCATTCACTGCATTTCTCAACCAAAAAAAGCACCCTAACGCATCTTTCACTGCACTTCTCAAACAAAAGGCCCCCTAACGCATCATTCACTGCATTTCTCAACCAAAAAAGCACCCTAACGCATCATTCACTGCACTTCTCAACCAAAAAGGTACCCTAACGCATCATTCACTGCATTTCTCAACCACAAAAGCACCCTAACGCATCATTCACTGCATTTATCAACCAAAAAAGCACCCTAACGCATCATTCACTGCATTTCTCAACCAAGAAAGCACCCTAACTCATCATTCACTGCACTTCTCAACCAAAAAGGCCCCCTAAAGCATCATTCACTGCACTTCTCAACCAAAAAGGCCCCCTAACGCATCATTCACTGCACTTCTCAACCAAAAAGGCCCCCTAACGCATCATTCACTGCACTTCTCAACCAAAAAGATACCCTAACGCATCATTCACTGCACTTCTCAACCAAAAAGGCACCCTAACGCCATCATTCACTGCACTTCTCAACCAAAAAGGCCCCCTGCGCATCATTCACTGCACTTCTGAACCAAAAAGGCCTCCTAACGCATCATTCACTGCACTTCTCAACCAAAAAGGCCCCCTAACGCCATCATTCACTGCACTTCTCAACCAAAAAGGCCCCCTACGCATCATTCACTGCACATTTCAACCAAAATGGTCCACGAACGCACATTCATTGCACTTCTCAACCAAAAAGGCCCCCTAACGCCTCATTCACTGCACTTCTCAACCAAAAAGGCCCCCTAATGCATCATTCACTGCACTTCTCAACCAAAAAGGCCCCCTAATGCATCATTCACTGCACTTCTAAACCAAAAAGGCACCCTAACGCATGCATCATTCACTGCACTTCTCAACCAAAAAGGCCCCTTAATGCATCATTCACTGCACTTCTCAACCAAAAAGGCCCCCTAATGCATCATTCACTGCACTTCTAAACCAAAAAGGCACCCTAACGCATGCATCATTCACTGCACTTCTCAACCAAAAAGGCCACCTAATGCATCATTCACTGCACTTCTCAACCAAAAAGGCACCCTAATGCATCATTCACTGCACTTCTAAACCAAAAAGGCCCCCTAATGCATCATTCACTGTACTTCTCAACCAAAAAGATACCCTAACGCATCATTCACTGCACTTCTCAACCTAAAAGGCCCCCTAACGCATCATTCACTGCATTTCTCAACCAAAAAAGCACCCTAACGCATCATTCACTGCACTTCTAAACCAAAAAGGCACCCTAACGCATCATTCACTGCACTTCTCAACCAAAAAGGCACCCTAATGCATCATTCACTGCACTTCTAAACCAAAAAGGCACCCTAACGCATGCATCATTCACTGCACTTCTCAACCAAAAAGGCCCCCTAATGCATCATTCACTGCACTTCTCAACCAAAAAGGCCCCCTAACGCATCATTCACTGCACTTCTCAACCAAAAAGGCACCCTACGCATCATTCACTGTACTTCTCAACCAAAAAGATACCCTAACGCATCATTCACTGCACTTCTCAACCTAAAAGGCCCCCTAACGCATCATTCACTGCATTTCTCAACCAAAAAAGCACCCTAACGCATCATTCACTGCACTTCTCAACCAAAAAGGCCCCCTAACGCATCATTCACTGCACTTCTCAACCAAAAAGGCCCCCTAACGCATCATTCACTGCAGTTCTCAACCAAAAAGGCCCTCTAATGCATTATTCACTGCACTTCTCAAGCAAAAAGCCCCCTAACGCATCATTCACTGCATTTCTCAACCTAAAAAGCACCCTAACGCATCATTCACTGCACTTCTCAACCAAAAAGGCCCCCTAACGCATCATTTACTGCACTTCTCAACTAAAAAGGCCCCCTAACGCATCATTCACTGCACTTCTCAACCAAAAAGGCCCCCTAACGCATCATTCACTGCATTTCTCAACCAAAAAGGCCCCTAATGCATCATTCACTAAATTTCTCAACCAAAAAAGCACCCTAACGCATCATTCACTGCACTTCTCAACTAAAAAGGCCCCCTAACGCATCATTCACTGCACTTCTCAACCAAAAAGGCCCCCTAACGCATTATTCACTGCATTTCTCAACCAAAAAAGCACCCTAACGCATCATTCACTGCACTTCTCAACTAAAAAGGCCCCCTAACGCATTATTCACTGCATTTCTCAACCAAAAAAGCACCCTAACGCATTATTCACTGCATTTCTCAACCAAAAAAGCACCCTTATGCATCATTCACTGCACTTCTCAACCTCCCACATACAATGTCAGAGAATCGCCCAGATCCTTAAATTCATACCCCTGAGAGAGCGACACTTGGATGTTGTAACAAGGCAAAAGAGGACAGTCCGAGAACTCAAACTCAAACACATCGCTGTAGCCGTCTTCATCTTCTGGACCAGGGGGATCTGATAGAATGTCAAATCCAGATTCGTCCTTCCGATCTGGGGAGAAAAACGTAAGCAATATTACATGGGAATAAACTCCACCCGGAAAGTCAAACAGAGATCACACATTCTCCTCCATGAGTTAATGGTAAATGAAGGAGCAACGGTCCAAAAATCCTCTCAGCAATGGAGAAAATTGGAAGCTTTGCAGGTTCCTATTCTCTTTATTGGGTCAATGTGGAACTTTTGAAAGCACACAAAATGATTAAAGGGCTGGAATGATTTCCTAATGAGGAAAGGTTAAAGCACCTAGGGCTCTTCAGCCTGGAGAAGAGAGGCTCAGGGGTGATATGATAGAGGTCTATAAAATACTGAGTGGGCAGATGTGAATCGCTTGTTTATTCTTTCAAAAAATACTAGGACTCGAGGGCATGCAATGAAAGTACTAAATAGTAGATTTAAAACAAAGTGGGGAAAATATTTCTTCACTCAGTAGGAAATTAAACTCTGTAATTTGTTGTCAGAGAGTGTAATGAAAGCAATTAGCTTAGTAGGGTTTAAAAAAAGGGTTTGGCTAATTTCCTAAAAGAGAAGTCCAAAGGCCATTATTCAGATGGCTTGGGGAAATCCACTGCTTACTCCTAGGATAAGCAACATTAAATCAGTTTTTCTCCTTAGGATCTTGCCAGATACTTGTGACCTGGCCGGGGTTGGCCACTCTTGGAAACAGGATACTGGGCTTGATGGATCTTCAGTCTGTCCCATTCTGTTCATGGCGGCTCTTATATGCTTACAAAAATATTACGTATAAAATGCACTGTACTCACCGCACACAGAGCTGCCGTAGAAGTCCCAGCAAGCACCAGGGTCATCGGCACTCCGACCATGAAGGTCAGTCAGATATTCTAGGGATAGGAAGAGAAACACATGCATCAGAAAATAATACGCACTGTTTTGCAAAAATCTAAAAACATGGTCCAAAAAGACTCAGACTAATAATACAAGTCACCCGAAATAAAGACAATGTTAATGGTCGGCTGCTATTCATGGTAACTTTATGCAGAATATATCATTCTTTGTAACATATTTAACTCTATACAGAATTCTATGTAGCAATATAGAACTCTAATTAATGAGGATGACAAAGACTAGGGGACACTCGATGAAGTTACAGGGAAATACTTTTAAAACCAATAGGAGGAAATATTTTTTTCACTCAGAGAATAGTTAAGCTCTGGAACGCGTTGCCAGAGGATGCGGTAAGAGCGGTTAATGTAGCTGGTTTTAAAAAAAGGTTTGGACAAGTTCCTGGAGGAAAAGTCCATAGTCTGCAGATGAGACAGACCTGGGACGCTGCTAAGATTTGGGTTTTTGCCAGGTACGGGCGACTTGGATTGGCCTCCAGAATGACACAAGGACAAAATTTTCCCCCGTCCCCGTGGGAACTCATTTTCCCGTACCCGTCGAGTTCTTTTCCTGTCCCGGCCCCATTCCTGCAAGCTCCGTTCTCATCTGCACAAGCCTCAAACCCTTTAAAATCCTAAGTAGCAACATTCTAGAGCTCAGATTGTGATGTCATAATGCCTCATTCCACCAATGCCTAAGCTCCGTCCTCATGTGCACAAGCCTCAAACACTTTAAAATCATAAGTGTTCGAGGCTTGCGCAGTTAAGGCAGAGCTTACAGGAACGGGACAGGGACAGCAACAAAACGGGCTGCGGGGATGGAGAAAATTTTGTCCCCCGTGTCATTCTCTATTAAGTACATCAACAGCACAAAGAGTAACGGAGCACTTTTTTTTTTTTTTTTTAATAACTTATATTCCGCATATCCTACAATTCTATTTGGATTACAAATTATTCAGGTACTCGAGCATTTTTCCCTAACTGTCCCGTCGGGCTTCCACTCTATCTAATGTACTTGGGGCAATGGGGATTAAGTGACTTGCCCAGGGTCACAAGGAGCAGTGATGGATTCGAACCCACAACCTCAGGGTGCCGAGGCTTTAGCTCTAACCAGTGCACCACACCCCCCCCCACACGAAACACAATACAGCAAAAAAAAGCACAAAGGACCTCAATAAACAGGAACTTGCCATTACTGACCCAACACGAGCCGTATTTCTGCATCAGGGGTCTGCCAATGAGCCAATCAGAAACAGTCCTAAAGCCAGAGCATAGGGAGTAATCTCTTGGTCCTCTGTTGTTTCCTGCTGAAGTAACCCAGGACTTGGCGAGATTGTTCTCTGTGCTCGGGCTTTAGAACTGATGTACACCAAAACACAGCTCGTGTTACTACTATCGCTGCTTATCATTTCTATTGTGCCGCAAGGCGTAAGCAGCGCTGTAGATTTGAGTACATGTTGGGTCAATAAAGACAAGTCCCTGTTCACTGAGTCCTTTGTGCTTTTTTTTTTGCTGTATTAATTATTATAACATATAAACCTTTCATACTGACTCGGTCCAGGCTCTTCCACCACCACACTAGTACTTATTAATTTAAAAAGAGGATTTCCCTTGAAAGGGGTGACGGGTATTTGCACGTCATTAAGCCGCTCCCTTCAGTAAAGGAAAACTCAATTAAGACTTCCTGTTCACTACTTATGGCTGAAAAAGCAGATGCCAAGAGACTCCGCCTGTCCTTAGCCCAGAGAAGTGTATACCTGTGAGAAAGGTTTCCATCAGCTCGCTGTGGGTCATCTTCGCAATCGTCCTCCCGGAGTAGGTGGCAAGGGTTGGATCGGCACCATAAGAAAGCACCAAACGGACAATCTCCAGGTGGTCGTTCTCCACTGCATCATGGATCGGCCTGAAGGAGAGAGCGCAGGGGTCGACATTACTGTCCGTTACCTATAAACTGCAAGCCTTAGGTTCCTTAATCTAATCTGTCAGATTCATCAGGAACTAAGCTGCATATATTGAACTTTTATGCCTAGAATTGTTGCATCTTATGGCATCGGCAGCCCACAGGACTGCAGGGTTCCTGCAGGATGTCACTTCCTTTCATTCAAAAGCAGGAAGAACAAAACTCCAGCGGTAGGGGCGGTCCTTATACACATCAGAAGAGCCTAACTACAATAAAGTATACCACTTCAATAGTACACCAACTTGGAATCGCATATAGCTCATAAATACCTCAATAAAATATAGGCAGCAATCAGTGCAGCCCTGGAACAGATTTCCTGAACCGGGGATGGAGGGGGAGGGGGAAGTAAGGCCATTTGCTTTCGAGTGAAATGTTCACAAAAGAGTTGGCCGCCCCTAGAGATGGGGAGCCCTTATAGAGCCCCAAAATGAGTACGAATCAAATGTAGTGGGTAATTCAAGAGGGTAGACATGATGGCACTCGGGGACTGCGGTAAAAACCCAATAGCACCAAGTGCTGCTCTAAGGACCTCAAAAGAAGAAGCGAGAAAGCACCCGCATGCCGCTCTAGGTGCAGCAACATTGAATCGCTGCTCTAGAACCCGCATGCCGCTCTAGGTGCAGCAACATTGAATCTCTGTTCTAGAACCCACATGCCGCTCTAGGTGCAGCAACATTGAATCGCTGTTCTAGAACCCGCATGCCGCTCTAGGTGCAGCAACATTGAATCGCTGTTCTACAACCCGCATGCCGCTCTAGATGCAGCAACATTGAATCGCTGTTCTAAAACCCGCATGCCGCTCTAGGTGCAGCAACATTGAATCGCTGTTCTAGAACCCGCATGCCGCTCTAGGTGCAGCAACATTGAATCGCTGTTCTAGAACCCGCATGCCGCTCTAGGTGCAGCAACATTGAATCGCTGTTCTAGAACCCGCATGCCGCTCTAGATGCAGCAACATTGAATCGCTGTTCTAGAACCCGCATGCCGCTCTAGGTGCAGCAACATTGAATCGCTGTTCTAGAACCCGCATGCCGCTCTAGGTGCAGCAACATTGAAGCGCTGATTTAGAACCCGCATGCCGCTCTAGGTGCAGCAACATTGAAGCGCTGATCTAGAACCCGCATGCCGCTCTAGGTGCAGCAACATTGAACCGCTGTTCTAGAACCCGCATGCCGCTCTAGGTGCAGCAACATTGAATCGCTGTTCTAGAACCCGCATGCCGCTCTAGGTGCAGCAACATTGAATCGCTGTTCTAGAACCCTCATGCTGCTCTAGGTGCAGCAACATTGAATCGCTGTTCTAGCATTCACACACCATGAAATCTAACCATTTTGCCATTCCAGCACCCGCCCTATGGAATTCATGCCTAATTACCTACTGGCAATGTCTGTATTAGATCAATTCAAATCTAATCTAAAAGCTTTTCTTTTCCAGGATGCTTTTGGATAATAACTGCCCTTCTAAGGACAAAACAATTCTCTTCTGGGTTTTTTCCCTCCCTATCGTTCTTCCCCTTTTATGTTATGTTTTTCCAAATATTGTAGTTGTTGCCCATTTCCTTATGTCTGGTGTAGGTCCGTAAGTCAAGTAATTTATTGTACTAACATTCCCTAGTATTGTCCAGCTCTGTTAATTTTATAATTTGGTTTTAATGTCTTTTTGCATGTATTATTAGTATTGTACACCGTCTAGAAGCCTGATTAGGCGGTATAAGACATTTTTAATAAACTTGAGCATTCAAGAGTCTCTATAGCGATCCCAATTGGAGAAATACGACACCAACTGAAGGCTGCTCTAGACACACCAACTGGAGAAGTATGATGCCACCCGAAGGCTACTTTAGGGACTCCAGCTGGAGAAGTATGACGCCAACCGAAGGCTGCTCTAGGGACCCCAACTAGAGAAGTAGGACACTAGCTAAAAGCTGCTCTATGGAGAACTATAAGGCCATCCAAAAACTGCTCTAAAGATTACAACTGGAGAAATACCCAAAGGCTGCTTGAGGGCCCCCATCTGACCACTCATGGTGCCTCACCTGGTCCCATCTTGAGCACTGCAGTTCACATCGGCCCCATGCTCCAGCAGATGGCGTGCAATGCTTAGCCAGCCCCGGGCACAGGCTTCATGTAGGGCACAGTAACCTGCATTGTCACGATGGTTCACATCACACACCTTATTCTCCAAGCAGTAGAGAACTACCTCCTGCAAAAAAACATAGAAAACGTTTTAACAGTTGCTGGTCTGGTAACATTTACACCCTTGGGACCTTGAGTCCCATCGCCCACAAATCCCTTGCGTTGCAGCTGCAAATGATCGGAGAGCAGGATAAAAGGCAAAGAGAAAGTTTCTTCTTCCCACACAGCACAGTTAGGTTGTGTAGTAGAGAATGACACGGTGACAAAATTCATCACCGTTCCGTCCCCGCGGATAACTGCGGGGAATAATCCCATGTCATTTTCTAGTGTCTATTTGAACCTCGGTCCTTCTACACCAGCATTCTTCAAAGCAAAGCTTGCGGGTCAGTGGTTGTGGCCATTCATACTCTGATTCTTATGGGAGCCGAGGATAATGAAGCCATTGTGACATCACTGATGTGATTGGCTCTTAGGCACTGATGGAATGAGGCATTATGACATCACAATATCTACTCTGGATACCAGAGACTGTCATTCTTCAGTGTCTATCTCAACCTCAGTCCTTCTACACCAGCATTCTTCAAAGCAAAGCTTGCGGGTCAGTGGTTGTGGCCATTCATACTCTGATTCTTCCCTCTCTCTTTAAAGAATGACATGAAGATGGTTTCCCGCGGTTATCCGCGGGGACGGGAACGGTGATGAATTTTGTCACCGTGTCATTCTCTATTGTGTAGCTCACTGGCGAAGGAGATTGTAACAGCAAACACTACAACAGGCTTCAAAGATAGATTAGACTAATTTACACAAGAAGGAGCAATCAGCAGAATCACCTTGGGGTCAATTCACCCCTAAACCACTAGAAACAGGAAGCTGAGACATTTCTACATCATATGTGAACATTCTTGCTCTTCAAGGCGTGATTCACCATCCAATCAGTCGGGATTTCAGAAATCCACAACAAATAACCATAATACACATTTACATGAACTGCATCCACTGTATGCAAATCTCACTCGTGCAAATTCTTTCTGGATACCCTGAACAGTTGACTGGCTGGGTTGAGAAATCAGTGGTGTAGTGAATAACCATAATTCCCTATTGACTATTCCATAAAAATTCTGGGGGTGACTCTGGACTGACACCTTACTCTAAATGTACACACGGATTTAATGGTTAGAAAATGCTTCTCGATATTATGGAAACTCAGAACCATCAGAAAATATTTTGCTGCAGTATCATTTCGCTTATTGGTTTAATCTTCCATTTTAAGCATGATTTGGGAACCTTCAAAAAACAAACAAACCCTTCAAAGACTCCGAGGTATTCAAAATTCGGCAGTCCAACTGACTTTTGGGTTGGAAAAAATGGGAACACATTTATCAAAAACTACACTGGCTGCCCCTGGAAGCACGAGTTTTTTGTTTAAATTGTTTTGTCTTTGCTTCAATATTTGGCCTGGCCCCTATGTACTTGGTTTCTCAAATTAATTTGGCTAGTTCTACTAGGCCCACATGTAGAATTCATATGTTCACCTATCCGACAATAAAGGCCGGCCGCTACAAAAGATTCCTGGACAGAACTTTCGCCTTCCAGGCAGGTAAATGGAACGATTGGCTGGGTAACATTATTATGCATTCCTCATCCTACTTCAGTTTTAGAAAATCAGTAAAAACGATTTGTAACCTAAGAATTTTATAGTTTTTCACTTCTTCTATTCTGGAAGCTTGTATTCGATAACTTTGTATTGTGACCATTTCCCTGATTGTCCAGCACTTCTTGTTGTAAACCGCCTCGAACTATTATGGCTTTGGCGGTATATAAGAATAAAATTATTAGTATTATTATTATTATTATAAGATCAGAGTTCAAATCCTGCTTCTAGCACTAAATATATTGTGCTCTTGGACAAACTATTTTATCCTTCAATTAGCCATTTGAGGGCCTTTTCGTCAAGTTGGGTTAACGTGTGTTGCACATTAATATGGAATCTTCTGAGCAAAAAGGTTTCTAAAGAGGGGTATGTGACTTATTCATACCACAAGAGAAAGCAATATCACCTGCATATTCCTGCCAAATTCAGCCTCAGGTATAGACTAATTACGTCTTCAAAAAATGAGAAATGTATATCAATTAAAAAAAAAAAAATAAATAACCCCACAAATCACACACCCTACTTCAGGCTGTAGAACATTATAAATAAGCAAACAGAAGAACATAAGAACAGCCTTACTGGGTCAGACCAAAGGTTCATCAAGCCCAATAGCCCGTTCTCACCGTAGCCAATCCAGGTCACTAGTACCTGGCCAAAATCCAAAGAGTAGCAACATGCCATACAGAATCTCAAAGAATAGCAAGATTCCAAAATCCCAAAGAGTAGTAAGGTTCTAGAATCCCAAAGAGTAGCAACATTCCCTACAGAATCCCAAAGAATAGCAAGATTCCAAAATCCCAAAGGGTAGCAACATTCCATACAGAATCTCAAAGAATAGTAAGATTCCAAAATCCCAAAGAGTAGTAAGGTTCTAGAATCCCAAAGAGTAGCAACATTCCCTACAGAATCCCAAAGAATAGCAAGATTCCAAAATCCCAAAGGGTAGCAACATTCCATACAGAATCTCAAAGAATAGCAAGATTCCAAAATCCCAAAGAGTAGTAAGGTTCTAGAATCCCAAAGAGTAGCAACATTCCCTACAGAATCCCAAAGAATAGCAAGATTCCAAAATCCCAAAGCGTAGCAACATTCCATACAGAATCTCAAAGAACAGCAAGATTCCGGAATCCCAGAGAGTAACAAGATTCCCAAAGAGTGGCTTCCCCCATGTCTTTCTCAATAACAGACTATGACTTTTCCTCCAGGAAATTGTCCAAACCCCTCTTAAAACCAACTACGTTATCCGCTCTTACCACAACCTCTTGGCAATGCATTCCAGAGCTTAACTATTCTCTTGAGTGAAAATATATGTCCCCTGGTCTTTGTAATTTTTAACGGACTGATAAATCAATCCACATGTCCCTGTTCTACTCCTAGACTTCAATCATATCTCCCCTCAGCTGTCTCTTTTCCAAGAGGAGTTCCATCCCCTTGATCACCAAGACTGGAGCGGAACAGGGAAGGGCCACGTGCCTTCTTTTTTTTGCCATAAAAATATGGTAACCATTAGGCCCCATAAATCTCAGTGACCTCATGTCCAGCAACAGGCATTAAAAGAGGAGTAACATTTAAGAAATAGTCCCCTTGAATTATTAGCTTTTCAAAGTAGGCAACTCCTTTTAACTTGTTTAATTTTTCATAACAAGAAACAAATTAACCCAGGTTTATTATGTTTATGATCATAAAAGTATAAAAATCTTGTGCTCCTTGAGCTCTACGGACATCCATCATTATCAAGGTGGTCTATACTCTCCAGGTACTGCAAATCTCTTTAACGACACATGAGATTCATATACTCTAAGTACCATAAGCTCCTTTTAATCCAGATAAATCCCAGACTCTTGCCTGATCTTCTTCCCCTGCTCCAGACAAGCCTGGCTCAAGGTTTAGTTCTCTCTTTAATGAAACATACCATGGCCACCCTATACCAAAATAAATAATGCTTGAGTACCTGAATAAATTCATGTAAACCATTCTGAGCTCCCCTGGGAGAAAATTGAATAAATAAATAAATAAGCCAGACTTAAGTCTCCAGCTTCGACCCCCAAAAGGTCCTCTTCCTTCTAAACAAGGTCTATGCTCCCCAAAGTGCCAGGGGTACACTTCCCAAGCACTAAGGATCCCCTTTAATTCAGAGGAGACTTGTACTCCCCAAGCACCAACAGTCCTTCTGACCTGGGTTGGCCACTGTTGCAAACAGAATACTGGGCTTGGCTGACCTTCAGTCTTTCATAAGAACATAAGAAATGCCATCACCGAATCAGACCCTTGGTCCATCAAGTCCGGTGACCCGCACACGCAGAGGCCTAACTAGGTGCTTCCTGATGAAGACCTAGGTGTTCCCAGATGAGACCTTGTTTACCTGTATCCCTCAATGTGATTTGCAAGGAGATGTGCATCCAACTTGCCCTTGAATCCCAGAATGGAGGTCTTCATCACAACCTCCTCCAGGAGAGCGTTGCAAGTGTCCACCACTCGTTATGTGAAACAGAACTTCCTGACATTTGTCCTGGTCCTGTCCCCTTTCAACTTCAGTCCATGACCTCTCGTCCAAGTCACATTTGACAACATGAAAAACGATGCTTCTTGCTGGATTTTGTCAAATCCTTTTAGTATTTTGAATGTCTCTTATCATATCCCCATGTAGTCTTCTCTTCTCAAGGGTGAACAAGCTCAGTTTTCTTAGGCGTTCTTTGTAGCTCAAGTTTCCCATACCTTTTACTAACTTCGTGGCTCGCCTCTGCACCCTCCCAGTATAGCAACTCTTATGTTCTTACGTCTCCTTCATTTCAGAGGGGGCCCTATACGTTCTAAAGCATCAAGGATCCCCTTCATTTTGGAGGAAGCCTATCCTCTCCAAGCAGCAAGGGTCCCCTTCGTTTCAGAGTAGGGTTACCAGAAGTCCGGATTTCCCCGGACATATCCTCCTTTTGAGGACATGTCCGGGGAGGTCTGGACGACTTTTCAAAACCCGACACTTTGTCTGGGTTTTGTAAAGAAATCGCGTCGGGCAGAAAGGCATCCATGCATGCCCGCGACGTCATCGTGTCACATCCGCGATGCGCAGATGCCTTTCTTCCCGACGAACAGGCGGGGGGGGGGGGTGGGGGCGGAGCTGGGGCATAAAGGGGGGATGGGTGGAACTGGGTGGGTCTAGGGGGGATGGATTTTACGGATGTAAAATCTGGTAACCCTATTTCAGAGGAGGCCTACACTTCCCAAGCACCGAGAGACCCCTGCGCTCTAGATGAGGCCCACGTGTGTGTAGAATCACTTTGAAAACTGGTACTACGAAGTCCATGGATAAAAATTACCCACGGACTTTGCAAAGACTGCATAACTTTGCAGTTATGTGGGCAGTTTTAAAATTGCCATTATAGAATACGATGCCTTTGTTAGAAGTCCAATAAGGTGTCTTTTTTTTTTTTTGAATGGTAACAAAGACCTATGTTTCTTTATAAGATAAGTTCCTAGACCCAGCCCCAACAGCATACAAAAATACCAATGTGCAAATGCCTTGACCACTAGTAGACCACCGGGCCTACAATGAAAGCAGCGCATGCAAATAGATCTCATGCATATTCGTTGGAGGAATTCCCGAAAACCCGACTGAATTGCGGCCCTCGAGGAGGGACTTTGACACCCCTGCTCTAAGCCACTGGTCTCCAACTCCAACCCTTTGCAGAGCCACATTTTGGATTTGTAGGTACTTGGAGGGCCTCAGAAAGGATAGTTAATGTCTTATCAAAGAAATGACAATTTTGCATGAGGTAAAACTCTTTATAGTTTATAAATCTTTCCCTTTGGCTTTAGCTAAAGAGACACATGATCATGAAACTGTTTTATTTTACTTTTGTGATTATGATAAACATACCGAGGGGCCTCAAAATGGTACCTGGCGGGCCGTGAGTTTGAGACCACTGATCTAAGCTGAGCGGGAGTCCTCCACCTATAGACCTGCCAGTGGGTGGTGCTGTTTCACTATCATATTTTTAGTAGTGAGGGACAGGCAAGTTCTGCAGGACTCCAGGGCACAATTGACAATAGACTATGGGAAGGTTGTACCAAAACCAGATAGAAATGCAAGGCTCTATTTGTGAGCTATAAATACTTATACAGAATATTGTCCCTTTTTATAATTTAATAAAAAGATTTAAATATAAAATCGTTAGGGTTCGAGGCTTGTGCAAATGAGGACAGAGTCTGGAGATGGGGACAGAGCTCGTGGAAACAGGGTGTGGGCGGGGACGGAGATGGCGCCTGCAGGGTCGGGGACAGAATCCATGGGAATGGGGCGGGAATGGGGCGGGGAATCTTTGTCCCCATGTCATTCTCTAAGTAGTTATAGATTACTGCCTCAGTGCAGCTAATGGGCGCCAGCATTTATACCAGACTTCAGCCGACATGTCCTTTGTAGAATCGAGCTTGGCGCCAATTTTTACAGACTTCCCACCACACAGGATTAATTTTATAACTGGGAGCCTATTCTATGAAAGAACATAGGACTCCCCACTTTCCTTTATAACAGGGGATCTCAAGCCAGTCCTCAGGACACACCTAGCCAGTCAAGTTTTCCAGAGTATCTACAATGAATTTGCATGCATGCACCACCTCCATTCTATGCAAATCTCTCATGCATATTCATTGTGGATATCCTGAAGATCCGACTGGCTAGGTGTGCCCTGAAGACTGGATTGAGAACCCTTGTTTTATGGAATACTAGCTTAACCTGGTTTATAAGAAAGTCTGGGATAGGTACGTGGGGGATGGGCCATTTGGCCTTTATCTGCCATCATGTTACTACAGTATGTTTCTATCTAAAAGAAAGAAGTAAGCATTTATGGCAGTCATAGAGCTAAATGTATATAATATAAACCAAGATTTTTGAGCCAAAAAAGGGTCCAAAAGTGGGGGTCTCAGTTTATACTAGAGTCTCCTCCTGAACCCAGTGCTGGCCTCTCCTCGGAGCCACTTCAAATCCAGATGGTCCAATGGTGAACCAAGCTGGGATGGGAGCGATCCCTCTCCCCCCTGAGGTGTCCCGGCTGTCGGCCGGAAGTGCAATCAGCACACACCGCCTCTCTCCCTCAGGGAACCAGTGTTCGAAAAACAGGCCTATGTACCCCTAGTGTAGTTCGTGACCCCAAATGCAGCATGGGTAGTTCCGAGTCCCACCCAAGTTCTACCCCTTGCGAACACCCACTACATAAGCCACGCAGGTATTTACAGAAGAGCACGTCGGCAAAATTTGGGTATTTATGTAGAAGTGCAAACATGCGTACTTCAATGCCATTATTTTAAGCATTTGCACGCATAATAGACACATACGTGGTTTGCACTGATGTCACAGAATTGTCCCACAAAAGCCGCGGAAAATGTGGTCGTAATGAAGCACGGGTTTCGCGTTGGGAGCGCCACATGCGCCGACTGATCCTGTGCCCTGAAGCAGTGGCGTTTTGGGCTGCAAAACAATGGCCACCATCGGGGGATTATAACGCTGTTTCTTAGCTCAGATAAGTGTTTTACTTATTATAAGTCTTTTTTTCCGTTTATATATCTCATTGACTGCTGATTTATACATGTTACGAAGGAAGGTCTTTTTAGTCCAATGATGGATGGTTCGGAGTAGAGCTGATTTGCTGCAGCTCACTCCGTCTCTGCGCTTGGAAATTTCCCATGAGCCACCTGAGGCTTTTTTTTTCCTTCCTTATCATAGCTGTAGGATGTTTGCTTGCTTAATATCACTGGAGTGGTTTATTTTGTTGTTGGTCATTATAATGAAGCCAAACACATTACACTGCTCCCTCCGTATCCGCGGTTTCCGTGTCTGTGGATTCGCTTATTTGTGATTTTTCGGCTGCTGACTCCGCCCCCCCAAATTACATCATCAGTAAAATTCTTTTTCCTTTTACTATACCGATAAAAAAGTTTATCGCTTACCATTCACTCTGAAAATCGCTGCTTCTCTGCTTCCCAGTGTGCACTGAGAAAAACGCTACTTCCCAGCATCCATAGAGAGAAAGGCTTCTTCCCAGCATGCATGGAGAAAATTGCTGGGAATCGCTGCTTGCCTGCTATTAGCCCTAAATTCTCTTTGAACTGCTGGGAATCGCTGCTTGCCTGTTCCAAGCCCTTAATTCTTTGGGAATCGCTGGGAGTCGTCGGGAATCGCCTGCTCCAAGCTCTGAAATCGCTGTTTATTTCAAAAACTGCTAGTAACAGTAGAAAAGTTATTTGCGGTTTTTCCATATTCGCACATATGGTCCGCCCGCATCCCCCGCGAATACAGAGGGAGAAGTGTAATATCAGCTCAGGAGCAGATGTCAACATACGTAGAGGAAGACCACACTCAAATCACATCCTAAACACCCCCGATAACCAAGCTATGTGTACTGATGTCTATTCTTCTACAGGGGATAAAATTATCAAGAGACATATCCCCTAAGCATCACTGGGTCACTTCGGCAATAAACCACCGCTGAAAGTCAGCGCAGCACTGCTCCAGTTGACTTAAATTCAGATTGGCTAAGAAAGACGAGAGTTAGAAAGAAAGTGATACCCTTCCAGGAATTACAAATGCGAGAACAATCAAGACCAATTTTCTTTCAGTCGCTTGCTTGCACTGAGGCACTAAACATTATGAAATGTTATCCCGGCGACGATGGGAGTTTATTTCACGCCCTAGTTAAACACAGGTCCTGGCACCAGAACCTACCTTTTAGCCTGGCAGAGCTCTCCAGCAAGTCCTTATTTCAGAGCTCTGAAATGTCTACATCAGGGGTGTCAAAAGTCCCTCCTCGAGGGCCGCAATCCAGTTGGGTTTTCAGGATTTCCCCAATGAATGTGCATGAGATCTATTTGCATGCACTGCTTTCATTGTATGCTAATAGATCTCATGCATATTCATTGGGGAAATCCTGAAAACCCGACTGGATTGCGGCTCTCAAGGAGGGACTTTGACACCCCTGGTCTACATCCATCCGTTTGCTGGGCTTTCAGGCAAGCAAATGTACCAATGCATATATGCCACTAGCTCTTGGCACCTTGTCAAGCTGACTTTGGCCTACCTATTCGCCCTTCTAGTAATATCCAAATGAGCCAAATTCTGCAGCCAAACCCCCATGTTTCTGATGATCTTAAGGTGGCCAAATAGGTTGACAGAGCAACAGCCAAATCCAGAAGGATGCTAGAGGACATAGGGAGAGGTATGGCCAGTAGGAAAAAGGAGGTATTGATGTCCCTGTATAAGACTCTGGTGAGACATCATTTAGAATATTGTGTACAATTCTGGAGGCCGCGCCTTCAAAAAGATATAAAAAGGATGGAATCGGTCCAGAGGAAGGCTACTAAAATGGTGCATGGTCTTCGTCAAAAAGCATATGGGGACAGAGTTAACGATCTCAATATTATACTTTGGAGGAAAAGCGGCCTGGGGCAATATGATAGACGTTTAATACCTAAATGGCATAAAATGCACAAGAGATGAGTCTCTTTCAACTGAAAGGAAGCCCTGGAATGAGAGTGCATATGATGAGGTTAAAAAGGAATAGACTCAAAAGTGATCCAAGGAAATATTTCTTTACAGGAAAGGTGGTGGATAAATGGAACGACCTCCCAATGGAGGTGGTGGCGATGAGGACTCTATCTGAATTCAAGAAGGCATATGGGATGTCTTAGGGAAGTCTCCAACCTTTTACACGTAGAGGGCCACAGTGAGAATACAAGAAAGCTCCGAGGGCCACCAAAAGATTTCAAGCTTACACATACTACTAATTTTGTAAACTGCCCTGACCTGCTTGTTCAGCCCTTTCCACAGTATTTCAAGAATATATTTTAAAAACTCACTTTATTTTGAATTGTCAACAGTGGAAAATTCTATAAATGAGACACCTGATAATATACATTAGAACATAAGAATAGCCTTACTGGGTCAGACCAAAGGTCCATCAGGCCCAGTAGCCCGTTCTCAAGGTGGCCAATCCAGGTCACTAGTACCTGGCCAAAACCCAAGGTGTAGCAACATTCCATGCTACCGATCCAGGGCAAGCAGTGGCTTCCCCCATGTCTTTCTCAATAACAGACCATGAACTTTTCCTCCCAGAACTTGTCCAAAGCCCTCCCTCCCTCTGACGTCAGCGCTGACGTCGGGAAGACTTCCGTTCGGCTCTGCGCTGCAGGCAGGGCAGGTAAGGAGAAGGAAAGTAGCCTCGCGGCTCGAGTGGCGTACCAAGGGAGGGGGGCGCTCTGCCCCGGGTGCAGCACAGCCGGCCAGGCCCCCTTACTTTTGTGGCGCTTCCCCGACCGACCGACAACAGCCCCAGTCCGACAAACCTCCCTGCCCTGTAGCCGCGAATCTAAATTACCTTCTTACAGCAGCTGTAAGAAGGTAATTTAGATTCACGGTTAAGGGCAGGGAGGTTTGGCGGACCGGGCCTGTTCTGTTGTCGGTCGGGCGGGGAAGCACCACAAAGGTAAGGGGGCAGGGAGAGAGAAAGGGAGGAAAGGTGAAGTGGAGAGGAAAAGACGCTTAAGGGAAATGGATAAACTGGGTAAAACTGAGGGGGGAGAAGGACGCTGAAAGCACTGGGGAAGACAAAGGGGTGGAGAAGGATGCTGAAAGGCCATGGGGAAGACAGGGGGGGGAGAAGGATGCTGAAAGGACATGGGGAAGACGGGGGGGGGAGAAGGACGCTGAAAGGATATGGGGAAGACAGAGGGGGGAGAAGGACACTGAAAGCACATGTGGAGGACAGAGGGGGGAGAAGGATGCTGAAAGGACATGGGGAAGACGGGGGGGGAGAAGGACGCTGAAAGCACATGGGGAAGACAAAGGGGTGGAGGACACTGAAAGGCCATGGGGAAGACAGAGGGGGGAGAAGGACACTGAAAGCACATGTGGAAGACAGAGGGGGGAGAAGGACGCTGACAGGACATGGGGAAGATGGAGGGAGAAGGACGCTGAAAGGAAATGGGGAAGAGAGAGTGGGGAGAAGACGCTGGCAGGGAAGAAGGCAGAGATGCCAGACTATGGGGGGAGCGGAGGGAAGAAGATGGGTGCCAGACCAATTTGGAAGGGGGGAGAAAGGGAGAGGCACAATAACAGAGAGACAGTGGATGGAAGGAATTGAATGAGAACATGAGGAAAGCAGAAACCAGGCAACAAAGGTAGGAAAAGAATTCTATTTCTTTTTTTTTTTTTTTGCTTCAGGACAAAGTAGTATATTAGTTGTGTTGATAAAAATTTATAAACATTAGAGGCTCTGGTAGAGAAACCCGTTTACAAAGTATATATTCTTCCCAATTAATATTTCCAAATTAATAAAGTCTTTTTGCTTATTTGTAAATGGGTTTCTACCAGAGCCTTTAATTCAGTAGCATAATTAAATGAAATAACTTTTTCTGAAGTTTATAGGGACGGGCGGGGACGGAGGGGATTCCTCACGGGGACAGGTGGGATTTCTGTCCCCGCGCAACTCTACATTGAAACTAAGGTTGTTTAAATTACATTCCAGATCTTTATTTTCTTTCTTTATTTTTGTCACTTTTCATCCGGGAAGAGGGAATTGATTAAGGGGTGGAGGGAAGGAAATGGGATGGAAGAGGAGGAATAAAAGATTTGAAAGGAGGAGGTGGGGAAAAGAGGAAGAGTGAGAGATTGGGTAGGGCTGGTGTTGGAAAGGGATGAGGGGGTGTTAATGGGGGGGGGGGTTTATGGTTTAGTATATAAAATGTTTGGGGAAATGATAGAATTTTATAGAATATATGGATTAGAATTCATTTGTGAAATCATTTGTAAAGAATATCTTTCTGTATAATATATATGTATTTTTGCTTTATTCTTTCAATAAAATGTTTGAACATAAACGGGTGTATAAGGGCTTAGGATTTAAAAGCAGCTTCAAAAATGCAGCCTTCTAGCCTAGATTTGAATGGGACCAGAGAGGGAGCATGCCACAGGGACTCAGAAAGTTTATTGCAGGCTTATGCCCCAGAAAGATGAAGGAATGAGGCCCCTGGAGGAGAACGGCACTGATAAGCGTGAACGGAGCTCCTGGGGAAGGGTGCAGGGAGAGATAGGAGGGGCTGCAGCATGAAGGCTTTTACAAGTCAGTAAGTGAAGTTTGAACTGTTTATGGAAACAGAGAGGGGGGGACGGGACAATGTTTAACCCTTTCAGGACCATAAGGATCGTAGGCCAATTTTTGTGGTTTTGACGACATTTTTATGGTAAAAAGGGCTTGCAGATGCCAAAAAATTGATTTTTTTTTGTGAAATATCATTATTTTTTTTAAAAAAAATCACACTTCTGGCTTATGGACAGTGTGGCAAGTGAATCTTCTCGTCAATCTGGCAACGACGCTAATGAATGAATGTCGGAACCAGTTTGTTTACATAAAGGCAGTATCATATGGAATCCGTACATATCAAATTTAGAACTGTAGACTATCCCAATCAAAATTTATAGGATTTTAAAGTTATGGGACAAATATGTCCCTTGGTCCTGAAAGGGTTAAGGACCTGAGAAGAGGGAGTGTGCGAGTCTAGTGACACTGTCAATTGGATAAGCAGTGCAGCAGAATTTTGAACAGATCGGAAGAATCTCAGGAACTGGAGTCCTGTGTTTTATAGAATCATTTTCAATTTGAGTGGGGGGAGGGGGGAGAGGGAAGTGGTTGCAATCGGTATATTTCATTAGCAGGGTCCAAGCCCTGAGTCTTCAAGTAACTAGGGTTACCACATGGCTCCAGGAGGGCGGATTGAGACATCCGGGTTTTACTTCCATCCCAGCTGCAAGACGATCAGGTAATCGAGAAGCCCAGCAGCTCCAGCGTCCGACCACCAGACAAGATGTGAACCCAAATCCATAAAATGGATCCAAGGCGCAGAGGCCACTTCTCTCTCCTCACCTCAGCTTGACATGCCCCTCCCTCCAGAACCCCCCCACACCTCTTTAATTATTTATTTAAAGGATTTCTTAACCGCCTATTCCTAGGCGGTTTTACAAGTAAAAACATACATAAAATAAAAATATAGAAAAAAAACAAAATACCTTGGTTTACGAGCATAATTCATTCCAGAAGCACGCTCGTAATCCAAAGTACTCGTATATCAAAGCCACTTTCCCCATAGGCCTTAATGGCAACGCTGACAATTCGTTCCACGACTCAAAAGGTGCCAAGCAAGTGGCGATGGGTGGCCCAGGGGTGTCGGGTGCTGCAGTTTGTAGGTGGCCAGCCACACGCAACCATCGGCGTCCTTGTACAGCTGCAGGCAGCGCCGCCTCGAGGAGATGCCGCCTCCATCGACCAGCCAGTCCTCCGCACCACGCTGGAGAACCCCTGAGCCCACGCAGCCGAACGCCGTACCACACACGCGCCACGTATAAACACGCTCATCGATGATTGACGACGTGTGTGATCATACACAACATGCAGGTGGGACGGCGCTCGGCCGCCTGGGCTTCAAAGGCTCTCCAACCTAGTGCGGAAGGCACCCGGCGTGGAAGGCTGGCCGGCGGACGGAAGAGGCATCCCCCCTGAAGCGACGCTGCCTGCAGCTGCAAGTGCTCATTTATCGGGGCGGCGCTCGGTTTGCAAGAGAAAAGTTTGCCGAGTGTTTTGCTCGTCTTGCAAAACACTCGCAAACCGCGTTACTCGCAAACCAAGGTTTGCACATACAAACAGCGTTCAACTGTATGCCTATACAGAAACCATTATAATCTAGAATCATCATTCATCAAAATATTTCCAGAAAAAGCATAGACAAGCATTTTTTTTTTAACTTCTGAAGGTCTATAAGGGCTCTTAGCGGACCAGTTAATTTATTCCACATGATGGAAATAGCAGAGGATCTTTACCAAACACAGCTTTTCACTTTATTGGGGTTGCCTACTTTCTTGCTCTCAAGACGACAGTCTCCAGGAGGAGGATTCTTCCATAACTCTTATACCTATCTGGCTTGTGTTATTCACTTTGGGACCCTGTACGGGAGGTTCAGCTTACACAATGCTCCCTCCAAACACTGGAGCACCACAGACCACAAGACTAGATTAACAGTAGGCTCCAGATTCTAGATTCGGCATCTAAGGGGGGAAGGGGGGGGGACTGCACTGTCAACAAGATTTCAGGAAAATACACACGGTAAAAAAGGAATCATTAAAACCCGGCTGAGGAGAGAAGCCTCTACAATCAGGACCGTCCAGAACCCCCGATATGCCTTTCTTAACCATAACAGGCTGAGTATGCTAAACATCGAATCAAACAAAAAAAAAAAAAGACCGCTCGGAGGCGAGCATATTTCTGGAGCAGTAGCGAGCTGTTTTCCTCCGAAGGATTGGCAAATGGCATCAGCTGTTTCCAGGCATAATTGAGCTCTACAGTAGTCAGAATCCCAAGGGGTGGAGGAGCTCCCGACCGACGATACGTCCGTCCACCGATCAGATCAAGAGCTTAAAGGGCTTCCGCAGACCATGGGCTGCCGCCCCTTCCCGACCACGGAGCTTCCAATGCAAATTACTCCAGAACACGGGGCTCCCCCCCCCTTAAATCTCCTAAACTAGCCAAAGGCGACAGACTGCAGCCCCCTCCGACTCGCCACGCAGGACTACCTCTCCCTGTTTTTACGGCACAAACATTTCAAACATATTTTGTTTGTAAAAATTAAAATTGAGTTGTAACAGACATAATAATCTAGGGTTAGCCCTTGTGCCATAGAACCAAGTGTTTCTTAAGTGTTACCTTATTTTTTTTGAGGGGGGGGATGACAGGGTGGCCTTGTATATCTATACAGTGATATGAGGTTTATGTTTATTAATATAATGCACTTCGTTTTGACATCATAAGAACATAAGCAATGCCTCCGCTGGGTCAGACCCGAGGTCCATCATGCCCAGCAGCCCGCTCACGTGGCGGCCCAACAGGTCCAGGACCTGTGCAGTAATCCTCTATCTATACCCCTCTATCCCCTTTTCCAGCAAGAAATTGTCCAATCCTTTCTTGAACCCCAGTATCGTACTCTGCCCTATTACGTCTTCTGGAAGTGCATTCCAGGTGTCCACCACACGTTGGGTAAAGAAGAACTTCCTGGCATTCATTTTGAATCTGTCCCCTTTCAACTTTTCCGAATGCCCTCTTGTTCTTTTATTCTTTAAAAGTTTGACGAATCGGTCCTTCTCTACTCTCTCTATGCCCTTCATGATCTTGTAAGTCTCTATCATATCCCCTCTAAGTCTCCTCTTCTCCAGGGAAAAGAGACCCAGTTTCTCCAATCTCTCCTCTGAACCCTCTCGAGTAACGCCATATCCTTCTTAAGGTACGGCGACCAATACTGGACACAGTACTCCAGATGCGGACGCACCATCGCCCGATACAACGGCAGGATAACTTCTTTCGTTCTGATAGTAATACCCTTCTTGATTATGCCTAGCATTCTATTTGCCTTCTTAGCGGCCGCTGCGCACTGTGCCGTCGGCTTCATTGTCATGTCCACCATTACCCCCAAGTCCCTTTCTTGGGTACTCTCATTCAATAACACCCCTCCCATCGTATAGTTGTATCTTGGGTTTCTGCTTCCCACATGTAATACTTTACATTTCTCAACGTTGAACTTCATCTGCCATCTCGTCACCCATTCCCCTAGTTTGTTCAAGTCCCTTTGCAGTTCTTCACAGTCCTCTTTGGTCCGAGCTCCACTAAATAGTTTGGTGTCGTCCGTGAATTTTATTATCTCACACTTCGACCCTGTTTCTAGATCATTTATGAATATATTAAATAGCAGCGGCCCGAGCACCGAGCCCTGCGGGACCCCACTCGTGGCCCTTCATTCCTACCCTCTGTTTCCTACCCGCCAGCCAGTTTCTGATCCATCTATGTACGTCTCCGTCCACTCCATGGTTCTTCAGTTTCCGGAGTAGACGTTCATGAGGCACCTTGTCAAAGGCTTTTTGGAAATCCAGGTATATGATGCAATCTTGTGTAGCCTCCAGGAATTCTGGTCTCCCTAGCGCATTTTGATCTTCCAAGACTCCAGTCTATCCCGGGGTAGTTGAAGTCTCCCATAATAACCGTATTACCGCTTTTGCATTCTCGCTTCATCTCGGCTTCCATTTCTTCAAAAACAAAGGGCTCCTTTCACTAAGCTGCGTTAGTGTTTTTAGCGCACGCTAAACCCGCGCTACGCGGCTAGAACTAACGCTAGCTCAATGCTGGCGCTAAGGTCTAGCGTGGGCAATTTAGCACACGCTATTCCGCGTGTTAAAGCCCTAACGCGGCTTAGTAAAAGGAGCCCAAAGTAAGAAAGGGACGCCAATATTGTAAGAACAGAAAAGAAAAAAAGATCTATTAGTTGCGGTTGGGTCAGTTTCCACCCCTAAAAATTCAAGCTAAAATACAAAAGACAAATTCAATAAAATCCTAGATTAAAAAAAAAACCCCTAAGTATAATCGAAAAAAGGTAGGTCTTCAGTAGAGTCCTAAAGGGTGCTGGAGTCTCTTAAGTTGGGCTCCTTGCGTGTCATTACTGTGTTTTTAAATCAAAACCCTGGTGGCTTCAGATCTGCTGGGAGAGGCTGCGGTGTGAATAAATGCTGCATACTAGCTCCCGATTCCCTCGCAGACGTTCCCAGTCCACTCCTGGGCTGGCCACCTGTTAGCCATTAGTGGAACATGCAGCAAAACTCTTATGACTTCCCTTTTTACAGGAGACTTTTCTATCATTCTATGTCTGGTGAAGTTTGGATAAGTTCCTGGAGGAAAAGTCTAGTCTGCATGGAATGTTGCTACTGTTTGGAGTTCTAGAATCTTGTTGCTCTTTGGTATTCCGGAATCTTGCTATTCTTTAAGATTCTGTATGGAATGCTGCTCCTATTTGGGTTTTTGCCAGATACCTGGATTGGCCTCCGTGAAGACGGGATACTGGGCTAGATGGACCGTAAGGCTATTATTATGTTCTTTTCTGTTGGGTTTCTGAAATAATTAGATCCTTCAAGCTGGAATCGGCAACCTTCCTGGGATTTTTTTCCAATCAGTTCATGGGAGCAGGGTCTCAGTCAGCTGCAGTGGGTAATCTGAACTGGTTTAGTCTATCCAGAAAAGGAGGTAATGGATGTGCTCCTTGCAATCGTAGCTTCAGAAGTAATTTCAGCCGTCTGTGGTGGTCTCGGTGGATGGGTTTTGTAAACAGAAATTTGCCCTCTAGAACAGAACTAATTGGAGTAGTCTGAACACATTGCTTGAGAGTAAAGAACGGATACCCTGGTGACCTCTAACATTCGGAGATTTCTCCGTCAGCCCTCCCCACTTGTCCGCCACATCATCTGCTCGGCTTCTATTCCATCACATGGGGTAGCACTTGAAAAACCGCCTTTCGGTGGTTGCCTCAAAAGCGGGGTTAAGTGACTTGTCCAGAGTACCGTGGAGCTGCAGGGGGAATTGAACCCAGCTCCCCAGGTTCTCAGGCTGCTGCACCACTAGGCTACTCCTCGGTGCTCCTAGCAGAGCAAATGCAAATCATAAATCCCTACATTACTAATTAACTCATATAAAACAAACAAACCAACATTAATGAATCATTTATTCAATGACCAAAAACTGTGACCATTGGAGTAACATGCTAACCAGTACGTAGAAACACAGAAAGATGGCGGATAAAGGCCAAATGACCCATCCAGTCTGCCCATCCACTGCATCCACTATCTCCTCCTCTCCCAATTGGTTAAGGCTCTTAACATTTGCATCTCCTCATCCTATTGGCTGGCTCTTTACACTTGCATTGTGAGGTCAGAGCTTTACAGTTAGAGAAACATGATGGCAGATAAAGGCCAAATGGCCCATCCAGTCTGCCCATCCGCTGCACCCACTATCTCCTCCTCTCCCTATTGGCTAAGACTCTTAACATTTGCATCTCCTCATCCTATTGGCTAAGGCTCTTTATACCAGCATCGTGAGGTCATAGAGCTTTACGGTTAGAGAACCCTAGAAACATGACGGCAAATAAAAACCAAATGGCCCATCCAGTCTGCCCATCCGCAGTAACCGTTATCTCTTCCTCTCTCTAAGAGATCCCATGTACCTATTCCACGCTTTCTTGAATTCAGACACAGTCTCCGTCTCCACCACCTCTACCGGGAGACTATTCCATGCAGTGCAGGCAGGCTGGACAGAGGATGTGGCATGTGGGAAGCTGAAGAAATCTGCGGGCTCCAGCGACTGACCGAAGGAACGGCTCAGCTGGACAGAAGGCAGAAACCCTTTTGTCTGTGGATGTGCGGTGAAAGGCAAACTCCCCTCCCCCCACCGTATCCCATTCCAATTAGTTGCCAGACCACAGTTTACTTTGTATAAACTGCAATTGCGCAGCAGCTGGCGTCAGAAACAGAGCAGCCTGTCGTTCTGCCCCGTTCGTCTGTTCGCACTGGAGTGAGCACACGCAGGATATCGCCGTCGGACCCAGGACACATTCTGCTATCTGACTCCTGGGCAGATGAACACAGGTCAGACCTCTCCCACTCCCAGCGCCCTCCCTCTCCAGGTCTGACCATAAAGCTTTGTCATTTGAACTGAGGTGCCTTTCCGGCTCACCCCTGGCAATGTGTACCGCAGCTGTTTTCTTAAGAGAGCCTTCAATGCCTATTGAGACAAGCTTAGTGTGGGCAGGAGCCAGTTCTGGAAGTGGGAACTAGAGAATGACAGGGTGACAAAATTCATCACCGTTCCCGTCCCCGCGGATAACCGCGAGAAACCATCTTCATGTCATTCTTTAAGGAAAGAGGGAAGAATCAGAGTATGAATGGCCACAACCACTGACCCGCAAGCTTTGCTTTGAAGAATGCTGGTGTAGAAGGACCGAGGTTGAAACAGACACTACAGAATGACAGTCTCTGGTATCCAGAGCAGATATTGTGATGTCATAATGCCTCATTCCACCAGTGCCTAAGAACCAATCACATCAGTGATGTCACAATGGCTTCATTATCCTTGGCTCACATAAGAATCAGAGTATGAATGGCCACAACCACTGACCCACAAGCTTTGCTTTGAAGAATGCTGGTGTAGAAGGACTCAGGTTGAAATAGACACTAGAAAATGACATAGGTTTATTTCCCGCGGTTATCCGCGGGGACGAGAACGGTGATGAATTTTTTCACCGTGTCATTCTCTGGTGGGAACCTCCTTTTAGGCGTCCAGATTCACTGGACTCAGGCCTCAGGATATCCACCGTGGATACGGATGAGATCAATTTGCATGCACTCCCTGCCATGCATATTCATTGCGCATATCCGTCTGGCTGGGGGAGGTGTCCTGAGAATCCTTGACCAACCATGTTCCGTAAGTGATAGCTCCACCCACTTAGCTGTGCCCTTACAGAGCAGAGCGGAGCTGCTTTGCTGCCGTTTATACGCCCGAGTATGTTTAACCTCAAAATTGCTGGTATGCTGCACAAGCCGCCTTTGCCTAGCATTTCATGGGTCAAAAGGTCATGGAGTTGATACACCGCCTTTCTGTGATACAAGCAAAGCGGTTTATACATATTGGCAGTGGCGTAGAAAAGGGGAGTGGGGTGGACCGCCCCGGGCGCCGTCTTCACGGGGGGATGCCGGTGTCTCGCCTCCTCTCTGCCCTCCTGCCTACCTCTTGAAATGTTTGCCAGCACGAGCAGCACCTACCATTTGCCGTTCGCGCCAGGCACAGATCCCTTCCGACGTCACTTCCTGGTCGTGGGACCATGACGTGATATCAGAAGGGAGCTGGTGGAAGACGCAGCTCATGCATGGGATCATTTCAAGAGGTACGTGGGAGGCGGGGAAGAGTGAGGGGCGTCCAAGCAGCAGGGAAGAATGGGAGGGGTGCACGGCGCGGCGATGCTGGGCACCATCACACCAAGCGCCAACCTTCCTCGCTACGCCACTGCCTATTGGACCAGATTCCATAACTGACACTCAAAAGCAGGCACCAGAAAAGGATGGATTTAAGCCCGATTCTTTAAAGGGCACGCGCCTTTTATAGAATTGAGCTAAGTGTCGATTCCCACGCCCGAGGCTCAAGCACTAGCCTGCTGAAACAAGCTATAAATGCTGGCGCCCAAGTTGGGCGTAGCTGACCCAGTATTCTGTTAACTACGTATGCCACTTTTTGGAATGCCCCTCCCATGGCCACTCCGCCTTTTTGAGTTAGGCAACCGCCTTAAGAGAACAGCACACAGTCAGGTGTACACGCAAATTCTAATGTGTGCCAATTAAGTTCAGTAACTGGTAATTGGCACCCAATTACTGATGGTTAAGAGCTCGTCACTCAATTGCTTTGTGCACGCATCTCAGGAGCATACACTAATTTGGGTGCTATACATTGAATCCAGGGGATTACAGACAGGGGAAATTTCGACTGCTTATTCCTAGGATAAGCAGCACAAACTCTATTTTACTACTTGGGATCTAGCCAGGTATTTGGGACCTGGGTTGGCTACTTTTGCAGACAGGATAGTGGGCTTGATGGACATTTGGTCTGTCCCAGTATGGCAGTTCTTATGTTCTTAAGTGAGCCAAGTATAGGACAATCAAGTCATTGTGACATCACTGAAGAAGCTGACTCTTAAGCATTGGTGGAATGAGGCATTATGACATCACAATCTCAGCTCTGGAATGTTGCTACTCTTTGGGTTTTCACACTGTTGTTCCAGTGTGGCAATTATGTTCTTAGGTACTTTCTCTGTCCCTGGTGGGTCCACAATCTAAATTTTTTGTCCATGCCGCGAAGGACGCCTACAATAGAGGCGTCTGATTCATGCCTAAGGTGGCATCTAGGCACACCTACCAACGCCCAAGGCCAGCGTGGGCAGGTTTCCACCGGAAGTGGGCTTGGGCGTCCATAAGCATCCCTACGCATCTCCGTACGCGCGAGACAGATGTTTAAAATGCTGTCCTACATTTAAGGGGTCTGTTAGAGAGAGAGAGAAAAAAAAGATGCGATTCTCTAATGCAGTGGTTCCCAACCCTGTCCTGGAGGAACACCAGGCCAATCGGGTTTTCAGGCTAGCCCTAATGAATATGCATGAGAGAGATTTGCATATGATGGAAGTGATAGGCATGCAAATTTGCTTCATGCATATTCATTAGGGCTAGCCTGAAAACCCGATTGGCCTGGTGTTCCTCCAGGACAGGGTTGGGAACCACTGCTCTAAAGGACACAGATGTGTGATTGATACGAGATCAGCGGTCGCCGAGACCAGCCCAATTTTGTTGGGCTGGGATGAGAACTTTTCAGCGGCCCTTTCATTGGTCCTCTGCCCCCTTCGATCTCACAAGGATTTTCTGCCTCTTCCGGGCCGACTCTTTTCTCTGCTGCACAAACATCTGTATTTGATTCCCCCCGAAATGAAAGCCAGACATGACACCTGCACTTTGAAAATACCAACACACACTGATTCTCTGTCCTCCCAAAACAGGCCCTATTTAGCTGGAAAAGAAACTCAGAATGAGCAAACACGAAGAAATAAGAGCAGTCCTACATACGTGCCACCTTTACAAGAGAAGCCACTGGAAAGCTGTCGCTCCAAGGGAGGGGAGAAACGGGGCCCGATATTCAGACTGCAGGAGGCAGCCTGGCTAAGTCCCGCGGTCAGCAGCGAGCCTGGATATTCATTGCTGAGCCGTTTCTGGCGACCAGCTCTAACTTAACCAGTTAAGTCCATATTCATAAGAACATAAGAAATGCCGCTGCTGGGTCAGACCAGTGGTCCATCGTGCCTAGCAGTCCGCTCACGTGGCGGCCCTTTTGGTCAAAGACCGGCCCTACCAGCGTACGTCCTTGTTTAGCAGGAACTTGTCTAACTTTATCTTGAATCCCTGGAGGGTGTTTTCTCCTATTTGAATCCCTGGAGGGTGTTTTCCCCTATGATAGCATCCAGAGCTGGCCAGTTAACAGCGACCGGTATCTACATGGCCCGATTTAGCTGCTAAACCTAGCCAGTCAGGCCTGGATTCTCCAAACGGCACCGGTCACACGTCATACTATGGCGCCATTTTGAGAATCTTTGAGAACCGTTAACGACAGGCGCCAGAAATGTAGATGAGGGTTTCCAGTGCCTATCTTCAATGTAGAATCACGCTTGGTGACGCCGAATGTCAACCCTGCCTATAATCACGCCTCTTTTATTTACGTCTACACAAACGTGGTGGGGATGCCAGTGCCTAAATCTAGGCTCCAATGCCCCCGATCCACCCACTTCCACACCCCCTTTTTTGACCTGCACTTAAATTTACACACATAACTTTTATTTGATTCTAATTGAAACCAATAATTGCTTGCTAGCCCACTGATTGGCAGATGGTGAAACATAATTTTGAAACAGGCATTTGGAGATGCAGATCTCCCATAAGAGCCATAGAAACACATGTTGCTTCTGAGCAACAATGCCAAATAAAGGGTTAAATTGGTGTTTTCAGGCCACAGTTACCATTGCTGGGAACATAAGAATAGTCTTACTGGGTCAGACCAATGGTCCATCAAGCCCAATAGCCCGTCATCATGCTGGCCAAAACCCCCAGAGTAGCAACATTCCATACAGAATCTCACAGAATAGCAAGATTCCAGAATCCCAAAGAGTAGCAACATTCCATACAAAATCTCAAGAAATAGCAAGATTCCAGAATCCCAAAGAGTAGCAACATTCCATACAGAATCTCAAGAAATAGCAAGATTCCGGAATCCCAAAGAGTAGCAACATTCCATACAGAATCTCACAGAATAGCAAGATTCCGGAATCCCAAAGAGTAGCAACATTCCATACAGAATCTCAAGAAATAGCAAGATTCCAGAATCCCAAAGAGTAGCAACATTCCATACAGAATCTCAAAGAATAGCAAGATTCCGGAATCCCAAAGAGTAGCAACATTCCATACAGAATCTCAAAGAATAGCAAGATTCCAGAATCCCAAAGAGTAGCACCATTCCATGCTACCGATCCAGGTCATGAAGAGGCTTCCCCCAAGTCTTAATAACAGATTATGGACTTTTCCTCCAGGAACTTGTCCAAACCTTTCTTAAAACCAGCTACGCTAGCCGCTCTTACCACATCCTATGGCAACGCGTTCCAGAGCTTAACTATTCTCTGAGCGAAAAAAAATTTCCTTAACTTCATCGAGTGTCCCCTAGTCTTTGTAATTTCTGACAGAGTGAAAAATTGATCCGATGGAATCAAATATGTCTGTTTGTGCCCCAGCAGCACAGAAACGACACAAAACCCCGAGCGGAGACTACAAGACAGGCTGGGGAGGGGGAGAGAGAGCACTTCAGGAGCTGGTGTTTTTCCACCATCTAGCTGCTCCTTTTCATCCTTATGCATTGGGAGTGTTTTACCGCTGTTTACCAGAAGGCCCTAAGTGCAATCCTGCAGCCGTAAGAACATGCGAAGTTTCTGGTGACTTGGGCTCGTCTGAATCACGTGTTTAAAATCTGCGAGCAGCGTTTTTAAGCAGACATTAAGTAGGCAGTGGTTTTAGAAATTTTACAGAAGGGGCCTGTGACATTCATGAGCTATTCATGTGGAAGCCACTCTAAATTCTAAGAAAGGAGACGCATAAATTTTTTTACACAATAGATAGCTTTATCTATGTAATTTTAATGGCCACAAAAGCATCTTTGTGTCTTTATAAAACAGGCTTCCAGATCCAGGCACAGCAGCGCACAAATTCACACTTGCTCCAAAGACAGTAGAAATGTGAACATATATCCGTGTATTTTAAAAAAATAGATGCTTACGTCCAGTGGCATTGTAAAGGGGCCCCTGGGTGCCATCTTGGTGGGGGCACCAACACCTCTCCACACCCCCCCCCCCATGCCATGCTTGTGCTCTCCATTCCCCCCGTACCTCTTTAAATCTTCGCCAGCGTGAGTAACTTCTCCAGTCAGCTGCCCGCGCTGACCTGGCTCCCCTCTGACATCACTTCCTGCTCACGGAACCAGGAAGTGACATCAGAGGGAGAGCCAACGCTGACATAAGCAGCAGACTGGAGAAGCTGCTTGCACAAGTGAAGATTTAAAGAGGTACAGGTGGGGGGGGGGCGCGAGTGTGGCATGGGGGGGGGGTCACAGAGAGGAGGGTGCCTCCTGCTCTCCCTACGCCACTGCTTACATCACAACTCTGCTCCTGCTCCACTCAGACTATGCTCCCAGGAATGTCTACCTGCATACACAGAGACACAATTTTGTAGAACGTTCTACTGTGCGTAAAACATGCTTTACAGACTAGTGGTTAGTGCAGTAGCCTGAGAACCAGGGGGGAAAAGGTTCAGTTCCCGCTGAAGCTCCTTGTGACTCTGGCCAAGTCACGTAGCCCACCATTACCCCAGCTACAAAGTAAGTACCTGTATACGGTTACACTTTTCTTTGCAAAAGAGGGTTGAAATAAGTGTGCTTTTTGACATCTTAAAATTTGGCATCTGGTTAAAAAATGCCCCTGTGTAGCAGGTGTGCATAAGTTACAGAAGACCAACACATATGTGTAAGTGTCACACTTGAATGCGTGACAGCCAGCTGTGCGCTCCGCGGTTTTCTAGAATACTAGAAGGGGAGAGTATGGAACAGTGGTTAAAGCTACAGCCTCAGCACCCTGAGGTTGTGGGTTCAAACCCACGCTGCTCCTTGTGACCCTGGGCAAGTCACTTAATCCCTCCCAATGCCCCAGGTACATTAGATAGATTGTGAGCCCACCAGGACAGTTAGAGAGAATGCTTGAAGTACCTGTATGCAAACTGCTTTTAGTACTATACAAGCCCTGATCCCTTTCTCTGATGTCATAATGCCTCATTCCACCAATGCCTAAGAGCCAACTTCATCAGTGATGTCACAATGGCTTCACTGTTCTATATTTGGCTCACATAAGAACAGAAGAGCTGCTATACTAGGACAGACCGAAGGTCCATCAATCCCAGTATCCTGTTCCCAACAGTGGCCAACCCAGGTCCCAAGTACTTGGCAGAAACCCAAAGAGCAGCAACATTCCACAGCTAAAATTATGATGTCATAATGTCTCATTCCACCAGAGCTAAGATTGTGATGTCATAATGTCTCATTTCACCAATGCCTAAGAGCCAACTTCATCAGTGATGTCACAATGGCTTCACTGTTCTATACTTGGCTCACATAAGAACAGAAGAGCTGCTATACTAGGACAGACTGAAGGTCCATCAATCCCAGTATCCTGTTCCCAACAGTGGCCAACCCAGGTCCCAAGTACTTGGCAGAAACCCAAAGAGCAGCAACATTCCACAGCTAAAATTATGATGTCATAATGTCTCATTCCACCAGAGCTAAGATTGTGATGTCATAATGTCTCATTTCACCAATGCCTAAGAGCCAACTTCATCAGTGATGTCACAATGGCTTCACTGTTCTATATTTGGCTCACATAAGAACAGAAGAGCTGCTATACTAGGACAGACCGAAGGTCCATCAATCCTAGTATCCTGTTCCCAACAGTGGCCAACCCAGGTCCCAAGTACTTGGCAGAAACCCAAAGAGTAGCAACATTCCAGAGCTAAGATTGTGATGTCATAATGTCTCATTCCACTAATGCCTAAGAGCCAACCTCATCAGTGATGTCACAAAGGTTTTATTGTTCTATACTTGGCTCACTTCTGATGTTGTATTGGAGGGGAGTGTGGTGCGGTGGGTAGAACTTCAGCCTTAGCACCCTGAGGTTGTGGGTTCAAACTAGAGAATGACACGGTGGATGTCACCTGCGTCTAGCTGCGAGTAGTGGGTAACCCGCTAAAACGATGGAGTGGGGGAAGGTGCTCACCGCAGGTACGGAGACAAGGCCATCCACTGCCCCGTGGAGCGGTGAATGGCCTTGTCCCCGCAGTTAAGGGAGGGAACGCGCGCGGTCACCAATCGTGCATGGCCCCCTCCCTCCTTCCTTTCTACCTACCCGAATCTATCAATCTCCCTCCCTCCCCCTTACTTTCGTGGTGTGTTTTAAGGTTTGAGACTTGTTGAAAGCCGCCAGAGCGTGCGTGCAGTCGCGTGCGTGTGTGGGCAGAAGCTTTTCCTCTGACGCAACTTCCGGTTGGATTTAAGTTTAGGAAACAAGAAGAAGCTAGAAGGGGCCAAGTCAGGAGACTAAAGTGGCTGGGGAAGAAGTGTCATCGCGTTTTTGCGCAAAATGTGTGAATTTTGACGCATTCAAAACACCTTCCACAACTCATGGCACGTTCCCTGTACGCCATTTTCAACATTTCATAAGTTTCTGCAGCGGTCTTACCCAATTTAAAAAGAGAACGTCACACTGTAGCGCTACACAGCGAGGTCGCACATGATGAAAAATAGCCGATCACGAAACTATACTTTCGCAAAAACTGCTGTAGCTCGGACACAAAACCAGATATCAACAAACGGAAAAAAGGAGGTTACGCGTGAGGTTTCAAAGCTACTCAATGCCACCTTGCGTGTCTCAAAATAACTTCCCGTTGGCGCGAAATTCGAAACTGTCCCGGAGCTTTTTGAACAGACCTTTCTGGGCTCTTTTGGGAGAATGGGCTACAAAAATCGACTAATTAACTACAATTAATGGTGACGGGACTAAATCGCGCGAGAGAACGGCGCGCTGACAACTGAGCGCAAGGTTGACGACGCGCCGAAGAAAAGCACTATTTTAAAGGGCTCCGACGGGGGGTGTGGGGGGGGAACCCCCCCCCATTTTACTTAACAGGCATTGCGCTGGCGTTGTGGGGGGTTTGGGGGGTTGTAACCCCCCACATTATACTTAAAACTGAACTTTTTCCCTAAAAAACAGGCAAAAAGTTCGGTTTCAAGTATAATGAGGGGGGTTACAACCCCCCAAACCCCCCACAACGCCATCGCGATGTCTGTTAAGTAAAATAGGGGGGTTCCCCACCAACACCCCCTGTCGGAACCCTTTAAAATAGTGCTCAGTTGTCCGTGCGCTTTTGACCCGTCACCATTATTTGGGGACAGGTGTTTATTTCAATAGGATTTAGCTCAGTAAGACCCGAGATTATTCGTATTTGAATTTAAATCGCTATTCGGCCAAATAAGAATGATGTATTATTTGTGGAACTACTCGGGGTTGGATCGAATTGAAAACAAATATTCTGTAAAGTCTAATTTATATGGCAACATTTTCATCTAGTTTTCCACTGATAATTCATTTCCTTTTGAACTTTAAAAGAATCTGAGCACATGCACTGTTCCCGGGATGTCTGTAATTACATTTTAACATTCACTTTCAAGCCAGACACTATGGAGGAGTGGCCTAGAGAACGTCACGGGGATGGGTACCTGCGCGGTAGGGCCGGGGACAGACCCCCACAACGATAGGGACAAACTTTGCCCCCGTGTCATTCTCTAAAAAGTTGAGACTAGCATGAATATGTAAAAACTTAACACATCTTAGACAACTGGCAACTGAATTCAATGACTAAAAAAAACTGCAGAAGCTGCTTTTGTCTTATCTGTCACCTGCAACGTCCTTCCATTATGCGCCCAGTTGCTCAAGCATCTTACTGTTACTGCAACAGATTCATCCATCCTGGCTGGCATCAAAGAACATTTCTAACATTTAATGGACACTTATTTTCCTGTTCATCCGCTACAATGCTTAGGGTTCTCTTCTACACCCATGTCTGAAAGACAATCCAGTTACCTTCCCAGGCGATGTAAAAACATAGGCAACTAATCTTTGGGAAGGCTGCACCAAAACCAGATTGGAATGGAAGGCTCTATTTGTGATTTATAAACAGTTGTATAAAATATTGTCACTTTTTGTTCTTTAATAAAAAGACTTAAATATAAACCTATAAGTGTTCGGGACTTGCGCAAATGAGGGCAGAGGCTGAGGAGCCAGGCACAGAGCTCACAGGGACGGGGCGGAGATAGAGATGGAGCCTGCAGAGATGGGGACAGAGCTGGGGGGGGGGGGGATGGGGCGGGGAAAAACTTTGTTCCTGTGTCATTCTCCACCAGCATCCTGAGGTTGTGAGTTCGATTCCCTCTCCAGCTCCTTGTGACTCTGGACAAGTCACTTAAACACTTCATTGCCACAAAATAAGCACCTGTCTAAAATATGCAAACCGCTTTGATTATAACCACACAGAAAAAGCAGTAGGTCAAGTGCCATCCCCTTTACCTAATATCACGTTCACTTACACAGGTTTTACCTCCCCCCCCCCTTCTAGGTGGTCTTTGCATTGTTCTCATTAATAAACTGGAAGGATCAGGATCTCCCCCAGGGCGGGGAGTGTTTCTGCACTCTGGCAGCTTGTGAAAGGGAAAGCACATGGCTTGGAACAGGAGCAACAGTGCTGGATGACAGAGACAGACAGAGAGAGAGACACAGACAGAGACAGAGAGAGAGACACAGACAGACAGAGACAGAGAGACACAGACAGAGACATAGAGAGAGAGACAAGAGACAGAGCGAGAGACAGAGACAGACAGAGCGAGAGACAGAGAGAGAGAGAGACACACAGAGAGAGAGACACACACAGAGAGAAAGACAGACACACACACACAGAGACAGAGACAGAAAGAGTCAGACAGAGAGACACACACACACACAAAGACAGAAAGAAAGAGACACATAGACAGACAGACAGAGACACACACACACAGAGACAGAGAGAGAGAAAGACAGAGAGAGACAGACAAAGAGAGAGAGAAAGACAGAGAGTCAGAGAGACAGACAGAGACCAAGAGAGACAGACAAGACACAGAGACAGAGACACACAGAGAGACAGAGAGAAAGACAGACAGAGAGAGAGACACAGACAGAGCGCGAGAGATAGAGAGACAGAGCGAGAGACAGAGACCAAGAGAGACAGACAGACACAGAGACACACACAGAGAGACAGTGAGAAAGAGAGAGACAGAGACACAGAGAGAAAGACAGAGAGAGAGAGACACACACACACACACACAGAGACAGAAAGAGTCAGAGAAAGAGACACACACACACACACAGAGACGGAGATGGAAAGAGAGTCAGAGAGAGAAAGAGACACAGAGAGACAGACAGACAGAGACACACACACAGAGACAGAGAGAAAGACAGAGACAGAGAGTCAGAGAGAGACACACACACACAGAGACAGTGAGTCAGAGACAAAGAGAGAGAGACATACAGAGAGACAGAAACACAGAGAGAGAGAGTCAGAGAGAGACAGAGACACAGAGAGAGAGAGAGAGAGAGGGAGAGAGAGAGAGACACAGAGAGAGAGAGAGAGACAGAGCGAAACAACCAGAGCTGCAGCAGAAAGAGGCAGGTTGCAGGTCAATGACCGAGCAAGCAGTTCCTGTTTGCTGAAATTCCCTTTCCAGAGATAAATTATAAATTCTGCAGCTCATCGGAATCAAGGGAGGAGGGGGAGGGAGCTTTTCCAAGCAATATCTCAAACCCATTTTCACCTTATTTTCACATTCCTACGTCCACCTTCCAAGTCTCTGGGTTCCGCTAAGCTTTAGCCTTATCCTGCACAAGGTCTTCACCTTTCTCCTGGTCTTCTAAAAAGGGGTCTCTTTTTGTCAACAAGTTAATGAAAAGTAAGAGTCCGGGGAAACCCGGACATGTCCTCTTTTTAGAGGACTGTCCGGGCTCCCGGACAGACTTTCCAAAACCCGGCATTTGTCCAGATTTTGGAAAGCCCCGACGAGCTCAGGCCGCTTCTGAAGGGCCTCTGAGCATGCACGGTTGACATCACACCACATCTGCACATGCTCCAGGCCCTCCAGACGCGGCTGGAGCTCGTCCGGAAGAAGAGAGAAGGCTTTGTGGGGGGCGGGGCTGGAAGCGGAACAGGGCGGGGTCACGTGTCTGGGATTTCTCAGAGAAAAAAATATGGTAACCCTAGGCCTAGTAATATGTGTGTGTGTGAGAGAGAGAGACAGACAGAGAGATCTCTACCGGTGGCCCTTGCTTTACCACCAAATCTCATGCCCAATTCACGTTCTTCCACTGTAAAAAGCAGCTTTGGAGCTTCTGGGAGGTTCCTCTTCCATGCACCTACTGCTAATATTACACACAACCCACAGAAACGCCGCTGTGCTGTTCATCAGCAGAAGCCTCAAATAACATCTTCCTAACAGCCATGCAATGGACACAAGCTGAGAAAAAAAAAAAAAAAGCCAGGCAAGAAAACAGCCGAGTTCCCAACACCTTTTGAACAAACAGAGCAGCCCAAAGCCTCAATGAATAGGAAAGAGAATGTATCTGGCAAAAAAAGACAGCAGAGAAACAAATTCACGGAGCTTGAGAAAACTGTGCAGAAGGGGGGGGGGACCCACACACCAGGGAAGAGTACGAAAGGGCTGTTATCCGAGGGGGGAGGGGAGACGAGGGCTCCCTGCATCCTGAATGAGAAAGAGCAGCGGGGGAGGCGTTTCTTTGCATATTTAGCCAAGGCTTGCAGGTTCCACGTTTCATTCACTGATCCCCTAATCCTCCCCCACCTTCCTCTTAACTTCCTTTGCTTGCCTGAGACTTCTTTATTAAACATTCTTCTTAAAATTCTTTGCATTATTTGCTTACCCCAAACATAGCGAAGGCCATAAATCACTTCTCTTTAAAAACGCAGACTCCCATGGCCCGACGGGACCCGTTTCGCCAGCTTTACTGGCTTTTTCAAGGGTTCACTAGTGGCTCGAGCACTTTGCCTAAGGAAGGAGCGCTACGACTTCAAACAAATTATGCAACGCCACTAGTGAACCCTTGAAAAAGCCAGTAAAGCTGGCGAAACGGGTCCCGTCGGGCCATGGGAGTCTGCGTTTTTAAAGAGAAGTGATTTATGGCCTTCGCTATGTTTGGAATAAGCGAATCATACAAAGAATTTTAAGAAGAATATTCAATAAGGAAGTCTCAGATCAGCAAAGAAACTTAGGTGGGGGTCTTTTACTAAGGTGCGCTATGATTTATATTCTATGGACGTGTTAGCATTTAGCTCGAGGGAGGATTAGAGAATCAATAAATGAAACGCGGAACCTTTAAATCTTGGCTAAAGGTTCATTTACCAAATTCCCAAGCGGGTTTCCGAGATCCTCATTCTCCCTTTAGCTACACACCTTTTTTGTATAATGGGATTTTTTTTTTTTTTGTAATGTTGAACTGTTTCCATTTCATCCCACCTATCATCTTCTGTGAATTATCAGCTGTTAGCTGCATTTCTTTGCACATCCCGAGGGAACATACACTTCTCCCTCAATATTCGCGGGGATTAGGGGCATAGCCGGCCTGTGAATATTTAAAAAAACCGCAAATAATATTCGGTCCAATTCTGGACCCTCCCCCCACCTTCCTCTGGAATCCAGGACCTTACCTTAAGCCCTCTGAGACTCCCAAGACCTGTACCTGGTGGTCTAGCGGGCTTTCGGGGCAGAAGTAATCTGCCTACACTCCTGCCCTGTGGAGATCACTCATAGGAAATGACTGCCGTGAGCTCCCATCGTAGTCTCGAGAGACTACAGGAGCTCACGGCAGCCATTTTCTAGGAAGATCGCTCCTGCCCCGAAAGCCCGCTAGACCACCAGGTAAGGTTCCGGGGAGTATCAGAGGGCTTAAAAATAGCCCAAAAAATTAAAATCAATTAAAAAAATAATAATAATAAAAAATCGTGAATAACTGAATCCGCGGATACTGAAACCGTGGATTCGGAGGGAGAAGTGTATTCAAAAAGGGAGTTGGGAGGTGCTGTTCAGACCAAGGGAGAATAGAAAAGAGGGACTTGCCTCGTATCCCAGCCTTGCTGCTCTCTGCAGGAGGGTCTCGCCAGCGTTTTTGTTGACGATAAGTCGGCGTGCCTCCGGAGGCATTGGTCGGCTGGGGGTAGTCTCTGGAGGGGGGTCCAGGAGCTGCGGCGGCGATGCTTGAGAATCAGGCAACGACGGGACCTGCGCCACTTCGGCGCACGGCTTCTGCTCCTGCGGACTGACTGGCACCATGTTACAGTCGGCAGCAGGCACTGCTCGTTTCTTCACTCTCCTCGTTAGAACCTGTCAGAATCATTAGAGCTCGTTTAGCGTGCGAGAGCGTGAGTGTACACTTACCGGAACACATTCTGCCTCTAGTGATCACGGGTTTTGTTTTCATTAGAAATGTACTAGCGGGGCACAGATGAAATTCACATAGTAACATAGTAGATGATGGCAGATAAAGACCCAAATGGTCCATCTTCTGAGGAGTATCCATTATTTTCTGCTCCTTTTTTTATGTCTAAATTCACTATCAAACAGTATCTGACCTGCATCGTTTTTACACTTTTCATTTGATATAATTTATTTACTCAATTCGTTTTCAATCCCCTTCTCCCCAAAGAACTCAGAATGGGGGTTACAGGTTAACCCAGGGGTGGGCAAAGAGGGCCGGAATTCAGTTGGGTTTTCAGGATATCCACAACGCATATGCATGAGATGGATTTGCATGCACTGCCTCCTTGAGATGCAAATCTCTCATATGCATATTTATTGTGGATATCCTGAAAACCTGACCTGGCTCCAGCTCTCGAGGACCGGAATTGCCTACCCCTGTCCTACTGGGGTCTAATATTAATATTGATAATATACAGTTTAACGGTTACAATTTGCCAGTTATCCTTCTTAAAGTGCAAGATTTCATAATACAAGTGTCCTTACGTGATACATTTTGGCTCTGGTACCAAATGTATATTGGTACCAGAACCTTCATTTAATATAATTTAAGAGACGTGTCCAGTATGCAATATAACTGGCATTATTGTTCTCTGTTTATTTTAAGTTTGCAATTTTTTCCCTTTGATTCTCAGTCCACCGCAGTAACCATTAGGCTAATCCTCTGTTTTATGTTTACTGTTTTTATCACGATTGTACTTATGTGGGAGTGGTTAGAGTTACAGCCTTAGCATCCTGAGGCTGTGGGTTCGAATCCCGCACTGTTCCTTGTGACCTTGGGCAAGTCACTTAATCCCCATTGCCCCAGGTGCATTAGATAGAGTGGGAGCCCGCCGGGACCGTTAGGGAAAAATGCTTCAATACCTGAATAATTTGTAATCCGCATAGAATTGTAGGATACGCGGAATATAAATTATTTAAAAATATTATTATTGTAATTCTTATTGTATTGAATGTATTTTTGTACTATCCTATTGTACTGATTATTTGATTCTTTCAATAAAAATTGTTATACATAAAAGACAAAAAAAAAAAATAATAAATAAAATAAAATATAATAAATAAATAATAAAAAAAAATTTTCATAACTTTTTAGGTTTAACTTTTGAAATCAATATCGCTAAACAGGTTAGTTCTCAATAAACCTCACTCCTAAGCCAGGGTACGTGGAGTATGATTTTGGTCTCTTAAATCTCCTGCTAACACTCACCGTGGATGAGATCCGCTATATGTACCGCCTTTCTGTGGTTAAAATAAAAGCAGCTTGCAATTTATATACAGGTACATTTTTGCATCTGGAGCAACGAACGGTTAAGTGTCTTGCCCAGCATGAAAAGGAGCTGCAGCAGGAAATGAACCCGGTTCTCGGATAGCTGCACTAAGCATTAGGTTACTCCTTCACTTGCAGAGAGAGCTTCCTTCCGGATTTCATAAATGCAACCTGTGTAGGTAACTAAGTGTATTTGGAACTTCCTTTTGGCACCCTAATATTATGAGAAACCTCAATGATCAATGCTATTCTGGAAAGGTCAATATTCAAAGCAATTTACCGGGTTTTTTTCACTCCATAAGACGCACTTCCCCCCCCCCCCAAAAAAAAAAAAAGTGGGTGGAAATGTCTGTGAATCTTATGGAACGAATATAACAATTTTTTACCCTCCCCCCTCCCCTGGTACCTTTTTTAATTCTGGCGGTTTTCCGCGCTCTTGCCCCTCCCTCGCTGGACGGCTGCCTCATCATATCTTGCGGCCAGCGGCGCACAAGGCAGGAGCGAGCTTTTCGCGCTCCAGCCTGGCTCCGCACCGCTCCCTGAACGGCTGCCCGTCAGTTCTTGCCAGCAGCTCACGAACTCGCTGGCCCTGTCGACTCTCCCTCTGATGTCACTTCCGACATCGACGTAGGCGGCAAGTTTGAGATGCTGCTCACGCCGGAAAAATAATCCGTAATTTACGCATAAATTTCAATAAATCCACCCTGGTCTGAAACGCATTATATGAATGTGTGGGGACAAAATTAAGCCCCTTTTGCAGTACGTTCTCATCCGCACGTTCGTGATGCGTGAATTCAAGTGTCCGTTGTTGCATCAATTGCAACCAATCTTCCCCGTCTGCGCCACTGTGTTCGCGTATTTGTAGACCTCCCCCCACCCCCAGCTTTCTTTGCTTTCACTTTCACCTCGCGGTCAGGCGATTGTTTCTAGATAAGGCCCTCAAGAGTCCAGCGGGTGAATTACAGGTACTTCAAGTGCTGGATCACGCAGGAAACTAACCCGAGCACTGCTGAAACCTTCTATTTTCCCATAGACTCAAGCGCTTTGTTATTCACGATTTTGCAGTTTGCAAACACTTTCACGAACCAGACTACCACAAATAACGAGAATGGACTGTAGTCCTTTAAAAATTGTTTGTTTTTTTAACTTTTAAGGTTCAGCTAGTTCCCACTTCTTACACGTTTCAGGTAGATATTCTTTCTGGGCAGCAATTCTCGACTCCTCCTCGGTTCTTCTCTTTTTACACTGGCACCTCGTCTGCATTATTCCCTCGGCTTTACATCTGTATGATCAACTCATCTAGAAGCCCCAGCGTCCAGGGCACACCCCCCTCGCTTCTTAGGAAAATGGGGAGAGTGCGGTGCGGTGGTTAAAGCTACAGCCTCAGCACCTTCAGGTTGTGGGTTCAAAGCCACCCTGCTCCTTGTGACCCTGGGCAGGTCACTTGATCCCCCCCATTGCCCCAGGTACATTAGATTGTGAGCCCACCAGGATAGGGAAAAATGCTTGACTACCTGAATAAATTCATGTAAACTGTTCTGAGCTCCCCGGGAGAACAGTATAGAAAAATGAATAGTGTGAAAAGTTTTTGTCTCTGAGCTGATACTGTGATGTCACAATGCCTCATTCCACCAATAAGAGCCAACCTCATCAGTGATGTCACAATGGCTTCATTGTTCTTTACTTGGCTCACTTTTGCTACATTTTGATTTCTAGAGTGGTGCAGTGGTTAAAGCTACAGCCTCAGCACCCTGAGGTTGTAGGTTCAAACCCACGCTGATCCTTGTGACCTTGGCCAAGTCACTTAATCCCCCCATTGCCCCACTGGGACAGATAAGGTAAATGCTTGAGTACCTGAAGCAATTCACGTAAACCCTTCTGAGCTCCCCTGGGAGAATGGTATAGAAAAATGAATAAAAATAAGATTTTTCTTTATATTTCACCACTTCGAACGGTTCCATAATCCTGTTGCAAACAATTTAGTGCTGATCTATATTTACTGAAAGTTTGATCTGGCTGACTCTAGTGATCTCATTATTTTGTTCTTTTTCCAAGTGTTTATTTCCAACAGGTCACAACAATACAAAAAAAAATATCTCTCTTTGCTATTACCTGATAAAATGAACTAGTCCACCTGCTTTTTGTGTAACCTCCACTGTTATCAGGTTCTCTAGGTAGTTACTATCTGGGAAAGGTACGTCTCTCGTTTGTTCCGATTAGATTAAACGAGCAATAAATTTTCCAGCAGGCTATAAGCCAAGAAAGAGCCCAGAGAGACGCTGACTTGAAACTCAATGTCCTACCCCCTCCTTGGTCTTTCCTGCAGTTTTAAGATACCTATTCAAATTCAGCTTCCTCTCCATAGGTACTGGAGGACCCTGACAATCAATTGTCTCCAGCCTGGCTTACTGAGAGCATCGTGTGATAAGCATTAGACAAAAATTAACTGAAAAACTCACCAGTCTCCTACAAAGGCAGATCAGAGCTGCCACAGTAAAACTTCCAATCGTCAGCACAGCCAGGCGGCACAAGGTGGGCATTAAGACAGTACAGTGGTATCTTGGATTACGAGCATAATCCATTCCAGGAGCATGCTCATAATCCAAAATGCTCGTTTATCAAAGCGAGTTTCCCCATAGGAAATAATGGAAACTCGCTTTGATACGTTCCCCCCCCCCCACGAGAACCGGCATTGCTCCCCCCGAAGGCCCCCCATGCGATCCGGCACCCTCCCCCCCGTGATGCGGTACCCCCCTGCTGCAATCTGGCACTCCCCCAACGCAATTGGGCACCCCCTGCCGCGATTGGGCACCCCCCTGCCGCTTCATACCATCATCTGGGCACCGGCACCAGCATGTCCTGTGCTTGGTGCTGGTGCCCAAAGATCGGCCTCCTCTTCTGCTGGGCCTTGAGCTTCTGAACGTGAACTCGCAGGCCTTGAGCATGGTGCCCAGAGCAGACTGCCCCCCCCCCCCTAACTTTGCCACTGCACAGGAAGGACATGCAAAAATAAGAGGGCTCCAAGAAAAGCAGAAGGGGAGGGAGGCGCTGGCCAAAAACAGTCTCTCTCCCCACCCTTTAAAACCTTCCAGCTGCTAATGTTATTTGCACCCAAAATATTGGTCAGGCTCTGGCTCTGACAGCCCACCCCCTAAAGGCCTAAGGGCAGATGAATAAGGGTTTATTCTCCCCCTCCCCCCCATCCACAAAGGAAACAGGCTTCTCCTTTCAGGTCCATCGTGCTGAAGGGAGGGACTACTGGCCATCATACAACGGCACCTCCTAGTGGATAGATTCAGGATGCAGATTTTATGATGTTATCAACGTGGGCTACTGTTAAGACATGTCAACTTACTGCAAACCCCAGTTACATGTCAACTTACTGCAAACTTACTGCAAACTGGGTCTCACGGCAAAAATGGGACCTGCGCTAAAATAGTACGATTTGTTGAAAAATAACGTGACTCAATGGCCGCCCGGGTTGATAACTTCTCCCCTTGGCATGAAGTTTCAGTCTCCGGCAATCAAAACTGATATTGTGATGTCATAAAGCCTCATTCCACCAATGCCTAAGAGCCAACCTTCTCAGTGATGTCACAAGGGCTTGACTGTCCTACCCTTGGCTCCCTTTCATTACATAGAAAAGTGATTTTAATTTCTAGAGACATTTGTTTTCTTCAATTAAGGGGGAACATTATCAACATGGGCTACTGATAAGCAAATTGTTACTAACTAAATCTCATTGCATAAAATGGGATCTGTCTTAAATTGCACAAGTTAGTGGTAAAAAAATTAACAACGTTTTAATGGTAGCCCGTAACTACACCCCTGAGCTGGAAGTTCAAATAAGCAGGATGAAACTGGCAAAGAAAAATAGCAAGAAAGAAACCGGATGCAAAGATTTTGGGAGCTGCTCCATCCAGACACCAAATCTACAGCAGTGACGGTACAGCAGATACTGGTCTTAGAAGGTAAACCTTGGGTGATAGCATGATTATCACGCAGACTTGCAAGTGACTGAATACCGTAGTTCCAGCACGAGGGCCTGTGGAGCACTAGGACTGCATGTCAGTCTGTAACACTATATACTCACTGGCACTACAGTGCATTTGGTAAGATGAACTGAACAATTGGGGGGGAGGGGGGGTGACATGACCTTAGGTGCCTTCCAGGTGCTGGGAGCTAAAATAAATATCAGAAAATCAAAGCTGGAGACCTTTGTCTTGTGGTGCATGTTGGGAGTGAAGCAAAGGTACTCAATATCCATAATGCATCACTAGATACCCATAATGCATCTCTAAATACAATGAGGATGACCTGCTTGCTGGGGGGGGCAGTAGGGCACTCCCACCTATTTGACTCCTAAATTCAATCCTGCTACAATGCCATGGGCTCTATGAATTGGGGAAAGAGGAAGGGGGAGGGGTCACTCCACCTCCCTGCACCTGAGTCACTGACACCCCCTGGGTGACTTTCTTTACTTCTTTGTGCCATTCTTCATTGGGTAAGTTCTTTTTTCCTTCACAAAGCCAGGTACTGACAACTAGAAGCTCAACTCCCTGCCCCTCCCCAGACGTTTCTGTCTGCATGTGTCTGGAATATTAAAAGTTTAATAAACTTTTATTAGTTATGACAGGGGTTGCCATTCAACATATTACCAATAATTGGAAAAATCACAAGAATCTTAATTACCGTATTTTCTCGCATATAACGCGCGCGTTATACGTGGTTTTTACAAACCGCGCATACCCTTGCGCGTTATACAAATTTTTTTTTACATAGTTCCCCCCCCCCCCCGATTCATCACCCGGAAGGAGCGCTCGCACTCCCACCCCGAAGGACCGCTCGCACCCCCACCCGAAGGACCGCTCGCACCCCCACAGCCTCCCCCCTCCCCCATGGAGAAACTGTCTACCTTGTTTCCGGATGCCAGCCCAGCTGCTTCCTCTGCCGGCGGTCCTGCCCCTTCTCAGAGCCCTGTGCTGCGCTGCTTCCTCTTCAGGCAGTCCCGCCCTTTCTCTGATGTCAGAGAAAGGGCGGGACCACCGGAAGAAAAAGCAGCGCAGCAGGGCTCAGAGAAGGGGCGGGACCGCCGGCAGAGGAAACAGCTGGGCTCGCTGGCCAGCTTCTCCATGGGGGAGGGGGGTGAGGCTGTGGGGGTGCGAGCGGTTCTTCGGGTGGGGGTGCGAGCGGTCCTTCGGGGTGGGAGTGCGAGCGCTCCTTCGGGGTGGGGGTGCGAGCGGTCCTTCAGGGTGGGGGTGCGGGTGCGTGCGAGCGGTCCTTCGGGGTGGGGGTGCGAGCGGTCCTGTGGGGGGGTGAATCGGGGGGGGGGGGGGGGCATCAGGCTTTCAGGGTAGGGACAGAACTTCAAGGAGGAAAGGAGAGTTGGGGCGGGCGAAAACAGAGTCGGGGTCTCCAGAGGAGAGTCGGGGCGGGCGAAAGGAGAGTCGGGCAGCATGCGCGGTATACGGGTGTGCGCGGTATATAAAAATTTATGTACATAAATATGTGTTTTTTGCGCGCTATACCCGTGTGCGCGTTTTACACGGGTGCGCGTTATCTATGTGAAAATACGGTACACATTCTGGTGGAATTCGTTATGCCATATTTTTAAGATGGAAAGAGCAATAGCGGTACAAAAAGGGACATATAATAACTCTGTAAAGATATGGGGGCTATTGGAAAAGTATTATGATGAACAGACATCATTTCCTTTCTGTTCCTTTTCTTTTTCATTCTTAGTTTTATCTAGCACACTCAAAGGGGAGGGTGTATTTGGGATGTAATTTAATACGATATGTTATAATATGTTGTATAATATAGTATATTCTATTTTAGTTGAGAATATGATGAAGGGTGGGTGGATGGAGATTTTACACTATTAGATTTTATGTGTTAGATATTATGGTGCTATATGGAAATTACTTTTATGATATATTTTTGTGCACTTATTGTTTGATTTGAAAATGAACCAAAAAAACTCTGATGAAAGAACAAAAAAAAAAAAAAATGTTTACAGAGGACCAGGGTAAGCTTTGGTTGTGCATTTCAAGAGCTGAATTCTTAAAACAGATTAGAGCGGCCCTACCTTCTCGTGTGGGTCTGCTGTCTCAGAGGTCTTGTCCCCCGTCAGCGATGCCCTCCTCCTCCTCTCCTGCAAGCTCAGATGCTTGGTTTTACAGTGCCGTTTTCCTGTCGGTTTCTCACCCTCGCTGGATCCCAGCAGCAGGGCGGCAGTAGCGGCCAGAGTTCCCTCCTGCGTCGCATCTGACTTCTGGTCCTCTGTCGCCCTCTGCTGCCTGCAGGCTGGTACTGGGCTTGGAGGAGCTTCCTGCTTGTAGCTTGGAGAGGTGGACGAAAGACTTCTCACATGTGGTGATGCAGGGAATATAGAGAAACCAAAGCCTGGGAATGGGGGAAGAGAAGAAACTTAACGCATTGCACAGAAACAGTTCACAGTGTACCACCGTGGGCTGTAATGCCCTGAAACACAAAGGCACGGATTCTGTAAATGGTCGGGGGGCCGCCTAAAAAAACAAAGGCCACCAATTGCACGTCAATCACGCAACAGCGCCGTTTATAGAATCGCAGCTTCGTGAAAGGTAGGCCAGGGTTTTAAAGGCCTATATTTTCAGCGCCTATCTTTCACGTGAACTGCGGCTACGGGGGTGCTCTATGATTCTTAACGCCACTTCCAGCTTTAGCCATGCCTATGGTGGCATTAGGAATTGTAAAGCGCCTCTGTAGCCACGATGCAGGTGCTGTTTTTTAGACGCTGGTAGGCACTTACATTAAAAAAAAAAAAAAAAAGATATTAATCGTTTTAAAAATGGCTTTTTCCCCTTAAGATGGTGCCTATCTTAAGATGCAGTTTATAGAATATAGGCCAAAATGTCCACTATTCAAAGTGATTTTTAAAACTATTCATTCCCCCCCCCCTTTCTTTTCTACCACAGCCTGGAGCGCTAAATGCTCCAAAGTTCTTTGAATTCCTATGAGCGCCGAAGCATTTCTACCGCGCTTTAGTAAAAGAGGGCCCTTATTATTTTCACAAATTACAGCACTGCAAAATAATACAAAAGACAAAATCCAAAATATATTCCTAACATATCAAAACCATCAACAGCTGGATCATCCACAGTGATTTAAATAGAACGTAAAAGTATAATAATCCCCATGAAGGACCCTACCCATTCTGAGCCCCGCCCACCTAAAGCAGCACTCCATTATCATAAATAATCAAAGTGATTTAAATGGCCCAAAGGGGCTCCAGGCTGTTTAAATTGCTTGAGTCCAAGATTATTGCTGCTGAATAACATAACATTTTATCCTATGGCATTAATCTTATATAATGTTCAAGAAAGAGGCAATATTTTATTCAACACTCTATATACGTTGGCATATAAACCACATATCATAACACCTCATTCACCTATATTTCATAAACAACCTTCACCTCGATCCTCAACGAAGCCACCTTCCCACTCAGTGTTCACTCATAGTGGGCGGCTTCATGCCCCAAATCGTCAATTTTTTTGTTTGTTTTTATGTAGTTTTAAGTTTTTTCTCTTTCGTTTTTTCGTTTTCTTTTTATATAAAGAAGAAATAAATGATGTATAAAAAGAAAACGAAAAAACAAGAGAAAAAACTTAAAACTACATAAAAACCCCAAAAAAATTGAACGATCCAGTGACGATTTGGGACATACAGCCGCCCACTATGAGTGAACACTGAGTGGGAAGGTGGCCTCGCTGAGGATCAAGGTGAAGGTTGTTTATGAAATATAGGTGAATGAGGTGTTATGATATGTTTTTTAAATGCCAACGTATATAAAGTGTTGAATAACATAACATAAAAGCGATTTCTAGACCGCATAACCATAAAGTTCTATGCGGTTAACAAAATATTAAATAATAAGGTTACAAATGAATGAAAGAACTTAAAAGTTTACGGTTAATTACACACAAATAAGTTTTTAATTGTTTTCTAAAAAGTAAATAAGAAGCAGAGGATGATAATAGATGTTTGAACTCCTTATCCCAAGTGGCGGCTTGATAGGAAAGTGTGCGCTCATGATATTTTTTTAAACTTACAACCCGAAACGGGTGGAAATGTAAAAAGAGAACAAATTTTACAAGGGCACCTTTGTGTAGAAATATAAAACAATTTAGCCAAATATTGCGGGACTGGACCTAGAGAAACTTTATAGTAAATGGAGCCCAATTTAAAGATGGTATAGAAACATAGAAGATGACGGCAGATAAGGGCCATAGCCCATCAGGTCTGCCCACTCTACTGACCCACCCCCAAGTCCCTTGGCTTAACCCTCTAAGGGATCCCACATGGGCATCCCATTTGCTCTTAAATTCTTGCACGCTGTGCTTCTACTGGCAACCAGTACAAATCCCGGTAGAAAAGCGTAACGTTCCTGCTGCAGAGTTAGCACTTATGCAGTTAAGTACTGATTCTAAGACACAGAAAAAGCAGTTCTACCTTATGCGGTTAAGGGGATGAATATTATTGCACTTAATCGTATAGGTTTTAGCTGGCACCATACAATGGATGTTCATCGCCTATCCAAAAAATGCAGCATAAAAACGCTAACTGTATATTTTTCTGAATTAAATGAAAGCCACCAAGAAGCTCCATTTCACAAAAGGAGAGGCTGAGTCAGTTCTCGTATTACCCACGGTGGATAAAAGTCAATGATTATTTTTTTAATTTAAAAAAAAAAAAAATCTAATGTTTATTTTAAATCAGATTTTTTAAAAAATAAAATTTTTTTTTTAAGGAAAAATCTATCTAAAAGATAAGGTTTCTATTTAAGATACATTATAGTCCAAAAGTTATTCATCATGAAATAAGGATTAGCTTTTAATTATGTAGCATAAGGCTGTATATTCATGCAATGTTTAAATTTTTGGGTAAATGATTTCCATGAATCCATTCATAATGTCAGTGGCATGATTTAAACCGATTTGATTTAAATCAAATCCACCCTGGTATTACCCCATTCCAGATCCAGACTTCTACCCCTGTTTTTATTAACAAACACCACAACACCTGGGGTGATTCAAAACAAAAGGTGTTAGCACCTCAAACTTGGAACGCCCTGCCCTTTTATATAAGAAAAGAAAAAGACCTCAGCTCTTTTAAAAAAGTTTTAAAATCCTTTTTATTTAAAGATGCTTTTACTACTTAATGATTTAACACTTTATTTAAAATTTTTCATGTTCAAAACTTTTAACCTTCTAAATATATCCCTTGCCCCCTCCTATGTGTTTTTACCCTTTATGTTTCTTCTATCTTAGACTGATTATTGTAACTGTGCCCCTCTTTCCTACTGTATCTAGTTAGTCATGTTACCCCTTAAGTTCTAACATTGTATGTTATAAATTATTGTTTTTTTTTAAATTTGTTAAAAATTTTGTTTTTAATAGAGTCTGTTATCTCATATGATGTTTTAAATTGTACATCGCTTAGAAATTGTTATAGGCGATTCATCAAATAAAATTGAACTTGAACTTCACATACTTATGTAAAACATTAGAATATTGACAAAACACACATCATATATGCAACATGTGTGCTAAGGCGTTATTCTCAAAATATGCACATATTGGCAAGTCTACAGTGTGATAGTTGTGTATTCATAGGTAGAATCTGAGAGGACCTGGGTAGGGGGTAGAGAATGATACAGGGACAAATTTTCCTCATCCCTGCAGGGATTCATTTTCCTGGCCCCGCAAGTTCTTTTCCTGTCCCTGCCCCATTCCTGCAAGCTCCGCCCTCATCCGCACAAGCCTCAAACCCTTGAAAATCCTAACTAGCAACATTCTAGAGCTCAGATTGTGATGTCATAATGCCTCATTCCACCAATGCCTAAGCTCCGCCCTCATCTGCACAAGCCTCAAACCCTTGAAAACCCTAAGTAGCAACATCCTAGAGCTCAGATTGTGATGTCATAATGCCTCATTCCACCAATGCCTAAGCTCCGCCCTCATCCGCACAAGCCTCAAACCCTTGAAAACCCTAACTAGCAACATTCTAGAGCTCAGACTGTGATGTCATAATGCCTCATTCCACCAATGCCTAAGCTCCGTCCTCATCTGCGCAAGCCTCAAACCCTTTAAAACCCTAAGTAGCGGAGGAAGTGACGTCATCGCCACGGATGGGAGCTTGAACTGAGAGCTCCGTTCGGGCCGGCGAAATAACTATCATTTCGGTGTGTAAACGGTGCAAATTTTTTGTCCCCGGGGGCTGGTGAGGTGTGCGAAGTCACGGTGACCACTATGGCAACGCGAAAAAAGTTGCCCGGCGACAAACCCGGCCAGCGCACGATGGAACAAGCGCTGAGCCGGGCTGCACGTGGCAGCATGGGCCCTGAGGACGTGCAGCGGGGAGGCGGCGAAATTGAGCGGGACCCTGGCGGCTGTGGCTGACATGGTGGCGGACCCGGTACCAGAGAGTTCACCGATGGACCCGCTTACTAAAGTGGATATGCAGCGATGGATTGCAGAGGTAAAATCTGAAATCTCTGCGGTGGCGGTGCAGGTTCGGGAGGCGGTGCAGGAGTTGCGCACTGACCTGGTGGAGGTGGGCACGAGGGTCGAGGTGGTGGAGATGCGCATGGATAGCTGTGAGGACAGTGTAACCGGAATGCAGAGATCACTGGAGACGGTGTCTGCGGATTACCAACTTCTTCTGGATAAAGTCGAGGACCTGGAGAACCGCACCCGGCGTAATAATTTGAGGGTGCGGGGCCTACCAGACCTGCCTGAGTTTAAGGATGTTCGTGCTACTACAATCAAGCTGATCAGGTGGCTCCTGCAAGATGACACATTGGAGCCGGGACTGGAGCGGGCTCATCGCGCGCTGGGACCCCGGACACTGGATCAACCAAAAGATATAGTGTTGTGTCTTCAGAGCTTTGTCCTTAAAGAGCGGATCTTCCGCAAAGCCCGGGAGATGGGCCCGGTCACCTGGGAGGGTCACCGGCTGGAGTTTTATCAGGACCTAGCTGCTGGCACGCTCCAGAAACGGCGGGCGTTCAGGGAAGTGACCAAGGCTTTGCAGCGCGGCAATTTGCGCTATCGTTGGACTTACCCTTTTGGAGTTGTTATTACCATCAACGGAGTCCACACCAGAGTTACCACGGTTTGAGAGGCTCGTGGGCTGTTGCAACAAGCGGGTATCGAGATCCCTGAGGAGGCTGTTCCGGCGGGAGGTGTGGTGCCTGGCCAGGGTGGGCGTCTTGCCTCCGCCCGCTGGCAACGAGTGGAAAATGGATCCCGGAGCGGGAGGGGTGGCCGAGGGGGTGGACCCCCTCTTTGGGCCACCGCTTCTTCCTCAAGCGCTCCCCCCTGAGAGCTGACTGACTGTACCTGTTCTTTTCCTGTTTCTACTGCCAGTTTCATGTCTCGGCGGGGGGTCTTTGGACTCCCCCCCCGGGGGAATGGACTGTTGAGTCCTGCCCCTTGGGAGAGTGTTTTGTGGGGGTTATACACTACCTGGTTTGGGATGAGGGGGGAGGGGGAAGTTGAAGGTTTTGGGTTTGTGTTATATGGGGGGTAGTGCAGTGTGGGGGAGGGGAGAGTGTACACTATGACATGGGAGCTTGAGGGATTGGTGGATTGGGTGTGGGGGATCCTTGTACACACCGTTTTTGATAATTGATGTTTGAGTGTGGGATGTGTGTAAGGGGCCATGGAGATGGTTCACTTCTTTGTATGTTGGTGGGAGATCTGAGGACTCTCACTGTGGGGGAGGGGGGGTGGTGGGGAGGGGTGGGGGAAGAGGGGGGAAGTGGGGACATATCTGTTGGGGTTGGGTTTGCATTGTCATTATTTTCTTTGGAATATGGGGGCGTTTAAATTGGTCTCTTATAATATTAGGGGTCTCAATTCCCCCAATAAGAGAAGGGCCTTCTATAGGGAATTGCTCCGTTTGAGGGCTGATGTCTGCTTTGTTCAGGAAACACATTTACTACAGTCCCATGAATCCTTGGCTGGAGATCACAGGTTCCCGCAGGCCTTCTGGGCTTCCCAGATGGGCACTTCTAAGAGGGGTGGGGTGGGAATTCTTCTTCGTAAGGGGATCCGTTGTGAGGTACGTAGGGTGGTGCGGGATCCTCAGGGCAGATACATTATGTTGGAGGCTCTGATTGAGGGGGTCTTGTACTCCCTGGTAAATGTATATGCCCCTAATGAGGGTCAGGGGACCTTCTTTCGTGAGTTGGTCCCTCGGATCCTCAAGTTTAAGGGGGGAGCCCTGGTTTTTGGTGGGGATTTCAATCTTACAGTGACCCCTCATTTAGATAACTCAGGGAGGGCGGATCATTATGGGAGAAGGGATCGTAAACTGTTGCGGGAGGCATTGGCCAATCTGAATGTGGTGGACTGCTGGAGGTGGCTACATCCTTCGGTTAAGGACTATACTTACTTTTCGGGAATACACTCCTCATATTCTAGAATTGATTATGTTTTTGTGGAGCGGGGACTACTCCGGAGGGTGGAGTCCGCGGGGATTGAGTCCCTCACGTGGTCGGACCATGCCCCGGTGTGGTTGCGATTCCAGGGGGTGGGTGGAGGCTCGGGATGGAAATTTTGGCGTTTTAATGATAGTCTTTTAGATGACCCAGAGGTGGGAACACAGATCGAAGGGTGGATACAAGAATATCTAGATGTAAATGAGGAGTGTGGAGCTTCGTTGGAAGCGGTTTGGGAGGGGTTAAAGGCTACCCTTAGGGGCAGATTAATAGCCCTGTCGTCGGCCCGACAGCGTAAACGGCGGGAGGATGCAGCGGGCCTGTTGACTGTGATTGGTAGGTTGGAGAGTTTGCATAAGCGTTCTCCTTGGGATGTGAAACTGCGGGAGCGCTTGTTTCAGGCCCGTCGGGATCTCCAGGCTTTAGACTTGGACAGATTGCACCATAACTTACAGCTCCTCCAACAGAGATATTTTGAGTTTTCTAATAAAGCTAGTCGACTGGTTGCACATCGTCTTAAGGTGCGACAGACGCGCAACCAGATCTTTTCACTCCGGGCGGCTTCTGGGGAAGTGTTACAGACTGAGGATGCTATCCGTGCCCGTTTTGTGGAGTATTATTCCCAACTTTATACCCCGGAAGATCCAGGGCCCTCGCGGGACCAGGATGCTTATTTAACTTCAGCAGAGTTGCCCCGGATTGCACAGGCTGATGTGGCGCGGTTGGACCGCCCTCTTACATTGCTTGAGGCTCGTAGCGCGCTGCGCTCTATGAAGCTTGGTAAGTCGCCTGGGTTGGACGGTTTTACCGTTCGGTACTACAAACGTTTTCAAGATCTGCTACTGCCTCCTTTGTTGTGTTTTCTTAACTCTTTACAAGGGAATAGTACCCTCCCCTACTTCATGCGCTTGGCGGGAGTGACGGTGTTGGCTAAGGAGGGGAAGGATCCCCTCCAATGTGCTTCCTACAGGCCGATATCCTTGCTGGGGGTTGATACTAAGATCTTCACGCGAATTTTGGCGGACCGATTGATGAGTTGGATCCCTCGGCTGATCCATCCAGATCAGTCGGGCTTTGTGGTAGGCAGACAGGTGAGTGATAATACTCGTAGGGTCTATAACTTGTATGATCGAGCCGGGGGGGGGGGGCGAGAAACGGTGTTTTTGTCTATCGATGCTGAGAAGGCATTTGATAGGGTAGCTTGGCCTTTTTTATTTCAGGTCCTGGAGTCTATGGGGTTGGGTCCACGAATGCGGGAATGGATTCGGGTCCTATATAGTGGACCTTTGAGTTGCATCAAGGTGAATGGTGGCTATTCGGAGACTTTCTCTCTGGCAAGGGGAACACGTCAGGGGTGTCCCCTTTCCCCGCTCCTTTTCGCTTTGACGGTGGAACCCCTGGCGCAGCGAGTGCGGATGAATCAGGATATTAAGGGGGTCACGGTGCCGGGAGGGGATTTTAAGTTGGCCTTGTTTGCGGATGATATTTTGTTCACGGTGGAAGAGCCTGCGACTTCCTTGCCGGCTATATTGCGGGAGTTGGATATTTATGGTGAGGTGTCGGGATTTCGGGTCAATGTTGGCAAATCGGAGCTCCTCAACATTAACTTGCCTGCTGACCGGGTATCCTATCTCCGAGACCGGTATCCGTTTCGGTGGGTTCAGCGTTCTTTGCGATATCTCGGGGTTTATTTTGGACCGCCGGGAGTGGATTTATATGACCTTAACTTTCCTCCGCTCTTTCGTCGTATTCGCCAAGATTTGCTTAATTGGAAAGATCTGTATTTCTCTTGGTTGGGCCGGGTGGCCATCGTGAAGATGATGATTCTGCCTCGTTTGTTGTTCTTATTCCAAGTATTGCCTCTTTGGGTGGGTAGAAAAACGTTAGAGGGGGTTCAAAGGCATATCTTTAATTTTATTTGGGCTGGTCGGCGGCCAAGGGTGAGTAGGAAGGTCTTATGTATGGGGAGAGGGGATGGGGGGTTGGGGGTCCCAGATGTGGTGAAATATTATCAGGCTGCTCAGCTGCGCGCCCTTTTAGAATGGCAGACGCAGACGCCGAAACCGTGGGTGGAAATTGAACAAAATTTAAGTGATGGGGTGCCTTTGTTACATAGGCCGTGGGTACCTGGTAGGGCGCGATTGGTAGGGGGGGTATCCTCAGTAGTGACTTCCTTGAGGGTATGGAATCAGACCCGAGCTTGTTTATTGGGGAGTAGGCGACATACCTGGTATACTCCGTTGAGACACAACCCTGATTTTCCACCGGGAAGGGATGGGGGAGTGTTTGCAGACTGGGAGTCACGGGGCTTAGTTTGTGTGGGACAGTTGTGGGACCCGGTCCAGGGCGGTGTTAGACCCTTTACAGAACTCAGGGGTAAGTTTGGGTTTGGGATAAGGGATTTGTTCCCCTACCTACAGGTTCTCCATTATATTAGGACCTCGGGTCTTTTGGGAGACTTGAGGGGTGGTAAGATGCCCTTTGAGCTGCTATTGGGTCCAGTGCTTCGGAAGGGAGCTCTCTCTGCGGTATATAGGTGCCTTAATTGTCAGGGGGCTCCCCTTCCCTACATGAGGGCCTGGGAAGAGGATTGTGGTTCGGCTATTTCCTGGGACACTTGGGGTGACATATGGTCGGAGATCTCCTCGGCGGGTATTGCTGCTTTGCTGATCGAGAATGGTTACAAGGTCCTCTTTCGGTGGTACTATACCCCTCAGGTTGTGGCTCGTTGGCAGGGAGGTGCGAGTGTTCTATGTTGGAGGGGCTGTGGGGAAGTGGGTACCTACTTTCATATGTGGTGGCAGTGTGGGCAGGTGTGTGGATTCTGGACTGAGGTCTTTGTTCGGGTGTCCCGGATCCTAGATGTCCAGATACCGGCCGATTGGCGACACGCCTTGTTGTTTTGGCATCAATTGGATCTGGCTTGGGGTGACTCTTTGTTTTGTAAGTTGGCATTCACTGCTGCTCGATTGGCCATTGCTTCTTTGTGGAATCAGGCGCTCCCTCCCACGTGGGCCCTGGTGGAGCAACGTTTGCTTAATTGGCAGAACCTTTATCACTTAACGGCCTTGCGGCATGGTAAACTACATGGCTATGCTCATGTGTGGCGCAATTTTCAGGCCTCTGTGGGGGTTTGTGGTAGGGGTGGTCAGGGGCTTTGAGTTGGCCTTGGAGTTGGAATGGATGGGCGATGCTTGGGGGGGATCCCATAACCATATTCCTTTCCAATTTTTGGTATCTGTTTGGAATTGACTATCTCTCAACCATATTGAGAGCTGTAGGTATTGTGTTTTGTCCCTGGGGGGTGGGAGGGGGGGTATTGGCTGTGTTTGGGTGGGCATTCTAGATTGTTCTTATTAGTCTGTAGGACTTGCACATGTCTATGTTGTTGATTTTAATTATGTGTGCTATTTTAGAGTGTGGTACTCGGCTCCATGTATTTTTGTTCTTGCATTTCATGTGCAATTGTTATGTACTGTTTGAGTGTTTTTCAATAAAAGCTTTTCAATTAAAAAAAAAATAAAATCCTAAGTAGCAACATTCTAGAGCTCAGATTGTGATGACATAATGCCTCATTCCACCAATGCCTAGGCTCCGTCCTCATCTGCACAAGCCTCAAACCCTTTAAAATCCTAAGTAGCAACATTCTAGAGCTCAGATTGTGATGACATAATGCCTCATTCCACCAATGCCTAAGCTCCGCCCTCATCTGCACAAGCCTCAAACGCTTTAAAATCATAAGTATCTGAGGCTTGTGCGTTAAGGCAGAGCTTACAGGAATGGGACAGGGACAGCGACAAAACTCACGGGGACAGGACGGGAAATTGAGTTCCTGCGAGGACGGGGGCAAATTTCTCTAGTAAGCAGGGAGATACTTATGCCAGCATAATACATCTTCTTTTAATTTATTGGACAGGGCATCGAGCAATTTTCAAATTTCCCTCTATGTGTCCTTGATGTACTGGGTTAAGGCCAAGACTGGGTCCTATTTGACATGGAGCTCACAGATACCCCTACCTGTAAACACCCAGAGGGATGGGGAGCATGCGTTAGAAGAATCACAAACGTGGGCCAGTGGCCTACACTTACCTTCCTCAGCGTTGCTTCTTTTGAGGGCATCTTCAGGCCAGCTTCTGCAGATTTCCACCTCCGCCCTCCTCCTGATGTACCTATCTTCCAACTTTATTTCTTTCTCCAGAGCCTCGACCACCTCGTTCCTGCCTTGCTGAGCCACACCGGCACACAGCGGCCCCTCTGGGGTCATATGCTGTCCCCACCGCTCTCGGAGGTGTTGCAAGTGTCGCTGCTTTTTGGGATGAAGTCCTGTCAACTCAATGCAAACCTTCAACTTGGTCACCTCATTACTGAGGGGCTCCTCTGAGTGCTCTGAAGGGCTGGGGGAGATCGCCTTCTCAGGCCCACCGTCTAACAGAGAAATAACCACACAGACCATCACAAAGCTGCTACCTTCTACGAGCAACATCAAAAACTGAATGTGCTCTTCTTGCACACCACACGCAGTGACGCAGTAAGGCGGAACGCCCCGGGTACCATCTTTTCTCCTCCTCTCTGGCCCACCACAGCTCTTTGGTTCTTCGCCAGTGTGGAGCATCTCCAACCCACTGCTCTGAAGTCACTTTCTCAGGAAGTGACATCAGAGGAAGAGCTGAGGCCCCAGAGAGGAAGGGAAGGCGTGTGAACACATAGCAGGGGGGGGGGCAGAAAAGAGGGCGGGGGGGGGGGATGCTAACACCTCAGGTGCTTCCTACCCTCGTTACACTATTAACCACACAGGTTAAAGAATCCATTTCTAATGTGTTATATGCTTAAAGTTTTGAAAAAATAAAATAACCCAGAGACTAGAGATTTTTAGGATTGCATGTTATATAGAACTTAATTAGCAATCATTAACTACAGCTGGAAACCCAGGTCACATGGCTAAGTGTGGTATTATACGGTCTGAGCACTACAGGCCTGAGATGACAACTACAGGATTCATGAATTTCCCCCCACCACACACTTCAAAGGGACAGTCTGCCAAAGGCAGAAAGGAGACCTTTGAAGGAGGAAGGGGTCTCGTTACCTTTCACAATCTTCTTCCATTTGGCCTTGGGTTCTTCCTGGGACCCATCCACATAAGTCTCCTGCTGACAGCTTTCTCCCTCCTGTCTCTCACTTGAATGCTTTCGCTTTCGGCTGAGCTGGCTGAAATGATCCGGCAAGATCTCCCCTGCCCTCTCCTTGCTCTGCTGGTACATCATGGAGAATCTCTCCAAATAGCACGTCTCCATGAGGGCTTCTCTTGGTACCAAAGCGTCCCGGCTTCCTCCCGCGCTGCTGAGGCCAGCTGAAAGGGGGAGGGGGGGGGAAGAGAAGCAACTTAGAAAACAGAGACTCTTCCCGACGCCATCTCTACCCTCATTTCAAAAAGTCAGTTCTGCTCTAATGTTTTACAAGTCAACAGAAAGCATTATCCTAAATGAACGCTAGATATGCAAATGTCCCGAGAGTGACCTTCAGTAAGCACAGCTGTTAATTTAGGAATTAGACAAGACTCAGTGCTCCTCACAAGGGTTCGCACATTGACGTCTAGGAGAAGAATTAGGATACAACTTAGAAATGGTGGGCCAGGGGTTCATGTCTGCAGTGAATGTGTTGTTTATAAATAAAACTTTGGAGAAAAAAAAAAAAAGAAGAAATGAAATGAAATGGTGGGCCCAATATTTATAAAAAGCTGAGGGCAGGATGCACAAAGCTCCGGCAAGCCAGTCAAGCAATTCTCTTTTGCCGGGGTATGCTCAGTACAAATAGCATGCAAACCATAATCACGCCGTTTGCACCGAGTACCCCAGTGAAAGGGGAAGGACCTGTGTCTGGCCCAATACAGTTCCTGATCGCCAGAGCTCTCCAGGAAGTTTATTTGGGGGGGTGGGGTTGTTTCAGCTGTCATAGGGACACGTGCATGTTGTACGTGTTTTGTGTGTCCTGCGCCTACCACCTGTGTTCTTACCATAGGTACAGGACACACACGCGCAAAACATGCACAAACAGACCTGCTGGAAGATTTTGCACGGTAAGAGGTGGGCGTTCCCTTCTGGGCCTTATTTTCGTACTAATGAGCTCCTTGTAATGAATTTGCACAAGGTTCTTCGTGGCTGCTACCGCAATTGTTAAAAGCCGCCCCCCCCCCCCCCCCCGAGAACCCTTCTGAGCATCGGAGGCCGAGCCACTTTGCAAGCAAGACCGGGCCTCACTTTCGTGGCAAGCTTTTGATAATCTCTCCCTGAGCGATTCAATTTAGGCTTCTAAATCTATGCCCTATTGACAGCCAAACATAAGAGCATAACTTTTCAGCTGAAAATTCATCCTAATACAGGGAGTTTAAAAGTTTTGTTTAGAAATGTCGGCCTGCCATTCATTTGCCTAGAAACGTGAGCCTAATTTATAAATCTAGTGCTGAAAATTAGTGCTAAGTTCCTAAAGCCCCATCTCTCACCCCTCCACCCCCCAGGTTCTTTTGCCATGCAACATTGTGGGCAGGGCAACAGAACCTGATAGCGCAACCAGGCCCAGCACTATGAAGCAGGACCTGCTTTTATTGGAACAATGGTCCAGTGCTTGGCAACTAAACTTTAATGGCAAAAAAATGTAAAGTGATGCACCTTGGGAGCGGAAACCCATGCAGAACGGTTCATAGACAAAAGCGTGGGGCGACAAAGGCGCGACAACCCAGCGCAGACAACTAAGCGCAAGGCGGAAGCGCGCCGATGAAAAACAGTATTTTAAGGGGCTCCAACGGGGGGTGTTGGTGGGGAACCCCCCCCACTTTACTTAACAGAGATCGTGCCGGCGTTGTGGTGGGTTTGTAACCCCCCTCATTTACTGGAAACTTTACTTTTTCCCTCTTTTTTAGGGAAAAAGTGAAGTTTTCAGTAAATGAGGGGGGTTACAACTCCCCAAACCCCTCACAACACCCCACCCTTAAAATACTGTTTTTCTTCGGCGCGCTTCCACCTTGCGCTCAGTTGTCTGCGCTGGGTTGACGGTGCGCCTTTGACCTGTCACCATGCAGAACATACACCTTGAACGGTGAAAACTTAGCGAGAACCCCCGCAGAAAGGGACCTGGGAGTTCTCATCCAGGAAGATATGAAAGCTTGCCAATCAGGTGGAGAAAGCTTCAGCAAAGGCCAGACAAATGCTGGGTTGCATCAGAAGGAGCTTTACCCATGCTGCTGCCCACTTTTTTACGCTCTTAAATTTAGGAGCAATGAAATTTGAAATACGCAGTTATGCATTCAGGCATGGATTCTCTATACACATGTCAATCATGTGATGTCGCCATATAGAGAATTGCACCTCCAGGAAAGCTAGGCCCTGAAAATTTAGGCCAGGGTCTTTGTCATGAATCGCACCTATGTAGATGCTTTAGGCCGCCTAATGCCACTTCTGGCCTGGTGTATCCTGGGATACAGAGGGAGGAGCCTAAGGCCCTGATTGTCTCAGATGCCTTAGACCCCTCCCCATACATCCCAGGATGCACCGGGAAGGGGAAGGCCTGTCATTTTGGAGTGGTGGGCCTGTGAGGAGGAGCTGGGCATCCCTCCTGCTGTCTTCTTCGCTTAGAGGTATAGGGGCGGTATCCAGTGGCAGGAGGGAGTGCTAATTTTTTGTGAAGTATGGGGAGTGGGGAAGGGGAGGGTGGATTCTGGCGGGGAGGGGGGTCAATTCAACTTAGGAGGGGAATGGTGGCAGGAGGGAGAGGGCATCCCTCCTGCTGATTTTTATTAAAGTACGGGGGGGGAGGGGGGCATGGCAACAGGAAGGAGTGGGCATCCCTCCTGCCTCTGTTAATTTTTCTTTAAGGGGTTGTTGGGGCAGAGACTGTCAGGGGGGGGGGGGACAGCTCAACTTGTCTTTTTTTTTTTATGGGGCAGATACTATTTCCCAGGCTTCCCCAAACCGGTTCTACACATGTATGAGAGCCAGTTTCTTAACAAGCAATCGGATGGTATTACTGCTACCCTCCGCAAAACTCATTTGCATGGGAAGCTGTTTGAACACCGACCACCATTTAGAAAATCGGCCAATAAAATCAGCCCACAGCGACCTGCAAGGTCTTAACAACCGTTTTTAGTGCATCCAGCTCTGAGACACACTCAGGGCCTGATTAACAGTATTTTGGGTCCTAGGCAAACATATATATTTCTGGACCCCCTCCCCCACCCTTCCAGATGAAGCAGGGAAAAATGCAGAGCCTAGCTGTGGGTATGATAGCTGTAACAGTTTATGAGTGAGCACGGAGACTACACCAGCACATGGTTTGAATGGAGCAACTTCATGGGTTGAGCTGGAGAGCAACCAAGTTACCCAGTTCAAACGGGAAACTCAATCCTGGATTTCTGTAACCCTACCCTGGTGCATTATGGGACCCGAAGTTCTGATTTCAGTTGGTGGCATCAGGGACTATAAATAAAAACAGGGCTGGCCAAAAAGTCTCCCTGATGGAGCCGGGGGACTTTGGCAGCTCTGCAGCAGTGGGTGAAAATCGGAGAAGATGGGCACGTCATTTTCACGCTCCTTCGCCCCCGGTACAAGCCAGAGATTCCCAAGGGTGGGCTGCTCAAAGGCGTGAGATTTAAGGGCAACGGGCCAAAGACAGACATTTACAAGGTTTTATGAGTGAGAAAAGGTTTACACAAATGGAAAAAGCAAAATAAAATGGTATGGAATTTGTTTTGGTAAAGCTTCTGAAAGAATATAGGCAGAGTGAAGGAATTTGGCCAAGTAATGTAATAGTTAACAGGGTAAATTCATTGGGTTGAAAACTCCCCTCACATGTACCAATCAGCCTCTCCATTGCAGCCCAGATTTTGAAAAGGAAGCTTTATTTGCGTTGAGACTGTCCTCTCCAGAGACGCAGAAACATCATCAAGCGTATTCATTCTCCAGCTCTCTTTTCTAGCGCTGTCCTATCGCTCATATGCTCCTGCAGGCGGTGCCCCCCCCCCCCCCTCCACCGGGCCTGAAAATGCTGGCCTCAGTTGACAGCAAACCCTTCACATTTCCCCCCTATTCTTCAGTTCGAATCCTTTTCAACAAACCCCACCCCCAGACCTCTCACTAGTTCCCCGTGCAGCGATCTGCTCTCCCCACAGCCTCTGCGGCTCAGCCCCCCACCCCCACCCCTTCCTGTGACTAGAGCAGCCTTCCCGTGGTTGAAGCCTACCACAAGGGAGAGCATCGAGAGCTGGAGTGGGCTAAACTCCGAAAAACTATCCCCAGACTTAGCCATATTTCGGACTTTCGGACAGGTCGCTTACAACTTTGCAGAACCCTGAAAAAAACCCAAACAGTTGGCGATCCTAACCTTCCGAATCCTGAGCACAGCCGATAGGGTCCCTCTAAACTTTTGGGCCCAAGGCATGTGCTCAGTTTGCCTACGACTTAATCCAGCCCTAATGGGGCTCGGTGAGAGTGAAAGTCTTCAGTGAGTGAGTGAGATTTATTTTTTTTTCATTCATTTCTTTAGCCCGTCTTCCCAAAAAGAGCCCAGAACGGGTTACAGGACTACACTTCTCCCTCCGCATTCGCAGTTTCAGCCATCGCGGTTTTGATTATTCGCAGTTTTTAGCTTGCTGGCTCCTCCCCCCCAAATTATGTCAGCTTGCACGGAGAAGATTGCCGATTCCCAGCACTTTCTTCACCGCGTTTTGCTTCTCCTTCAGGAACAGGACAGGTCTCCCACCATGTTATTCGAGGTTTCACCCTATTCACAATGATTTTTAATAGAAAACAGTGAATAACATATGAAAAAGTTATTTGCGGTTCTGTTAATCCCATATCACAGCGAATATGGAGGGAGAAGTGTACATACACAGTATAGGTCAAAGACAAGACAAATATTACGAAGTTGGCTAGTGGGTAATACAACATCTCAGTTTTAGTAAGTTTCACGTTTATGAAAAATTTGATTTGTTCGCTTATAGTATTTCTAAGCGATGTACAATAACTTAAAACTGGGGTTAATACATGCAAAATAATTCAACACAACAACACAAACGCAACATGGACAAACACACAGATCAAGGTAAGGAGGGGGAAAGAACTACAATAGTTAAAACATGGAGGGTGGAAACACTGGGGGGGGGGATGTCCTTATAGGGGGCAAGAAAAGAATCTTGATTAAGATCGGTTGAGATAATGAAGGGAATAGACTTAGTAGATAGAGACAGGTTGTTCACCCTCTCCAAGGTAGGGAGAACGAGAGGGCACTCTCTGAAGTTAAAAGGGGATAGATTCCTACAAACGTAAGGAAGTTCTTCTTCACCCAGAGAGTGGTAGACAACTGGAACGCTCTTCCGGAGGCTGTTATAGGGGAAAACACCCTCCAGGGATTCAAGACAAAGTAGATAAGAGAGGTTGTTCACCCTCTCCAAGGTAGGGAGAATGAGAGGACACTCTCTAAAGTTGAAAGGGGATAGATTCCTACAAACGTAAGGAAGTTCTTCTTCACCCAGAGAGTGGTGGACAACTGGAACGCTCTTCCGGAGGCTGTTATAGGGGAAAACACCCTCCAGGGATTCAAGACAAAGTTGGACAAGTTCCTGCTGAACCAGAACGTACGCAGGTGAGGCTGGACTCATTTAGAGCACTGGTCTTTGACCTAAGGGCCGCCGTGGGAGCAGACTGCTGGGCACGATGGACCACTGGTCTGACCCAGCAGTGGCCATTCTTATGTTCTTAAAGATAAGATGCAAAACATCTTATACCCCCCCCACTCCCCTCCCCTTCTCCACTTCCCTACCCCCTCCCTTGCATGGAAGATTCCCACCTTTAACCCAATGGGTCATTTGGAAAAATATTTTGAATGAATGATAAAAATAGGTATGAAAATATAATAATTGTGAATCTAATTGAAATGAAAATCTATGTATATTATATTTCCTTGAATAAAATGTTAAAATTTAATTAAAAAAAAAAAGATAACATGCAAAGAGATCCTTTAAGAGGGCCTTAGGCTTCGAAAGCGTCTTTAAATAAGAAACTTTTTAGGCTTCCTTTAAAGAGGTGCCTGGGGCAGTGGCGCCCCTCCCCCTGCTCTTTCCCCAATTCCCCCTGCCACGCACCCTTCCCTTCCCCACCGCCCGTGAGCCACAAGAACTTCAACGGGCTCCTCGCGACCCGGTCTGCTCTCCCTCTGACGTCACTTCTTATGCGCGGAAGCGACGTCAGCGGGAAAGACGACGCGGTTGCCACGAGCACGCTGAAGTTGTTGCTAGCGGCGGTGAACAACCAGAGGTACGGGGGAAGGGAAGGGGGCGCACACGTGGCGAGGAGTGGGAAGAGGCGTAGGAGGGGTGATACCCATGGGGAGTGTGTGGCACAAGGTTTAGAGATACAGCCTCAGGATACCTGAGGTTGTGGGTTCAAATCCCTCGCTTGCTCCTTGTGACCCTGGTAAGTCACTTAATCCCCTCATTGCCCCAGGTACACTAGATAGGGTTTGAGCCCGCCAGGACAGATAGGGAAATATGATATGTAAAATATAAGTGGTATATAAATAAATAAAATTAATTAATTAATTAAAATAAATAATATGCAAACCTAAAATACCTGAGTACCTGAATAAATTCATGTAAACCCTTCTGAGCTCCCCTGGGAGAACAGTAGAGAAAATTGAATAAATAGTGTGAAAAGTTTTTATCTCTGGTAACCAGAGTTGATACTGTGATGTCATAATGCCTCATCCCACCAATAAGAGCCAACCTCATCAGTGATGTCACAATGGCTGGATTGTCCTTTACTTTGCTACATTTTGATTTCTAGAGTGGTGCAGTGGTTAAAGCTACAGCCTCAGCGCCCTGAGGTTGTGGGTTCAAACCCCATGCTGCTCCTTGTGACCCTGGCAAGTCACTTAATCCCCTCATTGCCCCAGGTACACTAGATAAGAGTTTGAGCCCACCAGGACAGATAGGGAAATATGATAAAGTAGTACCTTAGCATATAAGTGGTACATAAATAAATTAAAATTTAAAAAATTTAAATGTTAGGCACAGAGCAGTGGATGCAGCAAATTCTTAGCGGTCAGCGTTTCCCAGAGGCATGCAATAGTAGAAGAAACCCCACTTTCATTTATCACAGCAACTCCTGGAGCTTAAAATTTCATTTTACTAGTGAAGTTTCCAGAAACAGCAAGTAGAATGAAACGTAATCTTATGACGTCGCTTAAACCCATCCAAGAGGCGATACTCAGCAGCACTGGTCTAGTTGAGCGGAGGAGTAGCCTAGTGGTTAGAGCTACCGCCTCAGCACCCTGAGATTGCGAGTTCAATCCGAGTGCTGCTCCTGTGACCCTAGGCGAATCGCCTAACCCGCCTACTTTTTTGAGGCTAACTTCCACTCACCGTAAAATGACCTATGTCCATCCTATCATTCTCTCTGAAAGAAACTCTCCAACCCCTATATGTCCTGTTTGTCTGTCCAAATTAGATTGTAAACTCTTCATAGAAACATAGAAAGATGACGGCAGAAAAGGGCTATAGCCCATCAAGTCTGCCCACTCTACTGACCCACCCCAATAAGTCTAGATGCTAGTGACTCGTCCACGTAAAAGTCCCATTTACTTTTAAAGTCGAGCACGCTGGTGGCCTCGACCACCTGCACCGGAAGCTTATTCCAGTGGTCTACCACCCTCTCCGTGAAAAAATACTTCCTGGTGTCGCTACTAAATCTCCCCCCCTCTAAGTTTAAGCGGATGCCCTCTTGTGGTCGAGGGTCCTTTGGGGAAGAGGATGTCATCTTCCACCTCGACACGTCCTGTGATGAATTTAAATGTCTCAATCATGTCCCCCCCCTCTCCCTTCGTTCCTCTAGAGTGTAGAGCCGCAGTCTGCTCAGCCTCTCTTCGTACGAGAGACCCTTGAACCCCAAGACCATCCTAGTGGCCATCCGCTGAACCGACTCGACTCTAAGCACGTCTTTACGGTAATGTGGCCTCCAGAATCGCACACAGTATTCCAGATGAGCAGGAACCGTCTATTACATGTCAAATGTACAGCACTGTGCATGCTTTTCAGTGCTATAGAAAAGATAAACAGCAGTACTAGTAGGTTGGACACCTAGATTGGCTTGCCTATCTGATCTAGGCACTTAACAATTTTCTTAATTGGCTTTAACAGCACTGATAATTGAAAGCGCCATTAAAAAAACAACGATCTATCATAATAAAACCCTTAGCGTGCAATGCGCACTTCAAACTGCGTGATCCATAAGAACAAAATTAGTCAGGGACGCTCTTCGGGCAATTAGGCCTGATGGGCCGCCGCGATGGCGGACCACTGGGCAGGATGGACCTCTGGTCTGCCCCAGCGGAGACAACTTCTTATGTCAAAATCCAACCCAGTCAATGTTACCACATGGCACCAGAGGAAGAGCTTTCTGAAAGCCTCCCCCCCCCCGATTACTGGGACCCGCGCAAAGGGCCGAAGTCGTCCTCACTCCTGTAAACCTTTCTCGTGTGATCAACCCAGATGTGGGGGGGGGGGGGGGGCCTGTCTCGGAGCTAGCCGCTAAATTCACTTGATCTCGGAGCCATCACATGCCTAATGGCACATGCATCCCATAATTTGTCGTGTTTGTGCTACGGAAATGCTCTGGGAAGGCATCGCCGTGGCAACATTTACAAGTCTCCTTGGCAACCAAGTAGCTTGGTCGCTCTTGCCACGGCGGCCAACGATTTCTATACGCTGCGGCAGGCGCAGAAGCCACTTCGGGGCAGGGAAAGGTTTAAAATTCCCTCTTAGCCCGCTAGCCGGGGGCCAACTAGAGTGCTAGATGAGGGGGGGGGCGTGACATGGCGCTGTGATCTTCGCGCGCCAAGGGCGGGAACGCCTGCTGCGCCCTTCTCCGGCACACAGCCCCCAGGGTGCGTGCCACCCACTTTCCAGAGCACAAGGACTTAACCGCGCTGCCTCGTCTTGTCTCAGGAGGATTTTAAAAAAAATACACACAGGTTTGGGCAACCAGGCAAAACGCCGTGACATGAGCAAGCCCCAAATTACCAACGCAGATGTTAATTGTTCAGAATGACAAAAACACATGGCAACTACAGCCTCCGCCCTCCCCCTTTAATATTCCAATTAAAAATCATGTCTATAAAACTAACACACATCAGACACTCAGGAAAACCTCACTTCTAACTCTCTTCTAGGGGAGTGTGTGGCACAGGGGTTAGAGCTACAGTCTCCGCATCTTGAGGTTGTGTTCCTTGTGACCCTGGGAAAGTCACTTAATCCCCCATTGTCCCAGGTACATTAGATAAGAGTGTGAGCCCGCCAGGACAGACAGGGAAAAATGTTTGAGTACCTGAATAAAAACCACTTAAGTTACATGTGGTATATAAATGCTAAAAATAAATTGAAATCACTTTCTACAAATAGAATTATTACATACAGCATTCCTCTAAATATAATCAAGCCTCTGTCCAATCCCTCAGATAACGTGGAAATCTTATGCTTGTAAGCTCTTTGGGGTGAAGACCTTGAGCTCGTGAAATGCCAAGAAAAGTGGCAGGAATGGGGAAGAGAGGTAAAGGTGTGTACCAGTCAGCGAAAGAGACCTGGGGACGATCATTTCTCGTGATCTCAAGGGAGTGAAACCATGTGACATGGCGACAGACCTGGAGACATTCTGGGGTGCAGACAGGCAGAGCCAATACACGGGAGGGGGGGAGGGAGGGTTACTGTGACTTTACAGGACTGATAAATAACACATCTAGTTCGAAAGACTATGGCCCCGATGCTCTAAACTTACCGTTCAAATCCTGTGGGTCGTCGTAGTGCCAGTAAATTTTCCGATTTCCAAAGGACGAGAGACGCTGCAAAAACTTTGCAGGCGAATGAGCTACGTGGAGGTCCGCGGACATTCCATCCGATCAGTCGCTGCAGGAAGCGACTGACACATGCGCAGAATAGTCCATGGAAAGAGGCATAAATGCGCCAGGAAATGCTACATCCTAGGCAGGCTTAAGCATTAACCATAAGCGTGCCTTATTGTAGCGCATCATAAGCGCCCGTCAATGCCATAGGCAGAGGGGAAGGGCAGGGAACCACGAACAAGTCATGCAAACGCTTTTTTTAAAAAAAATACTGCTTCTGCGGGACACATATGCTGCCCCCATATTTTTTTGAACTTCCACTTCTCATGTAATCAGCAGCCCCAGACTGGCTGGCACATACAGCAAAACCTTGGTTTGCGAGCATAATTCGTTCCAGAAGCATGCTTGTAATCCAAAGCACTCGTATATCAAAGCGAATTTCCCCATAAGAAATAATGGAAACTCAGACGATTCGTTCCACAACCCAAAAACTTTAATACAAAACACTATACGTACTCGTATTGCAAGACCTCACTCATTTACAACAGTCACTAAACTCCCACAGCGTCAGAGAGAGAAGAACCATCGGCCCAGTTGTGATGATGTGATGCGTGTATACTGTATGTACTCGTATTGTAAGACTTCGCTCATTTAGAACAGTCACTGCTGAAAAGATTATTCATAAATACTACAGTTTGACTGAACTGAACAATCAAGGCATAGAAAAAGAGCTGATGGACTTGATTAAACAAAAGTAGATGTAGCAGCCTTTAGGTTCAACAGCAGTACTGACCTCTAAACTAGTTTCATAATTTATTTAAAATTTGATATTCCACCTATACATAGTTTCAAGGCGGGTTACATTTAAAATTAGCCTGAGAAAAGTCAAAACATTTATTAACAAAACACGCAATGAATTGACTTACTGGAAACAAGATGGTAGGAAGGAAGAACTACAATATTGAATAGAAAAAGAACAATTAAGGCAAGCAATGTAGATCGGATTAAAAAGAAAAAAATAAAATGTCATCTTAAAAATATCATCCTAAAAAGGACGTTTTAATGTTGTAAGCGTCTTTGAATAAAAATGCTTTCAGTTTTGATTTAAAAAAAAAAAAAAAAAAGAACAGTCACTAAACTCCCACAGCGTCAGAGAGAGAAGAACCATCGGCCCAGTTGTGATGATGTGATGTGTGTATACTGTATGTACTTGTATTGCAAGACATTGCTTGTATATCAAGTTAAAATTTGATCAAATGTTTTGCTTGTCTTGCAAACCAAGTTCCATGAAATCCAAGAATTCACTGTACTTTTAACGAACGTGCACGAGACATGCCTTTAAGGCATTTTTTACACACACATATGTGCCACCCTCATCAAGTCTAAGAAATGTATCTTCATCTTTCCCGCGATCAGCAGCTCAAATCTGCCGGCGTACACTTTTGACGAACGCGCAAGGGACGCGCGTCCAGACCTGCCGGTAATTCTGGAGCATTAAAGGTCATTGCTTCATTGCGGGCATCACCCGGAGTGCTCATTTTAACATTAATGACCCCAATGAACTACATTTACTTAGTATCATTGGAGGATGGTACGTAGGAAGCACGGAAAGGACCGCGCAGAGCCATTATGTGCATCGGAAGCTAAAATACTTTGGCCCTAAACTGGTTAGAACTGGTTTAGCGTTGATCGTTAAAGGCACAGTAAGTTTAGAACATCAAAGACCTATTTCCCCAGAGCAAAGGAAGTCCAGAGAAAGGGGCTATCAAAATCGTGAAGGGCCTGGAATGTAACCTCACCAAAAGACAAGTAACCCTAAAAGGAAAAGAGGGGGAGGGGGGGAGGAAATGATTCAGACAAATAATGACTTCAGGGAATGAATCTTTCCCAGGGCAAAGGTTCTAGAACAGACATGGGCAACTCCGGTCCTCGAGGGCCGGGAATCCAATCGGGTTTTCAGGATTTCCCCCAATCAATATGCGCTGAAAGCAGTGCATGCAAATAGATCTCATATATATTCACTGAAAACCCGACTGGATTCCGGCCCTCGAGGACCGGAGTTGCCCAGATCAAAGGGCAAACTTGGGAGAAAGAGCAGATGCGTGAACAGCCCCCACCATTAGCCTCAAATAAGCCCAGAGGACCCCTCCATGCTAGGAGGCCTGACTGAGGTATCAGAAGAAAGACTAGCGCTCCTTATCTGCCACATGTCTGTGTTTGCTCCTTAACATAAGAACATAAGAATGGCACTACTGGGTCAGACTAATGGTCCGTCTAGCCCAGTATCCCATCTTCACAGACCCAGGTCACAGGCACCTGGCAAAAACCCAAATAGTAGCAGCATTCCATGCCACCGATCCAGGGCAAGCTGTGGCCTCTCCCATGTCTGTCTCAACAGCAGATTGTGGACTTTTCCTCCAGGAACTTGTCCAAACTTTTTCTAAAACCACCTATATTAACCACTCGTACCACATCCTCTGGCAACGCATTCCAGTGCTCAACTATTCTGAGTGGAAAAATATTCTCCTCTCGCTTCTAAAAGTATTACTCTAACTTCATCAAGTGTCCCCCTAGTCTTTGTAAATCTTGATGCAGGTTAAAAAAAAATAAATAAATAAATAAATTTTAAAATCGATCACTCAGGATTTTGTAGACTTCAATCATATCTTCCCTTAGCCGTCTCTTTTCCAAGCTGAAGAGCCCTGACCTCTTTAGTCCTTCCTATGCGAGGAGTTCCATCCCTATTATCATCACGGTCGCTCTTCTCTGAACTTTTTCTAGTGCCGCTATACCTTTTTTGAAATAAGGAGACCAAAACTGAACGCAATAATCCAGGTGAGGTCGCACCACTGAGCGATACAGAGGCATTCTAACATTCTTAGGGCTCCTTTCACAAAGGCGCGTTGGGGCCTCAACGCGAGAAATAGCGCGCGCTAGCCGCTACCGCCCCCTCTTGAGCAGGCGGTAGCTTTTCGGGTAGCACGCGCTAATCCGGTGTGCGCGCTAAAATCGCCAGGCGCCCTTAGTCTAGTTAACCATCCCTTTTCTAATCATTCCTAGCATCCTGTTTGCCTTTCCTGGCCGCCACGGCACGTAGGGCGTATCGTCTTCCATGACACCCGGATCCTTTTCTTGAGCGCTGACCCCCCCCCCCCAAGGTACTCCCTAGAATCCGATAACTATGATTTGGATTATTCTTCCCAAGTGTATCACTTTGCATTTGTCCACATTAAATTTCATCTGCCACTTGGGACACCCAAATCTTCCAACTGCAGAGCTTTTAAGATGAAGTTTAGGTTTATCTAATTACATTCTAGATATTTATCTGATTTCTTTATTTTTGTCAGCTTTCATCCGGGGTGGGGGATTTCATTTGGAGGGAAAGGTAGGGGGGGTGTAGAAAAGAATGGATTAGTTCATATGGAAATTTAATTTGGAGGAATGATATAAATTTGTATGAAATATTATTATTGTGATTCTTATTGTAATGAATATATTTCTGTACTGTCTCGTTGTATTTCTTACTTGATTCTTTCTTTTTTTTTTATAATTCTTTATTCATTTTCACAAATTACATTAAGTGTTAATATTTTCATTTACAGTAACAATAAATACATCACTTATAAACAATCATTGGTATATTACATATATTCTTATCCCTATCCCTCGCCCATCCCCCCCAACCATATACTCCATTATTGTATGATATATGTAATAATAAAATACCCCCTCCCTACCTCATAAACTAATAAACATAAGGGAAATAATTTTACTTAATCCTGACAATATTGTCATAAATTAAAAGGCGGAATACAGTTATCAGCTGAGCCCATCACCAGCTCTGTGCTTGGGTGACTGAGGAAGGGCAGAAGTGCATATGCCAAACCAGCTTCTCCCTTATATAACTTCCCTCCTCAGGCGTGAAAAGACATGGCTACAGCTCTGACGGGAAGCCCTGGGAGTGTCACTGCGTGCTGTGTTGGCCGCAAAACCCTGAATCCCTGCACCATTCTGGGACTCGGCACAAAATCATTTATATATCTGGCCCTGCCCTACCCACCCCTCATCTCTCTGCCTTCTCTAGGCATCGTTATCGACTCTTCTCTTTCCTTCCATGACCATCTCAACTCCTTGGTAAAAATCATGCTTTTTTTTTAACCTCCACGTGCTGAGGAAAGTGAGATCCTGCTTCCGCCAACAACATTTCGCCGTCCTTGTTCAATCTATCATCCTCTCCAGACTAGACTACTGCAACTCCATCTATTTAAATCTAACCCCCAAAAAAAGTCTCCATAGACTTCAGCGGATTCAGAACACTGCGGCCAAACTGATCTTCGCAAAACGCAAATTTGACCACGTTTCCCCACTTTTGTCCAAACTCCGCTGGCTCCCATTTTAAATGTGCCTGTCTAGCCTTTAAGATCCTACACGGCGTCCTCCCTCCCCTAATTCCACTATCTTGGAACTCTTCGAGTCCCGATACCACCAGGTCCACCCAAAAACTTAAACTATCCTTCACCTCGCTAAAAGGTATCCTCTATGCGGGGAAAATTAGGGAAATCTCTCTTCTTCAGAATCACAGGGCTTTGGAATAACCTCACTGCCCCACTACGGAATCTAGACTCCTTCCAACTATTCCGAAAGCACTTGAAAACTAGGCTATTCTCAAAAATGTAATGCTCTCTTCCCCCCTATACTCAACCTCCAACCCCATTATGCTGTTCCTTCCTTATATTAAGCTCTTGTAAACTGTGCCGAGCTCTATAATTGTGGAGAGGATGCGGTATATAAGGTTTAGTTTAGTTTAAAGGCAGTAGAGATCATATACAATGACCAATGTGTCAAGCAAAGATGTTACGCAGTATCCAACCCCTGGTACGAGCAATATACAGTATTCACTAGATTTAGGGCTCCTTTTACTAAGCTAGACGCTAACGCCAGCATTGAATCGGAACCGAACCCCTTTCTCACAGACTCTTTGATTAAGGGTCAGAAATTGCATCTTTCCCGGACACTGCATCCCTCTCGTGCATAAGGGAAGACCCTTCAGGGCAAGAATGCTGCTCCCCCAGTATCCACAGCCCTGGCCTGTCCAAGGAGCAGGAAAGTCTGAAAAATCAAAACCAGTTTCCCTGCACCCAAAACCACCACGGAATAAACCCAGTGGTTATTAGATTGTAAGCTCCTTCGAGCAGGGACTGTCTTCTTCGTGACTCGGTACAGCACTGCGTATGTCTGGCAGCGCTATAGAAATAATTCATAGTAGTATAACAGAGGAAAGGGGGTAGGGGGTTTCCCTTTGAGGTTGATGTAAGGCAGGGGTGTCCAATGTCGGTCCTCGAGGGCCGCAATCCAGTCGGGTTTTCAGGATTTCCCCAATGAATATGCATGAGATCTATTAGCATACAATGAAAGCAGTGCATGCAAATAGACCTCATGTATATTCATTGGGGAAATCCTGAAAATCCGACTGGACTGCGGCCCTCGAGGACCGACATTGGACACCCCTGATGTAAGGGTATTAGGTGCACCGAGGAAACTTTCAATCTAGTCTCCCTCACCTCAATTAACCTTCTGACTGCTCCCTCCCCCCCTCTCCAAGACTTAATAATTAAACTCAACAATTACAATAATCCCAATACCACTGCGCCCAGAATAATCCTGTAAACACAAAACTGGACATCATGGGACCCTTATTCAGTGAGATTGATCTGGGTACATGTCCCACTCACAGAGTCATAAAAACATAGAAGATGACGGCAGATAAGGGCCATAGCCCATCAGGTCTGCCCACTCTACTGACCCCCAAGTCTACTAACCTAGGGATCCCACTCCTGGTGACAGGTTCCCTTGGCTTAACCCTCTAAGGGATCCCACATGGGCATCCCATTTGCTCTTAAATTCTTGCACGCTGTTTGCCTCGATCACCTGCACCGGGAGCTCGTTCCAAGGATCAACCACTCTCTCGGTGATTTTCAGATAATGCTGCTTAAAACCCTGTCAAACCGCCTTTGCACTATCCAAGAAGTGCCAGGGTGGTCCGGAGCAGGGGCTGGACAAGCTGGGAGTTACCCAGTTAGCAGCAATATTCAGTCCACTATATCAATAAACTTACGACAGCGAAAAGGCTCTCCTCCAGAAAAAAGGAGGACGGATTGAGACATCCAGGTTTTACTTCCATTGAAAGCAATGGAAGTAAAACCCGGATGTCTCAATCCATCCTCCTTTTTCTGGAGCCACACGGTAAACCTACTGCTAACTTTATCTAGAGCGTTTCCGGGTACTGGACTAAATAAGAGCTGGCAGCCACATTACACTCAGAGCCCGTCTCCAGGTACAACCTGGCACCGAATATTCACAGCCAGCCAGGATTGTAAAAAGTGCTGGTCTCCACGGGCTGAATGAAGCATTGTTTTGTATACACACAAAATGAAAACAGCTTCCAAAAGCCATTTATCAGGGGCCCAGGCTATGTGAAAACTGCTCTGGCCTTATGGGTAAAAGGCATATTTATGGTTCTCAGGATCCACTGGTTTGCTTCGACGGTCCCTGCTCTTGGTCACCTGCACCCCTCGGAAGCTGCCATATTAGGGACCTAGTTTGACTAATGGTTACATCAACCCTATTTCCCATAAGAACATAGGAATAGCCTTATTGGGTCAGACCAGTGATCCACCAATGGTCCAGTATACCGTTCTCACGGTGGTCAATCCAGGACACTAGTACCTGGCCGAAACACCAAGAAGTAGCAACATTCCATGCAGTGGCTTCCCTCATATCTTTCTCATAGAAACATGATGGCAGATAAATAATAATAATAACTTTATTTTTCTATACCGCCATAGTCAAACTGACTTCTAGGCGGTTCACATAGAAAGAAGGCTGGACAATCAGCGAATTGCAAAATGCAAGAAGAAGGATGTTACATAGTAAATTGGAGAAGCATGAATATATGAGAGAAGAAAGATGATACATAATACATTGGGGTAGAAAGGGGGAAGAATACCTGAGAGAGGTCATCTGATTAAGCAAGGAGTTTGTCAAATAGAGCGGTTTTAATTGATTTTCGGAAAAGCACAGTTACTTACCGTAACAGGTGTTATCCAGGGACAGCAGGCAGATATTCTTAACGCATGGGTGACGTCACCGACAGAGCCCCGGTACGGACCTTTTTAACTAGAAAGTTCTAGTGGGCCGCCTGTCTGCCCATCCGCAATAACAGACTATGGGCTTTTCCTCCAGGAAATTGTCCAACCCCCTCTTAAAACCAGCTATGCTCTCCGCTCTTTCCACAACCTGTGGCAATGCGTTCCAGAGCTTAACTATTCTCTGAGTGAAAAAAATATCTCCTCCTATTGGTTTTAAAAGTATTTTCCTGTATCTTCATCACGTGTCCCCTAGTCTTTGTAATTTTTGACAGAGTGAAAAATCGATCCACTTGTACCCGTTCTATTCCACTCAGGATTTTGTAGACTTCAATCATAGCTCCCCTCAGCCGTCTCTTTTCCAAGCTGAAGAGCCCTAACCCTTGTAGGCTCTCCTCATATGAGAGGAGTTCCATCCCCTTTACCATCTTGGTCGCTATATCTTTTTTGAGATAAGGAGACCAGAATTGAGCGCAATACTCCAGATGAGGTCACACCTAGGAGCAATACAGGGGCATTATAATATTCTTAGTCTTGTTAACCATTCCTTTTTTAATAATTCTTAGCATTTTGTTTGCTTTTTTAGCTCGCTGCCACACATTGGGCGGACGGTTTCATCATATTGTCTACAATGACATCCAGATCCTTTTCTTGAGCGCTAATCCCCAAGGTGGACCCTTCCGGTAACTATGATTTGGGTTATTCTTTTCTTGCTTCCTTGTCCAGAGAAAGGTCCTTATGAGCCTTTCTACAGAAAATGGGGGGAGGGGAGGAACCACTCCAAACTGCGCTGGGTATCTGCACCTCATGAAGTTTGTAATACATTTCACAGATCTACCTCCTACATGGTGAAGAGTCAGAAATTCAACAGCCTTCAAAAATGAGGCTTGTAAGTTATGGCCAATGGCTTTCAGTAATGTCTCCTGGTTCATACACAACGGCGTGAAAGACAAAGGCGCGCCTGGACAATTGAGCGCAGCGCGGAGGTGCGTGCCGCTGAAAATTACAGTTTTTAGGAGCTCCGACGGGAGGGTTTTGTTGGGGAAACCCCCCCCCCCACTTTACTTAATAGACATCACGCCGGCGTTATGGGGGGTTGTAACCCTCCACATTTTACTGTAAACTTAACTTTTTCCCTAAAAACTTTTTCCCTAAAAACCCCCCACAACGCGGCGCGATGTCTATTAAGTAAAGTGGGGGGGTTCCCCCCACACACACCCCCGTCGGAGCCCTAAAAACAGTAATTTTGAGCGGCACGCACCTCCGCGCTGCGCTCAATTGTCTGGGCGCGCCTTTGTCCTGGCACGCTTTTGACCTGACACCATGTCTCCTTCTCACCCTTCTGCCTGTGAGGCAGGGCCCAGAATCGGACACCTGAGTGCCTACAGCTAGACGACACTTCAACTGGAAATTCAGGAGGAGCCGGTGGCAGAGCTTATGGCTTAACCGCAGAATAAGCGACAGCTACATATTAAAATACATTACAATCTAATCTAATCTTTATTTATGTGTCGCTCATACCTGTGCAACTCCAGAAACTACTAAAGCTAAAATGATTTGCCTAAAGTGGATATTTTTTTCTCAGCTGCACTATCCCAAGCAAAGTGTGTGTGGAGGGGGGGAGGACTTTGTCAGCCAAAATGGAGTTAAAGACCATTACGTGCGAGATTATAGACCATTCTGAAGCCATTCAAAATCAAGATGGAAATCTAGGGGTAAGTTCAACATAAGGAGAGCCATACTGGGTCAGACCAATGGTCCATCTAGCCCAGTATCCTGTTTCCACAGTGGCCAATACAGGTCACAAGTATCTGGAAAAAGCTCAAATAGTAGCAACAATCCATTCAGAATCCCAAAGAACAGCAAGATTCCGGAATTCCAAAGAGTATCAAGATTCTAGAACCCTAAATAGTAGCAACATTCCAGTCAGAATCCCAAAGAACAGCAAGATTCCGGAATTCCAAAGAGTATCAAGATTCTAGAACCCTAAATAGTAACAACATTCCATTCAGAATCCCAAAGAACAGCAAGATTCCGGAATTCCAAAGAGTATCAAGATTCTAGAACCCTAAATAGTAACAACATTCCATTCAGAATCCCAAAGAACAGCAAGATTCCGGAATTCCAAAGATTATCAAGATTCTAGAACCCTAAATAGTAGCAACATTCTATTCAGAATCCCAAAGAACAGCAAGATTCCGGAATTCCAAAGAGTATCAAGATTCTAGAACCCTAAATAGTAACAACATTCCATTCAGAATCCCAAAGAACAGCAAGATTCCGGAATTCCAAAGAGTATCAAGATTCTAGTACCCTAAATAGTAACAACATTCCATTCAGAATCCCAAAGAACAGCAAGATTCCGGAATTCCAAAGAGTATCAAGATTCTAGAACCCTAAATAGTAGCAACATTCCATTCAGAATCCCAAAGAACAGCAAGATTCCGGAATTCCAAAGAGTATCAAGATTCTAGAACCCTAAATAGTAGCAACATTCCATTCAGAATCTCAAAGAACAGCAAGATTCCGGAATTCCAAAGAGTATCAAGATTCTAGAACCCTAAATAGTAACAACATTCCATTCAGAATCCCAAAGAACAGCAAGATTCCGGAATTCCAAAGAGTATCAAGATTCTAGAACCCTAAATAGTAGCAACATTCCATTCAGAATCCCAAAGAACAGCAAGATTCCAGAATTCCAAAGAGCATCAAGATTCTAGAACCCTAAATAGTAACAACATTCCATTCAGAATCCCAAAGAACAGCAAGATTCCAGAATTCCAAAGAATATCAAGATTCTAGAACCCTAAATAGTAGCAACATTCCATTCAGAATCCCAAAGAACAGCAAGATTCCGGAATTCCAAAGAGTATCAAGATTCTAGTACCCTAAATAGTAACAACATTCCATTCAGAATCCCAAAGAACAGCAAGATTCCGGAATTCCAAAGAGTATCAAGATTCTAGAACCCTAAATAGTAGCAACATTCCATTCAGAATCCCAAAGAACAGCAAGATTCCGGAATTCCAAAGAGTATCAAGATTCTAGAACCCTAAATAGTAGCAACATTCCATTCAGAATCCCAAAGAACAGCAAGATTCCGGAATTCCAAAGAGTATCAAGATTCTAGAACCCTAAATAGTAACAACATTCCATTCAGAATCCCAAAGAACAGCAAGATTCCGGAATTCCAAAGAGTATCAAGATTCTAGAACCCTAAATAGTAGCAACATTCCATTCAGAATCCCAAAGAACAGCAAGATTCCAGAATTCCAAAGAGTATCAAGATTCTAGAACCCTAAATAGTAACAACATTCCATTCAGAATCCCAAAGAACAGCAAGATTCCAGAATTCCAAAGAATATCAAGATTCTAGAACCCTAAATAGTAGCAACATTCCATTCAGAATCCCAAAGAACAGCAAGATTCCGGAATTCCAAAGAGTATCAAGATTCTAGTACCCTAAATAGTAACAACATTCCATTCAGAATCCCAAAGAACAGCAAGATTCCGGAATTCCAAAGAGTATCAAGATTCTAGAACCCTAAATAGTGTAGCGTTCCATGTAGAATCTCCAAAAAGTAGCAAAATTCCAAGCTACTGATCCCAGGGCAGTGGCTTCCCCGTGTCTAGATTATGTGTCTCAGGTCAGGACCTAATCCCCCTGAAAGACACCCTACAGCTCCATTAAGTGGATTTTAGGACAAGCAGAAAGGAGGGGAAAAAACCCCCCACAGAGCCATAAAACTAACAAAATATTTAGAAAAGAAATCTGTTCTGTTCTGTTTCTGATGAGGTTCAGTTTATTCCATGCTATGTGTTTAAAATCTGTTTTTGCTTGTATTCAAAAAGTAATCGGGTGCTGTCATCCTAGCATGAGTGAGCCCCTCACCCCCAACCCGTTACCTCCAGGACTGAATATTCCATTATGTATGAAAGGGGACAGAAATGCCCACTTCAAAGACCAACAAGTCCTGAAGCACTCTCCCCTTCCGGAACCAGGCGGAAGAAAGCAAGACACAACAGCCAGGGGACTTGATAAACAAAAATATTTTTGGTTTTGCTTTAGTTCAGGGGTAGGCAATTCCGGTCCTCAAGAGTCGGAGCCAGGTCAGGTTTTCAGGATATCCACAATAAATATTGAGGCAGTGCATGCAAACCCATCTCATACATATTCATTGTGGCTATCCTGAAAACCTGACCTGGCTCCGGCTCTCGAGGACCGGTATTGCCTATCCCTGTCCTATGCAAGAGGCATCCAACAATTCAAACTCTCCCTATCTTCAGCGAAAGGAATCAAAGGAGTCAAGAATTTCAGTCAATCCTTGGTTTTCAAATTTTCTCAACTATGGATTGAACTTCCTCTTATTTTAAGGGTCCTTTTCAAGTTTTTTTTTATAAATCTTTAAAAACTATTTTATTTGCCAAACACTTTGGGAACTAGTCATATTAATATTTTCTGAATGTTACTTTTTTTTAAGTATTTTTTTAGTTCCTGTTAACTGAGTCGAGCTCCGTTCTGGCAGAAGACCCGGTATACAAAGCTTATGGCTCAGTTTACAAAGGTGCGTTAGGGCCTTAAAGCCCGGAATAGCGCGTGCTAAATTGCTGCGCACGCTAGCCGCTACCGCCTCCTGGTAAGCAGGCGGTAATTTTTCGGCTAGCACGCGCTAATCCGGTGCGTGAGCTAAAAACACTAGCGCATCTTTATAAAAGGAGTTTTAGTTTAGTTGTAGGTCAGATAAGTTTTTTGCTCCTTCCATGCAACTAGGCCACACTCTTTCTGAATCGCTTACAGTGATGTGCTCATCTCGTAGCACTATACCAATGAGACATTCTAGGTGTAGTGATGGCAAAAAAAAACATCCGACTGGTTATTTACTCTCTAACCTACTGAATAGAGATAAAAGAATGGTTCATAGACAACGGCGCGAAAGACAAAGGCGCGCCCGGACAATTGAGCGCAGCGCGGAGGCGCGCGCCGCTCTAAATTACTGTTTTTAGGGCTCCGACGGGGGGGCGTGGGGGGGGAACCCCCCCACTTTACTTAATAGATATTGCGCCGGCATTATGGGGGGTTTGGGGGGTTGTAACCCTCCACATTTTACTGTAAACTTAACTTTTTCCCTAAAAACAGGGAAAAAGTGAAGTTTTCAGTAAAATGTGGGGGGTTACAACCCCCCAAACCCCCCACAACGCCCCCACAACGCACGCCTCCCCGTCGGAGCCCTAAAAACAGTAATTTAGAGCAGCGCGCGCCTCCGCGCTGCGCTCAATTGTCTGGGCGCGCCTTTGTCCCGGCGCGCTTTTGACCTGACACCAAAAGAATTCCCCGTGTGCTGGGTGAATATTAATCAAACACAGAAATGGAGAACATGAAAGTCAACAACACGGTAAACGCCATCCGGCCCGGTCAGTCTGCCCATCCTGCCGCGGTGGCACGGGCCTGGCATTCCCTTTGCCTCTTTGCTCTTATCCCGACCCTTTACCCCAGTTCCGTTATTGTTTTTAAATCGACCGTCTCCACTCGGATCGTCAAGTCATGCATTCGGCCGCCTAGCCCTTGGCGGTCTCGCATCACAACTTTCCGCGTCTTCGCTTTTGTTCAAAAGCAACGGTAGCAGCGATGGAATACACAGGGCCAGGGGGAGAAGCCTGAACACAGGTAAAATGTGGGGCCAGAGCGTTCCTGCTCTCAAGGAGGCAGGTAGATGTGTTCCTAATGCATCTCATTTGGAATGACAAGAACAGAAAAATTGCCTTAGTGGGGGGGTGTCAGGGACAAAGGCGCGAGCAGACAATTGAGCGCAGTGCGGAGGATCGCGCCGCAGCAAATTACTGTTTTTAGGGCTCCGACGGGGGGGCGTGGGGGGGAACCCCCCACTTTACTTAATAGAGATCGAGCCGCGTTGTGGGGCCATTGTGGGGGGGTTGTAACCCCCCACATTTTACTGAAAACTTCACTTTTTCCCTGTTTTTAGGGAAAAAGTTAAGTTTACAGTAAAATGTGGACGGTTACAACCCCCCAAACCCCCCACAACGCTGGCGCGATCTCTATTAAGTAAATTGGGGGGGCTCCCCAACAAAACCCCCCGTCGGATCCCCTAAAAACTGTAATTTTCTTCGGCGCGCGCCTCTGTCTTGCGCTCAGTTGTCGGCGCGCGCCTTGTCTTTCGCGGGGTTGTCTATGAACCCTTAGTGGGTCAGACCAACGGTCCATCAAGCCCAGTAGCTCATTCTCACAGTGGCCAATTCAGGTCCCTAGTACCTGGCCAAAACCCAAAAAGTAGCAACATTCCATACAAAATCCCAAAGAGCAACAAGATTCCGGAACCCCCAAGCAGCCGTCATGCCAGCGTTGGCTCGTCCTCCGTCACCTTCCTAGGCGCAGGTCCAGAAAGCGACGTCAGAGGAAGAGCCGACGCTAGTTTGGGGTTAGGGTTAGGGGTTGCTGCTCGTGCCAGGAACGTTACAGCGTTACAGGGGAAGAGAAGCGGCATGCACGTGCAGCAGTGGGAGGGCAGAGAGTAGAATGGGTGCCAGTGCCCTCACCAAGATGGTGCCCATGGTGGACCGCCCCCCTCTCCCCAAACCACTGGCTGTATTGGGCACTCTTGCACGATCTGCGTCCCGTCTATGTCGATTTGGTTTAGGACGGGCTGAGGAGGACTTTGATGGAAAACTCCAGTGACAAGATGGTTAGGATAGGCTGGAGTGGGCTTTGAGGCAGCTGGTTTTAAGAAAGGTTTGGACAAGTTCCTGGAGGAAAAGTCCATATTGAGAAAGGACATGGGGAAGCCACTGCTTGCCCTGGATCGGTAGCATGGAATGTTGCTACTCCTTGGGGTTCCGGAATCTTTTGTTACTCTTTGGGATTCTGGAATGTTGCTACTCCTTGGGTTTTGGCCAGGTACTAGTGACCTGGATTGGCCACCGTGAGAACAGGCTACTGGGCTTGATGGACCATTGGTCTGACCCAGTAAGGTTGTTCTTATGTGAGCAATAAAGCCATTGTGACATCACTGATGAGGTTGGCTTTGAGGCACTGTGGAATGAGGCATTATGACATCACAATCTCAGCTCTGGAATGTTGCTCTCATTGGGGCTCCGGAATCTTACTATTCTTTGGGATTCTGGAATGTTGCTACTCCTTGGGTTTTGGCCAGGTACTAGTGACCTGGATTGGCCACCGTGAGAACGAGCTACTGGGCTTAATGGTCCATTGGTCTGACCCAATAAGGCTATTCTTATGTTAAACCTAAAGACGTGTATGGCCCAGCAATACTAAAGAAAAAAAGACAATATAACAATGAATGTTTAATGCATGTGACTATTGGGCAGAATGGATGGACTGCTCAGGTCTTTTATCTGTTGTCTTTTACTATGTTACAACGTTTAGGCCACGCTACTTCTCTGCCTATGATGCGCTGCCCAAGCAACACAGTGACACTTCAGTTCACACTGGCACAAATCCAAGATTGACTCTGGGTCAGTTGTTTCCGATCCTTTCCAACCCTCTAAGGCAGGGGATCTCAAAGTCCCTCTTTGAGGGCCGCAATCCAGTCGGGTTTTCAGGATTTCCCCCATGAATATGCATTGAAAGCAGTGCATGCACACAGATCTCATGCATATTGGGGAAATCCTGAAAACCCGACTGGACTGCGGCCCTCAAGGAAGGGCTTTGAGAGCCCTGTTCTAAGGGGTCAAATCTAGATGTCTGCATTAGACACCAGGAATCCAGCGTTAGTGGTAGAGACAGCTGAGAGGGGAAGAACCTAGAGAACACCTCAAGGAAGAGAAAGAAAATCATTCAAACAGGTGAAGTTGGGTCATCAGTCACTTCCTTGCCCTAAATAATGAACCAACCTTGAAATATTAGATCTGCAACTTAGCACCACTGAATGCAGAGTGAAAGTAAGTCACCGGCTCGTAGGGGGAAAGAAATTTTTTAAATGTCAAAAGAGTAAAACTAAGCATTGTTGGAGGAAAGGCGGGAGAAGGGGGGGCATGATAGAGACTTTACTTAAAATTGGTTTTTCAAAGGATATATCCACCACTTGGCTTATAACATTTTTTGCTGCAAGTTATTTATCTATTTAGATTGTTATTGTTAGTATTGTTTCTAGAGAGACATTTAAATACCTGCGTAATGTAAATGCGCACGAGTCGCTCTTTCATTCAAAAGGAAGCTGTGGAATGAGAGGGCGTAGGATGAAGTTAAAAGGTGTTAAGACTCCGGCATAATCTGAGGAAATACTTTTTTAGGGAAAGGGTGGTAGATGCATGAAACAGTCTCCCAGAAGAGGTGGTGGAGAGGGTCTGGGACAGGCATGTGGGATCTCTCAAAGAGAGAAAGAGGTAATGGTTATTGCGGATGGGCAGACTAGATGGGCCATTTGGCCTTTATCTGCCATCATGTTACTGTGTTTCTATAACCATAAAGTTCTATGACATCACAATGCAGGTGTAAAGAGCCTTAGCCAATAGGAAGAGGACATGCAAATGTTAAGAGCCTTAGCCAATAGGGAGAGGAGGAGATAGCGGATGGGGAGACTGGATGGGCCATTTGGCCTTTATCTGCCATCATGTTACTGTGTTTCTATAACCATAAAGTTCTATGACATCACAATGCAGGTGTAAAGAGCCTTAGCCAATAGGAAGAAGAGGTGTAAATATTAAGAGCCTTAGCCAATAGGGAGAGGAGGAGATAGTGGATGTTGTAGATGGGCAGACTAGATGGGCCATTTGGCCTTTATCTGCCATTACGCTTCTATGTTTCTATGTTGGAAACGTCCTCTATGGACACCCCTAGATAGATCAGAAGATGGGAACTTCACCGTAAGCTTTCAGAATATCCCAGCAGACAGCAGCAGTGGTATAATGAGAGCAGTTGGCACCTTGAGCGGTAGCGCACCCCTGCCCTCTTCTCCGCCCCTCCCCTGCCCCCTTTCCTTCCTCTCCGTGCCTCTAACTGTTTGCCGGTGCGAGCAGCAGCTCCGACCTGCTGCTCACGTCAGCCTTGGCTCTCCCTTTCATGTCACTTCCTGGTTCTGTGACAGGGAGGGAGAGCCGAGGCTGGCGCAAACAGCAGGTCGGAGCTGCTGCTCGCACCGGCAAACAGTTAAAGGCATGGGAGGGGGAAGGGAAGGCATGCGAACGGCAGGAAAAGCAAGGGGGCAAACCCAGCAAGACGGCGCCCATGGTGGTCCACCTCCCCTGCCCCTCCTTACGATGCCACTGGACCGCAGCAGATAAAGAGCAATATGCTCCATCTGGCTTGGCCCAAGGGTAAATGCACAGGCAAAGTCCCTTCTGCACCCCACAAAAACTCTCCATCCTCCCCCAAACCCTCTTTCTACCACTAGTCGGTCTCCGCACCCATCCTGAGCATGCCTAAAATCTATCAAAGCAATGCTTCTACCACTTCAGCTAATAGGGCCGCGTCAGCCCCTGCCAACTTCAGTCCGAACTAGGGCTGTACTGAATATTTTTTATTTGATTCACGTTCGCCCAAACAGCGATGTAAATTCAAATTTGAATAAGCCTTGGCTCTATTGTGCTAAATCCTGGGAATATAAAGCACAGTTATTTACCGTAACAGGTGTTATCCAGGGACAGCAGGCAGCCATTCTCACATTCTGACGTCATCGACGGAGCCCTGATGCGGACGCCTCACAAGCAGACTTGCTTGAAGAAACTCGAAGTTTCGAGTCGCCCGCACCGTGCATTCTGATGAGGCTCGAGGTGGAAGCAGTAGGCGCAGAAGGGGCCCTCGGCAGGAGTCGAGGCCGAAGAAGCCTTCGAAGTCGAGGGATCTCCATCTCGAAGAGCTTGTCCACCAAAATATGACGACGCTTCAAAGCACGAGGCTGAAGTGTTTGGCAAGGTAGGCACGACCTAGGATGATGTTTCGGCCCAAGGCACTTGAGGCAGCGTCCGTGAGGGTCCGTAAGAGAGATCGCGCGCTGACACTTGCTACACCTCTTGAAGCCCGTGGCAGGCCGGGACATAGAAGGAAAAATAGCCGCCACAAGATCGAAGCCCTCGGGCTGCGGCCGAGCGGCCTGTCCCGAAAAACGAACGGAATAAGAAATTTTTTTTTTTTTTAACTAAAAATAAAAGAAATAAAATAAGAACAGCGATTCGTGAGGAAAAAAATACAAACCGCGGTTCAGAGAAGGCACAAAGTGAACGAAGTTAAACGCAGAGAGTCAAAGACGGCCTTCTCGGCTCCGCAGAAAGCTGAGAACTGAGGAGACGCACTCTGCGCTGGGCGGGAAGGCACTCGCGCACGCGCGGTGCGGGCGACTCGAAACTTCGAGTTTCTTCAAGCAAGTCTGCTTGCGAGGCGTCCGCGTCCGGGCTCCGTCGATGACGTCACCCATATGTGAGAACAGCTGCCTGCTTGTCCTGGGATAAACACTGGATCCCCAATTTCACGCTGATTCTTTTATTATTTCTTATGTGAAAGCTCGACGCCCATTACTCATATTTGGCCGAGTAAAATAATTTCAAAATTTGCATTCAGCCGAATAGCGAAATACGGTATTTAATACCGCTCTAGTTTGCAGCCTCAAAATCAGTACAAAGAGTCTTGAAAAACGTACGTATAAGACGGCAAAAAGCCAACCAAACCCCGCTCCAGTCCAAAGACTGTTTTCCTAACGACGTCAGCCCAAATGCATTCCAAGGTAGATTAGGAATAAGGCCTGGATTCTTCAAACAGCGTCTAACTCGGAGGTGCCGTTCAACGTGCTTTTTCAATCCCTGGCTCGGCGCAAAATATAGAATCGCGCTGAGTGGTGCCTAAGCGGTCTTGGGTACCGGCGTTGAATCCTTCGGCGCACTGCCCATTAGGTCTGGATTTTCACGACCTAAATCAGGGGTGTCAAGCTCAATCACATAAGGGGTCGAAATCTAAACCTTAGGCTAAGTCGCGGGCCAAATTTTTTAATTAAGATACTTAGGGCTCCTTTTATTAAGGTACGCTTATTTAATGCGCGCTAAATGCGCACCTTAATAAAAGGACCCTTTAGGGTTCCTTTTACTAAGCTGCGTTAGGGCATTAACGCGCGGAATAGAGCCCGCTGAATTTCCCCGCGCACTAGACCTTAACACCAGCATTGAGCTGGCGTTAGTTCTAGCCGCGTAGCGCGCGGTAATATCCTGCGTGCGCTAAAAACACTAGCGCACCTTAGTAAAAGGAGCCCTTAGTCTTCGTCGAAGTCTAGGGTTGCAACCTCCCCAACCCCACGCCGGCTCTGTGATGTAAACAAAATAAACAAAAAAGACTTTTCCTCTCTCTTTTAGGTCCTAGTTCACGCTTGCTGTCGAACACCAGCTCTGGCAGGATACACATTTCAAATGTGACATATTGTAATCACAAAACAGAAAATAAAATGATTTTTTTTTTCTACCTTTTGTTGTCTGGTCATTATTCAAATCATATTGTGGTCCCAAGCTCTGGTTCTCTTCTGATAACTCGCTTGCCAGGGTCTCCTTTTTTCTTCTTCCCTTCCGTTTCCCTTCCCTCCCCCGGAGGTCTGGCATCTTTCCTTCTGTCCCTCTGTTCCTTCCCTCCCCTCCATCCCGGCTTCCCGGTCTCACATTAAAGCAGCCTGCAGGGGATCACCGGTAGCGATCCTAGCAGGCTTCCATCGGCCTCCGCAGCACATTCCCTCTGCCGCAGTCCCGCCCCTCCTCCGACGTACTGCACCGCAGCAAAGGATCGCAATAGCCGACCGGCGATCCTCCGCAGGCTGCTTTCATGTGAGAGCGGGAAGCCACGGGAACCTACGGCCGATGCGGCGCTTGTGCTGGCGGGCCAGCTTAAGTGCAAATTGGAAACCGTCTGGCGGGTCAAATTTTATTAAACCGCGGGCCAGAGTTTGACATGTCTGGCCTAAACGAAGGAGCCTCAGTCAAACCACATCCGAAATCTGCCCCAGTGGAATAGTAAGGTGGAGGGGGGTGGGCTGGCCCGAGCAGGCACCTCTCCTCCTTCTCCCCCTCCCCCCCACACACACATACCTCTAGCTCGAGCAGCAGCTCCAACCTTAAGAATAGAAGCGGGACAGAAAATTTTAAAATAAATACATAAACCTGCTGCTTGCGTCAGTCTCTGTACTGCCTATTCTCATCCGATGTCTTGCAACACCTAAGGAAATCACGCCCACTCTCCACCCCCCCAACCACGTCTACTTTTCAAATAGGCCTAATCCAAGCCCGGGTTTCAACCTCCTTGTCCGACATCGCTATCTGGAGGCGCAACGCTGTCCCCGATGTCCCTGCGTGATTGGCGCCACAATCGGCAGCCGCTTTTAAGGCAGCCACCGACAACGGCACTGGTCACAGAATTCGGGCCCGTCATATTCCTATTTATTCGCTGGGATTAATAAACCGCTTTTTCATGAAGAGATTCTTCCAAAGCATTTTGAAATACGCTGAATAGTAAATCGGGTATCGAGCCGCAGAAGACTGTCCCCAAAGCCCCTGCGGAGAGTCGGGCCAACCTCTCCTTCCTCACCGACGCCGAAGAAGCTACAGCTGGGGCCGTCGGGGCCTCCCCCACCGCGCCCAATACACCCGGGCCCCGCTTCCTCTTGCGCTCTGAGCACTCACGATTGGCTGAAGGGTGTCGTGCCGGTGCTGCAGGTTCAGGGGGTTGCTTTTGTTGGAGAGGTGTGCGGGGGGCAGACACCTTTGTTCGGGGGGGGGGAAGACATAAGGGGGCCATGGAAAGACAGTCAGGGAGAGGGAAAGGGGACTACTTTGGGGGGGAGAGGTGTGCTGGGGGGCAGACAGCTTTGCTCTGCGGGAGAAGACAGAAGGGGGCCATGGAGAGACAGTCAGGGAGAGGGAAAGGGGGCTGCTTTGGAGGGAGGGGTGTGCTGGGGGGCAGACAGCTTTGATCTGGGGGGGAAGACAGAAAGGGGCCATGGAGAGACAGTCAGGGAGAGGGAAAGGGGCTGCTTTGGAGGGAGGGGTGTGCTGGGGGGCAGACAATTTTGATTGGAGGGGGAAGACAGAAGGGAGCCATGGAGAGACAGTCAGGGAGAGGGAAAGGGGGCTGCTTTGGGGGAAGGGGTATGCTGGGGGCATACAGCTTTGCTCTGAGGGGGGCGGGGGAATGACCCAAGGATACAGACAGAAAGAATGACACACAGGGGGCCAGAGAGACAGACAGAAAGGAAGACAGACAGCCAGCATCCAAGGAGAGACAGCCAGTGTCCAAGGAGAGAGAAACAAATAAACATAGACAGACAGACAGCAGCCAAGGGGAGAGAAAGAAAGACAGACACACACATCTATTCTAGCACCCGTTAATGTAACGGGCTTAAAGACTAGTTCTTAAATAATGGCCCGGCAGACTCACAATGTACCGTGTTTCCCTGAAAATAAGACCTACCCCCAAAATAAGCCCTAGTTAGATCATCCCCGAAGCCCCTTGCTCCCCCATCCCCCTGTGCAGCATCTTTCCATCTCTCCCTTCCATCCGAACCCCGCCAACCCTCCCACCGCGAGACTGACATACCTCCCTCCAAACAGCAGCATCGGCAGCACTCTAACAGGCTGCTTCTCAGTCTTCTCCCGCCAGGTCCTACCCTCTGCCACATCACTGATGATGTCATCAGCAACGCGGCACAGGAAAGGTCCCGGTGGGAGAAGACCGCAAAGCAGCCTGTTCAGAGTGCTACCGATGCTGCTGTTTGGCGGGAGGTATGTTGGCTTCACGGTGGGAGGGTCGGCGTGGTTCTACTGCGTGGAGGGGATGGGAAGGAGGGAGGGACAGAAAGATGCTGTGCAATGGTTCTGCTGCACGATGGGAGGGAGGGATAGAAAGATGCTACTCAAGGGTTCTGCTACACGGGGGGATGGGAGGGAGGGAGGGATAGAAAGATGCTACTCAAGGGTTCTACTTCACGGGGGGATGGGAGGGAAGGCACAAGGGAGGGGAGGAAAGATGCTGCACATGTGAGGAAGAGAAAGGAAAGAATTGGGGTGGAGGAGAGGAAGGGAGAGATGATCATTGTATATGAAAAGAATAAGACCTACCCCGAAAATAAGCCCTAGCGTGTTTTTTGGACCCAAAATTAATATGAGACACTGTCTTATTTTCGGGGAAACATAGTAACTATGGGCCAATGAAAGGTTAAGTGTTTTGTCCAGATTCACAAAGAGCAGGCTGGGATCAAACTCTCAACCTCAGTATGCCGAGACATCAGCTCTAACCACTCTAACCACTCCTCTACTCCTATTGGTGCCATTACCATTTAGTGCGTGCTAACCGTTAATGCCCCTTAATCAATCCTCCCCTAAGTGATGCATTGACGTGGGCATCTTGTTACCGAATTTTCCTTAAATTACGTGCTACTCCGAGCGCCGCACTTTCACAACCCCTCCCAAATTATTTCTTACCTCTGTCTATGCTCTTGTCGTCAAAAGCAGCAGCCTCTCCCTTTAGTTTCTTTTCGTTAATTCCTTTCATGTGGTCCCAGTCTGCCTGTGTGAATCTGCAGCCCTCGGGGTCTTTGGCGACGGTGTGGCCCTCGCGTTCTTTCATCTCCAGCTCGGAAAAGCGCATCATGGCACGCTAGAGAGAGAGCAGACATGAAATCTCCTGGCGGGAAAAGCCTCTTGGTCTTTCTTCCTTGCCTACTCTAAAGAAAAAAAACATTTCCAAAGGCACTCTGTTCCAAACCCAGCACGGGTCGCAAGATTATTAACTTGTCACAGCGGTAAAGTAGCAAAAAAAAAATCTATTCAAAACACACAGACTTTTAAGCATCTGAATGCAGAGCGCTACCGGGTCTTGCCTACTTAAACACACACAAACGATGCAATGTGCTCTGGAAATAAAAGGAAAAAAAAACAATAAAACAACACAAAAAAAAAAAAACAAAAAAACAGAACTGCACAAGGAATTTGAAAGATTATGGCCCAGAGCCTTCCTTTGGCGGACTTGGGAATTAAATTATACTCAAAAGCTTTATACAAGTTGCTAGTAATAAAAATGTGAAGAACTGACCTCGCCGTGAGCAGGAGAGAGATTTAAAATACTGTCCTCTTGTAATCCTTCCATCTATGTAATTAAAATGGGCACTCAATGGATCATTTGAGATCATTTGCATCCAGTTTTATCAGCAAAAACCACTTTTTTTTTTTTTTTTCTTAACAGTACAATACAATTTGGTTTGACTTGACTACAAATAATATAACAGCTTCTAGGAAAGTCTTATTATTTATCATAGCACCTCTGATGCATCTTGCCTTTTATAAAACACTTCAGTAATGACATCTACAGCATCCTACATCACTTAACAGAAGACAAATCCCATCCAGTTTGCTGTCACTGCACTTTTCCGTCACAGCTCGCTATGGCACCCACCGGCGGTTCTGCGTTTACAGAACACGGTTAACAGAAGGGTGAGATGCCATGTTGTGGCCACTTTTTTTTTTTTTTAAGTACCATTTTAATCCCAAATTTCCACTTGCAGTATTATTTTCCCCAAGGGCTGCATCTTTTAAAGGTTTGCGCCCAGACAGTGCCAGTTGAAAACAGGGAGATTTTAATTATTTATTTTTAGCCGATACATCTGGGACAAAGTTTTGCATCACTGCAAAACTAACACAAATATTTTAATGAAACCAGCTCCGAAGTTTCTCTTGGAGCGTTTGCTTTGCTTCCTTCACACCCCCTCTCCCCTTCCCTCCCCCAAACTTATAGGCACGGATTACACACAGGCACGCTCACCTGCAGCGCCCGCTGCTCCCGGCTCAGCTGGCTGGAATCCGCATACAGCTCCGTCGTGACACACTTGAACTGATCGCCCACGAAGCCAGCAGAGTTGGCGATGCGCTTGGCCAGCTTAGACGAGCGGCTCTTTGGAAACTTTCCATGCAGCAGGTTTAGGTCTTCAGCTCGGTCCCTGGGCAGCAAATCACCACTCTCGGAGCTTCCGAGGCGGAAGTGCAAGCTGTCCTCCGGGGCTTTAGGGAACGGCAGGGCTGGAGCAGTATGGCCCGGGCCTGGCTCCTGGAGGGCCGAGCTGTCCACCCTGACACTAGGAGCTTCAGGAAGCTCAGCCTTGGGCCAGCAGTCCTCTTCCCTGTGGGGCTTTGCGAGTTCCCATTGGTCGTTCTTGCCGACACTTTTGCTTTGGTGTGGTTTCAGGGCTCTGTCGGTTGTCATGCCCTCGAAATTGAGTTTAGGGCTGGACTCCAGCAGCCTGTTCCTCGCTGCAGGCTCTTCGTAACGGAGTCTCTCCTGCGACCGGGATCTCCTCTCCGACTTCTCATCTTTACCAACATCCAGTGCTACAGTAGGTAATATGGGATAGACCATGCCCAAGGCATCGTGGTACGATGTCATATAATCCCCTCTGGTCGGCAGCCCGTAAGGAATGCCGGGTTTTGGAGCCAGGGGGCCCGGAAAGAGACTGCCATTGGGAAGCAAGGCCGGATGCGGATACACAGGTCCTTTGCCATGCAAGGACAGGTGGCTGAAAGCCAGCGGTTCGGGCATGGCGTAGGGCAGGAAACTCCGAGGATAGTGCAGGGTCGGCGATCGGAAGGTCTCCGCATGTGGCAGGAAGAGGGAGGTAGGCAGGAGGCCGTTCTCACTGGTTTTAAAAGCCGAATCTGTAGGGCTGGCCTTAGTCCCTTTGCTGCCGTGCCTGGTAGCCGTGGCTGGGCCCGTGGGCTGGATGACGGACGTACCGCTCTCTGCCGAGCTCTGGCTCACCTTGAAGCTCTCCGGGTTCGAGTTAGGAGCAGGAGAAGCAGAGGCCGGGCGGCCAGTGCTCGAAACCGGCCCCACCTTATTGCCGACTGCTCCGTCTGTATTTCCCATCCTGGGGCACGAGGAGCTCCTCTGCTGTGGTACCACCCGATGCAGGGCTTTATTCTTCAGTGGCACCATTTTGCTGTCCTCGCTTATAGCAGGGCCGGGAACAACCCAGGAAGAGGACACCGTGCTAATAATTTCAGGTCTATAGATGACAGAGCCGTTCCCCAACGGTGATACAACTTCCTTCCGTGCATCCCTTCCGGGTGCAGCCAGAGCACTTCCAGACCTGCTCTGGACCAGTTTACTCATAGTGTCCAACTTCAGCGTCTCTCCGTCTGTAACTTTTGAGGATAAGTCCAGAGGCTTGTCTGGAACGTCTTTGGACGGTGTCTGCTTTTCCAGTACAGGAGGCGACCTGTCGTCTTTCCGCTCCTGAGCTGGTTTTCGCAGGTGCGTCAACACGGGTTGAGGATTTTCACCTCCATCGTGTAATTTGGGAAATTTGCCACCAGATATTCTTGTGTTAGGAAAGTCACTATTCAAGCTCATGTACGGCACTGAGAGGGTAACAGGGGGAGGAGGCGGCGGCGACCCCGACGCCGACATCCTGGGAAAGTGTTTGTGAAAATCCGAGTAGGTGTCTCCAATCGGAGTGGACAAATGATCCCGAAGAGAGGATCTGGGCGAATGGGGGAGCAGGAGAGCCGGGTCCGTCGAAATATTACTCGGTGGCTTGGCGCAGGAGCCTCGGGGCTGTTTGCTGTTCTGGAGATGTGGGTAGGTGTGTGGGTCTATCGGATTTCCGTGGCCAACGCCCATCTTCCAGGCCAAGTTCTTGTCTGCACAGTGAACCAGAGAAGGAAGTGCTGGAGCACTCGATATCCTCATCGGCGTGGCCAACGGCGAGACGATGTGAGGTGCAACGTAGTGGGGGGGCACATACAGCAAACCATCCCCACTGGTGCACACAGATGAATAAGCCAGGTGTTGTGGCAAAGTGTAGGACTGCTGAGGTAGCAATGGTTTATATATGTTCATAGAGTACTTAGTCGGTGACTCAATAAAAGGGTATATGGCTGGTGCTGCTCCCTCCATAAAGGGATGCATCCAGGGAAGTCGCAGGTAAGTAGCACCGTTGACGTTAAGTGAGTTTTGCTTATCACTTAAACTTCTGTCCAAGCCAAGTGCGTCGCCTGAAGGAACAGAGGGTTTCTGTATTGCAGCGGGAGGTTTATAGATGGTGCTGAAGCCATTCAGCGCCTTTCCTGTGATAGGGGAACCGTCCATCGGCTCCGCGGGATTGGGTTTGAACTGTATATCTGGATTCCTCTCGGGAGTAAACCCCAGGCCGGTCATGGGGTTTGCGGCCTCTCGTCCTTTTTCTGAGCTGAGGCTGCACAGACTGGAGTAGACGATGTTGCTTGGAACCGAGATCCCTTCTCGCAGAAGGCCGGTGCTGTCCATGCTCAGAGCTGCAAGGCTGTCCATCTGATGTGCCGTCGCTGCATCCACCTGCATAGAAGGAGACAGGGGTTTTTGTTTTTAGCTGTTACTGCTACAAAATAAAAGATTGGTATAACAAACAGTATACTTGGTTTTAATTAGACCACCACCAAAGCCATATCCCATAAGGGAAGAGGAGAGAAGACCTGTGAAATCATGGTGGCTGTTTCAGAAGCATCTCCATGCGTAAACAGTGGTTTTATAAGCGTGGGTCACACGCGTGTAAAATGGCGATGCCAGAAGCCGTTATTTACGTATGGAGATCCATATCATGCAGGGAGACATGGTGGAGTCGTGGTCTGTATGTGGTTCAGGCAGGCCAAAACTCAATGAGGTCCAGGGCCGGATTTTCCTATAGGCTAACTAGGCTTCAGCCTAGGGCCTCAAGATCAAGAGGGGCCTACATTCAAATTGTTAGCAAAATTAAAATTACACCATTCTAAAAACAGTGAACACTAAAACACTGAACCGAAAATAAGGAGAAATTCTACGCTTCGGGATCGGAACCGGCTCCGGCCGCAACGGGGCGCCGACTCGGCTTCTCCCTTTCTTTTTCTCGCCCTGGGAGGAGGATCGGGGAGGGAAAGATGTCAGTCCGGAAACAGCTGGGCAAAGCTCAGCCCCGCAGGGAGAGAGGCAAAATGTGGATCCGTCAGGACAGTGCGGCCCAGACTGGCATCGGGGGGGTGGGGGGTTTCAGTGGACGGGGGATGGGAGGCAGGCAGGCTGGCATCGGAGGGGGTTTAATGGAAGGCAGGCAGGCAAGATGGCATGGGGGGTGTTCAATGGAAGGGGGATGGGAGGCAGGCGGGCATCGGAGGGGGGATGAGGTGAGGAAGGACGTACTGGGGGCACTATGGACATAGGAAGGGGCAATGTTGTGTGTTATGTTTGATTAGTTATTGTTACAAGTACTATATATGGTGCTGAGAATAAATGTCCAAATAAGTGTTCTCGACTTTTTTTTATTTGTTATCCGTGTCACATTTTTATAAAGGTTAGTACCAATAACAACATGTTTCATTTAACATATTGATATATATCACAGTAATGATGTATTTTATTATCTCTCATGTAATTTACAAACTTAAAAATGGGAGGTGAAAGGGCCTCATAAGTGAAATAGCCTAGGGCCTCTTTTCATCTAAATCCGGCCCTGATGGGGTCCCTTTACCAAACCACAGTAAAAAGTGGCTGAAGGGCGTCCCTAAGTGGTTCATTCCCAGGGTAAAAACTGCCAATTTTTCTATTTTCTCCCCTTAACGGCCACACACTATTTTTCCCGATGGTGCGTGGTCATTATAATGTGCACGAGTCCGTACTGCCACCCATTATGTAGGTGGTAAGGTTCACATGCCTATCATACACTAATCAGTTAGCGCGTGGCACGGTAGACGTGCTAATTGATTGGTGCAAAACACCCTCACCCCCGATCAGCCCCCAACGCTAAAAAATACATTTTATTTTTCAGTGCGTGGGTAATGCGCACACACGCAAAAGTTACCATGAGACACCTGAGCATAACTTGCAGGACGCCTTTTTGATTGCATGCGTTAGAGCTTATTGCAGAAGAGTTAAAGGGCCCCTTAAGAACGTATCCCCTTCTTACAACAGGAACGCGTGAACACAAGAAAAAAAAAAATGTCCCCATTGTGTTTTAAAAACTGCATGTTTCAACCAAAGCTTTACCTGATGAATTAAACAGCTAATTCTCCTTAAACCCCTTTATTTCCACCCTCTGAAGATCCATCAACCCCAGTCACCTGTTCCCAGCATAAGTAACTGGGCAAGATCCCAAAAAGTAAAGTAGATTTTATGCTGTTTATCCTAGGAATAAGCACTAGATTTTTACAAGTCCTTCTTAATAATGGCTTACGGACTTTTCTTTTAGGGAATTATCCAAACTTTTTTAAAACCCTGCTAAGTTAACTGTTGGGGTTTTTTTTCACCACATTCTCTGGCAATTCCAGAGTTTAATTGCACGTTGAGTGAAGAAATATTTTCTCTGCTTTGTTTTAAATCAGTAATTGCATGCCCCCTAGTCCTAGCATTTTTGGAAAGGATAAACAAGCGGTTCACATCTTCCCATTCCACTCAGTATTTTACAGACCTCTTATCATATCAACCCTGAGCCTTCTCTTCTCCAGGCTAAAGAGCCCTAGCCGCTTCGGCCTTTCCTCATAGGGAAGTCGTTCCATCCCCTTTATCCCTTTCGTCATCCTTCTCTGTACCCTTTCTAATTCTGCTATATCTTTTTTGAGATGCGCCAACCAGAATTGCAGTGCATGACCTTATAACATTCATAACACAGAGCAGTGACCTCTGAAGTTGTACAGTATTAATGCTTCTAGGAAGAGTGTTAATGACATGGGAAACAGACAACACCAATGATTATTTTTTATAAACACTGATTGCACGCTGGCTAATTTAGACTCGAATGTCGAATGCCGCCACATAAGCTGCAGAACCTGGACGTGTTAAGGGCACAGCCAATATTGAGTCCACACCTGCACAGGTAAGCAGTTACTACTTCCCCAGTTATCTCTGTGGGTACCTGCATTGAATATTACCCCTGTCCGCACACCTCTTGGTTCCAACCAGACCCCACCCCCTAGACTAACCTAGCATTGCCCGGGCAATGTCACGATGGTCAAGAGGAGATATTCAGAAGCACTGCCCAGGTAAGGGCCACTAAACAACCTTTCCTGACCCACTTAGCGAGTTTTAATTGGGCAGCAGCTTCCCCTGCCTGGTTAAATCATTTTGAATACTGTGCCCAATATTTTTACTTTTACAAATTGTGACGCGACAGAGTTGCTATCATCCCAATCACTGCTGAGAAAAAGCTGCATGGAGTAGCCCTATGCTAAAACATGTTGGTAACAGGATCTTCCCAGCAGGCCAAGCAAAGCAAACTCATATGCATATTGAGTCAAGTTGAAACACATCTCATCCCGAGAGAAACAGGAGCTTGCAGACAAGACTAAGAGCCTAGACAGACAAGCAAGGGAGACCCTTGAGGGGATGCATGCCGGCACCCACCTAATCCCAGTATGCTCAAACCTGAATTGACTGATGACCAGAGAATCCAGGGGGTACCGGGAGAGACAAATTGACCAATGACCAGCGGGGTCTGTGGAGACCAAGGTACCAGGAGACAGAAGTGATTGGAAGTGACCAGTGGTGACCGGAAGATACCTGAGTAGCCAGTGTTGACTGGAAGAGACCAGAGATGCCCGGGTGACCAGTTGGCAGTCTCTGCTAACAGCAACAAAGTGTCCACTCAACACAGACCATAAGAAAATGATCTAAAGAGTTGTCTTCTTCCTGGTGAAAATTCATTCATAGAAACATGATGGCAGATAAAGGCCAAATGGCCCATCCGCAGCATCCACTATCTCCGCCTCTCCCTATTGGCTAAGGCTCTTCACATTTGCATCTCCTCTCCCTATTGGCTAAGGCTCTTTACACCTGCATTGTGAGGTCATAGAGCTTTATGGTTATAGAAACATGATGGCAGATAAAGGCCAAATGGCCCATCCGCAGCATCCACTATCTCCGCCTCTCCCTATTGGCTAAGGCTCTTCACATTTGCATCTCCTCTCCCTATTGGCTAAGGCTCTTTACACCTGCATTGTGAGGTCATAGAGCTTTATGGTTATAGAAACATGATGGCAGATAAAGGCCAAATGGCCCATCCGCAGCATCCACTATCTCTGCCTCTCCCTATTGGCTAAGGCTCTTCACATTTGCATCTCCTCTCCCTATTGGCTAAGGCTCTTTACACCTGCATTGTGAGGTCATAGAGCTTTATGGTTATAGAAACATGATGGCAGATAAAGGCCAAATGGCCCATCCGCAGCATCCAATATCTCCTTCTCTCCCTAACAAATCCCACGTGCCTATCCCACACCTTCTTTAATTCAGACACAGTCTCTGTCTCCACAACTTCCTCCAGGAGACTTTCACGCATCTACCACCCTTTCTGTAAAAAGTATTCCTTACGATTACTGCAGAGCCTCCTAACTTCATCCTATGCCCTCTCATTGCAGAGCTTCCTTTCAAATGAGATTCAACTTGTGCACATTTATGCCATGTAGGTAATTAAACATCTATCATTTCTCCCCTCTCCCACATTTCCTCCAAAGTATACAAATTGTCATAAAGCGTATGGGGACAGACTTAAAGATCTCAAAGACCATGCACCATTTTCGTAGCCTTCCTCTGGATCGACTCCATCCTTTTTATATCTTTTTGAAGGTGCGGCCTCCAGAATTGTACACAATATTCTAAAATGAGGTCTCACCATAGTCTTAAACAGAGGCTCCTTTTTCCTACTGGCCATATCTCTCCTTATGCACCCTAGTCTCTTTCAACTTGTTTGGCCACCTTAAGATCATCACATGCAATCACACCCAAGTTCCCGCTCTTCCGTCATGCACATAAGTTCTTCACCCCCTAAACTGTACCGTTCCTTCAGGCTTTTGCAGCCCAAATGCATGACTTTGCATTTCTCAGCATTAAATTTTAGCTGCCAAACTTCAGACCCTTCTTCAAGCTTCGCCAGGTTTTCCTTCATGTTATTTACACCATCCAGCGTGTCTACTCTATTGGAGATTTTGGTATCATCCACAAAGAGGCAAATCTTACCCGGTAACCCTTCAGCAATATTGTTTATAAAAATGTTAGAAAGAACAGGCCCAAGAACAGAACCTTGAGGCACACCACTGGTAACCTCCCTTTCCTCAGAGCGATCTCCATTAACCACTGCCCTCTGTCGCCTTCCACTCAACCAGCTCTTGATCCAGCCCGTCACTTTAGGACCCATCCCAAGGGCAACTCGGTTTATTTATCAGACGTCTGTGTGGAACACTGTCAAAGGCTTTACTAAAATCTAAATACACCACATCTAGCGCACACCCTCTATCCAATCAAAGAAATTGATCAGATTTGTCGGACAAGACCTACCTCTAGTGAATCCATGTTGCCTCCAGTCCTGTAATCCACAGGATTCTAGAAACTTCACCATTCTCTGTTTTAAAAGCATTTCCATTAATTTGCTTACCACAGAAGTAAGACTTACCAGCCTGTAATTCCCTACTTCTTCCTTACTTCCACTTTTGTGGACATCCGCTCTTCTCCAGTCCTTCGGTACCACTTCTGATTCTAGAGACGCGTTGAAAAGTCAGTCAATGGAGCCACCAGAACTTCCCTAAATTCCTCCAGCACCATCCGGCCCCATCGCTTTGTCTACCTTTGGTTTTAGCTAGCTTCCTCACGAACACAACCCTCTGAAAAATCGATCAAGGTCTACCACTCTTCCCTCCCTATTTGTGCTTGTCTTCTGCGGTCCCACTCCCAGCGCTTCAGCCGGGAACACTCAGGACTGGCTTAACCTATGGACCAGGTGAGGCTCCGGCTCAGGACACCAAACGTTCAGGGCTGTGACATCAGCGGACCATGTTAAGCTTCCTTGACGCTTGAACACCTCCATCCTCCCTCTTCTGAGGCTGCCGCCTACTTCGTAAGCCAGCTGCTTTGATGGGGGGGAGGCAGTATCACCTCCCTCCTCTAGATACTGATGCTGGCCTATAAAACGACATCCTGCCAGTACTGGGCAGTAGCCTCAGAGGGAGAAGGGAACCGGTTGAGGGGCAGCAGGGCGCCTTAATCTCTTCAGCTGGCCCTAAGAATACTGCATGGGCTAATCGCATGCAAAGTAGGTGCATGGGCTGAAGCAGAGAGCTCAAAACAGAAATCAGGTTAACATTTCACTTGCACTGAATGTAGATATAGATTAAGTGCTGCAAGAAAGTATTCTAAATAACTGAGGCAAACATGAAGGCGCATTAGAAAAAAAGCGGCACGGTTCATAGACAACCCTGCGAAAGACAAAGGCGCGCGCCGACAACTGAGCGCAAGACGGAGGCGCACGCCGAAGAAAATTAGTTTTTAGGGGCTCCGACGGGGGGGGTTTTGTTGGGGAGCCCCCCCAGTTTACTTAATAGAGATCGCGCCGGCGTTGTGGGGGGTTTGGGGGGTTGTAACCCTCCATATTTTACTGTAAACTTAACTTTTCTCCTAAAAACAGGGAAAAAGTGAAGTTTTCAGTAAAATGTGGGGGGTTACAACCCCCCACACCCCCCACAACGCCCCCACAATGCAGCGCGATCTCTATTAAGTAAAGTGGGGGGCCACGCCCCCCCATTGGAGCCGTAAAAACAGTAATTTTCTGCGGCGCGCACCTCCGCGCTGCGCTCAATTGTCTGGGCACGCCTTTGACCTGACACCAAGTGGCACTAAAGGCACACAGACAGAGCCTTACCCAGCGTTCTCCAAACAGAGGCAGGCTCTGGTTTCATCGGTTCATAGTCATTCACGCACGAGACTTCAGCGCCGACATTGGAGCGCAATTTGGCGCAAGACCCCCAGCACGACGCCTAAAAAGTGACTTTTAAAGAGCTCCGACGTGGGGTGTGGGTGGGGTTCCCCACCCCGCTCCAGTTTACATCATACTCTTCACGCTGCCGTTGGGGGAGGGTTGGAACCCTCCATTATAGAGTAAACTTAACTTTTTCCCGATTTTTTAGAAAAAAGTTAAGTTTTCTCTATAATGTGGGGGATTGCACCCCCTCCCCAACGGCAGCGCGAGGGGGGTTTACCCCCACACCGCCCCACCGTCGGAGCTCTTTAAAAATCACTTTTAAGGCGGCGGCGCTGGTGTCTTGCGCCGAATTGTCTGCTTTGCAACGTCAGCGCGCCGAAGTCTCGCGCGCTTTTGTCCCGTCACCGGTTTCATCAGTAGTTTTCATTTTGATCACTGGCTTTGCCAAATGCAAGTGGGGGACTTAGTTCATGTTAATTCCTGCAGCGCCAGGCGTCCGACGCAAAGAGAACAGCGTGAACTTTGCAAGGAGATCGATTTTTTTTTTTTTTTTTAAACTCGGTGAAAAACTTACCAAGCCGTGACCGCGATTAGCTTCCTCCCTCACTTCCAGTCTATTTTTCTGAGCTTCCCCATCATTAATGGGAATTTTCCTAGAAAACAAAACATTTGGCATATTGTATAATATTTCCTGTGCAGTAAAATGGAAGTTATTGTGGTTTTGTTTTTTTTAATGTTTGCTTTTCTCTACTCAGAGCAAACTTTCACAGGTTGGTAGCATAAAACTCAAGCGTGTCTGCTTATAGCAGAATAATTCTCTGCAGCAAAATTTACGGCCTTGCCAATCGTGAACTGGGTAAATTAAGGCAAAAAGGTCCTATAACCGGTGGCGCAGCGAGGTCGAGAGACGCCCGGGGCTGGTGGTGCCCCTCCCACGATCACCCTTTCAGCCTCACCGCCGCGAGCAACAAGAACTTTAACGTGCTCCTCATGACCTCGTCGGCTCTCCCTCTGACCCGGCAACCGGAGGTGATGTCAGCGGGAGAGACGACACGTGGCGAGGGGAGGAGTGGTCTACATTTATAAATACAGCATAAAAAGTGGAAACTTTAGACCTGATTTACTAAGCTTTCTCTCATATTCTCAAAAAGGGGCAAATTCTACCAACGGGAACCATTTGGAGACTATTCTCTAAAGCAGTTCGGTCCTGGAGCGCCCTCTTGCCAGTCAGGTAATCAGGATATCCACAATGAATATACACAAGATTGATTTGCATACCACGCCTCCATTATATGCAAATCTGTTTTAGGCATATTCCCTGAAAACCTGACTGGCAAGGGGTACTCCAGAGGTGATTTGGGAAACACTAGCCTCTTTTCCTTTGTAGCAGAGGTGGGCAACCACGGTCCTAAAAGTCGTATTTTCAAGATTCCCGCCGTGAATATGCATGAGGTGTATTTGCATACAATGGAAGCAGTACACGCCATTCAATCTCATTCATATTCACTGTGGAAATCTTCCAAACCCATCTGGAAAGCTCCACTGCTTTACAGAATACTGGCATTGCAGCACACATACACATGAATGATATGGCACAATCACGTCAAAACGTGTAGATTATATACTTTAGGGGGGAAATCTATATAGGGCACTCAGGGTTAGGCACGCGATGATGAGTGCAAAACGCATTCTTAAAAGGCAGTTCTGCAACTGTCTTTATAGAATAACATAAGAATTGCTCCATCAAGCCCATTATCTTGTATCCAACAGTGGCCAACCCAGGTCCCAAGTACCTGGCAGAAACCCAAAGAGTAGCAACATTCCAGAGCTGAGATTGTGATGTCATAATGCCTCATTCCACCAATGCCTAAGAGCCAACCTCATCAGTGATGTCACAATGGCTCGATTATCCTATACTTGGCTCACATAAGAGCAGCTGTACTGGGGGAGGGGAGGAGAGATGCCAGCCCTTGGGTAAGGGATCAGGGGAGAGAGCATGTCTGAGGTTGAGAGACGGGCTAGTATTGAAGAGAGGTGGACATGTCAGACTGGGGTAGGGGGGGCAGGGAGAGAGGGATATGTCAGACAGCGGAGGAGAGAGAGATGCTGGACTGCAAGAGAAGGGGCATGCAGGTAAAGGTGTGGAGCCTTTTTTTGCCAGCCCTGACATCAACCTTTGTTAGGTGTAAATGGTCACGCCTAAAGTTAGGCACAGAAATGACTTAGGGGCTCATTTTCAAAGCACTTAGACACACAGAGCCAGAGAATGAAATCAGTTAGCTTAGCAGGGTTTAAAAAAAAAAAAAAAAAAGGTTTGGCTCATGTCCTAAAAAAAGAAGTCCATAGGCCATAATTGAGATGGCTTAGGGAAAGCCACTGCTTATTCCTAGGATATGCAGCATTAAATCTGTTTTACTACTTGGTATCTAGCTAGGTACTTGGGACCTGGGTTGGCCACAGTTGGAAACAGGATACTGGGCTTGATGGACCTTTGGTGTGTCCCATACCTTAAGGAACTTTAAATAAATAACTCTCAAATTATAAATTTTTTGTTGATTTTGCAATTTTATAATTTCAATTCTAATGTGCTGTGAAAAATATTTGCTCAGTTTGGTGTGCCACCAGAAACGTTTGCTCTGTTTAGTGTGCCAGGGACACTGCTCTAAGAATTGGCTGGGCACGTGAAAATTTTTTCCCACGTGAGTGACGAGTTTAAAAAAAAAAAAAAAAAAAATTTCACGTCAGAATCAAGTTCGAAAAACCAATAATTTTCCAGATTTTGCAAGGATTTTCGAGAGCGATCGTATAAAATCTGTGAGCTACACTCCCAAAACGTACGAGCAATTGCTTACATGTTCAGCTTTAGAGGGAGTGTAGCTCGAACAGCGCTTTATCACTGCTGCTGCAAGTGAAGAACAGGTTTGTTGGTAGGGAGGAGGGGGGGGCGTTGCTGAGGGAAGCCGAAGAAGAGACGCTGGACGAGGCCAGAGGAGGGAAAGAGGTTCTGGATCTGCGGCAGGAGGGGAGGGGAAAGAACCGCTGGTCTAACCTACACAGGGCCCTGAATCAGGTCCTTAGGTTAAGCCGGCCCTGGCTGATATAAATGTTTGCGCTTAAGTGCCATGAGACAGGCGCAGAAATGAAGCATTTTATAACTTCGCGCTTGAATCCTGGGAACGCATGGGGCCCTCACTTGGCCATGCCCTTTTTGGCATTGCCCACGAAATGAATTAGACACACAGGTTATAGAGTTGGGGCGCAGAGCAGATACATGTGTAACCTTAGCACATAAGGTCAATTATTGATTGCTATCACCAATTTAGCTAATTGCTTTATGTGGGTATCTGCAATAAACGCCCAAAGTTGCATGCTTAGGGAATTGGGGGGGGCAAATATGGCAGTTGCTATCTTTTAGAATAAACAGCAGCGTAGTAAGGGAGGGGGCCAGCACCTCTTCGCCCCCCCCTCCCATGCCATGCTTGCGTCTTCCCTTCCCCCTCCCTCTTTAAAACTTCGCCCGCATGCGCAACTTCCCAGGCCTGCTGCTCACACCGACCTGGCTCCCCCCTCTGACATCACTTCTGAGTCGCGAGGTCAAAAAGTGACATCAGAGGGAAAGCCAATGCCGGCGCAAGCTGCTAGCGCTGGTGAGGATTTAATGAGGTATGGGAGGGGACGGAGTGTGGCGTGGGGGGCAGGGAAAGAGCGGGAGGGGGGAGAAGAGGAGGGTGCAGGGGGGGGCACGTCTCCTACCCTCACTAGGCCACAGAGAATAGTCATAGTCAGAATAGCGCCATTTACACATCTGTGCGCACACACGCATGCGCATAGGCCGGTATTCTGATCATTTACACCAATTCTTGGGGCCTTAAATGTTTCCCCCTCTTTAGAGAATTCCCTCCAATATAGGTTAAACATCTTAGTACAGTGGTCCCCAAGCCCGATCCAGGATATCCAAAACGAATATGCATGCGAGAGATTTGCACGCACTGCCTCCAATGCATGCAAATCGCTCTCATCAATATTCATTGTGGGGCATCCTGAAAACCGGTCTGGCTGGGGCCTGATTTGGGAGCCACTGCTCAGGTTGCGATCCCTTTCATAGGACAACCTAAAATACTAGTTCTGGGCGCATGTCAGCGCTTTCCTCTGCTCTGATCTGTTCTATTGTTCGGAGAGCGCAGCACACCTGGGCCGGCAACTACTGTTTGTTCTGGGCCTATTAGCCTCAGCCAAGAATATGCACTGGTTCCCGTATCCTAAATGCCAGGGATAAAATGGCTGACATAAGCAAGGGAAGTTTCACCATTCCCCAGAAGAGTCAACTGCAATCAGCCAGTATTTAACAGCTTTTACCTGAGTGCTCAGAAATTGCTTAATAGAGGCCATCGTAATTAAATCTCTGCCTTCCTGATATCTGCAGGGAGGGTGGAGGTGGGGGGGGAGAGATGCGCCTTTCTCCCAAGCAGAAAAGCAAAAAGAGCTGCGTCTCGGAGCTGGCATGCGCCAGCTGGGTACAGATCCCACACCGAAAGCGGTACAGCCACGGAATTAGTCGTTCACTATTTTGCAGTGTGAAGACCAGCGGTGGGGGGGGGGTTATTTTTGAGGAACTGGGAAACTTCCAAGGGGGATGTGAATTGATGTGCGGGTAAAGGCATCACAGGCCTTCGAGAAGAAATGAGCAGCACGGCGATGGAGGCAACCCCCCACCCCCACCCCATCCACCCCCAATCGGATAGCAGTACCTGTCCTCAGCGATGCCACAGACACGGACCCTGCCAGCGCTCACCCAGCTGTGCACATTGCCATAGAGCGGACTTGCAGAAAGCATGACGTCCGGCCGAGATCACAGCTTGCTCTCTTCAAAAGGTTTGTGCTGTTGAATAAAAAAAAAAAAAAAATACAGAAGTTGAAGAGGATTGAAAACATACAGAGAAGAGCACAGGGGCTGGGTGGCAGATCTAAACCTCCCCATCCCCCAGTGAGAAGAGTCATCATTAATCCCACTTATTCTCCCAATGCATCTCATCTGTATGTGTAAAAACAATATTCGTGCAGGACGTGCGTATTACAGGGATCTGTGAAGTGCTGTGTATACCTGGTAGCCCTATAGAAATGTTAGCGTAAAAAATTAAAAAAAGAAACCACCATCCCGACTGATATTTGTACCTTTGCAGAAAAATTATTTTGAGTAAGAAACAAGGACTTGCCAGCCCAGCGCTTCCAATGCCCAGGGCCCTTGCCTGTCTTCCGCTGCACCCAGCTGCCAGTAAACATCTTTTCGCATGGATGCCAAGGAGTGACCCTCCCCGGCCACCCCCACCCCTTTTTTGTGGGATTTTGCAACAAACCCTGGTCTCTGGGACACGGGAGCTGCCAGCGTTTCAGTAATTCAATGCCGGCAGCTCACCAGGGTGGGAGCTAAAAAAAAACACAAAAAAAAACCCTCATTAGCCAGGGCTCCGGTTTTAGCAGGAGAAGCAGGTGAAAAATAACTGGGATAAAAAGTTCAGCTCCGGGAAGGGGGGGGAGACACACCATCCCCCCCACCTTATTTTTTTGAGATTTCCTTTCCTCGCACATTAAATTCTAGTTTGTTGCACGAGTAGACTGTCGGGACACGCCGCGCTTTGCGGCAGGGATTAGCGCTGTGCCGCAATTATTCCAGCGCAAGCTTTTAATTTGCTCGGCGAGGGTGGCTTCCTTTCTTGAGCTGGAGCCTCAACTGGCATCCCGCGGTTAAATGCTGGGTTAATAAGCCAAGAGGGGGGTGGGGGAGGCCGAGGCACCTCTCGCATCTTTTTTTCTTGGCCCTGGAAATGAGATCGCCCTCTCTCCACTAGCTCCAAAGCCTGATGTAATGTTGCTTTAAACTCCCAGGGATGATAAATATTTGACCACGGAGCCTTGGTGAGGTTAATTAACAGAAATACACAGGCCTCCCGCTAGCAGAAATGTTTTCTCGGACTGAAATGTAGCCTTTCTGGCCAGACAGATCCTGGACTGCCCAGAACCTGAGGGTGGGGAGGGAAATGTATTCTGATTACTAAAATTACTTAATTATAATATTGTAATTGCATATGTCTTCATCTATTAGTTATGGGGAGGGGGAGGAATGATTGTTTTTTGTATTAATTGTGTATTTAAAGTGACTTCTTTGAAGTGTGTTTATGTTTAAATTAATTGTATGGCACTGTCAAAGTTTGAAAATTAATAAAGATTTAAAATTAAAAAAACAAACTTGAAATGCTACAAGATAAATTTTACTACCCTGGTTTTTTACTTTTTATTTTTTTTTTTTTGGCGGGGGGGGGGGGTGTTGGGAATCTAGAGGGAGGCGCTGTCACTTTTCTCAGGGTGGCCTCTTGGCAGGCATCCAGTCCTTGGGTGTTAATAGTCCGAGCTGTATAACAGGGGTGGGGAGGCCTCAGACCTTCTGGCAGGCGAGCAAATGCAGCTCCCGATTTGTGCGATGAGGTTTTTGGCCCAAGGCCGCGCGTTACAGACGTTTTCATCTCGCCGAATGTATGGAGCAAGATCCTCGTTTTACCGCCCAGTAGCAACAGTGGGTGTGATATGACCGTGATTAATTAAAACCCCACCGAGGAAAGGCATAAAGAACAGGCTTTTACCAGCACAAAGACGTCTGTCAAGCTTTCCCTTGAGAGGGTCCCAGCTGCAGACACAAACTAGGAAACCCCCTTTAGTACATCCGGCCTTTTACGCCTACAAAAGTGGCTCAATCGCAGCGTCTGCGTCACGGAACGAGGGTCAAAATTAAATGCACGATCGCAACAATCAAAGTCGTCAACGCCCAGAGTCTATAAATAGCTCCCGCGAACAAGCCCGGGCTAGAGCCCTGCGATCGGGGGCGACTGAAAGTTGCCAAAAGCCAGCCAGGAAGCGGAGTTGCCCCCCCCCCCCCCCAATCTCCTGACCTACATTTGCGCTTCGGGCTCTCGTCCGGGGCCAGGGAGAGTGCAGCGCTGGGCAGCAAGCCGATCGCCGCCATCTCCCTGGCAGAGCAGCGGAGGTGCCTCTTGGGGGAGGGGGGAAGGGAGGCGTCTCTTGGGGGGAAAAAAGGTGTCTCTTGGGGGAGGGGAGGCGCGTCTTGGGGGAGGTGTCTCTTGGGAGCAGAAGTGTCTCTTGGGGGGGAAGGGAGGTGTGCCTTGAGAAGGGAGGGGTCTCTTGGGAGGAAGGGACACGTCTCTTGGGGAAGGGAAGGTGTCTCTTTGGGGAAGCGGAGGGGTCTTGGGGGAGGCACGGCGTCTCTTGGGGGGGAAGGGAGGCGTCTCTTGGGGAAAGGGAGGTGTCTGTTGGGGAGGGGAGGCGTCTCTGGGGGGAGGTAAGTGTCTCTTGGGGGAGGTGTCTCTTGGGGGGAGGGGAGGCGTCTCTTGGGAGGGGAGGTGTCTCTTGGGGGGAAGAAAGGTGTCTCTTGGAGGGGAGGCGCTTGGGGAAGGCAGGTGTGCCTTGGGAAGGGAGGGGTCTCTTGGGGGTGGAGGGGAGACATCTCTTGGGGGCGTGGGAAGGTGTCTCTCTGGGGGAGGGGAGGTGTCTTGGGGGAGGCATCTCTTGGGGGGAGGAAGGAGGTGTCTCTTGGGGGGAGGTGTCTCTTGGGAGAAGGGGAGGCATCTCTTGGAGGGGGAGGGAAGGTGTCTCTTGGGGGAGGTGTCTCTTGGGGGGAGGGAGGAGGTGTCTCTTCGGGGGAGGGAGGGGAGGCGTCTCTTGGGGGAAGGGAAGGTGTCTTGGGGGAGGCATCTCTTGGGGGGAGGGAGGAGGTCTCTTGGGGGAGGCATCTCTTGGGAGAAGGGGAGGCGTCTCTGGGGGGGAGGGAAGGTGTCTCTTGGGGTGGAGGGAAGGTGTCTCTTGGGGGGAGGGAAGGTGTCTCTTGGGGGGAGGGAAGGTGTCTCTTTGGGGGAGGGGATGTGTCTCTTTGGGGGAGGGAAGGTGTCTCTTTGGGGGAGGGAAGGTGTCTCTTTGGGGGAGGGGAGGTGTCTCTTGGGGGAAGGGAAGGTGTCTCTTGGGGGGAGGGGAGGTGTCTCTTGGGGGGGAGGGGAGGTGTCTCTTGGTGGAGGCATCTCTTGAGGGGAGTGAGGAGGCGTCTCTTGGGGACAGGGGAGGTGTCTCTTGGGGGAGGCATCTCTTGGGGGGAGGGAGGAGGCGTCTCTCCACAAATATTTCGTGCAGATATTTTAGGTAATCTGCAGCCCGGCATGCTGAACTTTTTGTGAACTGTTTAGAAGTGGAGATCTGTTGAAGAAACAGCGGCGCCAATGGGAGCCAGAATGGCAGACTTTTAACTCTTTAGGCTCCGCTGCTCTCCAGCTTCCCTCTAACAAAGAGCGAGCGAGGCATTCGGGCCCCCTTTCCTGTCACTAGCAATTCCTTTGAAGCTTCCCCCCCCCCTTTCCTCTCCTCGACACCGGGATTTTAACCCAGCAACTGGCACTTCACCTGGCAGGCTGCACTTAATGGGAACCTGATTGGCAGCACCGATGTTTACGTGCGCTGGCTGGTGATGGAGGCTGCACCCCTCCCCCCCCGGCCCGCCTGACCTTTATCAGGCAAGTGCCTAGGGAAGCAGCTTCCGAGTAGGTTCTAACAGTCGTGCAAACACACCTCTTCGTATTTGTGAAGCGGCTGATGTGCAATTAGGCCTTTTTAAAGGTTTGTTGTGGGAGGGGTGCTGATGGGATGATCATGACTAATAACAGTTTTCAAAATCTCAGAGGGGGGGGGGGGGAGCTAGACATAACACCCTTGCACCGACCCTGATTCATGTTTGAGCTCTAGGATCGGGGAGGAGGTGGCAGCAGAGGCCGATCAGCTGTTCACCAGGGCGCGCAAGACCTAATCGGGCCTAGGGCAGGCTTTAAAGAGGGAGCTCCAAACCTTCCCCGAGAGGAACAGACTGCGAGCAAGCTTTGCACCCCTCCCCTAGAACGCTTTAAGAAGAGTCGCGAGGCAGCACGTGGTGAAGCGCTCTTTACCGGGGGGGGGGGGGGGTGAGGTGTTTGGAAAGTCTGGGGAAGTAGGTCGCAGAGAGGGCGGGGGGGGGGGAGCAGCGCTGTTGCGGACGGGCCTCGAGCTCTCGCGCCAGCTGCCAACCCGAGCCGCGCGTGGCTCGCGTGACAGCCCCTCCCCCACCCCCAGGATCAGGCAGGAAAGGGAAGCGCGGGCGGGCTCGGTTTGACCTTTCAAAACCCCCCCCCCCGAGCCGCGACCCTTCAGTTAACCTTCAACCTCCCGAAAACGTCAATGAACAGAGAAGCCGCGGCCGCCGGCTCTCGCTCGCATTCGGATCGCGGAAACGAAACGAAACAGTCGCGCGATCCGACTACGCGCAAGTGCGAGATGTCTTCTCCCCCGACCCCAGACCCACCGGAGCAGGGATCCCCACGCCCCCACCCCCCAGCAGGATCCGGAGCGAAATGGCGAGGTCCACGGGAGTTTAACCCCCCCCCCAAAAAAAGGGGACCCCCCCCCCCCAAGGCACGGCCGCTTTTAGTCCTCTGGGCTCGGCCTTCTAACTTCTAATTTATATAACATTTTATTAAAGGGAATAATATAATACAAATAGATTTCATGTCAAATAGATTCACAATTATGATATTTTCATACATATTTTATCATTCCTCCAAAATATCAACCCTTCCCCCATTCACACTGTATTGAAGGAATTAATGAAATTATAATAAAATATGAAATGTATCATTCCTTCAATATACATTTCTATATGACCTATTTCATCCTACCCCTATACCCCCTATTCTTCTCCCCCCCCCCAATGGAAGATGACCCATATTATCAGGTATTGCAAAGTGTAAAATATTAATAATCATACTTCGTGCTCTAGAAGAAAGATTTTGAATAAATGGATCCCAAATTTTCAAAAAGAAACTTGTACCTCTTGGAAACTTACAAACATCCCCAACTTCAAATAAAATTAAACTAACTTCTATTTTTGCTGGATTCTTTTATTTTTTTGTGGTTCCCTTTGGTTGTGCCCGGCTTTTCCGCGCCCCGTTCTACGCGGGGACTGCGCGGATCTAAAGCGCACCAGCTTAAAAAAAGAAAGAAATTGGCCGGGCATGGGGTCCGCAGGGAGGATCCTTTTACCTCCCACCCCGGTGAGCACAGTGGTTAGAGCTACAGCCTCCGCACCCTGAGGATGTGGGTTCAAATCCCATGCTGCGCCCCAGGTACATTAGATAGCTGTGAGAGCCCCTCGGGACAGAGAAGGAAAAAACGCTTGAGTACCTGAATGTAAAACCATTAGGCCAGAAGTGGTCCATAAATTAATGAAATAAACAGCCCCCACTGAGCCCTGCCAGGGGCAAGGCGCTGGCAGTCACCTCCACCAAGACACCTGAGGCTGGAAAAAGTCCTAAACACGTGCTTCTATTTTCAGCATCTGCGCGAGCTCCGTCTTGGGGTGGGCCCGTGGGCCGGGCACGTTCCTCTGGCTCTCGGCCCTTCCCGATGGGAAACGCGCGCGCGAAATGACGTCTGCAACAGAAGAGCCCGAGAGAGGCCTCGGCGGGGGCAAATAGTCAATAAACAGCAGCGGTTCTTAGTCGGGCACCTGCCATTGTTCGAACGAGCCAGTTTGGCTAGAAACGGAGAGTTCCTCCATGTGTGAAATAATATTTTCGTGGTTTCACTGTAGTAAAAAGTTTGGAGACCCCTGAAAATAACCTCGAACGACCAAAGCTTTCATTTGGCTGCCATTAATCCGTTTCACACTTTGTTCTAACCCTGGATCTGCCCATTTGCCGGAGGGGAATCCTGGCAGCCCCACAAAGATTGTCACGGTGGGGGGGGGGGGCGTTAGTCACCTCGTTAACAAGTTGGAGACTTGGGGGGGGGGGGAAGCCATTAACCGAGAAGCGCCTGCTTTTCGCACCATTTGCCCATCGCGAGCGCTAGGAAGAGCCGCAACCCGCGCGCAAAGTGGCCCGGCTCGCTGCGGCCAACTCCGGGGTTTTCCACTACTTTGCGGCAAATCTGTTTCGCCGGGAAAAATAAATAAAAGATCCGCCTCGCGCGCAGCCCCTGAGGAAGATTAAAAAGGAAAAAAAAAAACCCAGCGTCGTCTGTTCACAGTTTGCAGCGGGTAGAGCCGGAAGCTCGTGCGAAAAGAAACGCTCCTTTCTCTCTGCTAATGTCGCGCCCCCCCCCCCCCCCTCGCAGTATTTATATTTCTCGCCTTCAGCCTGCCCGCGCCATTTTACAGAGCAGAGGAGAAGCAGGGCGCGCGAGGGAGCCGGGGACGGGCCGCGTGCGGTGCAGTCTCGCGCCGGGCCCGTCCTTTGTGCGGGCTCGAGGCGGCCGCGCGGCTTTCCCTCCCCCCCCCCCCGTTCCCGCTTCTTTTCTACGAACGGGAGGAAGTTTTGGCAGCTTAATTGCGGCTGACGCTGCCTGTGTTTCCCTCAGCTCCGAAAGCCTGATTGATCAAGTGTCTGCCCCCCCCCCCCCCGAAAGAGGCTGAATGAAAGCTCTTCCTCCGGGGGGGGACTCCTCATTATATAGCAAATGGCCGGCTCAGGCGGCTGCTTCGTATTAAACTTGGTCCGCTCTCCGTTCAATCGCTTCTCCGGGGGCCTCTCGTCTCTCCACGCTTTGACCCCCCCCCCCCCCAAATGACTGTCTGTTACCTGGCAAGGTCCAGATTGGCTCTCCCCCCCCCCCCAGGACGCTGTGATATGAAAAGCTTAAGGTCACGCTGGGTTTTAGATTCTGGCCAGACTGTAATTAAATAAAAGCCGCGTCCTGCGGGGGCTGAATAATGAACGATCCCAATTCTAAACGAGAGAGGTCGTCAGCCCCCGAAACGAAACGCCAGGACGGAAAGCAAAGGCAGTTGGGGGGGGGGGGGGGAAGGGGCGCAGGCTGACCGATCTAGGGCGGGCCGGGAAACCCCCGGGAGCGGGGGGAGGACTTGGCGTGCTGTCCCAAAGTCCTCCCCCCCCCCACCCCCGTCCCTTTTAGATCCGAGCCATTGGCCCCCCTGCGTGGTGGGGGAGGGGGAAGGAGGTGGTTTTGTGTTGTGGTTTTTTTTTTTCCAATTCCCTGATCTGCATCTGAGCGCCGAGGCCCGACGGCAGCGAGGTGAAGGCTCCGAGCAGATGTGTGCGAGTTGGCAGGCGCGCACGATAACAAGTGACTAATCCAGAGAAATCAGCTGGCTCCTCATTTGCATATTTTTTTTTTTTTTTTTGCTAAATCGGAGAACACGTCCCCCTCCCCCTCCAGCTAAAAGCACGCAAAGCTCTCGCCCTTTCCCCAGATCTGGGACGAGGGCACGAGCGCGTCTGCCAGGGCTCCCGCCTCTGCTCCGAGGCACAAAGCGCTTTCGCAAGCAACATTCCTCCGGGGGGGGGGGGCAGAAAAGACAAAGCTCCCGGGCCCGAAACGGAAAGTTCCGAGAGAAACGAAACGAAAACGCCAAGCAGTTGACGTGCCCGAGAGGCACGGAGCGGAACGAGCAAAGCCTTGACGGCTCAGCCCCCCAATAGCGCTGAGGTCAGGGCCTTAAAACGGGGGGGGGGGGGGAGCTACGCTGCCGTCAGCTCAATGAAGCGTCCTGGCGGCCATTGTTCCCGAAATGGTGTAATTAAGCGTCGGAAGGCCGAATCTAGGCCGAAAACAATCATAATAATAGCCTGGCTCCCATTACAGAACTGGACGCCTTAACTCGCTTACTGGCGCACATCGGGGCAGCTAGACGGCTATTCTAAGCGGCTTTCACCGTCGTTCATGGGTGTAGCAGCCCAGATGGGCCACATGTAGAGATTAACTTAAGCCCGATTTTGTGTACATTCTATTTGGCGGGCTAAGATTTATAAGAACAGACAATGGGGAGAATTTACATTCACAATACAATTGTCATTTCCAAAGTTCGAGTTTCTTATAAAATTTGATTAATCGCCTATTCCAAATCCTGAGCGATGAACAAATCAATAAAATTAGGGGAAACAAACATAACTAACCAAAAGACTAAATCTACAAAACATAATCAAAGCCAACTTTACAGACATAATAAAACACAAGGAAAGAAATACAATCTGATTAATAAAAAGAAAGATATTTAAGGTCAAAAACAGTAGGAAGGGGAAGGAGAAAAGCTCTCAAAAAAATAAATAAAGGTACAATGAAACTGCCAGTGAGGAAGGGGTTCAATGCTTTGTAAATCCTCCCCCCCCCCCTAACAAATACTGAGCTGACACCAAAAGTAGACGTTCAAATTTTCTAAGCAGGAGGAGGAGTGATAGAAATATGTATGAAAATATCATAATTGTGAATCTATTTGTATTATATTAAATTATTTCCTTCAATAAAATGTTTAAAAAAATCTGAATGTCTAGTAAATCAAAAAGACTTAAGACCGCTGACCGTGCATTGCGGGTGGATAATAAGGGGGGTGGGGGGGTCAGACTTCTAACATGTGGCACTACCTATGGCAGAAATTAGACCCCTGCCCTGTTCACCTGATTCAGTAGTATTTACACGACTTCAGCCCCCCCCCTCCGAGTACCGATCCCAATCGGATAAAGCAAGAACCAGCACCAAGGGCTTCGGGGGGGGGGTCTATGAGTCAGCCACAGTGCATTCGGCCTTTGACCTCTTAAATCCAACTTTAGGCTCAGCTTTTAGTGCTGGCGCAGGATAAGCTGGACGTGAGCGCCGGCGATCCCTTCCGGGAACCTGCAAAGAGCCCATTTCCCCCCACCCCCCAATTCTCCCGGGTCGGGGGCACAGGGCCCTCTCCCTCCCCTGTTCCTAAATGCGCGTTGAACCTCCGGACTGAGCTGCCGATCAGCCCAAACAAATGCGAGACGGTTTTGCAGAGACTAGATTAAAGGCAGACAGTTCAGCTGTTCCGCCTCTCCCGCGGGAGGCTCAGGGCTGCCTATAAATAGCGATTTTCCTTCGGCGAGTCAGCTCGAGCAAGGGGCCACTTCCTAACAGCAGCACCGGCCCCGGAGCTTGGGCCTAGCCCGGGCTCTCTTTTTGGCTTTGCTTCCATAACAAGCGCTTGGAGCTGCCTCCCCAGCTGTCACTTCGCTCGCTCTCGGCTGTAAACAGCGTGGTCAGCTGATAGCAGCTCATGGGGGCAGGGAGCCCAAATCTGGCAAGGTGCTTCTAGAGGGGAGCCACTGGGCTCTGTTGCTGCTGGTCCCCGACGGCCACAAAATGGCACTTGATTCTTTCCCCCCCTCCCTCCCCCTCCACTCAGGTCAAACCTTTCCATAAGCGTCATTATCAGCCAAGATTACACGCCTAATCAGGCTTTAAACCGGTTTTAATTAAACAACCGTAGAAGGCTCATTTGAAAGGCATTAGTTTAGGATATAAACTTTCTGCTGTCTGCACAGTGACCCCGCGAGAGGGGCTTGAGGCCTGAGACCCTCGGGCAGAGGTCAGCAAGACACAAGCCTGCCTCTTTCTCCAGCTGACCAGTGGCTCTCTCTCTTTCAATTCCAAAGTTATTTAAAAAAAAAAAAAAAAGCCCAAATCTTTTACACAGTGGTGTAAGGGAACCAGTTCTTTTACAAAAGAACAGTAGGGTTCCAGTTAAATAAAGACCTCATTGTTCCAATAATTGTTGCCCAAAGTGCAAAGATTTTTAAGGCCCCGCTTTATGAAGAAATGCCGCGTTGGTGAATCCGTAAAGTAACCCGAGGTTGGATTTCGCACAGGTGGTTAATAAATGCCAACATACGTGTCATCAAAGTTTTATTTGACTTCGTGTGCCCACTCCCTTCCCCCTTTACCCAGCCAAGAACCCCCGAGAATTTCGTTTCTGCAAATTGGCGCTTAACGACATAACGCTCGGTTCCAGCTACAGGGGCAAAATAAGGCTCAGAATTTAGGAAGCGGATTGCTCGGGCTGAGAATTTTTCTGCACCCCCCCTCGTGTGTCTTTTCACTGTCACGCTTGGAAGATTTCCTTCTCTACCCCCCCCCCGTGTCATTAAGAGCCCCCGTCCTTGCACGAAAGCTTTATTTACGTCCACGCCACACTTATTAGACTGTAAAGCCTTTGAAAGTTTTGGCAGGGTGGCACCACTCGCCGAAATCCCCGATGTAATTGGTACAGGGCATACGCATCGCTTAAAGCCAAGGGGGGGCTGCCAAATGTCTCATGCCAAGCCGATCGCAGCTGGCAGTGCCCAGCCCTTGACTGGAATTCCCTTCCCCCCCCCCCCCCCCCCCACGATTTGCATTTCGGTGTCTGAAGCTAAAAATTCTGCGGGCTCGCTAACAGAACAATGTCTTGAGAGAGCCCAGCGATCCGTGCCTCCAGCACAAAGCCTTTCAGAGAGAAAGGAGGGGGAGGGGAGAGGGGGGGAGGGAGCGCTCTAGTGTTTCAGGGCTGGCGTCCCTCGGGAGCCGAGAACCAAGTGGAGCTTCAATCAAGCGCTGACTTCTCCGGCGGGAGCTCAGCGGGAAACCTGAGCTCACCAGCCTCCTGCCAGCCTGGCTCGCTGCCAAGGCAGAAGCCCGACTGCCAGAGAAGATCCCGCCCGGAGCCCCGTTTGCGATCGCCCAGCCCGCATTCGGCTCCCGATTTACAAAAAGCAACCTTGAAATGTCTTCCCACCTCTCTCCCCCCACCCCCACCCCCCCCCCTTAGCAGGCTCAAACGTTGCATCGAGTTCAAGAGCCTTTTTTTTTTCCTCTCTTTTAAATTTGCAATGATTCTTCTGGGGCCATTCGAGCTTGGCTAAGAAATGCACAGACACAATAAGAGTAAACTGCGGATTTATAATTGGAGTAGATTTATTTTTTTTAAGTTGCATAGGGTAATCAGAAAGTGAAGCACTATTTATTAGTAATATTTGGAATGGGGTGGGTGGAAGGGAGGGATGGGAGGTACTTTACCATGTTTGTATTGTGGTGATTTTTTGGAATTTATATATCCACATTGCATTAACTGAGTTGAGATAATATTCCAAGTAAGATTTTTATGTATATTTTATTCTTAAAACTCAATTAAAAAAAACAATTGAACGTAAGTTGCAGAGGGTATAAATGTTGGCGCGCTTCGTATTATTTTGGAAAACAAAGTCTCGGCGTGCAGAATAAACCTTTGGCAATTCGGACACCATGCAACCAGAGGCTGGCTTTGCTTTGGCTGTAAGCAGGGAGGGGGGGGTGAGCGGGTCAGTGTCTCGGGCCCCGGGCACAGTACCGTGCCCACTTCAGTACAAACATGCGGCCCGATGAAAGAATGAATTTTCAGACCTACAGCCATCCGTGTGCCTGGTCTGTGGCCTTAGTTGACGTTTCCACATCCACACGCGGATTTGTGGCTGGGGGGGGGGTCTATAGGAGAAAAAGCCAAATCCCTAGTGTTTATAGAATGATCGTTTCTGTATATTTAAAAAAAAAAAAAAAAAGTCGTACCGGGAGGGTGCTGAAAAGTTCTCAGCCCAACCAAGAAGAAAATGGTGCGGATACGGTTCAATCAGCGATCTAAACTAAACTAAACCTTAAGTTTATATACCGCATCATCTCCACGGGAGTGGAGCTCGACACGGTTTACAAAGCTAAAAATATAGGAAGAGAGAGGGGAAAGATTTACAAGGGGATATATAAAGAGGGGATGAAACAGAGGAAGAGATGTTATATGTTAGAGAAAAGCCAGGTTTTCAGTTGTTTTCGGAATAGTTGGAGGGAGCCCAGGTTCCGCAGCGGGATAGTGAGATCGTTCCAAAGGCCCGTGATTTTGGAGAGGAGGGATCTTCCCAGTTTTCCTGCGAGGAGGATGCCGTGTAGAGAGGGGAAGGATAGTTTATGTCTGTGGGCTGATCTGGTGGTAGCAGGCGATCTGAAACCATGTCAAGAAAGCGAGAATTTTGTTTCTACAAATTGGCACTTGACGAAATAAAATCACATTCTTTTTAGCTCCAGTGGCAAAATATGACTCAGAATCTACGTAGATGCCCACCTTTTTTTTTTTTTCTCTCTCTCTTTCTCTCAAATACAAATATGGAAAGAATGGTTTTAAAGTTTTAACTGAGTTGAAATGATATTCTTTGTAAGATTTTTGTTATGTATATTTTATTTTGAAAACTCAATTAAAAAATTATTGAACATTAAAGTTTTAAGAACAACGGCAGTGCATGAAGGCTGAATAGCGTGCAAGTTTAAACAGCTCAGAAAGTGCAGTGATTGCAGGGACAGATCGTTAACTGCAGCCTTCTCCCTTCTCAGCCCACGGCAAGTACATTATTTCTCCCTCAAGAGGTGCCAAGGCCCCCTTTTCACGTAGGGTTCCGCTTCTGCACTACAGATGACCAGATTTCTAGCATGAAACGGTTGCAATGCGTCTTCTGGCCAAGAATGAACCCTCGCTGCTTAAACAGGTTTTTTTTTTCATGGGACGCCAAGGGATATCGCTTTCTGTTTAGACTGCTGCAAACCTCTGCCAGTAACCTACTCGTTTCATCCGTGCTTTGTGCACGTATCGCATTTATTTCTCTTTCCCCGTGCAATAAAAAAAGTTTAAAAAAAACCAAAACAAACAGTTTTATTGTGTGTCTCTTTGGGTTAATAGGCGTGAGCGATTCATGTACGGGCAGACTGTTGGGAGAATTAGCAGGCGGGGGGACTCAGCTGACAAGACGATATAGGCAAAATAGCACCTTTCACTACAGTTTCACATATTGGTTTTCATCTAATTAGGCATTAGAGTTTCTCTTTTTAAAGGGCTAGATTCATTAAGCCCACCGATCATGTCCCGACCGCTTAGCAACCCCGACCCGATTCACTAACCTTCCTCCCGATCCACGCGTGCAAATGAGAGGAAGGGCCTCCAAAAGTAGGAAGGCAGCGATTCATTAAAAAAAAAAAAAATAAGGAACACCAACTGGGCTGGCCGATCACAAAAGAAGCGACTGCCGAGGAACAGTCGCTCACGTCATTGCCGACTGTCCTCAAAAAAAACCCTGCTCTCTGCCACTCTGCCCCGAAAGGTGGTGAACAGGGATACATCGCCGCACTTCCAGCCTTGCTCTTGCTGCCCCGACTCTCCTGCTCTCTGCCGCCCTTCCCCGCAGTGCGAGCCCGTGGTTTTAACCCATGGGTTTGAAGCGGGGCTGCACTGCGGGGAAGGGTGGCAGAGAGCAGGAAAGTCGGGGCGGCCCGGGCTTCATTTCGGTCTTCTAAAAGCCTGAGGTGCTGGGCACATGCCGCAAGCTTCTCCTCCGCAGAGTCCCTCGGTTCTCCTCCATCCCCTGCAACATGTGGAGTCAGCAGCACTCGCACGCCAGCAGGAGGGAGGAGACCCGCTGCCGTCCATCTCTCTTCCTTTTCACCTGGAAGCGCGGGCGAGACCGGGTCGGAACAGCATCGTAGCCCTTTGTGAAGCATCCGCTCGGCTCCATTGTATCAGGGAACTGCCTTTCACAGTAGTTAATGTGATGTTTGTGTTTGTATTGTGATGATAATTGATTGTTGATTTCTTTGAATTTATATATCTACAATGTATTAACTGACTTGAGATGATATTCTTTGTAAGATTTTTGTTTATGTATATTTTATTTTTAAAACTCAAAAAAAATTATTGAACATTAGATAGGATATTTGTTTTTAAGCAGAATTCATTCTCTGTATGGATAGACGCTTCCCCTCCCCCCCTCCGAGTTTCCCTTTGGAGCAGGAATGTTTACGAGTCGTGGGTCGGAGTACTTGAGGCCTATTTTGCAGGCAAATGCACTGTGGGAAACAGCTTTGGACACGATGAAAGGGAAGTGCAGACCATCTACAGGCAAAGAAGATGGTCTGGGCATGCGTCAGGACCGCTCTTCAGCGATCCATATCGTATGTGGGGGGGGGGGGGCGTTGCTTTGATCGCCCCCATTTGAACATGGGCCCGTCGTGAATTGGTCAGCCTGCCACGGATCGGAAATCGGAATCTAGCCCTAAAGTTCGAGGGAAAGGTCACCATCAATGTACAAAAAAAAGCTTTTATTTTATCTGTTCCCATAAGCAAACTGCGGTTGTACCCGTTAGGAGATCCAGGGAGTTAAACTGGGAAACGAGATAATTATGTCCATAATACCACATTCTAGTTCTCACCTAATCTTAGAACCTTTCACCACTTCTTCGTTTGGTGGGGCAGAACCGATAGATGGATCAATTAAGTACACCCCCTTTCTTTAAAGCATTTTATCCAATTTATTTTAAGAACCAGATAATAACATTTCATACAAATATAAATAAGGACTACAAGACCTCTCAAGTCTTTCTCCTTAATGTGCTTTTACCCTCACACCATGTTAGCAGGCCGCCACCAACTTAAGCTGGGAGATCTTCCACTAAGCTTTCTGTGGATTTTTTTTTTTTTTTTTTAACCAGACATTGATATCTCCAAGATATGTGCAATATACAAGAGGAGAGGAGGAAGGAGTCAAGAGTATAAAACTCCAGGAAGATTAGCTTTGGGGTGCTGAAAAGTTCTCAGTCCATCCAAAAACAGAGAATGGTTCAATCAATGTGGGAGTGTGTGGTGCAGTGGTTAAAGCTACAGCCTCGTCACCGTGAGGTTGTGGGTTCAAATCCCCACACTGCTCCTTGTGGCCCTGGGCAAGTCACTTAATCCCCATTGCCCCAGGTACATTAGATAGAGTGGGAGCCCGTCGGGGCAGTTAAGGAAAACTGCTTGACTACCCGAATAATTTGTAATCCGCATAGAATTATAAGACTCAGAATGTAGGAAGTTTGTTGGTTGGAATGAGAACTTTTCAGCACCCCCTCATATATAACAAAAGTGAACCAAGTAAAGGACAATCAAGCCACTGTGACATCACTTATGAGGTTGGCTCCTATTGGTGGAATGGAGCATTATGACATCACAATCTCAGCTCTGTTTACCAGAGACTGAAACTCTTCACACTACCATGAGGTGCTGAAAAGTTCTCAGCCCAAACCAAGAAGAGAATCTCCTTTCTTTGAAATCAACTTATTTACCTGTTGCCTCTGGTTCTCAATCCAGTTTGACACATTAGCACCCACCCCCGAGGCTGCCTGGTTTCTCAATTAATATTATGTTTGGGACAGTATCAGAGCCCTTTCAGGCCAAGATACCTATGAGTCAGATCCTGTAATCTTCTGGATTCTTGGTACACCATTATGCTTTCCAGTGGTAATTACTCCACTAAGTACCAAGGAACGGCTTTCAGCCGGCTGCTCAGAAGCCTTTTCCCTATGTCTGCTTTTGTGAAGAGACCACAGCAGCAACCATCAAGAACCACTCCTGAACAGGGCCAGCGAGCCATCACTGGCTTTAGTATCCACCCCTCCTGAACAGAACCAGTGAAGCTACCAGATCCCTCTCTCCCTGCCACTCCGACCGAACTGGTGAAGCTACCAGACCAATCTGTGCTTGCCATTCCTCAGCAGCGCCCTATAATCTCCCTCTCCGGTTTAAAAAATTTTAAGTTATAAGAACATAAGAGCATAAAAATAGCCTTACTGGGTCAAACCAATGGTCCCTCAAGTCCAGTAGCCCGTTCTCACGGTAGCCAATCCAGGTCTCTAGTACCTGGCCAAAGAGTAGCAACATTCCATACAGAATCCCAAAGAATAGCAAGATTCCGGAATCCCAGAGAGTAACAAGATTCTAGAATCCCAAAGAGTAGCAACATTCCATACAGAATCCCAAAGAATAGCAAGATTCCGGAATCCCAGAGAATAACAAGATTCTAGAATCCCAAAGAGAAGCAACATTCCATACAGAATCCCAAAGAATAGCAAGATTCCGGAATCCCAGAGAGTAACAAGATTCTAGAATCCCAAAGAGTAGCAACATTCCATACAGAATCCCAAATAATAACAAGATTCCGGAATCCCAGAGAGTAACAAGATTCTAGAATCCCAAAGAGAAGCAACATTCCATGCTACCGATCCAGGTTAAGCAGAGGCTTCCCCCATGTCTTAATAACAGACTATGGACTTTATTTTTATTTTTTTTAACTAAACGGTTTGCATAATTTACATACACAATATTAAAATGAAGACAAAATAAAAGCAAACACATAATAAAATACACATATAATAAAATGAATACACATATAATAACCCTCAGGAAAATACCATAATGTGAATAGTAGAGGTCATAGATAATTCATCAATTTTAGCTGGAGTAACTAAAAAAAGGCATCTACGAATAGCTGCATCTTTAATAATTTTCTGAACCTACTAATTTCGTATCTGACCCACTAAGGTGTTTAAATCCTAAGTGGTTTACATTGAATTCTAATCACTTTAACCCCGTTTTACCAAGGTGCGTTAACCGATTAGCGCACCTTAGTAAAACAGGGCCTAGGTATTTTCCCTATCTGTTCTAGTGGGCTCACAATCTAAAGTACCTGGGGCAACATAGGGTAAAGTGACTTGCCCAGGGTCACAAGGAGGCGCGGGGATGGAGCCCACAACCTCAAGGTGTTGAGGCAGCAGCTCTAACCACTAGGCCACGCCTCATTTTCCCAGCAGGGCCCAATCTCTTGTTCATCAAATGCTGTATAAAAGTATATAATTCAGCTATATTATTTCCCCCCCCCCCCCCCGTCCTATATATCTCACTCCTCGTCTGCATTAGATCCCGCACTTTCCTCTCTCATCAAGATATCAGTGAAAATAAGTTATTGTGTTTCTGGCTTCTGTTTCTTTACTTCACCAATTGCTTTTCAGCTCTCCTTCCCTGCTTTTCTGAGCCTTTCCAGATACTTTTCCCTAGGCTCTTCCTTCTAATAGGAACCTTTTATGGCCTTTCTTCAGTCACCTGTTTTCAAAATAATACCAGTCTCATATATATATATTTTTTTCTTGTCTAGCTTTTAAGGATTGTGGGGGTTTTTAAGTCCTCATAATAACTCCTTTTAGTTTTTCCAGCTGTTCTGCAGTCACCTAGATTCTATTGTGATAGTGCCTTTCAAAAGTGTTTCGACATTTAAACAAAGTTGGCACATCTGACATCCCGAACTCTCTGCCTTAGTTATTATGTTCAAATCTATATTTCTTTGGACTCCGTGGAGCCACGTGATCGCCTACTGTAATATTAAAAAGCATTTTCTCTGTTTGAAAGCATCGGATGCCAGTACTGCTCCCTCCCAAGACGTCCGAGAGGCATCGCCTGAAGGGAATCCAGGATCTCTTTCTTTTAAACGATGCCATAGTTAGAATTTCCCAATCAACATCTGGCCTATTGAAATCTCCCACCGGCAGACCTCTCCCTGCAATTGTGATCTGTGGGGGGTCTTTAAGTATCTCTTTAACCGTGACTTCACCATATGCGAGGTCTGTAGATTACGGCAAATGTAAATAGGTGTATTTCGTTCCTCCATAAACCCTGCCCCAAATATCTTACAACCTATGTGGGCATTTAAGGCAACGGGGAGATAAGGCGCCTTGCCCAACAGGAAGGATCTGTGATGCAAGCCAGATTTGAAACCTCGTTTCCCTGGTTCTCAGTCAACGTCTCCATTTCAGTGTTCTGCTTTGATGTCAGTTTTAGGAGGGGTTGGTTCGTCAAATTAATAACCCTATAAAGCAACCGTGGCGCTCAGTGCAATCCATTCTTGTGACTGCCGTCACAACAGCTGGGAGAAAGTGTATTTCATAAACTTTTCCATCAGCTCCAACCTACAGAAATAAAAACTTAAGAGCTGGAAATTAAAACTAATCTTGAAAGACAGTAGCAAGTGTTGAATATAGAGTCAAAAAATCGTCTTCTACAGTCCAAATGTACCACACCTAAAAAAATACAGCGCCCTGAGCTACATTTAACAGAAGACAGTTTTTGCTTTAAGTCCTCGCAGGAGTAGCCCGAGGCATTTAGCTCTGCACTGCTAGACTAGGCTCCTACCACCCTTAGCCTATAAATGCTCTTTGAAGCCTGGCACAGCGCCAGCTCTAGGTGAACCCCGCGCCGTGCAAGCTCTTCCCTTCTGCTGCTTTCCAGAGATCTGCAATCTTTGGGTACAACCCTCAAACTGAAACTTAAAACATTTCGTTTTAACATCCTCTTAAGCTGCATACCAGGATTTGTGGAATTGGAGTAAAGGTTAAGCATCTCACTTTGAGAGAGTTGCTTTGTACCCATGCAAAAAAAAAAACAAAAAAAGAGAGAGAACCAGGAAACCTTCCATACAAGGGGGTGCTGAAAAGTTCTCAGCCCAACCAAACAACTTCCTGAGCTTATTTTGCCACTGTAGCTGAAAAGTGTTATACTTCTCCCTCTGTATTCACGGTTTTTAGCTTGCTGGCTCCTCCCCCCCTCCCAAATTACATCAGCTTGCGTAGAGAAATCGCTGATTCCAAGCGTTTACAGAGAAGATCGCCGATTCCCGGCACTTTCTTCACCGTGTTTTCCCTCTCCTTCAGGAACAGGCCAGGTCTCCTACCATGTTATTCGCGGTTTCACCATATTCACGGTGGTTTTTAATAGAAAACAGCGAATAACATGTGAAAAAGTTATTTGCGGTTTTTCTGTATTTGCAGTTCTGTTAATCCCCCTATCACAGCGAACACGGAGGGAGAAGTGTATTTTATTAAGAGAAAGGAAGTTCTATGTTTTGGCATTGTTTCAGATCTTTGATTGAACCATATCCACCTCATTCTCTTCTTGGTTGGACTGAGAACTTTCTCACCACCCCCCTCATAGTGTCAAGACTTTCAGGGCCAGATTGTCAAAACTTAAGGTTGCCTTTAACGCGGTCGCGAAACTGGTTCCAGACCGTTTTTAGCCTGCATGCATTTTAACGGCAGATTATCAAATCGGCTTATCGCGGTCTTTTGCGAGCTTTCTAGCAGTCGCTGACACTGCTGTGCACATGGACTCTTGAATATTGAAACAAGCACTCTGGTGGATTCTTAAACATTGCCGAGTCATTCTCCGAAGCATGGCGTCTGCTTATGGCGACAAAAATCAGCGACTGGTCCAAGGGTGCTGGTACAGTGCCAACACTGTTAAAAGTGCATCTTGTGGAGTGTGTTTTGACTATGACTAATAAAAAAAAAAAAAAAATTACATGACTCTCATAAATTAGTCTTTTTTTTTTGTGGGAGTGGTAAAAGCAGCTTCTTAAGCGCATGTATTTCAGTCCCTCTCAGCAGCGAGAGAGATGCCCACTCTCTCCCACCAAGCAACATCCTTTCGGCAGTGGGAGAGATGCTTACTCTCTCCCATCGCCATGCAACCCCCCCTCCCCCAGTGCCTCTGAAGACCCCATCCTCTTCATCTTACCTTACTTGGATGGCTGGCTGGAGGGATGCCTACTCCCTCCATCCACCAAGCCCGCCTTTTCAAAATGTCAGGCCTTCCCCTCCCCGGTGCATCCTAGGATACACCAGGGAGGGGCCTGAGGCTCTGATTGGCCTAGGTTATTTAAGGCCCCTCCTATGGTTCAATATGGCCCCTCCCCGGATGCACCAGCCAGGAGCCTAAGGCTCTGATTGGCCCAGATGACTAAGGCCATGCCCTTAGGAGGGGCCTTAAACAACCTGGCCCAATCAGAGTCTCAGGCCTGCCATTTTGAAGAGGGGGGCTTGCTGGTTGTAGGGAGTAGGCATCCCTCCAGCCAGCCATCTAAGTAAGGTAAGGGGAGAGGGCAGGGGCTGTCGATGGCACGGGGGGGGGGGGGATGTGTGGCAGCAAGAGAGTGGGCATCTCTCCCGTTGCCGAGGGGGTGTGTTGTTTGGCAGTGGGAGAGAGTGGTCATCTCTCCTATTGCCGGGAGGGGGGGTATGTGTGTGTTTGCGGCGGGAGAGTGGGAATCTCTCCCGCTGCCAAGGGGATGTTGGGGGTGTCTTGCTTGTGGCAGGAGAGAGTGGGCATCTCTCTTGCTGCTGGGGCAGTATTGTTTAGCATCAGGAAAGAGTGTGCATCTCTCCCGCTGTTGGGTGTTTTTTTGCATTTATTCTGTGCATGTGCCCATGTGCAATGGGCACATGCAAATCTTCGTTACTCTCCGCCAACCTCATTTGCATGAGCGTTTTCTGGAGAATGTCTTGCTTTTTTATGTTCAATAATTTTTATTGGATTATAATAAAATCATACGCAGAATAAAACTTACAAAAAATATTATTCCAACATAATTAATATAAATGTACAAAAATCACTAATTAAGACAAGTACAATGAGTAGTATAAATATACACTAAATTAACTTTATCAAAAAATATAAATGTATATTTCTTTTATGTTTCAATCTGTTTGTTAAAGTCAACAATAAAAGACTTAACAAATTAAACATAAGAGGCTTATAATAACATTAATATATCTACCAACAACCTCACAATACACCCACACCCCAACCCATCTCTCCAATCCTCCCACCCTCCCTATTCCCAAATGCTACTAATCAAATTGCTTCACTTCCCGATTACAAATGCAATGAATTCAAAACAAAAGTACGTGCTCTGGCCGATAGCTGCTGGATAAAGGGTTCCCAGGTCTCGCTTTTTTAAAATTACTACTATAATGGCTGTGACAGCGGCCAGTCAGTTTTTAACACGACCTTTTCAGAATCTAGGCCTCAGTCTCCTGAGATTGTGATATCATAATGTCTCATTCTACCAATAAGAGCCAACTTCATCAGTGATGTCACAATGGCGTGATTGTCCTATACTTGGATCACTTTTTTATTACATAGGAGGGGTGCTGAAAAGTTCTCAGCCCAACCAACCAACTTTCTAAACTCTGAGCATTATTTTGTCACTGTGGCTAAAAAGAGTGTTATCGTATTATCGTAAGTGTTGCAGAAAGGATATTCTAATGTGTTTTTTATTTTGTTTGGGGTTTTTGGGTTGGTTTGGGGGTTTGTTTGTTTTTACTTTGTTTCGTTCGGATCATTGATTGAACCATATCCAGGTCATTCTCTTCTTGGTTGGGCTGAGAACATTTCAGCACCTCCTCCTAAGGCTTAAGTATTGCCTGTTAGCAAAATCTCTTTATTCTGCTTCTCCCTTGGCCACAGAGTGTCAGACAGGGAGGGGTTAAAAACAGCCGATATGCGTTTTGAAAGGTTTCCTGTAATGGGCTCTGTCGGGTCAAAAATAAACCCTGGGGGCAGAAACCATATAGGCCATCACTTTCTCTCCCCTAAAAACAAGATCGAGCAAGGGAAAAAAAAAAAAATGAAAATAACGTCTTTTTTCCCCCCAGCGGGATTAGGTAATGTTTAGTCCCGCTGCATTACCCTTTGAAACATTGCTCTGAACAAGAGATGGGTTTAATCCTGCTATCCAGAAGCGCAATAACAGGCCTAGAAATTCACCCGTTTGATTCCAACTTGGAGGGAAGACGGAACACAATCCTGCCATCCTGGAGAATGACCTTCATCTGGTAAGGCTGTAGCCGTTTTCCTTAGGTCAAAGTTGAAACATGCTAGCAATCTACGCAAATGCTTGGCTTTCATGCGACTCCTTTCGTCAAGGGTTTCTAGGTAAATCGAACCTTAAATTCATTTGCGTTTAATGGTTAGTGGTTGGCATTTTGAATATTCCTCTGGATAACGAGATCACTTGTTTTTAAAGAGTCATGAGGTTAATGACTTTTCAATCCGATTTCTACTTTTTTTTTTTTTTTTAATAAGGATCGTCTCCGCTATGTGCTTCTGGGTGATTTCGGTCTGTGGGCCTCGTATTTGGTCTGTCACATTCACAACCATATGAGTTAGGGCAGATCCATTCCCCCAGCTTCCCAGACCCCTACAAAGTAAACCCTCAGCCCATTTCAGACACACACAAAGACAGACGCCCTGTCCTTGTCTCGCCTTTCCTGACCAATTATCTAACAAAAAAACATTGCCCTTTTGGTCCTACAGGAAAAACTGCTCATGTGCGCTGGGAGGCCTTATTGAACCAGTCAGACATATATTGTACACAGATGTACCAGCTTGCCGACCGGCTGCTGGTTTCCTGCGGTTTGAAGAGAGAAGGGGGGGGGGGGGAGAGAAAATGGACACAAAAAAAAAAAAACCCCAAACAAAAACAGAGTACCGAAATGAATTTGAAATCTGTTTTTAACAAATGAATCGTTGCACTCTCCCTGAATCTTTTTAATGTAATGGTTCTACTTTGTTCTTCCTGCTCCCTGCCCCCAAGAGACGTCGATTTTAGCACGGAAGATTATGAAAATCTACCCCAGTGTTAACAGGTCCCCAGCTCATAAATTTGCTCTCTGCATCGCTTCCGGTCCTTAAGTTTTTGCAAGTCTCCCCCTTTTTTTTTCCATGCAAAATCGATGTTGCAATTACCATGTAAAAAGCCAGGCCAGCCCAGGTCAATGTAAATTGATCACTGTCCGCCTTTCTACGAAATAACACGAGGAGTCTGTCCTGTGCAGTGAGATTATACTGGAAACCGTCTCCCAGAACACAAATGATATTTCAGGCTGTCAGGATCTTCTCCGAGCGGACTTCCTCGCACGTTTAATCACACGGCACTGAAAACCCATTCGCGGGTAACGCGCGTTTCAGAAGAGAAAAGATGAAAAATAAAACGAATATGGACAAACACGGGAAGCAATCCGGTGCAGTGTGCGCTAAAACCACTACCACAGCTTAGTAAAAGACGCCCTTAGGGGAGTGGGAGCGATTATCTATTTCTAGAAACCTGGTTTTCAACTTAAGGACCCCCCGAGTGGACTTTTCCAGGCTAGTGAATGTCCCAGTCGACAGGAAAAAAGCAAATTAAACATGTCCTATTTTAGCCCGCTGCATAAATGTCTCTAGAGCAGGAAAATCATTTGAGAGTTTGGAAGATTAGCAAACCCAACCAGCACCATCAGATCCACAGAGCAATGCTTTGCCAAGCGATAACGTCAGCCTGAGAGGAAGATTCTCTAATACCGCCGGGAAAAAAATCCGAAGGGCTGCTGTCGCGGCGGTTTATTGTAACAATTTCAAAAAGATGAGTCATTCTAAAAAAAAAAACAAAAAAACAACCCACGCGTGCAAATCAGGTTCACGGAGTTTCACAAGGATCACTAAATTTACATGTGATGAGTCGCTGGCCATAGCGATCGGCACATGCGCTTCATACGCCATCTAAAGAGGCTTAACTGTGCGCATTTGCCGGGAAAAACAACAGCGTTGTCGCCATTATCATCTTCGGGTCACTTCGCGTATCAGGACAACATGGAAAGCGCAAGGATAAGAATCACCACGATGCCATCCGCTATTCTAGCATAGAACATGCGCGGCTCACAAACGCCTACATTCCACGGGCTTTTGAATTTTGAAATGTTGTTTATGTCAAATTTTATCATGAGCCACGCCTATAATATACGAACTCAAGAAGCATGCTTTTGTTTTCCCCCCCCCTCCTGCCACCACAAAAAAAACCTACTATAATTCATGTGAATTTTTTTTTTTTTTTAATGTCCAATTTTTTTTCATGAGCCACAGCCAGAAACACATGCCCGAGATGCAATTTTCAAAGTACTGGCACCCCCGGAGCAGTCAGTGATTTTTGGTCACCAAAATCCGGCGCCATGCTTGGGGAATCACACGGCAATGATAAGAGAATTGCCCGGAGTGCTCCTTTGAATATTGATGAGCCCATTTTAATACCATTTTAATTTTAATGACCTAATTGTACTACATATGCATTGGAGAGTCGGAGACTGCTAGAAAGCTCGGAAGAGACCGCGGTGAGCCGTTTTAATAATCGGCCCCGCTATAAATACATGCACACAACACCAGCTAGAACAGGTTTAGAGCCACCATCATTAAGGGCACGGGTAAGTTTTGAAAATCTTCCTCTGAAAAGATCGACTGCTAAAAAGAAAAATTCCCTCGGTAAAAAGTAACCCTCCCCCCCTTCCTATGTCATGTTCGCTCCGTAATAGTCAAAATACTTTTATCCTCGTTTCTGCTACTGCAGACAGGAGCCCACGAGGAAAACAAGACTTGGCATCCTTCTCCTGCCCACGTCGAGCAGAGGAAACGCGAGGTTTGGATTCACTGTGGGGGGAGGGGGAGGATTATCTGAGCCCCACAGAGAACACGTACGTCCACGTGATTCCGCTATCTCCAAAACCTGTCACTGGAAATCGAAAGAAAACCTGCTCCGAGGAGAAGAATTAGACGGGGCTCCTACTCGCACGGCAATCTCTATTCTAACACGCTTTCAAGATCGCGAGTAAGATACTCCCCCCCACCCCCCCAGCACTTTGATGATCCATTAGGGGGGGGTTAACCTCCTTATTTTCCCTTCTTAATCCCCTCCCTCATCCTGAATTTCTTTGTCTGCCTGTACTCATGACCCCGGCTCAATAAAAACAAACTTTAGTTCTGTTTCTCTGAAAAACATTAGCTAAGGTTTGAATTTTCCAGAAACTTTCAGCTTCATCCACTACAGTCCCAAGGGGGATAAAATATGTCCTTATGCCTACACAATGGGAGATGAGGCAATCAGTTCTTCATAAAGCAGTCATATTTAAAGAACAAGTGTATTTTAAAAATAAAAAAAATAAAAAAACTAGAAAAAAAAAAATAAACATAGCACACTGACTTTATCTCCTTCTACTACAGAAAAGTAACCTAAGTGAAGATGCAAGGAAGGAATCTACTTTATTCACACCATAACGCAGAATTATAGCTAAGGGCTGCTTTTACTAAACCTCGGTAGCATTTTTAGCGCGTTAGTAAAAGGAGCCCTCAGTCTATTCCATGACATCCCCACCCACACAGATTTTCCAAAACTCCCGATGAACCGTACTATTTTAAATCACTTCACCCATAATTTATAAATCCACCCTAAGGTATCTCTATATTTTCTCTTCGGACAACTTTAAGGCTTTTTAACTTGTAAAACGAGTCTGGGGTTTAAGAAAGCGAACGGCACCCCGCGTCAAGATTTGGGCTTTCAAAATCCCGGACTACTTCAGAATTTTAAAAGGCTTATAAAGCCGTTATCACATGCGTTGGCCGGCTCTAAAAACATCTTGGAAACATCTTGAAGGACATAATGTAACTGATGCCATAAGGCGCTATTTTTAGACGCTCTGGTAAACTAACATAAGGGGAATTCAGAGTTGTGGCCATCAAAACAACGGAGTTTTGTCCTGTACGGAAATGTCAGTTTTAAGAGCCAAGTGGGTTCACGATTACAATCCTGAAAAATCACCCAAATGATAAAATGCCTTTTCTGGACAGTTTCAAAAAGGATCCATAGGCCCAGTCTAAAATAAATAAAATCCACCCTGCTTAACACCCATCACCACTCCACCTACAAACTCCTGAATAGCTGATGCTGCTTTCAGCAAAACATGGGTGAGGCCAGGGTGGGCAGTGCCCACCCATTCCTCAAGAAAGATTGCGCAGAATCCGGTGGGCGAAAGAGATTTTGGTGGGGGCACAGGATACTCAGAAGCACTTTGGTCAAGTGAAAGTTGGCAGAAAGCACCCCCCCCACCCCTCCCCCCCCACACTTTATGGCCTGAAGAAACACAGCCCTTCCCACAGTCTAATGGCAATCAGGGATCGTTGGGCAGATGAAATCGAGCAGGAACTGCAGAAGTTTCAGGGTCCCATGGGGGGGGGAACCCCTCAGGGGGGCAGGAGGTCAAGGTGGCCAAGATTTCTCTCCAGTCACGAGCACGCGAGACAAAGAGCGCCGAAAACGAGCAGCTTTGATCTCCCGCTGCCAGGGGGAGGGGGCAGCGCTTCAGTGCAATGCTGACCCTTCCCCCCCCCTGCGTTAAAGAAGGCAGCGCCGGCCGCAAGTCCCAGGGCCTGGGGGATGGGGGAGAACTAGCAGCCGCCGCGAGCCAGCAAGAAAGCTCACGCGCTCCCCCCCCCCTCTTGTCAGGTCACCAGGGAAGGGGGGAGGGGAGCTTCGATGCGATCTCCAAGCGGCTGATTGCATCGAAGCGCTCGGGGACCGGTTTCTCTCCCTCCCACCCCCACTTTGGGGGAGGGGAGGATGTGTAGAGTTTTCCTCGTCAAATCAGGCCAAGTATTAGTCGGAGTTCGGGAGCGGAGCAAAGTTTGCAAGTGCGGCTGCTAAATGCAACCCCCTCCCCCCCTCATCTTTTGCATCCGATCGCCGCCCTTTTAATAAATGCATCATCCGTTTACAAAGGTTAAACGAAAACTCAAGGTGACCTTTTCCTCTTTGAGTCCCACTCGGGAGACTGAAGTGCCGTCTAGACCGATCTATCACTAGAAGCCCCAATAGCAAAGCCCACCCCTCCCCCCCCCATCCAAAGCACCTCCCAGGTAACACGGGAGAGCCGAAGCCCTTCAAAGGGACGTGTGATTACAAAACACCAGCAGCAGCTTTCGGGATTCCCCTCCCCCCCTCCTGTGCACCAACACACTATTAATCCCAGCCCCGGCTAGTGAGCAGCGGTTTGGGCAAGAATTTCCATTTCTCCTGGCAGCGCCGAAACACAGCCACCTTGTCTCGATCCGTCTCAAAACAAGTACCCCCCCCACCCCACCCCCCAGTGCCAGGGAAAGTTCAGTGGCTGAGCCAGGCACCTGCCCTTCTCTTTCCCAGACAGAGCCGCAGATCCTGCGAAAGGCTGGAGAATAGCTAATGAGCTGTGGGACTCACTGATCCGGAGAATACTTCCTAATTAACTCTGTCACCTATGTGTGACAGTGACTCCCAGCTCAGCTTAAGAGTGGGGGGGGACTCCAAACTCACAAGGGGTGGGGGGCGCTTCCAACCAGCAAGATCCTCAGCCACTCACCAAAAAACCAGGGGTGACGGCTACGTTTTCGGCTTCGAGTGACATAACAATCGTATCTAATTAAACTGGGACTCCGAGCTCAGTTTGGGGGGGGACTCCAAACTCCCAAGGGGGGGGTCCCTTCCAACCAGCAAGATCCTCAGCCACTCACCTCTAAAAGTGACAGCTACGTTTTCGGTTTAGAGTGACAAAACAATCATACCTAATTAACCATTAATTACTGGGACTCGGAACTCAGCTTAAGGGGGGGGCTCCAAACTCCCAAGGGGTGAGGCAAGGGGGGGTCCCATCCAACAAGCAAGACCTTCAGCCACTCACCAAAAAAACCAGGGGTGACTGCTACGTTTTCAGATTAGTGTGACATAACAATCATACCTAATTAAGTATTAATTACTGGGACTGAGCTCAGCTTAAGTGGGGGGGGGGCTCCAAACTCCCAAGGGGTGAGGCAAGGTGGGGTCCCTTCCAACCAGCAAGACCCTCAGCCACTCACCTCTAAAAGTGACAGCTACGTTTTCGGCTTAGAATGACTCAACAATCATATCTAATTAACCATTAATTACTGGGACTCGGAACTCAGCTTAAGGGGGGCTCCAAACTCCCAAGGGGTGGGGCAAGGGGGGGCCCTTTCAACCAGCAAGACCCTCAGCCACTCACCTCTAAAAGTGACAGCTACGTTTTTGGCTTAGAGTGACATAACAATCATATCTAATTAAGTATTAATTACTGGGACTCTGAGCTCAGCTTAAGGGGGGGCTCCGAACTCCCAAGGGGTGGGGCAAGGGGGTCCCTTCCAACCAGCAAGACCCTCAGCCACTCACCTCTAAAAGTGACAGCTACGTTTTTGGCTTAGAGTGACATAACAATCATATCTAATTAACCATTAATTACTGGGACTTGGAACTCAGCTTAAGGGGGGGGCTCCAAACTCCCAAGGGGTGAGGCAAAGGGGGGGTCCCATCCAACAAGCAAGACCTTCAGCCACTCACCAAAAAAAACAGGGGTGACTGCTACGTTTTCGGATTAGTGTGACATAACAATCATACCTAATTAACCATTAATTACTGGGACTCGGAGCTCAGCTTAAGGGGGGGCTCCAAACTCCCAAGGGGTGGGGCAAGGGGGGGTCCCTTCCAACCAGCAAGACCCTCAGCCACTCACCTCTAAAAGTGACAGCTACGTTTTCGGTTTAGAGTGACATAACAATCATATCTAATTAACCATTATTATATTAACTGATGCTTGGGTGCCAGGCAAAATAATCGTGAAAAAGTGCCCCCCTCCCCCCCAGCAGAGCCTATTTTGCAGCTCCCTGAACGAGAAAGAGGTACTTTATAACTTTCTGTCAGAAAATGCTGAATTATATACTCCAGGGCCCGATGGATCGAGATCGTCGGAGGTCTGAGACTGAGCCGAAAGCGGAAAAAAAAAAAAAAAAAAACAACCCCAACGAAACAGATCGCAGCAAGTCGTTGGCACTAAAGCCACCATCTCCAGCCAAGACTTTCCCTCACGATCTTTGCCCCCCCCCCCCCCCGATTGCACGAACAGACCGCGAGAAAGAAGCAATCCTCCCTCCGGGGTGGAAAAAGTTCGGCCAAAAGGAGAGCCGAAACCGTAGCAGCCAAAACGAAACGAAACGAAACAACGCACGATCGAAAATATCTCGGTGTCTACTGACATCATTCTCAAGAAGCAACCTTGAAATTTCACACTCTCAGAAGTTGCATTAAAAAAAAAAAAAATAAAATCCCCACGGATCCAACACGTTTCCTTCACAGCAGGAGACAAAAAGAAAAAAAAAAAAAAAAGATCGCGAAGCTCTGGGCTGGCAAAGCTCGCCCCCGGTCTCCCCCCTCCCTCCCCCTGTCATCTGTGCATGGGGTGGGGGGTGTCCTTTTAATTGACGCCTCACTGTACGGAAATCCCCCGTCCCAATGAGTGTCACACTCTCGCTGCCATTTTCACAGGAAACTTCGCTGCGAGCGCAGAGACTGGCAGACCCGGGGGGGGGGGACAACAGCTACACCCAGAAAATCATGCATTCCCCCCCCCCCCCAGCAAAGTTCTTAGATTCGGTCTTACCTACAGAAGATTCGGCTTTCGGCGGGCAAAACTCCCTCGTTCTCGAACTCATTTCGTTAGCGGCTTCCCCCCCCCCTCCGGGGGGTTCGTCCGTGTGATTTAGGGCAGAGAGAAAAGCGCCCTCGCTTCAGCTTTAATAGCTGCGTTTCTTTGAACGGGAGCCAAGAGGCGGCTGCCTAGGTGGGGAGCGTGTGCGCTCTTTCGTCTCGTTCTCTCCCCCCCCCCCCCCCCCGATGCAAAAAAAAACCCACAAACAAAACACCGAGAAATACTGCCCCCCTCCCTTTTTTTTTTCTAAGAGCAGGCAGTTTCCTTTTCACCTCCTCCCACACTCCGAAAAATGAAAGAAACAGCGAACGCCGCAGCGGAACGAAACAAACGAAAGTTCCAATTCAGCCCCCGGCCGAAAAGGCGATCTTCAGCGCGCAGCCGGGTCCCGTCTGCAAAGGACCCGGAAAAGTGAAGGGAGGAGACGAGGAAGCGAGACCCTCCCCCGACCCCAACCATTCAAGCCTGTCCGCTGACCCCCCCCCCCCCGAGAAAGAAAAAGTCAAGTCCCTCCGGGAGGGGCCCCGATCGCGGGCACACACTGACCTTCTGGCTCGCCGCTCCGGCGATCGCCAAACTTTCCGGGGCTCCGTCGTGCAGGTGGCGGCGCTCACTCGGGCGGCGGCGGCAGCTGCTGCTCCCTCCGCAGCGCCATGTTGGCTTTCGGCGGCGAGTTCTGTGGGCGGCGGAGACTCGCTGGCGCTCCCCCCTCCCCCCCCCACACTTCCACCACCTCCGGCGGGCTCCGATCGGCAAAGCCTGCGCTGCCCGGCCGCTGCCCCTCTCGCGTGCCCACCCGCAGGGGGGCCCACGGGGTCCGATCGGCGGCCGACGCCTCCTCCTTCCCTGCGCTCGGCACAGACGAGTGAAAGGAGGATCGCGAGCCCAGACTCCCCTCGCTACCCAGAAGGCCAGTGGAGAACCGCAATTATCATAAGCGCCTCTCACTTCTCTCTTCTCTCCGGCGAGCTGTCAAAAGCCGGGCGGCGGCCGCCCGGGCTCCCCTCCCCCCCCCCCCCCCCCCCCCCCCCCCCCCAGTGCTGGCCTTTCTCATCACACGCTTTCATGTCATCCCTCTGAAGCAGATCTGCCACCCCCCCCCTCCCTTCTTGGCCACAGATCTGAAGTTGCCCTTTGCATTCTGACCACTTTGAAGGGGAGAAAGGAGCGAGGGAGGGAGAAGAGTTTGGCCTCTTTCCCTGGAACCCTTTCCTCGCTCTCTCCCTTTTTCATCCTTCTTTTCACCTCGCCTGAACTCTTCGATCTGTCAACTCCACTCTTTACTTCGTCTGTGGCTGGGAAGTTTGAATAAATCCTGCATCTTGAGCATCACCTCCAAGCACACAGCCCTTACTTTTTTTTTTGGGGGGGGGGGAGAGAGGGGGGTCTCCAAATTACAGGATCAGTAGAAGACACGCTTTCATAGTTCTCGTCCCCCGCCCGATAAATGTCGTTGCTTTCGTTCGGGAAGAGAGACGACAGATTCGTTTCGTTTGCGCCCGTGCAAGCGTTGTAACGTTTGGGGGTAATTGCTTGGTCTTTAACAGGAAAACAGAAGATTTTTGTGGTCTAAAGAAGCGAGAATTTTATTTTTATATTCTTTTATTAAAAAAAAAATCTGATGTATTTCCTTATCAAGAACGTCAGTTTCTTGTAATATATTGAAAATTTCAATAAATAAATAATTTTTTAAAAACCCAACAGGAAAACAGAAAGGATATGTGCCAAAGCCTGTTTGTTTGTTTCGTAAATTCTCTGCTAAGCCCAAATAGAAATCCACAATTTCCCAACTGGATAGGGCTTCCTGTGTTTTCTTAGCTCAGCAACTCTCTTCTAACCCTCCCCCCCCCCCCCCCCCCCCCCAATCCACTTGTCTGGATACTTTGCAGGTTTCTCGAAAGCTCTCTCAGCCAGTCGTATTTTTTTTTCTTCTTCTTCTTCTTCTTTTCAAGGTCAATACTTTGCAAAGAGAACCACAGGAAAATCATGTTTTTCCTTCGCCACACAATGCATTCAGGAGAAAAAAAATTTCTGGCATTGTTCTGGGCGTCTCTTGCTTTGCATCGCGTACCAGTGCACTAAGGGCTTTCCACTTTTGATCAGTTGTTATCCATCAGGCTTTCTTGTTCTGACACTTCCTAGGACCCCCTGAGGAAGGAGCGTTTCTTCGAAACACCGACCGTGTCGGGTCCGCTCTTATCAGTCCTTTTGGCAACAAACTGTGTTCCGGGTTCATTTTTGAACGATTGTTTATTAAAGACGTGACATCCTGTACCTCGTAAGAACGTAAGAATTGCCGCTGCCGGGTCAGACCAGTGGGCCATCCTGCCTTGCAGTCCGCTCACGCGGCGGCGCCCAGGCCAAAGGCCACTGCCGTTGCTGTTCTTTGTCTCTTGCAATGCGACATCAGCTCTTAGGCTCAGGGTCAGATTCAAAGGACGTTGGCGGGAGAATGGAGACGCACGAAGTTGTCCTCCCACCGTTAAAACAGAGGACTTAGGTTCAGCCTAATACCCCACCCCCCACACGTGGCTTGGAGCCAAGGCCGTGCAAAAGAACATTTCAAAAGTTGTTTTTAGACTAGGCAGATGTTTTCAGAAGCCTGCTTTGGACGCAAGAGACGGGCTTCTGTGAAAACGCGTCCTGTATGGCTCTAGCGTTGAGTCAGTTGAGGTTCTAAAAAGTTGCCTTCCCCTCGAAAAAAAGGAAATGAAAGGTGACGATCGTTTGAAACCTGACACTCAGACGCAGATCTGTACCCTCTGCTGCTTTTTTTTTTTTTTTTCTTCTTTCTTTCTTTAACTTAATTTCCCTTGCGCGGTGGGGGCTGCTGGAAGCTACAGCTGCAAAAAGTTCAACCTTTTTCGTGCGAGCAGTTTGCAGTCATCCGAAATGGTTCCACAGTTTGCATCTGCGGTTCTGTACAGAATTCTGTGCAAAATTGAGGGCGGGGGGGGGGGCCTTCCAGTAACACGCTACTATACTGAAAATAACGTCGACAGGGAGATACAGATCACGTTCGTGGGTAGGAGTCGGTTCTGTGGGAGCAAAGTCTGTCTATGTCCAGGGAGGGATAGTTTTCCATTCCGAAAAGTTGGTTCCTGTGCACTCATATACCCTTGGGTTTATGGCAGTGATCTCCAACTCAAACCCTTTGCAGGGCCACATTTTGGATTTGTAGGCATTTGGAGGGCGTCAGAAAAAAAAAATAGTTAATGTCTTATTAAAGAAATGACAATTTTGCATGAGGTAAAACTCTTTATAGTTTATAAATCTTTCCTTTTGGCTAAGTCTTAATAATAATATTGTCATTTATAGCTAAAGAGACATATGATCAAGAAACTGTTTTGTTTTACTTTTGCGATTATGATAAACATACCGAGGGCCTCAAAATAGGACCTGGCGGGCCGCATGTGGCCCCCGGGCCGCACGTTTGAGACCACTGGTTTATGGGGACCTGAAACTTATCTTACTAAGCAAAAAGGCCCACTGGGTTTATTAAATCAAAAAGCTTTCCTTAAAAAAAGTTGTAGGACTAGATTTTAAATGTTATTAGACTGATCAAACGTGACTTACAGAGCCACAGCTGAAGGAAAAGTTCTCTAAAATTAAATCTTCCTTGATACGCCTGTATGTTTGTGAAAATAGATCCGGAATAGTGATATTTAATGGGGCAGAATCCCTACAGGTACTCTGTATTTTCCCTCAGTTTTGAACTCTCAAACGGGATTGATTTATAAAATAATTGCTCGAGTTTTGCCCCTACTTTAAACAAAACAAAAAAAAAATGGAATTTTTAAACCAATCTGTTGCAGATCTTTCAGAAAACCGTTCCAGCATGTGGCTGAACTTTCAGTGGGGCCGTCTGCCTTCTCCCAGGTGAAAATTATTAACTTCCATAGGAAAGAAACAGCGCTCAGAGTCAAAAAGAAAACACAGAAGGCCTAAGAAAAAAAAAAAAGCCTGTGTTCCTACATTCATGGAACGGGGCCCTAAACATCCAGTAACACTGCTAAATTAGTTGCTATTTTCAGTCGAATTTTCAGTCGAATAGGTTTTGAGTTGAGATTTAAGAGCTTACAAGTCATGCTTATAAATTTAGACCTCTCATTCATCTATATATATATATATATATATATATATATAAAATCGGATGTGTGTGTATGCAGGGCAGGATTAACCAATAGGCCCAGTAGGCACGTGCCTAGGGCCCGAAATGGTCAGAGGGGCCCGATGAAGGAGGGCATCAACATTGTTTTTTCCAAACGGCAATGGGCCCCTCCAGCATCGATCAGCAATGCGGACCCCCTCCCCCCGATCGGCAATGCGGGCCCCCCCCCCATTGACGGAAAGTAAGACAAGCAAGCAACGCGGGTAAGAAAGGCAAGGGGAAGTGTAATTTTGCAAGCGGTGCTGCTTGACCAAAGATTCCCTCTGACGCAGCTTCCTGTTTCCGTCTGGGCGCATAGTGGGGGGGTGGAGCGGGGGGGGGGGGCAGTGTACTTGTGTACCTAGGGGCCCTCGACGAATTAATCCTACCCTGTGTGTATGTATGTTCCAGCATAACTCTGAAACGCATGGAGAGATTTCAACCAAACTTGGTATACATATCACTTGCTATCTGGGGGAAAATACTGTGGGGGGCGGGAAGGGGGTGACATGTAAAAATTATTTGAAAAGGACAGATATTTATTGTCTAACCCAGTGTAGGCCTTCAAAATGCTAGCCTTCATTTAAGACGCCTGTTTTACATAAGAGCCGCGATTCTACAGATTGCGCAAGATTGTCACGCGATTGGCAGCCATTTCTCAGGCAGCCGCCAATACCAGCGCCGTTTATACAATCTGGCGCAATGCACGCGCTATGCTAAAATTCCGCAAATGACACACCGCACGGATCGCTTTGACAAAATAGCGGCTTAGCCCCGATGATCTCATCGCGTAGCTTTGGCTGCCATTTGGTGAATTTTTCTCTAAGTCTATTTCTTGGGCAAAGAGACATCTTAGAGCGGGGGTGTCAAATGTCGGTCCTCGAGGGCTGCAATCCAGTCGGGTTTTCAGGATTTCCCCTCCCAATGAATATGCACGGAATCTATTTGCATGCACTGCTTTCATTGTACACTAAGAGATCTCGTGCATATTCATTGGGGAAATCCCGAAAACCCGACTGGATTGCGGCCCTCGAGGAACGACATTTGACACCCCTGTCTTAGAGGGGGAAAAAAAAAGCCCCAGAATTAGGAACATAAATCCTTTTGAAATACAGGGCCGCGAGACCCTAACTCCCCTCTTTTATCAAGGTTTTTAGCACGGGCTGGCGAGGTAAGTGCTCCGACGCTCTTAAGAATTCCATGAACATTGGAGCATTTACCGTGCTGGCCTACGCTGATAAAAGCCAGTCTAAGGCCCTCTTTTGCAAAGGCGATTATTGCGACGGGCCACGGTAATCGCTCCGACGCCCACAGGGATTCAACGGGCATTGGTCCGAAAAGTGTCCTTCCTTAAGGAAGGAAAAGCACAGAACTAATGGGTTGCTGGGGTTTAGAAGCACATTTTGCAGCTTCTGTGGCTATTGATTGACCGATTGATTCATTAACCGCCTTTAGGAAGAGATTCACCCAAGGCAGCGTCCAGCAGGCATAATTCAACATAAAGCTTACAATTTTATTCACAGCATAACAGTAGTAAAAAGACCAAATATAAACATAACTAGGACGAATGAAGTAAAGTTAAAATCAGTAAACTGAAACTTAATAATAGCTACCAGGAAACAGTTTCAAAAATAAACATCAAATGAGCGAGATACAAGCACATACTTTTACAAAGGCGCACTAAGCTTTAAATGCTAACCTGTGAATGTTATCCTATGGACGCGTTAGTCATTAGCGCATGGGTTGATTTAGCGCGCCCTGGTAAAAGCGGGCCTAAAAAGGGAAACATAATACTTCCGAAACATCTAATAACATAGATATGACGCTAATGCTTTTCTAGAATACAGCTTATCCTATAGCCGAGGGGTCAAATGCAGATATTAGATGGGGGCAAGATCAATAAACATAACCACGAGACAAAAATCTAATAGGCAAGCCACTAGAGAGGGGGTAAAATGAAACTGTGTGTGTAATCAAGATCCATGATAGACATTAAATAAATTACTATTTTAGGGAAAGAACAATTCGGCAGATTGACCTTTGCTCTCATTTAGCACATATATGGGCTGTGAAGTGGTTTCCCTGAGATGATTTTGAAACTCCACTGAGGGGGGGGGAAACGACAAAGCAGAGTTTAAAGGCGATCGTTTGCTATGCTTTAAATCAACCGCGAGACCCTCGTTCAAGGGATCAGGGCTTTCTCCCATGTGCAAGGCCAGAGTCTAGGGTGGTGCTTATTTTCATACAGATGTTGTCCACAGCTGCGTACTGGAGATAATTGTGAAACAAAACTGGATGCTGGGGGTATTTTTAGAGATGCGCAAGCAGAAGGAAACCAGTATTCAAGAAAATTGGCCCAAAGAGGCGAGACTCTATAGCTCTGCCCTTAAACTCAAAATGCATTTATGTGACAGTTTTTTTCGGGTGACCTCTTCCCTATTTCAAGCCACCGGACACGAGTGAGTGCATTTGTTCCGAGCAAAACCAGAGAACATGTGAAATATTCAGGTTGGACCCGATTACCCTGAGACCAGGCTGTGTAAGGGCTTCCCCTTGTGTTTCATCTGCAAAACTCCCACTTCCTTTGCTCGCAGCAAAATGACTTGAAGCGTGTGTAAAGAGGGGGGGGGGGGAGAACGGGGGTGCACCTATCCGTGAAAAATGCCGAGAATGCTCCCTTGCACAGGCAGGCTGGGGCCGACCTGCCAGATGTGCTGCTTTCCCCTCTCGTGTGCCGGAGCTGCAGCGGGCTGAAGAGCCGCGCATACAGGCAGCATAATAGGTCTGCCTGCAGAGTCTGTCGGGCCGTCCCCCCCCCCCACCTCCTGCCACGTCCTCGGGGGAACTGACCCCCGGGTCAGGTGGCTGTGCATTGTACTAGAGCGGCTTGGATTTCAGCGGAACGCTCATATGCTGCGATATTTACACGTACACAGCTCAGCTCTACCGCTTGGTACCAAGCACGAGGAGGAAAAAAAAAAAAAAAAGCCTCTTTCGTGCTTTGAATTGTAGGGAGAGAGGGCCTCGTGAAGCAACTTGGCTTAATAAATGACTGCTCTACTTTGCCCTTCCCTTTATGACTGGTGTTAAAAAAAAGAGAGACACATGTGGCTAAGAAGGTCACCTAGTCCCTTGGTTCCTATGAAGTTTCCGTTTTACAGCCAGCCAGTCAGGTTTTCAGGATAGCACTAATGAATTTACACGGGGCAGATTTGCAGGCCTGTCACCTCCATTATATGCAAATCTCTCTCATGCATATTCATTGGGGCCATCCCAAAAACCCAACTGGCTGGTGGTCCTCCAGGACAGGGTTGCGAACCACTATTTCAGAAGGCAGAGTTCCCTATTTCCAAATAATTTCTTCTACACATAAGAGCATAAGAATCGCCGCTGCTGGGTCAGACCAGTGGTCCCTCCTGCTCACGTGGCGGCCCCTAGCTCAAGACCAGTGCTGGGCATAAGTGTGTGTGGGGGGTGGAAGAGAAATCTTGGGAAAATATGGTCTTTAGAGTAGGAGATAATGTGAGAAAAGACAATGTACACGTCGTGCCAGTTACAGCAAAGGCTAACTCCGAAACCTGGAGACAATCCGCCACGACAGTGATGGTTTCGGAGAAGCTGCCATATGCACAACACAAGTATCTTGTTTGTAGTGCAAGAACTATCCTGGCCTTTTATAAAGAGGGTTGTTACGATGAGGCATCGCTATTTTGCTAGAAGGACTCCCGTGGTTTCACAAACTCAAGGACCATAAATGTTTTTCTTCAGTCGCACCGATTAAAAAAAAATGCGTTAGAACCAATGAAGGGTCTTATTTATACAGCAATGTTCCCCGTTCTGTGTTTGTAACAGCTCTTGGTGGGATGAGGCCCTGAACATCCCGTTTCTCCAAAACCAAGCACTCTGCATCGCCTGGAACTTGTAATATGTTTCTAAGGGGTCCTTATACAGTATAATCTCGTTATAACGGACTTCAAGGGACCTGGAAAAACGGTCCGTTATATCCAGAGTCCGTTATATCCAGAGTTGCATTTTTTTTAAACTTTATTTAGGTCAGCTTGAAACAACGTACAATCAATGAACAACAGTCACTGCACAAAAGCATATCAGCAACGTCAATAACAAAACTCAACAAAACATTGGTATGGCACGAAACGATTGCGAAACCAGAATACTAAAAGATGTTCTAAAGCATTATGTCGTACTGTACGGGAAAGAAAAATACTTTGTCATTTTCTTCTGGGCTGCATTTTGATACTATATCACCGGCACGCCATGCACTTTGTAGGCGAAGCCTGCATGTCCGTTATAGCTGAACAAAACTACAGCTAAAAGTGGCTCTGGGGACCAAATTGGTTGTCCGTTATATGCGAAAGTCCGTTATACGCTATGATTTTCTGCATGTTTATAAAGGCGCACGGCCGGGACCAGCGGACCTCGTCCGCTATAGACGACATTCCGTTATAAGCGAGTCCATCATAACGAGATTATACTGTATTAAGGAGCACTAACCGATTTAGCACGCAATAAAGATAAGTATGCGCTAAATGCCAAAGCGCCTACAGAATATAATGGATGCCTTAGCATCTTTAGCGTGTGATAAATCGGTTAGCGCACCTTAGACTCTAAAATTGCCTATAAAATCCTTAAATTCTCTGTAATGGCAGTAAATTGACCAATTTGAAAACAATGAGTGATGCCTGAAGCACCTCGCACGCAAAGGAGGTTCACGGAGGCCCACGGGAATCGCATCCGATCAGTCGTCGGAGAAAGAGACTGACGCACGTGCAGAATACACCACGGAAAGGGGGCATGAACGCGTGCATGAGCCTGAAAATGCTACGTCATACGCGCGCACGAGCGTCCGCCGTCGGTGCACATCACAGGCGCATGTCATAATGGTAAGGGGGGGGTGAACTGTCGGCAAAACGAGCAAATGTGAAAAAAAAAAAATTTGACACTGCTTTGGCAGGACAACTGCTCCCCTCCTGCATTGGAATAGTAATGGGGGTGGGGGGCTCCTTCCTTTCCCTTGCACCTCTTTCATTTTCCCGGCACCACGAACTTGCTGCCCGCTTTGGTGTCGCCTCTCTCTGACGTCACTTCTGGAAGTGACGTCAGAGGGAGAGCTGACCCAGCGCGGGCAGCAAGTTCGTGATGCTGCTGGCGTCGGGAAAATTGAAGAGGGAAGGGGGGGGGCGTGCATGCGCCCTGAAGGGGAGGTCACGCACCGTCGCTGCACCACAGCCCTCGTGCAATAGGCAGCCCCCCCCCTCAAATAGGATGGATTTCTACCTTGCATGCAATAGGCCAGGGTTTCTCAACTCGGTCCTGGAGTCCCCCCTTGGCCAGTCAGGTTTTCAGGATACCCACATTGAATTTGCATAAACTTGATTTGCATACATTGCCTCCATTATATGCACATGTCTTTCATGCATATTCATTGTGGATATCTTGAAAACCTGACTGGCAAGGGGGGAGTCCAGGACCGCATTTGATGCTCATGAGACGCATGAAATACGAGAAATCTATAGGAAACGTGGTAATTTCATTCTGACTCTTTAACAATCATCTGTCTTTGAATTCTCAAAAATCTAAGGCATTAGGTCTCCTCTGATTCTCTCTAGTACTCCAGTTCAATTATGTACACTTCTCCCTCCGTAGTTGCCGTTTCAGCATTCGCGGTTTCGATTATTCACGTTTTTTCAGCTTGCTAGCTCCTCCCCCCCAAATTACATCAGCTTGCATAGAGAAATCGCTGATTCCAAGTGTTTACAGAGAAAATCGCAGATTCCCGGAACTTTCTTCACCGTGTTTTGTCTCTCGTTCAGGAACAGGCCAGTCTCCCACCATGTTATTCGCAGTTTCACATTATTCGTGATGGTTTTTAATAGAAAACAGCAAATAACATATGAAAAAGCTATTCACGGTTTTTCTGTATTTGCGGTTCTGTTAATCCCCCATCACAGCAAATGCGGAGGGAGAAGTGTACTACCATTACATTTTTGGGAGTCATTTTTGACTCAAAACTATCCAAATAATACAAATAAGTTATTACATACTAAGCCTAATATGTTCAATATTACACCTTCTGTTTCCATCAGCCATTATTTTTTCTTGTTCATTCAACGCTTAGTACGCTTGATTATTGTAATTCTCTATATTACGGTATCAAACCAAAGGACTTAAATCGTCTTCAACTGGTGCAAAACACCGCAATAAAAATTATTACCAGGGAAAAAAAATTCAATCATGTCACCCCGTTATTAAAATCTACACACTGGTTACATATCAAACATCAAAGACTTTTTTATACATCGAAACAGGAATCCTTATTGGGACCATTACTTGTTCCATAAAGACTTTATCATTGGCTGAAAAGACACCTCCCTTGCCTCTTCTGTTTGACGTTACTCGAAGGCGAGGTGAGCAATTATTTGCATCCGAAGGTAAAATACTTCCAACGCTAAACCAGTAAGGTCTGATTTTGCATCGATCGTTAAAGGAACAGAGAGTTTAGAGCAGACATTGTCAAACTCTGGCCCGCGGTGTAATAAAATTTGACCCGCCAGACAATTTCCAATTTGCACTTAAGCTGGTCCACCAGCAGACATTTTATTTACCCATCAACGCCGCATCAGCTGTAGGTTCACGTGGCTTCCTAGTCTCACATGAAAACAGCCCGCAGAGGATCGCTGGTCGGCTGTCGCGATCCTAGCAGGCTGCCGTAGCCTCAGCAGCACGTTCCCTTTGCTGCAGTGCAGTACGTCAGACGAGGGGCGGGACCGCGGCAGAGGGAATGTGCTGCGGAGGCCGATGGAAGCCTGCTAGGATCGCTACAGCTGACCGGCGATCCCCTGCAGGCTGCTTTAATGTGAGACCGGGAAGCCGGGATGGAGGGGAGGGAAGGAACAGAGGGCCAAAAGGAAAGATGCCAGACCTCCGGGGGAGGGAAGGGAAACGGAAGGGAAGAAGAAAAAAGGAGACCCTGGCAAGCGAGTTATCAGAAGAGAACCAGAGCCTGGGACCACAACATGGTTTGAATAATGACCAGACAACAAAAGGTAGAAAAAAAATCATTTTATTTTCTACAATATGTCAGATTTGAAATGTGTATCCTGCCAGAGCTGGTGTTCGACAGCAAGCGTGAACTAGGACCTAAAAGAGAGAGGAAAAGTCTTTTTTATTTATTTTGTTTACATCACAGAGCCGGCGTGGGGTTGGGGAGGTTGCAACCCTAGACTTCTACGAAGACTAAGGGCATTAAATCGGTTAGCGTACCTTAATAAAAGGAGCCCTAAGTATCTTAATAAAAAAATTCGGCCCGCGACTTAGCCTAAGTTTTAGATTTTGGGCCCTTATGTGATGGAGTTTGACACCCCTGGTTTAGAGCATTGGGGCCTTAGGGGGCTGGCTTTCCCAACCGAAAGAATTAGGGAAAAGAGACTCTTTTGTTACCCTGCTAAGGTGATGGGAGACGATAAAAAAAAACTGCCTCCCGCAACCCCTCTCCTTTCTCTCGTCTCTTTTCCTCATTTTGCAAATGCTCATTTTAGAGCATCAAAAGGCAACGCAACGAAGCTAGAAATGACATTTAAAAATGCAGATCTGTGCCAAGAGCTAAGTCTCTCTTCGAGATCAACCTGGTTTCAGCGGCTTGCTAGCAATCACCAAAAGCCAAGAAGTGCATCTGAACACACTGATTATCCACCTAATTAGGACAAATTAAAAAGGCGTTATGAGGATTTACCTGAACACAATTTATCTTTTTTTAGGCGCTGTGCTTTCTTTTTCTACGAAAAAAATGATTTATTTCACCATCGCTCATGGTCCTGATTTTAAAGCAGACGGGCATTTAAGAGGGGCTCGATTACACATGCCAGCGCCAGGGCACAAGCCCCCAACCAAACAGTTGCAATCTGACAGTACCATAATTATTCCCAGCGCATTTTGTGTGCTGTTTAAATAGAGCCCGAGCTGTAGCCAACTGAAATAGTGCCAGTTTTCACCTCACCTCACCCTACTGATGTGTGTCGTAAAGAGGGGTCTCGGTAATCACCGAATAAGGAGGGCTGAAAGAATGTGAGAGGACACGGAAAAACACGGCCGTGCCTCGTTGCAGGTCGTTAATTAGACCTTATCTGAAGTACAGACTTACAAGACCACACAAATTGTCACCGCCCACTCTAGACCCCCGTCCCTTCGTTCTTGCCGCGCCATTTGCCTGGAACAGGCTGCCAGAGTCAATACGCCATGCTCCATCTCTAGCGGTCTTCAAAACCAAGCTAAAAGCCCACTTTTACCGAAGCTGTTCTTAATTCCCACTCACCGTCAGATATCTCATATACCCATCGTATCATTCCTTCTCCTAGAATCTCCCCAACCCTGCGATGTCTGTCTGTCCAAATTAGATTGTAAGCTCTTCTGAGCAGAGACTGTCTATTGAATGTTAAATGTACAGCACTGCGTATGCCTTTCAGCAGTACACCGACAAATCCGCGCAGGAAAATTGCGCTCCGACAAATGCGGCCCATTAATTACGCCCCGTGACTGAATGTGCCATAAGTGGATATCTGGAAGACCCTGATTTGGTCAGACTCCTCAGGCCCCGTCCCTTGGGAAGGGCTTGAGGAGTCTCCCGTCTTTCCTCCAAAGTATCAGATTGAGATCTTTAAGCCTGCCCCCATATGCCTTACGATGAAGACTACGCACCATTTTCGTAGCCTTCCTCTGGACCGACTCCATCCTTTTTATATCTTTTTGAAGGTGCGGCCTCCAGAATTGTACACAACATTCTAAATGAGGTCTCACCGGAGTCTTATACAGGGGCATCAATACCTCCTTTTTCCTACTGGCCATATCTCTCCCTATGCAACCTGGCATCCTTCTAGCTTTCATAGACGTCACTGCTCAACCCCTATGATCCAGCAATAACAGGTTATCATCAAGCCACATCCTTGATTTCCACGTACTAGATGCCATCATTTAAGCCCGATTCTTAGCCTACCATGACCCAATCTCACTGCCTGCAAGGGGTTCATAAGAACATAAGAATAACCATACTGGGTCAGACTGATGGTCTATCTTAGGGTTACCATATGGCTCCAGAAAAAAAGGACAGATTGAGACATCTGAGTTTTACTTCCATTCAAAGCACTAGAAGTAAAACCCGGATGTCTCAATCCATCCTCCTTTTTCTGGAGCCATTTAGTAACCCTAGATTCCATCTAGCCTAGTATCTTGTTTCTAACAGTGGCCAGTCCAGATCACAGTACCTGGCAGAAACCCAGATAGTAGCAACATTCCATACAGAATCCCGAATCCCAAAGATTTATTTATTTTATTTATTTATAACATTTCTAATCCGCCTCTATCACATACACAATTCAGGTTTGAACATCAGTGAAAAAAACATAAGATTCTAGAACCCCCAAAGAGCAACAAGATTCTAGAACCCCAAAACAGTAGCAACATTCCATACAGAATCCCGAAGAATAACCAGATTCCAGAATCCCAAAGAGCAACAAGATTCTAGAACCCCAAAACAGTAGCAACATTCCATACAGAATCCCGAAGAATAACCAGATTCCAGAATCCCAAAGAGCAACAAGATTCTAGAACCCCAAAACAGTAGCAACATTCCATACAGAATCCCGAAGAATAACCAGATTCTAGAACCCCAAAACAGTAGCAACATTCCATACAGAATCCCGAAGAATAACCAGATTCCAGAATCCCAAAGAGCAACAAGATTCTAGAACCCCAAAACAGTAGCAACATTCCATACAGAATCCCGAAGAATAACCAGATTCTAGAACCCCAAAACAGTAGCAACATTCCATACAGAATGCCGAAGAATAACCAGATTCCAGAATCCCAAAGAGCAACAAGATTCTAGAACCCCAAAACAGTAGCAACATTCCATGCTACCGATCCCAGGGCAAGCAATGGCTTCCCCCATGTCTGTCTCAACAGCAGACTATAGACTTGTCCAAACCTTTCTTAAACCCAGCTTCTCCTGAGCTGTCGGAGCTCCTAGGCCTAAGTGAAATCAGACATTGGAGACATATTAACTGCCAGCTATAAGAAAAGTTGAGTAGCTTTATGAAAGGGATTGGGACTTGTATATCGCCTTTTTGTAGTTTTCAACCACACTCAAAGCGGTTTTGCATACAGTTACTTCAAGCATTTTCCCTATCAGTCCCGGTGAGTTCACAATCTCTCTAACGTACCTGGGGCTATGGAGGACGAAGTGACTTGCCCAGAGTCACAAGGAGCCGTTTGGGGTTTGAACCCACAACCTCAGGGTGCTGAGGCCGTAGCTCTAACCACTGCTCCACACTCTCCACCAATACAATATCAGAAGTGAGCCAAGTATAGAACAATGAAGCCATTGTGACATCACTGATGGGGTTGACTTTTATTGGTGGAATGAGGCATTATGACATCAAGCAAAGGGATTGGGACACAACCACACTCAAAGCGGTTTTGCATACAGGTACTTCAAGCTTTTTCCCCATCTGTCCCAGTGGGTTCACAATCTCTCTAATGTACCTAGGGCAGTGGAGCAGCACGGGGTTTGAACCCACAACCTCAGGGTGTCGAGACTGTAGCCCTAACCACTACCCCATGCTCTCTGAAGCCAGTGTGATTACACGGTTGCCTCAGCTTTTCAGCAGCTGGGAATATGGAGAATGAAATAGGAAACAGATTTCCTTTCTGAGTCTATCTCACGGATTTCTGGCAGTTGATTTTGTTACTGGTAGAATGGTACGTGTCTTTCTTTCCGTGCAGAAAACCAAGGCTCATATAGAATTCAGGGCTAAAAATATAATTCTTTGTTCAGCAGTAAAAACATTACACACCGATATTCCCGATCTGGCAAGGCAAATCCCCCGACCACCTTTATTCTTCTATTCCGCCATAACCAAGAAATTTCTAGGCGGTTTACACAGAAGGCTGGACAGTCAGCGAAATACAAATAGTTAAAATACAACAACTTTCTTAAATATATTCAGTGTAAATAATATCCACATTTAGGAAATAAATTTGTCAAACAGCGCTGACTTCATTTCTCTTCGAAACGCACCATAAGACATCATGGCTCCGCCAATATAATTACCCAACCAGGACCGCTGTTTACTTGCTTGAAATGCAAGAGTCCGATCCAAAAAAGTCTTGTATCTACAGCCAGTAATTTTGGGATAAGCACATAAATGAACTTAGCGAGAACTGCCATCCCACGGTCAACCACGTAGGACTGATATTCCTCAGCCCCGAGGACATTAATATCAAGGTTTCCATACTTAGCCGCAAAATAGTGGCGTTGTGGGGGGTTTGGGGGGGTTACTGTTCCCGCTAAGCTGCGCTGGGGTGCGCTGACGCACAAAATATTACCTCGCAGCGCACAAGTTTCTCGTCACAGCGCACACAGTGTAGAGCACAGTTCTTCAACCGCCGGTCCGCAAACAAAATCTTGCCGGTCCGCGAAGGATTCGGTCCCCGCCGCAACGAAAGGCCGGCGTCAGCTGACTTGCAACTTCCTGTTGCAGTCGCTGTGCCGGGACTCCTGCCTTCGCCGGGACTCCTGCCTTCCACCGCGTTTGCCTCCTGCCTTGTCTCCGCACCTCCAGACCAGCAGCGGCAGCTGTGTATGCTTTTAACTTCGGCACAGAGCTGCCCCTAATCAATAGTTTAGCGCGGTTTCATAAGGCAGCCTCGGGGCCTTTGCTAGGCCGGCCCACATCGCATCATCGAAGCGGGCCGGCTATCAAAGGCCCCGAGGCTGCCTCATGAAACCGCGCTAAACTATTGATTAGGGGCAGCTCTGTGCCGAAGTTAAAAGCATACACAGCTGCCGCTGCTGGTCTGAACTCTTGGGCCGCTGAAGGAGGGCAAAAAGCAGCTGTCCTGGAGGTTTCCCTTCCTCTCGCCTTTACAGGTTCCTTTTTTCCACCTTTTTTTTTTTCCTTCAAACGGCAACGGGCCCCAGCATCGACATCAATCAAGTAAGCTCCACTGTCAATCAAGCGGTTCTGCTCGGCCAAAGCTTCCCCTGTGACATGAGCCACCCTCAGGGGAAAGAAAGTGACCCACAAAGGTGAGGGGAAGGGGGGCAGATGATGGAAGTTGGGGGGGGGAGAGAGAGAGAGAGAGAGAGAGAAGGGGCAGATGATGGAATGGAGGAGATGAGAGAGAGAGAGAAGGGGACAGATGATGGAAGTGAGAAGAAGGGAGAGAGAGCAGAAGGCAGATGGATGTCAGTTGAGAAGGGAGAGCAGATGCTGAATGGAAGTGGGGAAAGAACACATACTGGATGGAAGGAGGAGATAAATAAAGGGGGAAGAAAATAGTAAGATAATGGAGGGGTGAGGGAAAGGGGTGACAAGCTGTGTGTAGACACAGTGAAAAGAGGGAAACGGGACTAAATAGTAAGAAAGAATTTAATTTAGATGGAGGCAGAAAACAGAGAAGGAAGACCAGAGAAGAAAAGGGAAGAGAGAGCAGAGAATGATCAGATCTGAGTGGAGGAAATGAGAAGAGAGATATGCTAAAAACCACAGGGGGGAGGGAAGGATAGAGATGCCAGACCATGAGGGGAACAGAAGGAAGATGATGGATGCTAGACCAAATTGGGGGGTGGGGGGGGCAGGAGGAGAGATGGCAGGGAAAGACAGACAGTGAATGGAAGGGGCAGATGCTGGACTGAAGAGACAGAGAAGGTTATCATGCTGCTGTACCGGGCCATGGTACGCCCTCACCTGGAGTACTGCGTCCAGCACTGGTACTTTAAGAAGGACACGGTACTACTCGAAAGGATCCAGAGAAGAGCAACTAAAATGGTTAAGGGGCTGGAGGAGTTGCCGTACAGCGAAAGATTAGAGAAACTGGGCCTCTTCTCCCTTGAGCAGAGGAGATTGAGAGGGGACATGATAGAAACATTCAAGGTACTGAAGGGAATAGACTTAGTAGCTAAGGCAGGGAGAACGAGAGGGCACTCTCTAAAGTTGAAAGGGGATAGATTCCATACAAACGTAAGGAAGTTCTGTGGTAGAAAGCAACATATTTATTTGGCTCATAACTTGCTGGCGCCCGATATTTTTAGCTCACAGTGAAAAAAGTTTGCTCACAACACCCGCCCGCTTAGAGGGAACACTGCTCCCAACCCCAGCTAAGAACCTCCCACTCCCACAAAAACTTCCGTACATACCCGAAAACCTACCTTTTCACGAAATGCCTAATGCAAGCAAAAGGACAACGTGAGGATAAATTTACAAAGCGTCACTGCCACGCTTAGCGCTATGCATTCATATAAGAGGGGGGATAGTGATGCCACGTTCACCATGGGGAAAATTAGGGATCCCCAAATGCCAATATAATGTAATTCATACCACTTCGTAAATATGTATAAGCTCTTAGCACAGGGGGTTAACACCCCATTAATTTCTGCCCGCTGTCTGTTCATATGCGTTAGGTTTCAAAAGCAATGCTGTAAGCGACGAATTAAAGGGATGGATGTTATCTGCTTAAACAAAAAAAAGAAAAAGAAAAACACGAAGACAGAAAAACCTGACACCTCGGAAACAAATTGTCAAGATGCAAAATTCACCTCAGCCAAGAGAATGTGCTATTTGGATCCACGTAAGGGGCTGTCTGTAGTTTCAAAACTCTCGCTGTCTCAGCAGAGCACGGGGGTGGCCCGCTGGTGGGCTGCGCTGGCTCTCGCTGCCAAACTGCGTTTGAAAACTAATTGGAAGGCTGAGCTGGGCTCCCAGTTCCTGTCACGGGGTTTCCTTGACATGAAGATGTCGCCACCGTCTCTGGCTTCCCCCCCCCCCCCTCCCTATGCCTCCCTTATCAAAAATCGGCCACAATTTGTTCTCTTAAGAGCGACTGGGTGCAGGCAGCAGGGGCACTCTTTCTCTCGGAATTAAGTAATCACACGCAGAGTATACAGACAGGCACCGCAGAGATAGAAAGCACACTACATGAAGTCTCAGGAGACTCCTCCCCTTTACCCCCCTCTCCCCCCCCTTCAATTCTCCATCCCTCTTTCTGCATACCTAAAATTTTCACGACTTAACCTCTAACAAAGCACAAGTACATAACGAATGCACTTGTTGGTGGCTTTGTTTATTAGAGTGACCAACGCACTTTAAATTTTAATGCGATACACAAATCACTTTTGCCAATTACCCTATATTTAGAATTACAGAATTACACTTATCATAAGAAAAGCAGTCAGACGGGTATCTGGTATAAAAATGGGCCGTAGATTTGTTTATTGGTCCGATACATATACGTCTCCCCCCCCCCCCCCCCGTATTCGCGGTTTCAGCAATCGCGGTTTTTAGCTTGCTGGCTCGTCCCCCCTTCCCGAATTACATCAGCTTGCCTAGAGAAATCGCCGATTCCATGCGTTTACACAGAAAATCGCAGATTCCCGGAACTTTCTGCGCCGTGTTTTGCCTCTCCTTCAGGAACAGGCCAGGTCTCCCACCATGTTATTCGCGGTTTCACCATATTCACGATGGTTTTTAATAGAAAACCGCGAATAACATATGAAAAAGTTATTCGCGGTTTTTCTGTATTTGCAGGTCTGATAATCCCCTATCACAGCGAATGCGGAGGGAGAACTGTATATCAATACACCCGAGCAAATTAAAGATTTATCAAACGAACAAACCACCAACCGGACCACCGCCATGTCAGCAAGTCAATCAAACAGGTAATATGCGCTGTCATTAAGTAGAGTCCCGGGACCTCCTAGACTGAATTTATGTGCTGTAAGGTCCCCCAACCCCCACCGCCGGGTGAGAATTGGGGCCTGTTCGGGACCTCCTGTCAACGGACCTTTGCTCGGGTACCCCCCCCCCCCCCAAAGCTGCAACAACAGAATCAAATTAACCGTATCATCTGAACTAGGGCGGGTGGGAAAATCTGGACACCTCTGAGGAGCCAGAAGGAAATTTCCTGACTTTGAAGGAGTCCTGAATAAAAACCCTGACCTTAGCCCCGCCTCAAACATTCAAAAGGAAGGCTCCCTCTAAGCCTGCCCCCATATGCCTTACGATGAAGACATTTTCGTAGCCTTTCTCTGGACCGACTCCATCCTTTTTACCCAATCCGGAGCCAGGCTGGCCCCGCTCTACCAGAAACTGCCAGAACTCAAATGCTGACCAACTTGAAGATCCCTAAGGAGCAGGGCCTACTCCGGCCTGATACATCCAAGGTTGATTTGGGTGTACAGCTCACCCCCTGTTGGGCTCTGGACAAGCCTGTCACCCTAATTAACAAAGAAACCATTGACCTGCAGTAAATGCTCATAGCCCCACCCTGACACCTAAGGCTTCAGATTGGCATGGACCTCCAGGCAGCGTTTCGCGACTCACTCCTGGCGTACCCCCTTGCCAGTCAGGTTTTCAGGATATCCACAATGAAGATGCATGAAAGAAATTTGCACATAATGGAAACAGTGTATGCAAATCAATCTGATGCATCTCCCTTCTGGATATCCTGAAAACCTGACTGGCAAGGGGGTACGCCAGGACTGAGTCGAGAAACGCTGGACTAGGGTGTACCATATGGCTCCAGAAAAAGGAGGAACGATCGAGTCATCTGGGCTTTACGAAACCCGATGGAAGTAAAACCCGGATGTCTCAATCTGTCCTTTTTCTGGAGCCATATGGTGCCCCCCTACTCCACAGCCTTTATTGGAGTCACCTGACCCAAAAGACCACCGCTCAATGAGCTGTACTTAATACAGTATAACCGCTCGTCAGTGATCAGCTGGCATCCCTGTAGCTTGGGTCCATCCGCTGCGAGCACAGAACAATTCCACAATCACGAATTCCGCACAGTAACAGGGGAAAAAAGAAAAGCCACCTCTGAGGAACAGGGAATACTCCGGAGACTCGGAGGTGGCTTCCTACAAAACAGAGCAGGCCCGATCCTGCCCCCTGCTTTCGCTCCACCAATCTCTGTTCTGCCCTGGGGTCTTAGTCCACATTTTAAATAATGCTGGTTCACTAATCCCTAGGGCGACACTCACCAAACCCTCCCATTCGGGCCATCCAGTCCTATGTTCATCTCTCCCATCGCTCTCAGGCTCACTTATACATATCATCAGCACATGCATACATGCTCTCAATATACAAAATACATAGCCCCCCCCCCCCTCCCTGGAGATACACGGGTATTTTTTACATGGACATTATCCACAGAGAAGATAGGAAAACAGTTTGATTAGTGATTAACAGGAATTTACAACTGGCTTGGCCAAAACATACACAGAGAAAGTAACCCAGATTAGTGGATGGGCCCAGAACCAGGAAGCTCGGAGTTCAAATCCTGCATCTCCTCTACTCAGGCTCCTTGCAGCCTTGAACAAGTGGCCTTACCCCTCCTGGACAGGCAAATAGCTGTTCTCCTAGGACAAGCCGGATGAGTCAGCCACATATGGGTGATGGCCCATCAGCTCCCCTTAGCAGAGACTATGCTGCTGTCCACGGAGAACCTACGTTACAGGTAAGTAACTACACTTACCTAGAGCCACCTTCTCTCTCTTTCATCTCCAGGTCCCTATTGCTAGCCAGGACGTTGGAAAGTCCCCCCCCCCCCAGGCATCTCTTATTCAGCGCAAGCCATTAAGCATGGATTATGCAGGAAGTCAGGAAACACATTGCACCTTCCTTCTCCCCCCCCCCCTCAACTCTGCTTTCAGCCACCTGGTGTCTGGCGTATGGCACATTTCTGAGTCTATGCAGCCTCCACAATAAAATATTCACGTCCCTGACGGGGGGGGGGGGGGGGGGGTTTGCGTCTGATTTAAATATAAAGATCCCAGCTCTAATGGTTAATAGAGTGAATCTGGCTTTGAGGGGGGGATGGGAGAGCAATTCCTGAAAAAGGTTAAAGTACACCCCAAAGTTGTTTGGGGGGGGGGGGGGTTGCAAACTCTCTTTATATCGTTTTGTAAACACACAGACGCGCTTTTGAACTTACTGGTACTGGTGTAATACGTGTATCAGATTCCTTGTCTTGTAGAACTCGGGAATCCAGGTTCGATCCAGGTCCGCACTTTACCGCTTTGCTCGCTCTATCCCGGTAGAGTCGATTCCCGTTGGGGGGGGGGGGGGAGGGGGGTTGGGTGTTTAGCCCAGTTGAATCCGGTCTAAGAAAGTTCCAACACTGGCCGGCCTAGCTTAGTTTGGTCTAGTCCCGGTCCATTCTAAACTGGAGCCCCTAGAGCTCGCTCCGTGCTAAAGCTTTGTCCTAGCGGCGGATCAGTCGGGTCTAACTGGCTTCAGCAGTCTCGGCTTAAGCCCGCTCTGGTCGTCCGCCCGGGCACATTTCATCCCTGCCCCGGTCTAGCCCGTGGTGCCTGGGGGGGGAAGGGAGGGAGGGGGGAGGAGGCAGGGCTGTGGCTCTGCAGAGAGACGGCCGCTGTTCTCGGGGCTGTCTCGCTGCTGAGCGCACGTTTTCTGCTGAAAAGAGAAGCGAGACGATCTGTCTGCCTGTGACATGGAAAGATGGCGATGCTTCCCCTCCCCCCCAGGCCTCCGCCTCTCTCCCTCCCTCCCTCGCCACTTCCTCTAACCACCTTCGCTTTCTCTCTCTCTCGCAGCCTGATAACACGCTTTCTTCTTCCCCTTTCTGCTCATTTGCGCAACGAAATGTGTCTCGTTCTCGCTTGTGTTTCGTTTGCTCTTGTCGTTTATTCCGAGCCTGTGCCTTAAAGATTAAGTGGCACAGCATAAATTAATTCCCTCCTTAGCCTCCCACAGAGGCATGCAAAGGGGGCTGAACTCCTGGTGGTCTTCCCAGGGAAGACGGGGGGGGGGGGGATCTCTGAGTGAGAGACCCCGAAAGAGACAGCCGGTCTCAGAACAGCAAATGTGTAGCTGGAGACTCGGGCTACAGCCGTGATTTATGGCTCTGCTCTGTAGCCTGGTATACCGAGGTGAGATCGATCTGTCATACAGCGCGCTATACAGGGGTGAACCTCTTAGCTGCTCTACAGCCTAGCTAGGCAGAAGTGATGAATCTGTCATATCGGAGTGGGCAGCTTATCTGTTCTGAAGCTCCATAGCCGGGTTAAGAACATTGTAGTTACTTACCTGTAACGTACGTTCTCCGTGGACAGCATGAATTGCCATACTGGGTCCATCAAGCCCAGTATCCTGTTTCCAACAGTGGCCAACCCTGGGCCCAAGTAATAGAACCGATTTTATGCTGCTTATCTTAAGAATAAGCAGTGGATTTCCCCCCAAGCCATCTCTATAATGGCCTATAGGCTTCTTTCCTTTTAGGAATTTGTCCTAGTCTTTTTTTAAGCCCCGCTAAGCTAACGATTTCTCACCGCATTCTCCAGCAATGAATTCCAGAGTCACATACCTGAATATGTGATTTCTTAGGTTATTATTTATCTTGTACAAAGTAAAAACGATGGTTTATTGTAACTGCTTATGTACGTTGTTGGTTGTTTTTTTTTTTCCCTGAGGTGAAAAGCATACAGCTCTTCTTCAGACCCCCCCCCCCAAAAAAAAAAAAAAGAGTTTGATTTACCTTTTCAAGCTGGCTGTGTTCTCGTGTTTTGTTGTCTTACTGTCCATGATAGTTTAAGACTTGGACACTCTGTAGGAATGGTTTATTTATTTATTCAATTTTCTCCCAGGAGCTCAGAAGGGTTTACATGGATTTTTTCAAGTACTCAAGCATTTTTCCCTGTGTTTCCTGGTGGGCTCACAATCTGTCTAATGTACCTGGGGCAATGGGGGAATTAAATGACTTGCCCAGGGTCACAAGGTGCAGCGTGGGTTTGAACCCACAATCTCTGTAGCTTTAACCACTGCCACTCTAGAAATCAAAATATAGCAAAAGTGAGCCAAGTAAAGAACAATGAAGCCATTGTGACATCACTGATTAAATTGGCTGTTATTGGTGGAATGAGGCATTGTGATGTCACAATCTCAGCTCTGGTTACCAGAGACAGAAACTTTTCATATTATTTAGTTTTCTATACTGTTCTAGGGGAGCTCAGAAGTGTTTACATGAATTGATTCAGGTACTCAAGCATTTACCTTATCTGTCCCAGTGGGGCAATGGGGGGATTAAGTGACTTGCCCAAGGTCACATGGAGCAGTGTGGGTTTGAACCCACAACCTCAGGGTGCTGAGGCTGTAGCTTTAACCACTGCACCACTCTAGAAATCAAAATATAGCAAAAGTGAGCCAAGTAAAGAACAATGAAGCCATTGTGACATCACTGATTAAATTGGCTGTTATTGGTGGAATGAGGCATTGTGATGTCACAATCTCAGCTCTGGTTACCAGAGACAGAAACTTTTCATATTATTTAGTTTTCTATACTGTTCTAGGGGAGCTCAGAAGTGTTTACATGAATTGATTCAGGTACTCAAGCATTTACCTTATCTGTCCCAGTGGGGCAATGGGGGGATTAAGTGACTTGCCCAAGGTCACATGGAGCAGTGTGGGTTTGAACCCACAACCTCAGGGTGCTGAGGCTGTAGCTTTAACCACTGCACCACTCTAGAAATCAAAATATAGCAAAAGTGAGCCAAGTAAAGAACAATGAAGCCATTGTGACATCACTGATTAAATTGGCTGTTATTGGTGGAATGAGGCATTGTGATGTCACAATCTCAGCTCTGGTTACCAGAGATAGAAACTTTTCATATTATTTAGTTTTCTATACTGTTCTAGGGGAGCTCAGAAGTGTTTACATGAATTGATTCAGGTACTCAAGCATTTACCTTATCTGTCCCAGTGGGGCAATGGGGGGATTAAGTGACTTGCCCAAGGTCATATGGAGCAGCGTGGGTTTGAACCCACAACCTCAGGGTGCTGCGTCTGTAGCTTTAACCAATGGACTACACTCTCTGGGGAGGGAAATCCTGTCAAGGTTCTGGCATTACATAGTAGAAAAGCTTCAAGGATGGTGAATTCAGTCCTCACACACTGCAACGAGGTCTGATTGCCAGGATTGCACAACTACGAGCATTCATGCAAGAGACTGAATCCAGGCAATGTGTATAATTTGGTTAATCTGAAAACCGGATCTGTTTGTGGCACTGGGGGGGGGAGGTGTTCTCCTTTGCTGGCTATGGGGTTAAAAGGGCAGAGATGACTGAGCTCATATGGTAACACGAGAGAAGAAGGGGGATGCTTAATTCTACAATATCCCGCTTTGGTGAAAACTGAGGAGGGCGTGCAGTTTCCGTGTCAATTTCAGACAAGTAGGTGATTTTACTGCTCACTAGACTATCCTTAATGCCTTCAAACAAGGCCGGCTCCTCTGCAGCTGCGGGGATAATTTTGCATGACCAGATTTTTCATGCATCGTAGACTCCAGTCAGATGTAGGACAAGGTCGGCCCTGGCGGGTTGAATCGGGATGGTTAAGCCGAAGCTGGAGGCGCTGAGTCTGGCAGAGCGCTCGCACACCACCGAATCGTTGATTTTTCCGCTGAAAGGGTTATTGCTGAGCTGGCATAAAATGCATCTCTAGTGCCGCTGCCTCGAAATCATGGGCCTGCCGGAAAGTGGGCTCCCCAGAAGTCAGGAACGCTCATTGCAAGTTTAATGTTCAATAATTTTTATTGAGTTTTAAAAATCAAATATGCATAACAAAAATCTTACAAAGAATATCATCTCAACTCAGTTAATACATTCAAAGAAATCAACAATCAATTATCACAATAGAAACACGATAAAGCACCTCCCAACACCCCCTCCCCCCCCAAGTTTAATAAGCCAGCGCTTAAGGTTTCCGTTTGCAAAATAAGCCCTTCCCTTAAGAGAGTCTCGAGAACCTGCAGCCTAAGCTTTCGCCCTTCTGGGCTCCGACTGGAGCTTTGATGTTCTGACTCCACAATAGCTTCCTCGATCTCTACTAAACACAGTCTGTTCCTGTTCACAAAACAACGTTGGCAATTGGTTCCGGAACAAGAGGCAGGTGGGACCTTCCACTTGATAAGGTGGACCTGGTCCTTGAAAGCTCTTGCTCCAATGAATTGGTTAGTCAGAAGCTGCCACCTACTTCTGTAATTTTGGCTGCACATTCGTAGATATCTCTGTGCTGTAAGCATGTCACACATTCACGTGTATTTATTCAATCTTCTAGATCAGTGGTTCCCAACCCTGTCCTGGAGGAACACCAGGCCAATCGGGTTTTCAGGCTAGCCCTAATGAATATGCATGAAGCAAATTTGCATGCCTATCACTTCCATCATATGCAAATCTCTCTCATGCATATTCATTAGGGCTAGCCTGAAAACCCGATTGGCCTGGTGTTCCTCCAGGACAGGGTTGGGAATCACTGTTCTAGATCATTCTCCCAGGGGAGCTCAGAACGGTTTACATGAATTTATTCCACCTGGTGGACTCACAATCTATCTAATGCAGTGGTCTCAAACTCGCGGCCCGGGGGCCACATGCGGCCCGCCAGGTACTATTTTGAGGCCCTCGGAATGTTTATCATAATCACAAAAGTAAAATAAAAGTTTCTTGATCATATGGCTCTTTATCTATAAATGACAATATTATTATTAAGACTTAGCCAAAAGGAAAGATTTATAAACTATAAAGAGTTTTGCCTCAAGCAAAAGTGTCATTTCTTTAATAAGACGTTAACTATTTTTTCTGAGGCCCTCCAAGTACCTACAAATCCAAAATGGGGCCCTGCAAAGGATTTGAATTTGAGACCACTGATCTAATGGATTACAGTCTCTCTGGGAATGTGCAGTGCAGTGCTTAGAGCTACAGCCTCAGAACCCTGAGGTTGTGGGTTCAAATCCCACACTGCTCCTTGTGACCCTGGGCAAGTCACTGAATCCCCATTGCTCCAGGTGGGAGCCCACCAGGACGGTTAGGGTAAAATGCTTGAGTGCTTGAATAATTTGTAACCCATATAGAATATAAATTATTTTTAAAAAATGTACCTGGGGCAATTGGGGGGGGGGGGGAGGGATTCAGTGACTTGCCCAGGGTCACAGGGAACAGCAGGGGTTTGAACCCATAACCCCAGGATGCTGAGGCTGTAGCTTTAACCACTGCCACACTCTCTCCCTGAGACGTAGGAGAGCTCAGATAAAGTAACACTGGATTTCTAATTTACATGAAAAAATAAAGTTATAGAAATGGAACAGCATGGTGCAATTGTAATTTTCAAAATCCTATATGGTATTTTTTTTCTTCTTTGGTCCCCGTTTCATTTAATTCACAAGAAATCTCTAATTCTAGAAGCTCTCAGAAATATAAACTTGGCTTTCCCACTGTTAAGGAATATAAACTATGGCCAATTTTTTATTCGTAAAAGTTTGGAACGGCCTTCCTTCTATAATCAGAGTTCTCTCTCATCTATTCACTTTTCGTAAAGCAGTGAAGACACATTTATGTCAGAAATGTACTGATTGATTCTTCTTTTTCAAACAACCATAAAAGATAAACAGAATTTTGGCTTAAAAGATATCGGTTCTGTTCTAATCTCTCGTACAATTTATCAACATCTCGTTAACCGAGCCGAGCCCTCCTGTTGGGATGAATCGGTCTATAAAAATCAAAGATTAGATTAGCCCTAATCGTTTATAAATCGGAATCCTTTCCTAAACTATGGTGACATCACAAATGTCAAATCCAGATTCAGTTCGCGAACCTTATCGTAGTTAGTCCGTTTTCTATGCCGTGGGCAATTGCTTGCTCTCGTTTGTGTCTCTCTGCTTCGGGTGCCTCTGATCTTTCAAAGATCGTTCCCTTTGTGTGCGTGTCGCTCTCTCTCTTCCCCCCCCCCCACCCCCCGTGCCTCTAACCTCCCTCTACCTCTCGTCATTGTGCCTGTTGACCCCATGTGCCTCTTCCCCTTGTACCCTCACATAATAATAACTCTTCTCTCTGGCATTTCACACAGTTTTCGGGTTGATACCGTGGAAAACGATTGGTATTGTTATGATGACGCGAAAAGTGTTTTCGCTTCATGGTTGCTGCGGTGGCCGTAACTGGATATCCAGACGGTTACTTTAAAGCAGTTTTGGGTTTGACGCTCGCCCTTGCTTCTAAATTAGTTTCCCCGGGAGTTTTTCGGTGCTTCTTCCAGACTATCGCCCACGGATAGGGTTACCCTGCTACCCATTAAAGGCAATGCGGTGAACTCACCCTTGATGCCCTGGCAGGAGGACTTGAATGGCCCCCGGAGCATCTCGACCCCCTTTGCTAACGCTGTCGGTTCCCCTGGTTAATAGACGGCTATTGTTGTTAATATCCATCACCATGGCGATATCTATCACATATTTAGTGCTTGTGTCCATGGCAATACCATATGCTAGGAGGAACTGCACTGGTGTGGCTGCCATGTTAACTGCGGAAAGGCAGCATTTCGAGCGAAATCAGTGTCAATAGGAGGCCCTCGGAAGGTAAACCGAGATGCAGCCACCAGGACTTGGGTTATGCGGAGGCAGCAAATTCGAGAGGATCTAGGATAACTTCAGAGGATCCGGAGCTGGGAACGAAATGAACATTTTTTGCAGTATTTCTGACATCAGGAGGGGAAAGCAGAGCGAAGCTGCCCTGTGTTTCCATGTGCTCTTCGCAATGAAACGTGATGAGTATGGACACGGGAAATCAATTAGTTTCCATACCGCTAAAGAGGCCCTGTCCTTTCTCAAACTCACTCTGCATTTTCACCAAGATTCATAAGCAAAGTCTTCCATTATTTATATATCAATCAATACAGCTTTCACATCTATCAAATACTACAGTCTGGTACGTCATAGGTAACCATTTATTTTTTTCCTCAAAACAGGACAGGACCCCCGGGACACCCCCCCCCCCTTCCCCGGTACCTTTTTAAAAATCCCACCAGCTGCCTCCTGTCCTGATATCGTCCGGCAACGGCGGTGCGGCACGAGCTGGCCTGGTCCCACGCCGCTCACTGAATGGCTCCGGTCAGTTCTCGTGGGACTCACGAGAACTGACAGCAGCCATTCAGTGAGTGGCGCGGGACCAGGCAGGCGTGCGAAAAGCTTGCGCCTGCCCTGTGCGCCGCTCTGCCGCTGCCGAAAGACATCAGGACAGGAGGCAGCCGCCGGGATTTAAAAAAAGGTACCGGGAAGGGAGGGGGCTGTATTTCTTCAGCGGGCCCCCTGAAAACAGGACATCTTGGCGTCCCAAAGCTGTGCTTGGTGACAACGGGAGAGGCTACCTAAAAACGGGATGGTCCCGTTCAAAACGGGATATATGGTCACATTAGTCATAGTGGATATGATACTTGCCTCCAAGATGCCAGTGTAATTACTACTCCTACTTATCATTTCTATAGGGCTACTATAGTATTTATTTACGGTATATATATACAGCCTTCTCTAAGAGGTCTCCACTATCAGAACATTCATAAAATTCCATAAAATAGACTGAGATGACATCATATGTTATCTACATCACTGTTCTTCAACCGCCGGTCCGTGTTCCGGTGCCGGTCCGCAGGAAATTTCTGCCGGTCCGCGCAGGGCCAGCAGGATTAAGGTGACCATGGGTCCCGTTTTCAGACCTCCTGTCCCGTTGTCCCCACACACAGCTTCGGGACGCCGAAATGTCCCGTTTTCAGGGACAGCGTCCCGAAGCTGTGCTCGGGGACAACGGGACAGGCGATCATTTCCTGTCCCTACCTGTCGAGCAAAAAAAAAAAAAAAACTCCCTTCTTCCTTTCACCCGGTCTGCTATCTTACAGCCCTGCTGCTGCTACTGCTAAAGCCGACAGGAAGTCTTCTTTCCGAAGTCAATTCTGACGTCGGAGAGAACGTTCTGGGCCAGCCAATCGCTGCCTGGCTGGCCCAGAACGTCCTCCCCGACGTCGGAAAGAAGACTTCGTGTCGGCTTTAGCAGTAGTAGCAGCAGCAGGGCGGTAAGATAGCAGCGGACCGGGGAAACGAAGGAAGGAGGGAGGCTTTTTTTTTTTGCACAGCAGGGAGGGAAGGAGGTAGGCAGGTAAAAAGGCTGGCTTTGGCCAGGGAGGTAGACAGGCAGGCAGGCTGGCTTTGAGGGTGGGGGTGGGACAAAGTCTGGAAGGCAGTGAGAGGGACATAGGAAGGAGGCACTGGGGGCACTAAGGACATGGGAAGGATGCACTGGGGGCACTAAAGACAGGAAGGGGCACTAAGGACATGGGAAGGAGGCACTGGGGGAACTAAGGACATGGGAAGGAGGCACTGGGGGAACTAAAGACAGGCAGGGGCACTAAAGACCTGGAAGGAGGTAGGCAGGCAAGCAGGCTGGCTTTGGCCAGGGAGGTAGACAGGCAGGCAGGCAGGCTTCGGGGGTGGGGGTGGGACAAAGTCTGGAAGGCAGTGAGAGGGACATAGGAAGGAGGCACTGGGGCACTAAAGACAGGAAGGGGCACTAAGGACATGGGAAGGAGGCACTGGGGGCACTAAAGACAGGAAGGGGCACTGAAGACGTGGGAAGGAAGCTCCGGGGACACTAAAGACATGGGAAGGAGGCACTGGGGGCACTAAAGACATGGGAAGGATGCACTGGGGGCACTAAATACAGGAAGGGGCACTAAGGACATGGGAAGGAGGCACTGGGGCACTAAAGACATGGGAAGGAGGCACTTGGGGCACTAAAGATAGGCAGGGGCACTAAGGACATGGGAAGGAGGCACCGGGGGCACTAAAGACTTGGGAAGGAGGTGCCGGGGGCACTAAAGACAGGACGGGGCACTAAGGACATTGGAAGGAGGCACTGGGGCACTAAAGACATGGGAAGGAGGCACTGGGGGCACTAAAGACAGGACGGGGCACTAAGGACATGGGAAGGAGGCACCGGGGCACTAAGGACATAGGAAGAAAAGAGGGAGGGAAAAGAAAGGGACAATTCTTGGGCCTGAGTGCAGAAAGAAAGAAATGAAAGAAAGGGTACACAGACAGAAGACTCATGAAATCAATCACCAGACAGCAAAGGTAGGAAAATGATTTTATTTTCAATTTAGTGATCAGTTTTGAGAAGTTATATCTGCTGTCTATATTTGTCTATTTTTCTATAGTTACTGAGGTGAGTGAGCTTGCGGAGATGGGGCGGAAACAGGGTTTTAAAATTTTAGTCCTAGTAGTTTGCCGGTCCACAAAATAATTCTTTTATTTCTGCCGGTCCACGGGTGTAAAAAGGTTGAAAAACACTGGTCTACATGGAAAATTTGCGAATAACTTATGGACCGACTCTAACCCACCTCCGCCTCCCTCCTGCCTCTCGGACTTCACCTGGTGGACTAGCGGTGATTCGGGGCAGGAGCGATCGTCCTACACGCCTGCCCAACGCAGAGCCGTCATCGAAAATGGCTGCCCTGAGATCCCGTGGTAGTCTCTTGAGACCACGGGAACTCACAGCAGCCAGTTTTGATGGCGGCTCTGTACACGGAAGGAGTGTAGGAAGATCGCTCCTGCCCCGAATCACCGCTAGACCACCAGGGGGGGGGGGCGATCCCGGCACCAAACTCCGCAAATAGTCGAAACCACGGGTGCTGAAACGGCGAATAAGGAAGGAGGCGTGTATTCCTTTACGCCATTCACTATCCCATTCTCCCCAAAGAGCTCAAAATGACTTACATAATATAGAGTTAACAAATTACAAGTTATCCTAGTTCCAGAACGTTTTTATCCTAATTCGACACATACTAGAGATCTAATACCAACTATGCTTTGATCTCTCCCCATCCATGCTAGCCCCCCACCCAATGCTCCCAATATAGAAACATAGAAACATAGAAATAGACGGCAGATAAGGGCCCACGGCCCATCTAGTCTGCCCACCTTAATGTCCCTCCCCTACCTTTGCCCTGTGAATAGATCCCATGTGCCGATCCCATTTGGCCTTAAAATCAGGCACGCTGCTGGCCTCAATCACCTGTAGTGGAAGACTATTCCAGCGATCAACCACTCTTTCAGTGAAAAAGAATTTCCTGGTGTCACCTCGTAGTTTCCCGCCCCTGATTTTCAACGGATGCCCTCTTGTTGTCGTGGGACCCTTGAAAAAGAAGATATCTTCCTCTGCCTCGATGCGGCCCGTAAGATACTTGAACGTCTCGATCATGTCTCCCCTCTCTCTGCGCTCCTCGAGCGAGTATAGCTGTAATTTGTCAAGCCATTTTTCGTATGGTAGATCCTTGAGTCCCGAGACCATCCGGGTGGCCATTCTTTGCACCGACTCCAGTCTCAGCACATCCTTGCGATCATGCGGCCTCCAGAATTGCACACAGTATTCCAGGTGGGGCCTCACCATGGATCTATACAATGGCATAATGACTTCCGCCTTACGACTGACCTTACGAGGCCCTAATATAACAATTCAGTTTACCCCCCCCCCAAAAAAAAAAATAAAAAAATCCCCACAAAAATACAATACATGAAACCACTAGTTGGACGTAAACTGCCTGCAGTTTTGTTTATTGGACTTGCGTAATACAGTTTACCGGAGCTAAAAAGTAAACCAGAGAAAAATGATCCGCCATGCTTGTCCCAAGCTTTTTCGAAAGTAAACAGAAGTGGATTACACACACACACGCTGTATTTGTGTGTGTGTTAGGCGACCCAGAACTTCTTGAAAAGAGGAACTCCACTCGCTGCCATTAGATGCTGCTAGGCAGAGGCCTCCCTAGAGCCTGGAGGTCCTAGTAAGTGGTTGTAGCTACTCTAAGGGCCTCTTCTTTCAAATTGCACTAGTAGTATTTAGCGCAGAGAGCTGCGCTCCTCCCGACACTCATAGGAACTTTATGAGAGTCGGGAGCAGCACGGGCCATTCAGCGTGGTTCACCGCACTACAAACTGCTAGCGCAGTTTGATAGAAGAGGCCCTAAATATTTGTTATGGAGTAGAGAATGACATGGGGACAAATTTTTCACCGTCCCCGCGGGAACTCATTTTCCCGTCCCATCGAGTTCTTTTCCTGTCCCTGCCCCAGTCCTGCAAACTCCGTCCTCATCTATACAAGCCTCGAACACTTTAAAATCCTAAGTGGCAACATTCTAGAGCTCAGATTGTGATGTCATAATGCCTCATTCCACCAGTGTCTAAGCTCCGTCCTCATCTGCACAAGCCTCAAACGCTTTAAAGTCATAAGTAGCAACATTCTAGAGCTCAGACTGTGATGTCATAATGCCTCATTCCACCAATATCTAAGCTCCGCCATCATTTGCACAAGCCTGAAACACTTTAAATCATAAGTAGCAACATTCTAGAGCTCAGACTGTGATGTCATAATGCCTCATTCCACCAGTGTCTAAGCTCCGCCATCATTTGCACAAGCCTTAAACCCTTTAAAATCATAAGTAGCAACATTCTAGAGCTCAGACTGTGATGTCATAATGCCTCATTCCACCAGTGTCTAAGCTCCGCCATCATTTGCACAAGCCTTAAACCCTTTAAAATCATAAGTAGCAACATTCTAGAGCTCAGACTGTGATGTCATAATGCCTCATTCCACCAATGTCTAAGCTCCGCCATCATTTGCACAAGCCTTAAACCCTTTAAAATCATAAGTAGCAACATTCTAGAGCTCAGACTGTGATGTCATAATGCCTCATTCCACCAATGCCTAAGCTCCGTCCTCATCTGCACAAGCCTCAAACACTTGAAGACCATAAGTGTTTGAGGCTTGTATGGTTAAGGCAGAGCTTACAGGAATGGGGCGTGGACAGGATGAAGAAATTGAGTTCCTACGGGGACGGGGATGAATTTGTCCCCATGTCATTCTCTATTAAGGAGTTTTTAATGCTTTGAAACTGTCTTACATGTAGTCTATTGATGAGATTAACATATATTTTTAACTCTGTTGCAATATTGCGTATAGTGAAGCGAAAGGTTCACACCCTAAGGGTGTGTAATGAGCATGATTCTGGTTTCCACTCATATTTTGATGTTTGTGGTTGTACTGTATTACTTTGCATGTTTTTGGAGATGTCCAAATGTCACCCAAGGAGTCCAACAGGACGGGAACCCAAGGGCACAATGCAGCAAAGAAGACAGTGGGAACGGACAATGAACAAAGCCCCAGAGCCAGGCGGATACAATCAGGCCTTCTTTATTTCAATCCTGAATGTACAGTAATAAGGACATAGTACTATGGCCTAGATTCACTAAACTCGCCAGTCCGGATCGTTGTTGGCTGATTCGTGGCTGACTTCTGCCGGGCGACTGATTCACGAACGAGTTCTCATGTGCATGTGCGGATCGGGTCAGATCGGTCGCACCCCCCCACGGATCGCTGCAGAGCGATCGTGACGCCGAAGCGAGGTCAAAGCAAAGGGGGAGGAGTGGCAGAGATCATTTAAATTTGTGCAGGCAGAATAGAACAGAACACGCTTTAAACCCGCGGGGGGTTAAAACCACGGTCTCGCATTTTTGCACAATGTATAAAAAGGGGGGAGTATGCATATGTACAGGGGTTTTTAAAAAAAAAAATTTATGTTGATGGTTGTTTTCATGGCGGCAGAAACGGCAAGGACAGTCGCTTAGTTTCGGATCGGCAAACCCAATCGGTGTGCCTTCTTCCGTTTAGTGAATCGAGAGGCTTCCTACTTATGCACGGCATTTCCCCTCATGTGCATGCGTGGATCGGACTGGAGACTGATCGCACAGCTAAGAGAGCGAATAGAATGCTTGGTATAATCAAAAAGGGTATTACAGCCAGAACGAAAGAAGTTATCCTGCCGTTGTATCGGGCGATGGTGCGCCCGCATTTGGAGTACTGCGTCCAATATTGGTCGCCGTATCTTAAGAAGGATATGGCGTTAGTCGAGAGGGTTCAAAGGAGAGCAACACGTCTGATAATAGGTATGAAAAACCTGTCATATTCTGAGAGATTGGAGAAGCTGGGTCTCTTTTCCCTGGAGAAGAGGAGACTTAGAGGGGATATGATAGAGACTTACAAGATCATGAAGGGCATAGAGAGAGTAGAGAGGGACAGATTCTTCGAACTTTCGAAAAATAAGAGAACAAGAGGGCATTCGGAAAAGTTGAAAGGGGACAGATTCAAAACAAATGCTAGGAAGTTCTTCTTTACCCAACGTGTGGTGGACACCTGGAATGCGCTTCCAGAAGACGTAATAGGGCAGAGTACGATACTGGGGTTCAAGAAAGGATTGGACAAATTCCTACTGGAAATGGGGATAGAGGGGTATAGATAGAAGATTACTGCACAGGTCCTGGACCTGTTGGGCCGCCGCGTGAGCGGACTGCTGGGCACGATGGACCTCGGGTCTGACCCAGCAGAGGCGTTTCTTATGTTCTTATGTTCTTAGCTGTTTAGTGAATCGGGTCAAGAAACGATTGCAAAACCGTCGTTAAGTTTTGTGAATCTAGCCCCATGTTTCTCCGAACACAAACGCCTGCGTCAGGGGTCGCTGTACACTTCCCCCTCCGTATTCGCGGGGGTTAGGGGCAGAGCTGGCCCTCAAATATGGAAAAATTGTGAATAATATTCGGGCCGGTTCTGCCCATATCCCCGGCTTCCCACGGCTATTTTTACATTACATTACATTACTGATTTCTATTCCGCCTCAACCTTGCAGTTCTGGGCGGATTACAAAAGAGACATCTGGACATTTCCAGGATGATTACAAAGAAACTTCTGGACTTTTCCAGAAGAGTTACAAGAAGAAGAACATTTCCTGAGGAGTTACAAGAAGAATGGTGTAGAATAGTTTAGGGAATGGGATACGGCAAGGAGGATTGGCCTATTCCAGTGGTTATACAATTCGGGATGCTGGACAGATAGGATATAGTGCAGTTTCAGTATTTTTAGCCCTGTAAGCCCCTGGGTGTCTCTAAGGATTGGGCCTTCTACTGCTGATTCTGGACCTATGAGGCCCAATCCTTAGAGACACCCAGGCCGCCTCACTGGGTCTGTTCCAACCACTTCTCATTATACTGTAAGAATTAGACAGCTCACTACTCGCCATGGTCAGCTGGGGCTTGTTGGCCTTGCACGGATGTCCATGTCACTACTCTCATTTGAAACCCACTGAAACAAGGGCCTCACTGTCACCTCCTGGCGAAAATCAAGTCTCTGAACTTAAAACCCTCTTTAAACGTATACATTTTACCTTGGGTACTCCCTGAGGCTGCGACCGACTGCTCACCACCATAACCTGCAGAAAACACAGCTCACAAACAGGAATAAATCATTATTTGCAATGAGGGTGGGATGAGAGGAAGAAGGAGTCTGAGCCTCAGAAGTCCCCCAATAGATAACATTTGATTCTCTACCCCGGAGAAGTCACCCTTCAATCAGAGCTGCCCAGACTTCCTACTGATTCATTTAAAAAAAAAAAAAAAAAATCAGTCTAATTGGGATCATCAGACCAAAATGCTTGAGGTATGTTTTGGCTTTATCCTCCCCCCTAGGTTCACAAAGCAAACCGATCGGTTTGTGACCCCTTTACTATCAAATTTCCATCCGGCCTGATTCACTTACCTCTCCTGCGATCCGCTTCGAATCCGTGCATGCAAATGAGGTAAAACGCATGCAAAGTAGGCTGGGACGCGATTCACAACACCAAATTTCCGATCCGACTGGGCTGGCCGATCACCTGAAGAAGCGACTGCTGGGGACCAGTCGAAAACGTCTTTCCGACTGGAAGCCCTGCTCTCTGCCCTGCAATCTCTCCTGCCTGCTCGCCCCAAATGCCACCCTGCTCTGCCTTGATCTTCCCCGAATCTCTCTTGCCGCAGCGCCGTTCTCCTGCCCTTCCCCGCTCAGCGAGCCTGTGGTTTTAACCCGTGGGTTTAAAGCGGGTTAAAACCACGGACTCGCAGGGCTAAAAACTAACAAAAAAAGTTTTCAAGTTTAAAAAAAAAAAAAAAAAAAAGGTCGCGTCTCAGACGGGCATGCGCGGGGATCGCTATAGAGCAGGGGTAGGGAACTCCGGTCCTCGAGAACTGTATTCCAGTTGGGTTTTCAGGATTTCCCCAATGAATATTCATGAGATCTATTTTCATGCACTGCTTTCAATGCATATTCATTGGGGAAATCCTGAAAACCTGACTGGAATACGGCTCTCAAGGACCGAATTTCCCTACTCCTGCTGTAGTGCAGTGGTTCCCAACCCTGTCCTGGAGGACCACCAGGCCAGTCGGGTTTTCAGGATAGCCCTAATAAATATGCATGAGAGAGATTTGCATATAATGGAGGTGCCAGGCATGCAAACCTGCTCCATGCATATTCATTAGGGCTACCCTGAAAACCTGACTGGCCTGGTGGTCCTCCAGGACAGGGTTGGGAACCACCGGTCTAGTGTGAAACTATCATAACAGGGGGGGGGGGGTCTGGATACACCCGGCTGTCTCCTATCCTTAACTCCTGCACTATATCTTCATACCCACAACAGGTTACAAATCACTACAGACTCTAACATGGAGAACATAATCGCATCTCTGTTTATAGAGCAATAACCAAGTGAAGCACGTCAATAATTCTCATCTTAAATTTACCTAATTTAACAAAAGCCCCTCCCAAGCTACCCGGATCCATAGTATTATGTGGCCCCCAACCCCACCACATCAGCAAGAGTCCCAGAGGTGGCACGTCCCACATGCCCCTTTACCCGGGTCACCTGACCCCAGGGCACAGCTCCCAGCCGGCCCACCGCTCATCGCCGGATAAGCCCCAGCGCCCAGTAGCTTGGGAGAACTGGCCTCCCGAGCCATGAGCGCCAGCTGAAACTACGGGTGGGCAGGAAAAGCCGCCCTGGTGGATCCAGAAAGAGCTTTAAAACCTCGCCCCCGCGCCAACTGTTCGTACCCTCCAATCCCCTTAGGACCCCCCCTAATCCCTAGCGATCCCTTGCAAATCCCTAGCAAAAACCCCTCACCCAATCCCTAGCGACCTCTCCCCCTTCCCTCCCCAACCTAACTGCTTGCCCGATGGGCATCACGCGGGCCTCCCAGCCCTGTGTTACCTTTCGCCCATCGAGACAAGCTCTTCCGGCTTCACTTAACTGTGGAAAAACCTTGTTCTCAGGCAAGCAGAGCTGCAGGTTGAAAGCCTTCGCCTCGATATTTCAGTACTGAAGGGTAAGATGAGCCATTACTGCTTCCAGTCAATGCAGTAGAGTCATCACCTCGATTATTGGGGTCCAAAACCATAAAACACTACAGTGAACACAATGAATAGAAAAGGGCTGATTATACTAATCGTGAGGTGCCAATGCACGGAGTATTAGCATGGCGATAACCTGGTTTTACTGATTTCAGCTGCCATGCTTAAAAACAACAAAACATTTTTTTAGCTCGTTTAGCAGGACTTTTTTTAATATTTGGGGAAGGGGGTGGCCAGGTTGGGTCAAGAGGTGGCCATTAAACCACCAGAGTATGGGGAGTGAGTCGTGTGGATGGGTTGGGTGCTGCTAGACACCAGGGATATATTTTGGGGAGGGTGGAAAGAGGTGTGGTGTTGGGGAATTATTTTGGGCATGCTTTATTTTTAAATCGACTTTTCCTATCAAGTGCTTGAGCTGTAGATTATTGCCCTGGTTTTAACATGGCAATATTTGTAGTTTGAGCATGCCGGGGCAATTTTTTTTTTGTATAACATTGGCTATAGTTCGGGATGTTTCCTCCGTCTGTAGTGACAGGAAACCCTTCTGATTGCCTAAATGAATATTCATAGTGATATGGGTTGCCACGATGGTCTGCCCTAAGGCGATTTCACATGCCTTCTCCGTCATTCAGGTAGGGTAGGCATTTCTTTTTCCCAGAGGGCTTACAATCTAATTATGTGCCAGGGGAGCTGATCAGCTGGGATCAAACCTTGCTTTCCCTGCACCAGCTGCAAGGTTACTCCTCCAGTCAAAAGAACAGGGAATGCAGGTATTCCCTTCTGCCTTACAACCTAGCACACTGACCTGTTCTAAAATTTAGCAGACTGACACCCTGCTTACAGGCGTGCAGTAACAGTGTGTGTGTATGGGGGGGGGAGAGGAAATTCTATTATCAAGCACTACTTGATGTTACAGATTTTAAGCAAATAAGATTGGAGATGTAAAGAACATAAGAATAGCCTTACTGGGTCAGAACAACGGTCCATCAACGGTCCAGTAGCCCGTTCTCACGGTGGCCAATCCAGTTCACTAGTACCTGGCCAAAACCCAAGGAGTAGCAACATTCCAGCATCTCAAAGAATAGCAAGATTCCGGAACCCCAATGAGAGCAACATTCCAGTGTTGAGATTGTGATGTCATAATGCCTCATTCCACAGTGCCTCAGAGCCAACCTCATCAGTGATGTCACAATGGCTTAATTGGCTCACATAAGAATAGCCTTACTGGGTCAGAGCAATGGTCCATCAAGCCCAGTAGCCCGTTCTCACGGTGGCCAATCCAGGTCACTAGTACTTGGCCAAAACCCAAAGTGTAGCAATATTCCATGCTACCGACCCAAGGGCAAGCAGTGGCTTCCCCCGTGTTTTCTCAATAACAGGCTGTGGACTTTTCCTCCAGGAACTTGTCCAAACCTTTCTTAAACACAGCTATGCTATCCGCTCTTACCACATCAATCTTTATGGTCATGGGACCAGTGGCATAGTAAGGGTGAACAGTGCCCAAGGCGGTGGCACTCCCGCCCCTTCTCCCCACCGCACGAATGCCCTCTTCCCTTTCCCCCTAGCTTTTTAACTTCTCCAGCATGAGCAGCCTGCCTACGTTGGTGTCGGCTCGCCTTTCAACATCACTTCCTAGGCGCGGGTCCCAGAAGTGACATCAGAGAAAGCGCCAATGCCGATGCAGGCAGCAACCTTGTGCTGGGGATGTAAAAAATGTATGGGGAAAGGGAAGGTGTGCATGCACGTGGCAAGAAGAGGAGCGGAGGGTGGAGAAGAGGAGGGGTGCTGCGCCCTTAGGAAGACCACACCCGGGGCAGACCCCCATCCCCCTTACAATGCCACTGGTGAAATGCAAACAAGGCTCTCTGGTAAGTTCATAATGTACTGTATGCCCTGGGAGATTATGGAGATGTTGATCATTCGATGAATGTAGGGCTCTCGAAGGACAATACGAACAAATGAGAGAAGAATGATAGGCTGGACTGTTAGGATCAGGATTTTGAATTGAATGTTGTTATCGTTAGGTGCCATCAACTCATGCTCAAGTCTTAGCGACTTGATGAATTGCAGATCTAAAAAGAAATCGGTTATGTCCTCCAGCGTCTTCTCCATGGCTGTTTTCAATGCGTCCAGCCATCTGGTTGAAGGTCGCCTCTTTGCCTGGTTCCTTTGATCTTCCCAAACATGACATCCTTCTCCAGTGATCTCTTTCTTCTGATGGTGTGACCAAAATACCATCGTAACTTCATACGTCATACGTCGTAACTTCATACGGTAACAAAAACCTCATGCACGAATACAGGATGTCCGGGGCAGTACTTGGAGAGACCTCCCAGGAAAGAGACTTGGGAGTTATGATCAACAAGTCGATGAAGCCGTCCATGCAATGTGCGGCGGCGGCAAAAAGGACAAACAGAATGCTAGGAACGATAAAGAAGGGGATCACGAACAGATTGGAGAAGATTATCATGCTGCTGTACCGGGCCATGGTACGTCCTCACCTGGAGTACTGCGTACAGCATGGGTCACCGTACATGAAGAAGGACATGGTACTACTCGAAAGGGTCCAGAGAAGAGTGACGAAGATGGTTAAGGGGTTGGAGGAGCTGTCGTTCAGCGAAAGATTAGAGAAACTGGGCCTCTTCTCCCTCGAACAGAGGAGATTGAGAGGGGACATGATCGAAACATTCAAGATACTGAAGGGGATAGACTTAGTAGATAAGGACAGGTTGTTCACCCTCTCCAAGGTAGAGAGAACGAGAGGGCACTCTCTAAAGTTAAAAGGGGAAAGATTCCGTACATACGTAAGGAAGTTCTTCTTCACCCAGAGAGTGGTAGAAAACTGGAACGCTCTTCCGGAGTCTCATAGGGGAAAACATCCTCCAGGGACTCAAGACAAAGTAGATAAGACAGGTTGTTCACCCTCTCCAAGGTAGAGAGAACGAGAGGGAACTCTCTAAAGTTAAAAGGGGAAAGATTCCGTACATACGTAAGGAAGTTCTTCTTCACCCAGAGAGTGGTAGAAAACTGGAACGCTCTTCCGGAGTCTCATAGGGGAAAACATCCTCCAGGGACTCAAGACAAAGTAGATAAGACAGGTTGTTCACCCTCTCCAAGGTAGGGAGAACGAGAGGGAACTCTCTAAAGTTAAAAGGGGAAAGATTCCGTACGAACAAAAGGAAGTTCTTCTTCACCCAGAGAGCGGTAGAAAACTCGCTCTTCCAGAGTCTGTCATAGGGAGAAACGCCCTCCAGGGATTCAAGGCAAGTTAGACAAGTTCCTGCTAAATAAGAGCGTACGCTGGTAGGGCTAGTCTCAGTTAGGGCGCTGGTCTTTGACCAAAGGGCTGCCGCGTGAGAGGACTGCTGGGCATGATGGACCACTGGTCTGACCCAGCAGCAGCAACTCTTATGTTCTTATCATTTGGGTTTCGAGTGACGTAGCCAGTTTGATCTCTTCCAGAATCGATTTGTTAGCTCTTCTGGTGGTCCACGGCACACCTAAAATCCTTCTCCAGCACCAAAGCTCAAATGAGTCAATCTTCTTGCTGTCTTGTTTCCGTAGTGTCCAGCTTTTGCATCCATAACTGACCACCGAGAAGATGAGTGCGTGGACAAGTCTGGTCTTCGTTTGTTGTGTTATCTTCTTGCCTATGAATACTTTGTCGAGAGCCTTCATTGAAGAGCGACCCAGTGCTATTCTTCAGAGTATTTCCTCCCTGCTAGTTGCTTCTTTGTTTACAATTGAATACAAAATGAAACAGGAAGACAGTGATGCTGGAGAAATAGAGGGGTGAGGCGATCAAAGTGTGAGGCATGGGAGAGAAGACGAATGGCTGTGTTCTGGAGACTTTGTAATCTACAAAGTTGTGTTCGAGGTAATCCTGCATAAACACTGTGGCGGCAATCTAACTTTGAAAGAATAAGTGTGTCCATAAATAATAGTCTTTTTGTGAGTCTTGATCAAGGAGAGAGCAATTGAGCGAAATTGTCTTAGGGAATAAAAATAGGATTTGACTACCGCTAAGAAATGATGTTCCAAGGAAAGATGTCGATCATGAGCCCGAGAGCTGGTCTCAATGGATGACCTTAACACGGGGGCCGGTAGACCCACGTTGTCACCCATCAAGACCTTACTGGGAAGATCCAGGGGAGGTGATTGGATGGCGGCAATTCCCTCCGAAAGGGATTTGGTGTGATTGGCAGAGGGGGAGTAGCCATGAGGGGTTCTGGGGTGGGGGGGGGGAAGAGGGTAGAAAAGCCAGGACCTCGCAGAACGTAGGGTTTACCTGGTCTTTGGAGGTGGATTTTCCCACACGCCTGTCCCTTTTAGTTGACTGAATGGAAGGTAGCTCGGGATGGTAGGAGGGTGGTTATCCCAAGCTACTGGTTGCTGGCTCATCCAGGGATGAGTGGCAGGCTGGCTTGAAGCTGTACCTTTGGGTCAGGCAACCCTGAGAAATGGGACATGGAGGTACATGCCACCCCCAGGCCATTGCTGACATGGCAGAGTCGGAGGCTATACATATTATTAGGCTTATTTTGGTGGCTCGGGAATGTTCTGGTTTTTGAACGTGTTATGGTTGCCAATGAACAGAGCTGTGGCTATTTTCCCAAAAGAGAGTTTTGTTTGGTGATTATATTATGACCATGTTAAAGGGAGACCGTATTACAAGTAGCAAGGTGGGGGTGGAGGGAGGGTAAGGGTGGCAAATGGGCCTTTCCAGGTGCCGCTCTTATGACTCCCAGGGAAATAGGTTCACTCAAGAGAGCAGGCAATAAGCTGGGAGCAGAGACCTTGCCGTGCGTGCCGACGTGTGTGTGGGTGCTCAATAAATTTCAATGCAGCGATGTATTTGAAATATTAGACTGAGTGCTCTTACAACATCGGTTCCCAGCGCTTGGTGTGAGGGCAACTAAATGCAGCCGATTGCAAGAACTCGGGAGTGGGTCTGCAGTTATCAGATAGACACAAGCTATTTCCCACAAAGCTAGCGTAGAAGCGATGAATTGCACAGACAAGGCTGCGTCTTTACTTAGACATTGTGAGGGTCGCACTTTCCACTTCTTACGGAGCTCAGAAAAGATCCATTTAGGTGATTTTACAAAGAGTAAAGGGGACTCCAGCAACTGCAAGAGCTGCCAGTGGCTTTTAGAATACAAGATAAGATTGTAACATTGTAACATAGTAAATGACGGCATATAAAGACCTGAAGGCCCGTCCAGTCTGCCCATTAGTTATACCCATTAAAAATGCATGATTAAATTAACTTGTCTCTTCTTTGATATTTCTGGGTCATAGACTGTAAAGTCCACCTGGTATTGTCCTAGGTTCCATCTAATCAAGCCATTGTGACATCACTGCTGAGGTTGGCTCTTAGGCATTGGTGGAATGAGGCATTATGACATCACAATCTCAGCTCTGGAATGTTGCGACTCTTTGGATTTCTGCCAGGTACTTGGGACCCGGATTGGCTAATGTTAGAAGAAGGATACTGGGCTTGATGGACCTTCAGTCTGTCCCAATATGGCAAATCTTATGTTCTTATGTGAGCCGAGTATAGGACAATCAAGCCATTATGACATCACTGATGAGTTTGACTCTTAGGCATTGGTGGAATGAGGCATTATGACATCACAATCTCAGCTCTGGAATGTTGCTACTCTTTGGGTTTCTGCCAGGTAACATAGTAACATAGTAAATGACAGCAGATAAAGACCATAAGTTAACCATTAGATTAACTTGTCTCTTCTTTGATGTTTCTGGGCCGTTGACTTTAAAGTCTGGTATTGTCCTGGGTTCCAAATGCTGAAGGTGCCGTCCAAGCTCACTCCAGCCTATCCAACCATCCCATTGTTTGCAGGACATCTACCGTAAAGTCTGGCCAGTAACATCCTTCTGTTCCAAATCAGTGGAGTTCCCATCGATGCCCACCCCAGACCACCCTACACCGAATCACCATATATGGAACACAGACCGAGCAGGTCTGTCCAATACCGGCCTTAGTTCCTTTAATTTACATCCTTTGTTTTCTAATTAGAGATCCTCTATTTTTATCCCACACTTTTTTGAATTCCATCACCGTTTTCCCCTCCACTTCCCTCGGGAGGGCATTCCAGGCATCCACCACCCTCTTTTGCTAAGGCTGACGTGTCCATTATATTATATGGATGAACCCTGCTTCCAAAGCCCTCCATCCCCGTGGGAGTCCCGTGGGCCAGAGGGGGGTCCCCGTGGGAGTCCCGTGGGCCAGAGGGGGGTCCCCGTGGGAGTCCCGTGGGCCAGAGGGGGGTCCCCGTGGGAGTCCTGTGGGTTAGGGGGGGGGATTCCCGCGGGATCCCCGTTCCCGTGCAGACCTTTATTAGAGCTACAGTCTCAGCACCCTGCTGTTTTGGGTTCAAATCCCATACTGCTGCTTGTGGCCCAGGCCAAGTCACTGATTCCCCCATTGCCCCAGGTACAGGAGGTAGAGTGTGAGCCCACTGGGACAGATATGGAAAATGCTTGAGTACCTGAATGTAAACCACGTGGGCTAAAAGTGGTACATAAAATTATGCTGGGTAGGATTTAAAATATTAAATGGTGATGCTCCTAATAACTTCCCCGGATTTATTAGGTAGAGAGGACCAGCCTGATCCCAGTGGCATAGTAAGAGAGGAGCAAGGGGGGGCAGTCTGCTCCGAGCACCATGTTGGGGGGGGGGGGGTGCCGGGATCCCTCCTCCTCAGTGACCCGTCAAATGCATGCAGGACCATGGCACGCTGACAATTGTGCGCCAGACATTTGCGTGCCAGTGCACACTGCGCTAAGACCCACCAATTTTTTTATTTTGGAGGGTTACAAAGTAACCGTCTGTTTTGAGAGCGGTAGGGGGAACCCCCCCCCCCCCTTAAAACATTCAGTTGCGATCTAGTGTTAGGGTAAGGTTTACATGATGATTATGGGAACCCGTAAACCTTACCCTAACCCTAGATCGCAGCTGAATGTTTTAAGTGTAGTCGGCTGTCAGTGCGCGCTGGCGTGTGATTGTCGGCACGCCATTGTCCTGCGCGCAATTGTCGGTGTACCCTCCTCCCCTCGCCACGCCCGTGCCCCCCTTCCCTTCCCCCATAGCTCTAGTTGTCCCCCTCCGCGAGCAACACCTTCAACGTTTTCCTCGTGACCGCGTCAGCTCCCCCACTGATGTCATTTCCGGGGGCCACGCATAGGAAGTGACATCAGAGGGAGAGCCTACGGGGTCGCGAGGAGCACGTCGAAGTTGTTACTTGCGACGGTGAACAACAAGGAGAGGGGGGGGGAGGGAAGGAGCGGGGGAGGGGCGCCTCCATCACCCTCGCTACGCCACTGCCCGATCCTATCATTCCCCAACTCTAAAAGATATAAAAAGAAGACCTCACGGTAAGTCGTTCAAGTACCAAAGAGCGAGTGCGGAGCTCACTTCCGATTGGAATGCGCATAACCACGGTTTCGCAAAAATCTAAAACCATGCTTTTAAAAAGAAATCCCTATCAGGGGTCCAAATAGACTCCGATTAATAATACGACTCACCCAAAACAAAGACAACTCCCTTCCTTTACAAAACCGCGCTAGCATTTTTAGCGCCGGCCTCCGCGGTAACAGCTCCGACGCTCGTAGAGTTCCTGTGAGAATCGGAGCTGTTGCCGCCGTGGCCAGCGCTAAAAACACTAGCACAGTTTTGTAAAGGAGGGGAGAATGTTGATGGTCAGCTGATATTTATGATACATTACGCCGGACTGTATAATTTGATAATTCTTTGTAGCATATTTAACTCTGTACCAAATTCTACGTAACAAATCTGTTGCCTGTGACCCGCCTAGAACTCTAATTAATGAGGATTTGGTGGGATATAAGATTGCCCATAACATAATCTAGAGCAGTGGTCTCCAACTCCAACCCTTCGCAGGGCCACATTTTGGATTTGTTGGTACTTGGAGGGCCTCAGAAAAAATTAGTTAATGTCTTATTAAAGAAACTAGTCTTTAAGCCGGTTACATTAACGGGTGCTAGAATAGATGTGTGTGTCTGTCTTTCTTTCTTTCTTTCTCTCTGTCTCCTTGGCCACTGTCTGTCTTTCTTTCTTTCTGTCTCTCTCTTTCCACGGCTGTCCACTACCACCCCTTGGCTGCTCCCCCTGTCCAGCAGTAGCCCTTCTCCCTTCCTTTTACCTCCCCCCTGTCCAGCAGTACCCATTCCCTACTCCCCCTGTCCAGCAGTAGACCTTCTCCCTTCGTTTTAATTCCCCCTATCCAGCAGCACCTCTTCCCTGCTCCCCCTGTCCAGCAGTAGGCCTTCCCCCTTCCTTTTACCTCCCCCCTGTCCAGCAGTACCCATTCCCTACTCCCCCTGTCCAGCAGTAGACCTTCTCCCTTCGTTTTAATTCCCCCTATCCAGCAGCACCTCTTCCCTGCTCCCCCTGTCCAGCAGTAGGCCTTCTCTCTTCCTTTTACCTCCCTCCTGTCCAGCAGCACCTCTTACCTGATCCCCTTGTCCAACAGTAGGCCTTCTCTTTTCCTTGCTCCCCCTGTCCAGCATCCGCTAGCTCGGGCAACCTCGGGGTTTTTGCTAGGCCGGCCCACCTTGCATTATCGAAGTGGGCCGGCCTAGCAAATGCCCCGCAGCTGCTGCGTTTGCTGGTCCTTGGGTGAGAAGAGGCGTTCCGGCAGTGGCAGCGCAGGAGTCAAATCGCCACCACCGCTCAAATTGTTGCGCGTGCCACAAGCCGCCCCACGCGCCTGAAATCAAATTCAGCACGGAAGCAGAAATCACGGCGGCAGGGATCATGCAGTTTCAATAGCACATGCGCGGGTAAGGGTTTTATTATAGAGGATTACAATTTTGCATGAGGTAAAACTCTTTATAGAAACATAGTAGCATGATGGCAGATAAAGGTCAAATGGCCCATCCACTATCTTCTCCTCTCCCTATTGGCTAAGGCTCTTAACATTTGCATCTCCTCTTCCTATTGGCTAAGGCTCTTTACACTTGCATTGTGATGTCATAGAACTTTATGGTTATAGAAACATAGTAGCATGATGGCAGATAAAGGTCAAATGGCCCATCCACTATCTTCTCCTCTCCCTATTGGCTAAGGCTCTTAACATTTGCATCTCCTCTTCCTATTGGCTAAGGCTCTTTATGCTTGCATTGTGATGCCATAGAACTTTATGGTTATAGAAACATAGTAGCATGATGGCAGATAAAGGTCAAATGGCCCATCCACTATCTTCTCCTCTCCCTATTGGCTAAGGCTCTTAACATTTGCATCTCCTCTTCCTATTGGCTAAGGCTCTTTATGCTTGCATTGTGATGTCATAGAACTTTATGGTTATAGAAACATAGTAGCATGATGGCAGATAAAGGTCAAATGGCCCATCCACTATCTTCTCCTCTCCCTATTAGCTAAGGCTCTTAACATTTGCATCTCCTCTTCCTATTGGCTAAGGCTCTTTATGCTTGCATTGTGATGCCATAGAACTTTATGGTTATAGAAACATAGTAGCATGATGGCAGATAAAGGTCAAATGGCCCATCCACTATCTTCTCCTCTCCCTATTGGCTAAGGCTCTTAACATTTGCATCTCCTCTTCCTATTGGCTAAGGCTCTTTACACTTGCATTGTGATGTCATAGAACTTTATGGTTATAGAAACATAGTAGCATGATGGCAGATAAAGGTCAAATGGCCCATCCACTATCTCCTCCTCTCCCTATTGGCTAAGGCTCTTAACATTTGCATATCCTCTTCCTATAGGCCAGTTGTCTCCAACTCCAACCCTTTGCAGGGCCACATTTTGGATTTGTAGGTACTTGGAGGGCTGCAGAAAAAAATAGTTAATGTCTTATTAAAGAAATGACAATTTTGCATGAGGTAAAACTCTTTATAGTTTATAAATCTTTCCCTTTGGCTAAGTCTTAATAATAATATTGTCATTTATAGCTAAAGAGACGTATGATCAAGAAACTGTTTTATTTTGCTTTTATGATTATGATAAACATACCGAGGGCCTCAAAATAGGACCTGACGGGCTGTGAGTTTTAGACCACTGGTCTAGGCAGTGCCCGGAGACCCTACTCAGCCCTTCCTTGTTTCTGATTCTGGAGGACTACACAGACAGCAGGAACTCCTGGCCTGAGCCCAGCTGCTCTTAGGAAAACCACGAAAGCACCACAAAAGGCTCCCGAGTTCCTCAGCAAAGAGCTCGCTTCCTACTCTGTCTGGGCGCGATTGCCATTAAAAAGTTTCTCAGGAAGATATCAAGATTTATATGTGTTATATTGGCCACCGCAGGGGTTTGTCAACTGCGCTGCACTATTGAGTCGCATATTCCTTATCAAAAGTAGAATTTTAAAGGGGTGGTTTATGGTATAAAACGCGCCGCTGAGATTCTAAGCGATAAATTTGTCACAGACTTCAAGGGATAAAATATTCCGGTTTTATGGGATTAGCAGCCTAGAAGCTTCTCTGATCTCGCGGTTTCTCTTCAGCTGTCTCAACCTGACTTTTACAGCTTTTCTTTCAGCCGCCGATCCCGGCCCTCTAGAAAAGCCAAACTCTCCCCCCCCCCCCATTTGGGCCAAATTCTCAGCCAAACTGGCTCTCAGCCCTAAGGATTTGGATTTCACAAGGCACCCAAGCGTTCACTGAATGCAGGTCGAGTCTCCAAACCCTGCATGGTCCCAGCCCTGGAGAGCCAAGTGAATGTGGGACGTTTTCTTGAATCCGGGAGCAGTGGGAACGTTCTCCTAGGACAGGGGTGTCCAATGTCGGTCCTCGAGGGCCGCAGTCCAGTCGGATTTTCAGGATTTCCCCAATGAATATACATGAGGTCTATTTGCATGCACTGCTTTCATTGTATGCTAATAGATCTCATGCATATTCATTGGGGAAATCCTGAAAACCCGACTGGATTGCGGCCCTCGAGAACCGACATTGGACACCCCTGTCCTAGGAGAAGCAGGATGAGTCAGCCACATATGGGTGACGTCCCATCAGCTCCCATTTGCGGATAAGCTTTCCAATAGCTCAGAGAGATTTTTTTTTTCTCTCTCTCTCTCTGAGCACGTGCAGTGCCCGGAGTCCTGGGGGCCGTGTGAAACTCTTTCCCCATGCGTGGAGGAAGGGGGGGGGGTGGGATGAGACACTGGTTGTGATCTTGAGCCCTGGGCTTGGGGACAGTGTGATTCAAGCCGTGGGGACTCTCTGATCCCGAACCCCGGAGGGGGAGTCACTGGTTTTGTTCCTGAGCCCTAAGGGCAATGGGACATTATTTCTGATCTGGAGCCCCCGGTAGTGCGACACCCTCTGATCACTCTTTGGGAGCAGTGTGACACTCTCTGATTCCAGCCCCAGGAGGTTGGGGGGTGGGGTATATGCCGCTGTTTCTGAAGCCAAGCCCTGAGGGCAGTATGGCACTGTTTCCAATCCCTATGCCCGGGATGGCTGTGCCACCCTCTCTGATTCTGAACTCCCCAGGGGGGGGGGCAGTGTGATACCCCTCTCTTAATCCCGAGGGGGGGCAACCTTCCTGCTTCTGCCGGATTTCCTGGCTCTTTTCAGAGAGTTACTTTGCCGGGTCAAGGGCAGGACGGAGAGCTCCCGAGCGGAAATGTCTTCATTTACAGGTTCTGCTCCAGCAGCCAAAACTATCCCCCCCCCCCCCCCCCCCCCCCGGGCACTGTGGTTTCGTGCACAGCTGTCTCCAGATTGATTCGGGTGTTAACTGTGGGTGCTAAAGACAGAACAGCTGACGGGCTGGTAAACGAGCAGGAGCTATTCTGAGCTCAGTCTACCGGAAAGCCTGTCTCGGCTTCTTTTCTCTGTTTCGGTTTGGACCGGATTTAAGACCTGCACAGATCGGACCGGATTCTGGACCCGTGAGACCCAATCCTCAGAGGGCCCCGGGGCTATGGGTTCTTTTTCTGGATCATACATCTGATCCCTGCTGGTCCTTTTAGGGCTGGGGGGCATTTAATTTTAATTGGCAGCTACTAAGGCCACCCAGGGCTCTGGGGAGGGAAAGGCACCGATGTGTCCACAGGACGCTTCTCCCTTTGACTGATGAGAAAGTTCCTGCTGTTATTTATTGCCACAGTTATGCCGCGTTCTTTTCACGTCTATACATTTTCGAGGGAAGATGGATGGAAAGAGCCATATTTTTGCTCTCAGAAAAAAAAAAAAAAAAGCAAAAAAGCAAGTGAGTTTGCAGCCTCCTCCCCAGGCGATGCCACGGGGTGTTGGTGGTACCGGGCCTCAGCTCAGATCACGCTCCCAGCACTGCCTTCTGGAGATGGCAGCAGCCCGGGCACCATTCCAGCTGGCAGCAGCCCCCAGTCAAGCGCCTCTCGGCACCCTCCCGAGGGAGAGAGCACGTAAAGCCCCTGCCCCAGGTGAGGGAGAACCGGGACCCGCGGGTGGTGGGGGAGCCCCGTGCGCTGCGGTATTTTCTCTGAGCTCCGGGTTCTATTTAAGTCCTGATCGCCTAGGCGCCGCCTGCCTGGTCTCTCTCTTTTCCGGAAGAGCAATCCAGTTCTTCAGCTTGCAAAGCCCATGTTAGCATTGTTGCAATTTAGTGAAAGAAAAGAGAAATTCCCAGAAGGAAAAGCATAATGTAAAACTTACAAGGCCATTTTTAAAAATATTGTTTTAAAAGGATGAGAAGTTAGCATCGTGAATTACGAGCACTTTGCCAGATTGGAGCCATCAGGGGCTTCAAAGAGGCAGGGGGGGGTGTTTTTAATCCCAGCAGGGGGAGATTCCCCCGGGCCTCTTAATCACAGAACAAACCTTGAGAAAACCCTGATCCCCAGCCAAGAACCACTTTGTACGTGTGGGAGAAAACCCAGCTCAAAGAAGGCATCGGGCCAAGCTCGAGACCTTGCCCCCAGTCTGTAGCTGCCGCTTCCTTCCCTCCCTCCCTCCCCAAAGCCGAGCTGCTCCCACCCACGGCTCTGCCTCTCATTCCAATCACAGCTGCCTAATTGTGTCTCTGGGTGCAGGACAAGTGCAGATGTGGCAGCAGTGAATCCAACTTCTCACATCTCCCCATCGTGGCTGCCAGACGTCTGGACACCAGTGTTATGGCAACGACTAATTCATATGGCACGAAAGCGCTAATAACCTTGCGATTGAAAGAAAAAAAAAAAAAAGTCCCTATTAGGGAAGCCAAAACAATTTCCAGTGTTTCCAGGACACCGTCTAGGCCTGTTCTCCAGCCCTCTTCATGACGCCATGATTTCCAAAGGGAGGGTCCTGTAGCTCAAAGACAGGGTTTCCCTTTCTGTGGATGAAATCTTTGGATAGCAGGGACCCCCAGGGCCAGTACATTTTTAATGTACTAGCTGATCACCTGGCATTGCCCGAATATTTATTTATTCCAATCTTCCGGTATTAGATCGATTTTTACATGTCACCCCCTTCCCACCTCCACAGTATTTTCCCCCGGATAGTAAGTCATATGTATACCAAGTTTGGTTGAAATCTCTCCATGTGTTTCAGAGTTATGCTGGAACATACATACATGCATACATACATACACAGATACATGTGACATTGGGCTAGATTCACTAAGCAAACCATAGAAACATAGATACATAGAAATAGACGGCAGATAAGGGCCACGGCCCATCTAGTCTGCCCACCCCAATGACCCTCCTCTACCTTTCTCTGTGAATAGATCCCACGTGTCTATCCTATTTGGCCTTAAAATCAGGCACTCTGCTGGCCTCAATCACCTGAAGTGGAAGACTATTCCAGCGATTAACCACCCTTTCGGTGAAAAAGAATTTCCTGGTGTCCCCGTGCAGTTTCCCGCCCCTGATTTTCCACAGATGACGGCAGATAAAGACCTGAACGGTCCATCCAGTCTGCCCATTAGTTATACCCATTACAAATACCTGATTAAGTTAACTTGTCTCTTCTTTGCTATTTCTGGGTCATAGGCTGTAAAGTCCACCTGGTATCGTCTTAGGTTCCAACTGCTGAAGTTGCCATCTAATCAAGCCATTGTGACATCACTGCTGAGGTTGGCTCTTAGGCATTGGTGGAATGAGGTATTATGACATCACAATCTCAGCTCTGGAATGTTGCTACTCTTTGGGTTTCTTCCAGGTAACATAGTAAATAGAAACATAGAAATAGACGGCAGATAAGGGCCACGGCCCATCTAGTCTGCCCACCCCAATGACCCTCCCCTACCTTTCTCTGTGAATAGATCCCACGTGTCTATCCCATTTGGCCTTAAAATCAGGCACGCTGCTGGCCTCAATCACCTGAAGTGGAAGACTATTCCAGCGATCAACCACCCTTTCAGTGAAGAAGAATTTCCTGGCGTCCCCGTGCAGTTTCCCGCCCCTGATTTTCCACAGATGACGGCAGATAAAGACCTGAACGGTCCATCCAGTCTGCCCATTAGTTATACCCATTACAAATACCTGATTGAATTAACTTGTCTCTTCTTTGCTATTTCTGGGTCATAGGCTGTAAAGTCCACCTGGTATCGTCTTAGGTTCCAACTGCTGAAGTTGCCATCTAATCAAGCCATTGTGACATCACTGCTGAGGTTGGCTCTTAGGCATTGGTGGAATGAGGTATTATGACATCACAATCTCAGCTCTGGAATGTTGCTACTCTTTGGGTTTCTTCCAGGTAACATAGTAAATAGAAACATAGAAATAGACGGCAGATAAGGGCCACGGCCCATCTAGTCTGCCCACCCCAATGACCTTCCCCTACCTTTCTCTGTGAATAGATCCCACGTGTCTATCCCATTTGGCCTTAAAATCAGGCACGCTGCTGGCCTCAATCACCTGAAGTGGAAGACTATTCCAGCGATCAACCACCCTTTCAGTGAAAAAGAATTTCCTGGCGTCCCCGTGCAGTTTCCCGCCCCTGATTTTCCACGGATGCCCCCTTGTTGCCGCGGGACCCTTGAAAAAGAAGATATCTTCCTCCACCTCGATGCGGCCCGTGAGATACTTGAATGTCTCGATCATGTCTCCCCTCTCTCTGCGTTCCTCGAGCGAGTACAGCTGCAACTTATCCAGCCGTTCCTCGTACGGGAGATCCTTGAGTCCCGAGACCATCCGGGTGGCCATTCTCTGGACCGACTCCAGTCTCGGCACATCCTTACGGTAATGTACCGATCGGTTTGCGACCCCTTAACAAGCACATTTCCCCCCAGCCTGATTCACTTGCCTCTCCTGTGATCCGCTTCGAATCAGTGCATGCAAATGAGGAGAAACGCATGCAAATTGGACAACGACGCGATTCACTGCACAAAATTTCACATCGGACAGGGCTGGCCGATCCATGGAAGAAGCGACTGCTGGGGAGCAGTCGGAAACGTCCTTCCGACTCTCCTGTCAGCGCTGATCTCCTGCAGCCCCAAACGTCTCCTGCTCCCCCGGGCTCTGCCGCCTTCCCTCCAGTGCGAGCCCACGGGTTTAAAGCAGTGCAGTGGAGCCCCGCTTTGAACCCATGGGCTCGCACTGAAGGGAAGGAGGGAAGAGGCTGCTGCTGCCGCATGGAAGCAGGAGAGTCGGGCCCGAACACGTCTGCCCCGACTGCCTGTGCAAGGCCGTGGGTTTAACCCACGGGCTGCAAAAGTTTAAAGTTAAAAAAAAAAAAAGTCTGGTGGTCTGATCGCACATGCCTGAGCCGTGCAGGCAGATGGGGGTGTTCCTCCGGTCGCCCCCATCTGCATATTTTTGTTTCCTGAATTAGTCGGACATGCCCAGATTGGGCCCGATCAGGCAGGTTAGTGAATCCTGGCCTTTATATACATATATAGATTTATTTACTAAAATAATGAATCTCTTAACACCGGTTACCCTAAACAACTTCGTGCCCACCATCCTGCCCTGTCCTACCTACTTGTGGTATATCAACCCCTCCCCCTCACTCTCTTCCCCTCATGAGTGATACAAAGCACGAATGAAGTAGATCAAACCAGAAACAAGTGAGTCGATCCAGTGGCTTAGCAAGAGGGGGGGAGGGGGAGAGGTGGTCAGCCCCGGGCACGGTCTTCCTATAGGCGTGGCACCCCCGCTCCTCTCTTTGCCTTCCCCGTACTTTTTGTTTTCACTTCCCGGGCGTGAGGTTACTGCCTGCGTTGGCGTTCTCTCTGATGCCACTTCCGGAACCCATGCCTAGGAAGGTACGGGGAAAGGGAGGGGCACCACAGGGGGCTGTTCAACCTTACTACTCCACTGTCCCCTCACGAGCCATACCAAGCAACACAGTAGGTCCCACGAACACAGAAGATCAATCCGGAAACAAGTGGGTCAACCGGGAGGTTTCCAATTGAAGTCTTCATTGAAGGAAAGAAGAGGTGCAATTTTGCAGAGGACGACTCTATGCTGCAAGCATTTCGGTATTGCGGGCTCCACCTTCTTCAGGAGGCATGGCCACACAGCTGGTGGCGCTGAGAATGACAGCTAAAACTTTTGCTTTTGAATGAGCCCTCTCTATACCCGTCTTAATATTAAACCATACTGCACTGGTCGCCATACATGAAGAAGGACACGGTACTACTCGAAAGAATCTAGAGAAGAGCGACTCAGATGGTTAAGGGGCTGGAGGACCTGCCGTACAGTGAAAGATTAGAGAAACTGGGCCTCTTCTCCCTCGAACAGAGGAGATTGAGAGGGGACATGATCGAAACATTCAAGGTACTGAAGGGAATAGACTTAGTAGATAAGGACAGGTTGTTCACTCTCTCCAAGGTAGAGAGAACGAGAGGGCACTCTCTAAAGTTGAAAGGGGATAGATTCCGTACGAACGTAAGGAAGTTCTTCTTCACCCAGAGAGTGGTAGAAAACTGGAACGCCCTTCCAGAGTCTGTTATAGGGGAAACACCCTCCAGGGACTCAAGACAAAGTAGATAAAGACAGGTTTGTTCACCCTCTCTAAGGTAGGGAGAACGAGAGGGCACTCTCTAAAGTTGAAAGGGGATAGATTCCGTACAAACGTAAGGAAGTTCTTCTTCACCCAGAGAGTGGTAGAAAACTGGAATGCCCTTCCAGAGTCTGTTATAGGGGAAACACCCTCCAGGGACTCAAGACAAAGTAGATAAAGACAGGTTTGTTCACCCTCTCCAAGGTAGGGAGAACGAGAGGGCACTCTCTAAAGTTGAAAGGGGATAGATTCTGTTCAAACGTAAGGAAGTTCTTCTTCACCCAGAGAGTGGTGGAAAACTGGAACGCTTTTCCAGAGTCTGTTATAGGGGAAACACCCTCCAGGGATTCAAGACTAAGTTGGACACGTTCCTGCTGAACCAGAACGTACGCAGGTAGGGCTAATCTCAGTTAGGGCGCTGGTCTTTGACCAGAAGGCCGCCGCGTGAGCGGACTGCTGGGCACGATGGACAACTGACCCAGCAGCGGCAATTCTTATGTCATGCAGTGATCACTGGATGCCAGATGATCACCCAGAACCTCAGAAACACTTTCCCCGTTTGTAAGCACTAAGTCCAGTATGACCCCCATCCCACGTGGATTTCAATCCTAACTGCTAGAACAGTTCTCCTTGTAGAGAATCCAGAACCTCCCTACTTCTAGAAGACCCTGCAATAGGGATACCCCAACAACATCCGGCATATTAAAATCACCTACTAGCAAGACTTCCCCTTTTTTAGACATATTTTAGGCTATTAAATCTCTGTCCACGTCTTCTGTCTGTCACACCAATGTAAATACGCTTCTCCCTCGGTATTCGCAGGGGTTAGGGGCAGAGCTGGACCGCGAAATGTGAAAAAATCACAAATAACTTTGTGCCGGCTCTGACTCACCCCTGGACCTTACCTAGTGGACTCTGCCTCCGATCACCCCCTTCCGTGCGTGTTACGCGTTCGCAGAGGCCTATGCGGGTGCTTCGGTCTCGTCTTTCCCCGCTTCGGTGTCGGGCCGGGAAGAGCAAAGATCATTCTTCTCTGGGGCTGGGAAGCCTGTGCCGGCCTTATCTTTCACTCCTGCCCCGTGCAGATCGCCAATAGGAAATGGCTGCCGTGAGCTCCCGTAGTCTCTCGAGTAGTCATTCTTGCTTTCATGATGCAGATGCTGAAACCGTGGATTCGGAGGGGGAAGTGTATATTCACCATTTCCCTCTTTCCAAATTGATCCACAGTGCCTCTTCCGTGCTCTGCAGATCCTGCAATTGTGTGGTTTTAATATGATCTTTAACTTATAGCACTACCCCCTCCTTTTTGTCCGGTATAACTACATCCCAGTCATGGTTCTCTGTGAACCACGTCTCTGTGATCGCCTCATCAGGCCTTATCAGGGGTGATATGACAGATTTCTATAAAATACTAGGACTAGGGGACATGCGATGAAGCTACTAAGTAATCGATTTAAAACAAATAAAAGTAGCAGACAAACCAGTAGTAGATTAAAAATGGAGAAAATATTTCTTCGTATAACGTGTAATTAAACTCTGGAATTCATTGCTGGAGAATGTGTTGACATCAGCTTAGCGGGGTTTAAAAAAAGTTTGGACAACTTCCTAAAAGAGAAGTCCATAGGCCATTATTGAGATGACAAAAATCTGTTTTGCTGCTTGGGATCTAGCTAGGTACTTGGGTTGGACCTGGGTTGGCCACCGTTGGAAACAGGATACTGGATTTAATGGACCTTTGATCTGTCCCAGTATGTCAATTCTTATGTTCTTATCAGCTTTTTGGTTTTTCTCTCTCATCTCCCCTCCCTTCTCTCTATTTACACACTCAACCCTTCAGCATCCTCCTTTTCATCCCCCCCACCCCCAATACCCCTTTCACTAACCCCACACATATCCAGCATTCATCACTCTCTATCTCTTTCACCATAGGGCCAGATCAAGGTCAACTGATGCCCTAAGGACAGCCTGACATTGGTGCCCCTTGGCCCTTCCACTGCTTAACTGACAAGACATTAAGCCTCAGAAAGTGCCGAGAAATATTCTGTAGATTTATAATGATCAGCAAAACACTGAAATTCAAGTTCAATAATGGGTGGGCAGAATGACAGTTACGGGCATGAAAGCTAAGGGAAAACCTTTGTGTCCCCCTCCCCCCCCCCTTTTTCTTGGCGCCCTAAGTGTATGCTTAATGGTTACTCCAGGACTACCCAGCATTCACCCCCCCTCTCTCTACCCATACACATATTAATATTCATCCTCTCTTCCTCTCTATGGCAGCAGCTCTAAGCCTCTTTGACCTCTGGCAAGATGGACTCAGCAGATCCAGAGCACCTGAATTCATCAGCCAATCACAGGATGGGCTCTGTCAGCAGATCCAGAGCACCTGAATTCATCAGCCAATCACAGGATGGGTTCTGTCAGCAGATCCAGAGCACCTGAATTCATCAGCCAATCACAGGATGGGCTCTGTCAGCAGATCCAGAGCACCTGAATTCATCAGCCAATCACAGGATGGACTCTGTCAGCAGATCCAGGTTTCCTGCATCCTCTGCCGACAGTCCAACAGCCTCTTGCAGCCTTTGGCCACCAGCAGGATGGATTGTGCCAATGGCTCTAGATCTCCTGTCGTCTTCAGCTGTGGCAGCCTGCATTCCACCCGCAGGCTGGCATGTCTGATGTCCTGAGAGCTGAGCTTGGGGGAGTGTGTGGTGCAGTGGTTAAAGCTACAGCCTCAGCCCCCTGAGGTTGTGGGTTCAAACCCATGCTGCTCTTGTGACCCTGGTCAAGTCACTTAATTTTCCCCCCCCCCCCATTGCCCCAGGTACATTAGATAGATTGTGAACCCACTGGGACAGACAGGGAGAATGCTTGAGTACCTGAATAAATTCATGTAAACCCTTCTGAGCTCCCCTGGGAGAACAGTAAAGAAAACAAAATAATGTGAAAAGTTTCTCTCTCTGGTAACCAGAGCTGAGATTGTGACATCACAATGCCTCATTCCACCAATAAGAGCCAGCCTCATCAGTGATGTCACAATGGTTTGATTGTCCTATAAGAACATAAGAACATAAGAACATAAGCAGTGCCTCCGCCGGGTCAGACCATAGGTCCATCCTGCCCGGCAGTCCGCTCCCGCGGTGGCCCAAACAGGTCACGACCTGTCTGCATCACCAGAAGGGGCTCCCTTGCCACCTTGGTTTCTCATTTAAGTCCTATCTTCCCATCGTAGTCCTAACCCTCCGGTCTTGCACATGTACGACCTGTTGGGTTTCTATACTTATTACCTGGTTAGCTTTCTATACCTGTGTTACATCCCAGCATCTCTCTCAGTATCCCACGATCCCTTTATCCCTCAGGAATCCGTCCAATCCCTGTTTGAATCCCTGTACCGTACTCTGCCTGATCACTTCCTCCGGTAGCGCATTCCATGTGTCCACGACCCTTTGGGTGAAAAAAAACTTCCTTGCATTTGTTTTGAACCTATCTCCCTTCAGTTTCTCCGAATGCCCCCTCGTACTTGTTGTCCCCTTCAGTCTGAAGAATCTGTCCCTATCCACCCTCTCTATGCCCCTCATGATCTTGAAGGTCTCTATCATATCTCCCCTGAGCCTCCTTTTTTCCAGAGAGAAGAGCCCCAGCCTATCTAATCTCTCGGCGTATGGGCAGTGAACAGCAGAGAAAACTAAATAATGTGAAAAGTTTCTGTCTCTGGTAACCAGCGCTGAGATTGTGACATCATAATGCCTCATTCCACCAATAAGAGCCATCCTCATCGGTGATGTCACAATGGCTTCATTGTTCTTTACTTGGCTCACTTTTGCTATATTTTGATTTCTAGAGTGGTGCAGTGGTTAAAGCTACAGCCTCAGCACCCTGAGGTTGTGGGTTCAAACCCACGCTGCTCCTTGTGACCCTGGGCAAGTCACTTAATCCCCCCATTGCCCCAGGTACATTAGACAGACTGTGAGCCTACCAGAACAGACAGGGGAAAATGCTTGAGTACTTGAATAAATTCATATAAACCATTCTGAGCTCCCCTGGGAGAACAGTAGAGAAAATGGAATAAATAAATAGTGTGAAAAGTTTCTGTCTCTGGTAACCAGAGCTGAGACTGTGATGTCATAATGCCTCATTCCACCAATAAGAGCCAACCTCATCAGTGATGTCACAATGACTTGATTGTCATAGACTTGGCTCACTTTCACTACATTTTGATTTCTAGAGTGACGCAGTGGTTAAAGCTACAGCCTCAGCTCCCTGAGGTTGCGGGTTCAAACCCACGTTGCTCCCTGTGACCCTGGGCAAGTCACTTAATCCCCCCATTGCCCCAGGTACATTAGATAGATTGTGAGCCCACCAGGACAGACAGGGGAAAATGTAAACTGATCTGAGCATCCCTGGCTGGAGAACAGTATAGAAAATTGAATGAATAACTAATCAGAACCAGCTGATTGAAGTTTGGAAAACTGCTTATAGTTGGTATTTTGTCTTGCTGAAAAGTGGTGGGGTGGCACTACAGGTGTCTGGGATTTTGCCCCTGCACCCCCTTCCCCCAATGTCGATGCTGCTGGTAGCGGCTTGGTTTGTGCAATGCAGGGCTGCCTTTTTCTCATATTGCCCCACTCTTCAGTTCCTTCTGACTTATGCAAATATTTATACAAATAAGGTCTCGCACATGACCTCACATCTCCTACAGGCTGCCCTGAAGGAATAATGTTTCTATAGGACTAATGACAACTTCTATTTTACACAATGAAAAATAACCCCTCCACCGCCAGTGTTTGGAGCAGTGGGGCTGAGAAGCCAGTGTTCAAATCCTACCGAATCTCCTTAAGACCTCGGCACGTCATTGTTTAATCAAAAAACTTAAGGCCGGCTTTTATCAAGCTGCACTAGAGGCTTTTAGCGCGGGCTGGCGCAGGAAATGCTCCAACGCTCATAGAAGATCCTCTTTTACTAAGCCATGGTAGAGGTTTCTACCGCAGCCCGGAACGCTCTCCCGGAGGCTGTGATAGGGGAAAGCGCCCTTCAGGGATTCAAGACAAGGTTGGACAAGTTCCTACTGGAACAGAACATACGCAAGTAAGGCTAGACTCAAATAGGGCATTGGTCTTTGACCTAAGGCAGGGGTGTCAAAGTCCCTCCTCGAGGGCCGCAATCCAGTCAGGATTTCCCCAGCGAATATGCATGAAATCCATTAGCATACAATGAAAGCAGTGCATGCAAATAGATCTCATGCATATTCATTGGGGAAATCCTGAAAACCCGACTGGATTGCGGCCCTCGAGGAGGGACTTTGACCTGAGGGCTGCCGCAGGAGCGGACTGCTGGGCGTGATGGACCGCCGGTCTGACCCAGCAGCGGCAAATCTTAGGCCCGAATGTTCTCCGATGCTGCTCTTAGGAATTCTGTGAGTGTCGGAGAACTTACCTCACCGGCCCATGCCACAAACCTCTCGCGCGGCTTTGATGTACGGTGGATTGTTAAATCCTCTGGGACGGGAAAATCCCTCCTCTGCCTGAAGTGTAACTTGCCTTGAGCTGACATCTGGCAAGCAGATTGATTAAATTTAAAATTCAGGTCCAAAGTAGATCTTTTATCAATCTGAGCTGAACGATTGCGACTGGAGAAGGCGATTGAAGATGAGTTGTGTACAGGAGAGAAGTTTGCTCTCTGCACTAGGGCCTTGAGTAAATCCCTCGTTTACTCTAAGCACTATAATTACATTACAATTCCAAATTTACAAAAGCATTTTAACCAGTCATAACTGGGAATTACAATACTTGGTAAAGGGGATCCTTTCACTAAGGTGCGGTAGCCGTTTTAGCGAGCGTTAATATTTTATTCTGTGGACGCGTTAGCATTTAGCGAGCGTTAAAATGGCTAGGTTGCCTTCGTAAAATATTAGTGAGCTTCTCCCTCGGTATTCGCAGGGGTTGGGTGCAGAGCCAGCCCGCGAAGTGTGAAAAATCACAAATACGTTTTCGGCCAGCTATGACCCACCCCCGCCTCATTCCGGACCTTCCTGCCTCCCGGCATCCTAGACCTTATCCGGTGGTCTAGCGGGCTTTCGGGGCAGGAGCGATCTTCCTACGCTACTGCCCCGTGCAGATCAGTCATAGCAAATGACTGCCGTGAGTTCCCGTAGTCTCTCGAGACTACGACGGGAGCTCACGGCGGCCATTTTTTATGAGTGATCTGCATGGGGCAGGAGCGTTGGAAGATCGCTCCTGCCCCAAAAGCCCTCTAGTCCAGTGTTTTTCAACCTTTTTACACCTATGGACCGGTAGAAATAAAAGAATTATTCTGTGGACTGGCATTGGTCTGTGGACCGGTGGTTGAAGAACACTGGGCTAAGACCCCGCTCATCTCTACCCAATCTCCACCACAGACCCCGCCCCCATAATAGTACTAATTGCACCTTGCGTGTCCCGTGCCTCATCTGGAAGCCTTCCCTCTGACGTTGCAACGTCAGAGAGAAGGCTTCCGGTTCAGGCGCAGGATGCCCGTAGGAGCCACTGCCCGTGGCTTTGTGCACTGAATCAGTTAAGAAGAGGGAGCTGGCTCGAAGATAACGCCACATCGATCGCACCGTGGACCGGTGGTTGAAGAACACTGTTTTGGGCCTGATGCATGTGCTGGCCCTGTGGACCGGCAGGAAATTTCTGTGGACCGGCACTGGTCCATGGACCGGTGGTTGAAGAACACTGCTCTAGACCACTGGATAAGGTCTGGGATGCTGGCAGGGAGGAGGGGAAGGACTGGAATTAGCTTCTTTTTTTTTAAAATACAAAATCACGAATAACCGAATCCACAGATACTGAAACCTTGGATTCGGAGGGGGAAGTGTAAACTATTTCAGAAAGGACATAATTACGAAAAAAAAAAATCTTATTCTGTAGTATGATTCAGTCCTAATAAGTGAAGGCAGTGCATCCAAGGACCTGACAAGAAAATGCAGATCCAAAGCGCAGATGGAAAATTCAGAGAATGCCAGTTTCGAAGGTAGAAGGTCGATTTATGAGTTGATACATATGTAATGGAGAGGTTCCATGAAGAATTCTACGAACAAGCAAGCTGCATTTCAATTTAATGTCTGTTCTTATTCGTAGCCCATAAAGCACCTGCTGTATTCCCCCTGACTATCTTCCTCAATCTCCCCTTTGTAATAAGTTGGGGGACCTACAATATCCCCCAGCAAATTTTCCCACTGTTTTTAGACAGCAGAGAGATAGATTAGGAAAGAAAAGATTTGCAGGCCACAGCAGTGGTTGGAGCTACAGACTAGGCACCCTGAGGTTGTGGGTTCAAACCCCGCACTGCTCCTTGTGACCCTGGGCAAGTCACTCAGTCCTCCATAGCCCCAGGTACGTTAGATTGTGAGCCCACCGGGGGCCGATAGGGAAAATGCTTGAGTGCCTGATTGTAAAACTGCTTAGATAATCTAGATAAGCGGTATTTAAAACCTAATAAAATTGAAACCTGATCAACGTTAATTGAAAGCTTCTATACCGCTACTAATGATTGGGGAGTCAATTCAGAGCGGTTTACACGAGCTTCTGTAAAGGTGTTACAATACAGAGCGTTTTCTGAGGTGGTTTTCAATACAGGCACACTTATACCCGAGGCACCCTAAAAAGCCTGCAATTTAAGCTCCAGGTTCAAATTTCTCCACCCCCACGTCTCATAGAACTTTCAGCAAGTCATGTGATCTCCGTACCGCTGAACTTAGATGCTAAGATCAGGTAATTCATAGTACTCAGCTCTGAGCATAATGACAGTGGCGTAGTAGGAGGGGGCGGGGGATGTTGGTGGGGGGCACCAGCACGCCGCCTTCTCTCTGCCCCCGCCTCTTCCCACTCCTCCCCTCGCCACACACGTGCCCCCTTTCCCTTCCCCCGTACCTATAGTTGTTCACCGCCACGAGCGAAAACTCCAAAGTGCTCCTCGTGACCGCATCGTCTCTCCCGCTGACATCACTTCCGCGCATAAAAAGCGACATCAGAGGGAGAGCCGACGGGGTCAGGAGGAGCACGTTGAAGTTCTTGTTGCTCGTGGTGATGAACAACTAGAAGTACGGGGGAAGGGAAGGGGGTGCACGCGGCAGGGGGGGATCAGGGAAGGAGCAAAGGGACGGAGATGAGGGGGGAAGGGCGCCACCACCTCAGGTGCCTCTCACCATTCGTTATGCAACTGAAAGACATACAAATAATACATATTAACAGAAAGAAGCCCCAAAAGCCAGAGGACAATTACGCTTCCTAGTACTAACAGCGGAACCTGGAGCGTCCCGCTTCTTCTAAACTTACATTTATACCTATCTTTACCCCTGTACAACCCCCAAGAAGACACGTAAACCGGTGTGGAAAAAACTTGGCCGCAGCCCTGTTTATTAAAATAAACATATTTAAATAACTTTTAATATATTATAAATAACATATACAAACAGCATTAATAACAGCTTATCCAATTAAACCATCACAATGGTATCGCCCTTGTGACCCTGATCCCGAGCTACCAGCTTAGATGTAAATGGCCCCCGACCCTGCCGTCTAAGCAAGGGTCCGAGGGGTGGCATGCCCCATTGTCCAGGGTCATCCGACCCACCAGGCACGGCTCCCAGCCGGCCCACCGCTCATCCCATGATGAGCCCAACCGTCAGTAGCTCGGGATACCGCCAACCAAACACCAAACTCCACAACCTCCAAACTAGCGGGTGGGAGGGCGGGACTTTGCCTCGGAGGACCGGAAACCGTTAGGGTCCTCCGAGAGCCCTCTTACTTATAGTCCTCCCACCCTGCCCTGCAGCTGCGACCCGACCTATCAGAAGACACCCCCCCCCCCGGCGGGAATGACTCCCTCCCTATCTCCTCTCATGCCCTTTGTTTAACCCCCCCTCCTTGCGCTTTCCCGACAGGTGACCCCGCGGGCCTCCCAGCTCCGCGTTAGAGCCGCCCGTCGAGACAAGCTCTCGGGCTATTTATTCCAGACCACTAGGAGTCATTATCTGTGTTCCTACACGTCATTCTTTTCCAGATTTGAATGCAGTTGCTTAGCAGCCTCTGCTTCCAACCTCAAAAGACAATCTATTGCCCGGTCAAAGCAGCACAGGTGTTTGATCAGAAGGACCGGTCAATAGTAGCATTCCATGGTGCATTGTGGGATTTGGTGCAAAGACGTGAACTTTTAAAGCACCTGGTACACAAGTTCAGCGTTTGCAAAGAGGACTCAGATTTCTCCTGTAATTCAAGGGGTCAAATGATGTATCAAAACACGGAAAGATTAACCCTCTCTTTTACTAAGGTGCGTTAACCGATGAGCATGTGCTAAACGCTAACGCGTCCATAGAATATAATGGACGTGTTAGCGTTTAGCACGCACTAAATCGATTAGTGCACGCTAATCGGTTTGCGCACCTTAGCAAAAGAGGGAGTAAATTCCAAATGCTTTACTCATGCCTGTGTGTTATTTGTCTTTCATAAACCTTAATTTATGTGCTATTAATAATTTATTTATTTATCTATTTATTTATTCGATTTTTTAGCCCGTCCTCCCAAAAGAGCCCAGAATGGGTTACAATGAATATATTGGTGCATTAAAATTATAAGTAAGATAGGTACTTAGAAATTCCCTTCCTGTCCCGAAGGCTCACAATCTAACTAAAGTACCAGGAAAAATGACAATTAGAAGAGTAATAAAGAAAGAAAATAGAGATAGAGGAGAAAATAAACATACTAATAAGACTACAATGATCTAAAGGAATTTGAAAGGTTAAAAAGAGGGGAGATAAGAATAGATGCAGAGGGAGAACCGTTGAAGCAATAGAATTCTGGGGAAATTTAAATGAAATTTGAATGATAAAATAAAACAAAATAAGTGGTAAAACAATAAGTGAGATTAAAAAATATATCATAAACTAAAAAGAAGAAGTGAAAATAAAATCAAAACAGTCAAAACTGAAGTCCAGCTTGAACGGGCACCCGAGCCGACCGTTGGTCCGATGGCCGGACTGCAGCCCTCCTCCGTCGGCTCTCCCCTGCTGGAATGGGGGAGGAGCGAAGACAGTGTCGGGTGCCCCGCTGGAATGGGCTCCCGAGCTGACCGTTGGTCCGATGGCCGGACTGCAGCCCTCCTCCGTTGGCTCTCCCCTGCTGGCATGGGGGAGGAGCGGAGACAGTGTCGGGTGCCCCGCTGGAAAGGGCCCCCCGAGCCGACCGTTGGACCGATGGCCGGACTGCAGCCCTCCTCCGTCAGCTCTCCCCTGCTGGAATGGGGGAGGAGCGAAGACAGTGTCGGGTGCCCCGCTGGAACAGATGAACTGGGATCGCTGCGGTAAAAGCTCCGACGCTCATAGGAATTCTATGAGTGTCAGAGATTTTACCGCAGTGGCCTGTGATAAAAGACCTTAACGCAGCATGATAAAAGGGAGGGGGGGCTTTGTTTTACTTTACATTATATTCCCTCTCCCTTTTATAAAACCACAGAAGCGTTTTTTAGCACTGGTCTGCACGCTGATCGCTCTGCGCTGCTCCCGACGCTCATAGGAACTCTATGAGCATCGGGAGCAGCGCAGAGCATTCAGTGTGCCAGCCGGTGCTAAAAACTGCTTTGCCGCTTTTGTCGAAAGGGAGGGGGGCAGGGGATTATTTGATATTCTGCTTCACCAGAAGCTTGAGGCGAATTGCAATGAAAAGCAGATGCCATACATTTCACTACTTACTCAAACCAAAGTTCAATCAACGTGACTCATCTGAGTAAAATACTTCCTAAAAAAAAAAAAAAAAGCCCAACCAAGCCTTCAAACGTTTCTCAAATCTTCTGGTAGCAATGAAATTGACAGAGCTGTGAGGGCAACTCATTCCACTATTTATTTATTCACTTTTCTGTACCGTTCTCCCAAGGGAGATCAGAACGGTTTACATTCATTTATTCAGGTACTCGGGCAGTTTTCCCTGTACGTATATCCTGATTCTATATAAATTTTTCCCTGTACGCATATCCTGATTCTATATAAATTTTCCCCTGTACGCATATCCTGATTCTATATAAATTTTTCCCTGTACGCATATCCTGATTCTATGTAAATTTTTCCCTGTACGTATATCCTGATTCTATATAAATTTTTCCCTGTACGCATATCCTGATTCTAGATAAATTTTTCCCTGTACGCATATCCTGATTCTAGATAAATTTTTCCCTGTACGCATATCCTGATTCATAGTAACATAGTAGATGACGGCAGATAAAGACCCGAATGGTCCATCCAGTCTGCCCAACCTGATTCAATTGAAATTTTTTTTTTTTTTTTTTTTTTTCTTCTTAGCTATTTCTGGGCGAGAATCCAAAGCTTTACCCGGTACTATGCTTGGGTTCCAACTGCCAAAATCTCTGTTAAGACTTACTCCAGCCCATCTACACCCTCCCAGCCACTGAAGCCCTCCCCTGCCCATCCTCCACCAAACGGCCATACACAGACACAGACCGTACAAGTCTGCCCAGTAACTGGCCTAGTTCAATATTTAATATTATTTTCTGATTCTAAATCTTCTGTGTTCATCCCACGCTTCTTTGAACTCAGTCACAGTTTTACTCTCCACCACCTCTCTCGGGAGCGCATTCCAGGCATCCACCACCCTCTCCGTAAAGTAGAATTTCCTAACATTGCCCCTGAATCTACCACCCCTCAACCTCAAATTATGTCCTCTGGTTTTACCATTTTCCTTTCTCTGGAAAAGATTTTGTTCTACATTAATACCCTTTAAGTATTTGAACGTCTGAATCATATCTCCCCTGTCTCTCCTTTCCTCTAGGGTATACATATTCAGGGCTTCCAGTCTCTCCTCATACGTCTTCTGGCGCAAGCCTCCTATCATTTTCGTCGCCCTCCTCTGGACCGCCTCAAGTCTTCTTACGTCTTTCGCCAGATACGGTCTCCAAAACTGAACACAATACTCCAAGTGGGGCCTCACCAATGACCTGTACAGGGGCATCACCACCTTCTTCCTTCTACTGACTACGCCTCTCTTTATACAGCCCAGAATCCTTCTGGCAGCAGCCACTGCCTTGTCACACTGTTTTTTCGCCTTTAGATCTTCGGACACTATCACCCCAAGGTCCCTCTCCCCATCCGTGCATATCAGCTTCTCTCCTCCCAGCATATACGGTTCCTTCCTATTATTAATCCCCAAATGCATTACTCTGCATTTCTTTGCATTGAATTTTAGTTGCCAGGCATTAGACCATTCCTCTAACTTTTGCAGATCCTTTTTCATATTTTCCACTCCCTCTTCGGTGTCTACTCTGTTACAAATCTTGGTATCATCTGCAAAAAGGCACACTTTTCCTTCTAGCCCTTCAGCAATGTCACTTACATACATATTGAACAGGATTGGCCCCAGCACCGAACCCTGAGGGACTCCACTAGTCACCTTTCCTTCCTTCGAGCGACTTCCATTAACCACCACCCTCTGGCGTCTGTCCGATAGCCAGTTTCTGACCCAGTTCACCACTTTGGGTCCTAACTTCAGCCCTTCAAGTTTGTTCAACAGCCTCCTATGAGGAACTGTATCAAAGGCTTTGCTGAAATCCAAGTAAATTACATCTAGCATATGTCCTCGATCCAGCTCTCTGGTCACCCAATCAAAAAATTCAATCAGGTTCGTTTGGCACGATTTACCTTTTGTAAAGCCATGTTGCCTCGGATCCTGTAACCCATTAGATTCAAGAAAATATACTATCCTATCTTTCAGCAACACTTCCATTATTTTTCCAACAACTGAAGTGAGGCTCACCGGCCTGTAGTTTCCTGCTTCATCCTTGTGACCACTTTTATGAATAGGGACCACATCCTCTCTCCTCCAATCCCCAGGAATCACTCCCGTCTCCAGAGATTTGTTAAACAAGTCTTTAATAGGACTCGCCAGAACCTCTCTGAGTTCCCTTAGTATCCTGGGATGGATCCCGTCTGGTCCCATCGCTTTGTCCACCTTCAGTTTTTCAAGTTGCTCATAAACACCCTCCTCCGTGAACGGCGCAGAATCTACTCCATTTTCTCGTGTAACTTTGCCGGACAATCTCGGTCCTTCTCCAGGATTTTCTTCTGTGAACACAGAACAGAAGTATTTGTTTAGCACATTTGCTTTCTCCTCATCACTCTCCACATATTTGTTCCCAGCATCTTTTAGCCTAGCAATTCCATTTTTTATCTTCCTCCTTTCACTAATATATCAGAAAAAATTTTTATCTCCCTTTTTTACATTTTTAGCCATTTGTTCTTCCGCCTGTGCCTTCGCCAAACGTATCTCTCTCTTGGCTTCTTTCAGTTTCACCCTGTAGTCCTTTCTGCTCTCCTCTTCTTGGGTTTTTTTATATTTCATGAACGCCAACTCTTTCGCCTTTATTTTCTCAGCCACTAGGTTGGAGAACCATTCTATATAAATTTTTCCCTGTACGCATATCCTGATTCTATGTAAATTTTTCCCTGTACGTATATCCTGATTCTATATAAATTTTTCCCTGTACGCATATCCTGATTCTATGTAAATTTTTCCCTGTACGTATATCCTGATTCTATATAAATTTTTCCCTGTACGCATATCCTGATTCTATATAAATTTTTCCCTGTACGTATATCCTGATTCTATATAAATTTTTCCCTGTACGCATATCCTGATTCTATGTAAATTTTTCCCTGTACGTATATCCTGATTCTATATAAATTTTTCCCTGTACGCATATCCTGATTCTATGTAAATTTTTCCCTGTACGTATATCCTGATTCTATATAAATTTTTCCCTGTACGCATATCCTGATTCTATGTAAATTTTTCCCTGTACGTATATCCTGATTCTATATAAATTTTTCCCTGTACGCATATCCTGATTCTATATAAATTTTTCCCTGTACGCATATCATGATTCTATATAAATTTTTCCCTGTACATATATCCTGATTCTATATAAATTTTTCCGTGTACGCATATCCTGATTCTATATAAATTTTTCCCTGTACGCATATCCTGATTCTATGTAAATTTTTCCCTGTACGTATATCCTGATTCTATATAAATTTTTCCCTGTACGCATATCCTGATTCTATATAAATTTTTCCCTGTACGCATATCATGATTCTATATAAATTTTTCCCTGTACATATATCCTGATTCTATATAAATTTTTCCGTGTACGCATATCCTGATTCTATATAAATTTTTCCCTGTACGCATATCATGATTCTATATAAATTTCCATATTTTAAATCTTTATTTCTGAGGATTCGTGTCATGAACGTTGTAAGTATGGGGGGGTTTCTGAGCTATAAGTGCTTCTAAATCCACATAAGCTTATACTATAGTTTTACTGCTGAAACACCTGTGGTATTCAATTTACCAAGAGAAATGTATTGAGACATTTGTGAATGATTTGGTCTGCTTGTTCTAAAGCTAAGTATCTGCGGCCATTCAGATGGGAGATTTTTGAAAAGTCCTGAAGTTTGGTTTTTAATTCAGTCCCTCCTACCAGACCTGGCTTAGACTGTAAATTTCAATGTCTCCAGATATTGGGACTGGGGGGAAAGGGGGATTTATGATGCAAAAACAAACAAACACCCCCTCTGCCCCCCAAAAAACTATTCAGAACAACCTGGGAAAGAAACATTTGGCTCTTGTTCCACCAGTGATTTATTCCGGTTGGCATCAGCACTAAATTTCCAGGCCTGATTGGACAGAAGAAGTTAGCTACCAGAACGTATTCAGGTCCTGGTAGATATGGGTCTTGGTTGAATGTCAGCCACCACCTGCATAAGTGGAGTTCACATACCCTCCCTCCCCCAACTGTATCCCTGAGAAGCATCTGATCCCCTTCCCATCCCACCCAAGTATCATCCTTTCCTGCCCCCATCCCAGGACCAGAAGGCCTCCATAGGTCTATCTACAAACCCGGTGATCTAGTGGTCCTTGGGGTAGGAGCAATCCCCACTCCTGTTCCTAAGAGAAAATGGCCCCCATAACCTCTAGTGGTAGTTTCACAGAACTACCACTAGAGGTCACATGCAACACAACATTGTGCAAAAGTTACCCCATTTTGTATAGTCTTAGACATGAGGCTGGGTTCTACAAATGGTGTGCAAAATTGTGCACTGTCCCGAAATGCACGCACAACTAAATTGTCTAATGGGCCAATTAGTGATAATTATTGGCATTAATTAGCAACATTTTTAAAAATTTGCGCTCGCATCTTGCTAAGAGCTATATTCTACACCAATTTTATAGTGTGCTACTCAAAAGGAAGGGTAGCCACAGGAAGGGCACGGGTTAGTCAGGGCCATTCACTAAAGAGGTGCACAGTATTACTGAATTCCAGGGATTGCGCCTAACTTTTGCAGCGCCAGGTTTCAGTTTCTTGAAAGCTTCTATACCGCTACTGGGGAGTCAATTCAGAGCAGTTTACATTAGCATCTATAACGGTACAAGGGCATCCTACTTGCCAACTATGGCTCAAGGCCACATTGAAGTACAAGAAGACCAACGAGAGACTCCTTTAGGTATTTCTGCAATGCTAGAAACTTCTGATCATGAGGTAGCTAAACCAGCTACTCTCTTTATTACAGTGGCATTATCCCCGGATAAAGACTGGCTATTGAAGTTGTTCTTTAAAAACAGAATGAAGGACTTTCTTGGTTTGCATATTCAAATTTTTCCAGATGGTGGTGGAAAACTGGAACGCTCTTCCGGAGTCTGTCGTAGGGGAAAACACCCTCCAGGGATTCAAGACAAAGTTAGACAAGTTCCTGCTGAACCACAACGTATGCAGGTGAGGCTGGACTCATTTAGAGCACTGGTCTTTGACCTAGGGGCTGCCGCGTGGGCAGGATGGACCACTGGCCTGACCCAGCAGTGGCAATTCTTATGTTCTTAAACTAAAAAAAATCCCCAAAACGACGCCAGTTTCTTTTGCTGAAACCCGGGGTAATACAGATTGGAGGAGATTTTTTTTCTCCGCTATCCATGCAAATGTATTATTTGGTACCACTCATTAAAATATGTTTTTTTTTAGATCCGAATCAGCTGATGAAATTTTTATCTCAAAAGCGACTCGAAAATGGAGGAATAACAACTTCGACTCAGGACTAGATATATTTTCTCCTTATCTAGCAAAGGACGGTTATTTTTCTGTATTAACATAATCCTAGTTTAAATATTACTAAATCATTCTTGGATCTAGTTGCGAGGACTTTGAGTGAGATTAATTTGCATGTAATAGTTAAAGATTATTTCTTGTTTTTATTTTTCCTTATAAGTTTAATGATTAACAGTCATTCGCGCGCCAGACAAAGCAAAATGTCGGTGCGGCTTTGTCTGGCGCGCTTTTGTCCCATTCCTGATTCCTATTATTATTTTTATGTGTTAATCACACTATCTGTACAAGATTTTGTATGTTTGGAAGAAATTTGAAATTTAATAAATAAATAAATTAAAAAAAGCAATTACAATGGTGTTACGATACATGAGCTTCAGTAATATTCGGTATTACTAATCTAATCTAATTTAATTTAATCAAAATCTTAGATTTATATACCGGATCATCCCTAAAGATATAGGGCTCGACTCGGTTTGCAATAAAAACATATTTACAAAGATATGTTGATTTTGAGATAGATCATTAGAATTGCGTCCTAGAAAACATTGAAACCATCGTAGTTTAAAAATTTTGACGTAAAACTTGAAAGGAAACACATGATCGTATCTGAACGGGAAGGTCATTCCAAAGTGCAGTCAACGGGAAGGAAAAAGATCGAGCAATTTTGCTGATTGATCAAGAACCTTATGCATGTGAATAGTTCTACAACCCAAAATGTTGGAAGAGTTTAAGGTTAAGGGTATCAGAGAGTATACCTGAGGTACAGTTTATGAGTTTCTATAATGGTGTTACAATACATGAGTTTTGATTTAAGGGCATTTACAATGGACAAGTTTGTACAGTATTTACAATTATCTTCTGCCTAAATGTGAATCTTTTAGATTGGTATATTTACCCTAAATCTACAGTTCTCCTACATATTTATACCATAATAAAGAATGACACGGTGACAAAATTCATCACCGTTCCCGTCCCCACGGATAACCACGGGAAATAATCCCATGTCATTTTCTAGTGCCTATTTCAACCTCGGTCCTTCTACACCAGCATTCTTCAAAGCAAAGCTTGCGGGTCAGTGGTTGTGGCCATTCATACTCTGATTCTTATGTGAGCCAAGGATAATGAAGCCATTGTGACATCACTGATTGGCTCTTAGGCACTGGTGGAATGAGACATTATGACATCACAATATCTGCTCTGGATACCAGAGACTGTCATTCTTCAGTGTCTGGTTCAACCTCAGTCCTTCTACACCAGCATTCTTCAAAGCAAAGCTTGCGGGTCAGTGGTTGTGGCCATTCATACTCTGATTCTTTCCTCTCTCCCTAAAGAATGACATGAAGATGGTTTCCCGCGGTTATCCACGGGGATGGGAACGGTGATGAATTTTGTCACCGTGTCATTCTCTATAACCATAATATATATAGGGTGTTTTCCCCTATAAAAGCCTCCAGAAGAGCATTCCAGTTTTCTACCACTCTCTGGGTGAAGAACTTCCTTACCTTTGTACGGAATCTATCCCCTTTTAACTTTAGAGAGTGCCCTCTCGTTCTCTCTACCTTGGAGAGGGTGAACAACCTGTCTCATCTACTAAGTCTATTCCCATCATTATCTTGAATGTTTTGATCATATCCCCTCTCAGTCTCCTCTTTTCAAGGGAGAAGAGGCCCAGTTTCTCCAATCTCTCACTGTATGGCAACTCCTCCAGCCCCTTAACCATTTTAGTTGTTCTTCTCTGGACTCTTTCGAGTAGTACCATGTCCTTCTTCATGTACGGCGACCAGTGCTGGACGCAATATTCCAGGTGAGGGCATACTATGGCCTGGTACAGCGGCATGATAACCCTCTCTGATCTTTTCGTGATCTCCTTCTTAATCATTCCTAGCATTCTGTTCGCCCTTTTCGCAGCCACCACGCAATGCGCGGATGGCTTCATCGACTTGTTGACCAGTACTCCCAAGTCTCTTTCCTGGGGAGGTCTTTCCGAGTACCGCATCAGACATCCTGTGTTCGTGTATAAGATTTTTGTTACCGACACGCATCACTTTACACTTATCCACGTTAAACCTCATTTGCCATGTCGCGGCCCATTTCTTGAGCGTGTTTATGTCACATTGCAGGTCTTTGCAATCCTTCTGCGTCTTCACTACTCTGAATAGCTTCATATCGTCCGCAAATTTAATCACCTCGCTCGTCAAACCAATTTCCAGATCGTTTATAAATATGTTGAAGAGCACGGGCCCAAGCACCGAACCCTGAGGCACTCCACTCGTGACTCTTTTCCAGTCCAAGTATTGTCCATTTACTCCTACTCTCTGTTTCCTATCCGCCAACCAGTTTTTAATCCACGTGAGTATTTAACCCCTCGATTCCATCCATGGCTTACAATTTTTTGAAGTAGTTGTTCATGCGGAACCTTGTCGAACACCTTCTGAAATTCCAGATATACAATGTCGACCGGCTCACCCTTGTCTATTTGCCTGTTTACTCCCTCGAAGAAGTGCAGCAAGTTCGTCAAGCAAGATCTTCCCTTGCTGAAGCCATTCTGGCTGGTCCTCATCAGACCGTGATCAATGATGTGGTCTTTTATCAGCATCTCTACCATCTTTCCCAGTACCGAGGTCAGACTCACCGGTCTGTAGTTTCCCAGATCTCCTCTCGAACCTTTCTTAAAGATCGGCATAACATTTGCCACTGTCCAGTCTTCCAAAATCCTTCCTGATTTGATCGACAGATTAGCTATTAGAAGAAAGCAGTGAATTGTTGGGCATAGGGAGGTAGAGATGCATGGGGAAGACATAGATGAAAGGGAGTAATGTTAGATGTGGTGGTGGAAAGGGGGCAGTAGGAGGGATGGAAAGGGATGCAAGAGGGGCCTCAAGGAGGTGGAGAAGGTGGGAAGAATAAGGAGCACGCTTTGGGTGTCACTGTCTCCCATCACCCCCACCCCCAGATGGGACCATCTAGTTGCAGGGACACATGCTCAGGGCTCCCACTGATTCTGTACTATAGAGAGTTGTATTACTATACTGTATATATTACAATGTAATAATAATAGAAATAAAATGCATAATATAAAATGTAATAATTACATTTATATTACAGTATGTAATAATTAGATTATATATTATGCATTTTAATGATTATGTACTTGATTCTCTACACAGTTTTTCAAAATAAACGCCTTTCATAGATGGTGGAGTGCTGTGATCACTACTAGATCTTTAAGCTGAAGGTACTGTCACTGTTTCTATCGGGGTTCCCCAAACGACTCCACACAACCAAGGGACTCAACAAGAAAACGTTTAGAAAATTTAAGTAGAAATAAGTGTAAACAATGAATATGTTTCTTGTGGTGCCAATTGTCAAGACTGGATGGTATGAAGCTAGTGGCACAAGAGGTAAATATTTTGGAATGAATTAGGATGTTAAAGAAGTTCACTCAAATAATAAACCAAAATATTTGCTTCACTCCCCGTAGCAACTCATCGCCAAATTCAATAGTGCCGTGCTCAACCACTCTCAAGGGATACAACATCAGATAAGTAGGAGGGGCGTTCAATAGTTTATCTTCCTGAGTTTGAAAGAAAGTAGCAAGCGTGTTGAAACAAGTCCGAGCATGTTGGGACATGTCTCAAGGTTACTCATGCGCAGTTGCAGCTCAACGTGAGTCTAACATTCCAAGAGAGTCCAGAGTCCTCATGCAAATCAAGTAAGAAACTGCTAGTTAACTACTTGGGATCTAGCTAGGTACTTGGGAGCTGGGTTGGCCACTGTTGGAAGGATACTGGGCTTGATGGATCTTTGATCTGTCCAAAAGACCCGGTATGGCTGACTAAAATAGTGAAGGAAGCGATAGGCAATAAGAAAAATTCATTCAGGAAATGGAAAAAGGACAAAACTGAGGGGAACTGGATGGAGCACAGGAAGTATCAAAAAGAATGTCACCGAGTGGTTCGAAAAGCCAAAAGAGAGTATGAAGAGAAGCTAGCCAGGGAGGCACGAAATTTCAAACCATTCTTCAGATATGTTAAAGGGAAACAGCCAGCTAGGGAGGAGGTGGGACCGCTGGATGATGGAGACAGGAAGGGGGTAGTGAAGGAGGAGAAAGAAGTCGCAGAAAGACTTAACATGTTCTTTTCGTCTGTATTTACGAACGAAGACACAACCAACTTACCGGAACCTGAGCAATTCTTCAATGGAAATGAAGCAGAAAAATTAACATCCATGGAAGTGAGCCTTGAAGATGTGCGCAGGCAGATAGAAAAACTAAAAACTGACAAATCCCCGGGTCCAGACGGAATCCATCCAAGGGTTCTGAAGGAATTAAAGGAGGAGATAGCAGAACTACTGCAGCAAGTTTGCAACCTATCCCTGAAAACAGGTGTGATACCAGAGGATTGGAAGATAGCCAACGTCACGCCCATCTTCAAAAAGGGATCAAGAGGTGACCCGGGAAACTACAGACCTGTGAGTCTGACCTCGGTTCCGGGGAAAATGGCAGAAGCGCTGATAAAAGAAAACATCGATGAACATTTGGAAAGAAATGAACTTCTGATACCAAGCCAACATGGTTTCTGCAGGGGGAGATCGTGCTTAACTAACTTATTGCACTTCTTCGAAGGAATCAACAAACGGACGGATAAAGGAGACTCCATAGACATCGTATACCTAGATTTCCAAAAAGCCTTTGACAAGGTGCCTCACGAGCGTCTACTCCGGAAACTGAAGAACCATGGGGTGGACGGAGATGTGCATAGATGGATCAGAAACTGGTTGGCGGGTAGGAAACAGAGGGTAGGGGTGAAGGGCCACTACTCGGACTGGAAGAGGGTCACAAGTGGTGTTCCGCAGGGCTCGGTGCTCGGGCCACTACTATTTAATATATTCATAAATGATCTAGAAATAGGGACGACGTGTGAGATAATAAAATTTGCAGACGACACCAAACTATTCAGTGGAGCTCGGACTAAAGAGGACTGCGAAGAATTACAAAGGGACCTGAATAAACTAGGGGAATGGGCGACGAGATGGCAGATGAAGTTCAACGTTGAGAAATGTAAAGTACTGCATGTGGGAAGCAGAAACCTGAGGTACAACTATACGATGGGAGGGATGTTATTGAATGAGAGTACCCAGGAAAGGGACTTAGGGGTAATGGTGGACATGACAATGAAGCCGACAGCACAGTGCGCAGCGGCCGCTAAGAGAGCGAATAGAATGCTAGGTATAATCAAGAAGGGTATTACAACCAGGACGAAAGAAGTTATCCTGCCGTTGTATCGGGCGATGGTACGCCCGCATCTGGAATACTGCGTCCAATATTGGTCGCCGTACCTTAAGAAGGATATGGCGATACTCGAGAGGGTTCAGAGGAGAGCGACACGTCTGATAAAAGGGATGGAAAACCTTTCATACGCTAAGAGATTGGAGAAACTGGGTCTCTTTTCCCTGGAGAAGAGGAGACTTAGAGGGGATATGATAGAGACTTACAAGATCATGAAGGGCATAGAGAGAGTAGAGAGGGACAGAGAGAGAGAGCTAGAAAGAAAGAGAGAGAGAAAGGGAGAGACACAGAAATAGACAGAGAGAGATATAAAGAGAGGGACAGAAATAGAGAGAGAGAGAGAGAAAGAGAGACAGAGAGACAGAGAGAGACAGAGAGAGAGAGAAAGGGAGAGAGAGATAGAGAGATAGATAGATAGAGAAAGATTGGAGAAACTGAGTCTCTTTTCCCTGGAGAAGAGGAGACTTAGAGGGGATATGATAGAGACTTATAAGATCATGAAGGGCATAGAGAGAGTAGAGAGGGACAGATTCTTCACACTTTCAAAAAATAAAAGAACAAGAGGGCATCTGGAAAAGTTGAAAGGGGACAGATTCAAAACAAATGCTAGGAAGTTCTTCTTTACCCAACGTGTGGTGGACACCTGGAATGCGCTTCCAGAGAATGTAATAGGGCAGAGTACGGTACTGGGATTTAAGAAAGGATTGGACGATTTCCTGCTGGAAAAGAGGATAGAGGGGTATAAATAGAGTATTTCTGCACAGGTCCTGGACCTGTTGGGCCGCCGCGTGAGCGGACTGCTGGGCATGATGGACCTCAGGTCTGACCCAGCAGAGGCATTTCTTATGTTCTTATGTTCTTAAGTAAGTCAATTCTTATGTTCATATGTCAGCCAGGTACAGGACAATCAAGCCATTATGACATCACTGATGAGTTTGACTCTTAGGCATTGGTGGAATGAGGCATTACGACATCACAATCTCAGCTCTGGAATGTTGCTACTCTTTGGGTTTCTGCCAGGAACTTGGGATCTGGGTTGGCCACTGTTGGAAACAGGATAGTGGGCTTGATGGACCTTTGGTCTATCCCAGTATGGCAATTCTTATGTTCTTATATTTAAAACTTTGAGGGGGGGGGAAGTACTGACAATTGGTTGATATGTTTTGTTTTATTGACTCTGATTTTGTAGCTCACTGTGTTTGTGTATTTTTTACGTTGTTATCCGCCTATAACTGAAAGTTTTTTTGCAAAATAAAAATAAAATGTCCTATCTAAATTGTTTGAGGCTTGTGCACATGAGGACGGAGCTTAGGCATTGGTGGAATGAGGCATTATGACATCACAATCTGAGCTCTAGAACATTGCTACTTATGATTTTAAAGTGTTTGACGCTTGTGCAGCTGAGGACGGAGCTCAGGCATTGGTGGAATGAGGCATTATGACATCACAGTCTGAGCTCTAGAATGTTGCTACTTAGGATTCTAAAGTGTTTGAGGCTTGTGCAGATGAGGACGGAGCTTAGGCATTGGTGGAATGAGGCATTATGACATCACAATCTGAGCTCTAGAATGTTGCTACTCATGATTTTAAAGGGTTTGAGGCTTGTGCAGATGAAGGCGGAGCTTAGGTATTGGTGGAATGAGGCATTATGACATCACAGTCTGAGCTCTAGAATGTTGCTACTTAGGATTCTAAAGTGTTTGAGGCTTGTGCAGATGAGGACGGAGCTTAGGCATTGGTGGAATGAGGCATTATGACATCACAATCTGAGCTCTAGAATGTTGCTACGTATGATTTTAAAGTGTTTGAGGCTTGTGCAGATGAGGATGGAGCTTGCCTATAGGAAAATCCGGCCCTGCAGGTACAGAAGATTCAACCAATTAAACGGGGCTTAGAGTTAACAATATTAAGCATGAGATCAACACTCCCCCCCCTTCCAGAGTCCCCACCTCATATAGAAAACTGATAACTTTTCATTTATATATTGTCTTAGGCCTAGATGAACTAAACACTCTGATCATGTGCCAATGAATTTTAAAAATTAGGTGACACAAAGCATAGGAGAAAATTCCATTCGTGGCAACTATCCAATGTATTGATAATTTGGACTTATCTGCCTCTCCGCTGGGGTTGTCGCCAACGCAGTCTTCATCACTCCCCACAAGCAAAGACTGTAATCCACAAAGACCCGACAGGGAAATTCCCGTTTCGCTCTTTGCTGCGTCAGGGGGTATTTCAAACAAAATTGTCCAAAATCAGTACAGCAATTTGTCATGATTCTGAGTAATGGCGCCGAAGCAGCAAAGACCTGTCTGGTCTTTGTGGACCATAGTCTTCGCTTGTGGGGAGCAATGAAGATTGCGTTGGCGACAGGGCAGGGCCCCTGGGCACACAAGTACACTGGGCCCTCCCTGCCCTGCCCCACCCCACCATGCGCCCAGGTGGAAACAGGAAGCTGAGTCAGAGGGAAGCTTTGGGCCAGCAGCACCGCTTGCACAATTACAGTTCCCGTTGCCTTTCTTACCCACATTGCTCGCTTGTCTTACTTTCCGTCGATGGGATGTGGCCCACGTTGCCGATCGATGCTGGAGGGGCCCATCACCATTTGGAAAAAAACAATGTTGATGCCCTCCTTCATCGGGCCCCCCTGACCATTTTGGGCCCTAGGCACGTGCCTACTTGGCCTATTGGTTAATCCCGCCCTGGTTGGCGACAACCCCAACGGAGAGTCAGATAAGTCCGAATATTTGTCACGAATGGCGTTGTCTCCTATGCTTTGTGTCTCCTAATTTTTTGAATTCATTGAAAGACTGCACTGATACCCCCAACTGTTAAAAGGGGAAGTTATGCATCTTTTTTGAAGTGGGGTTTTTTAACCATATGAAGACTAACTGAGGTTTTTTTCTCCACTGCTTTTTGTTTGTCCGGCCACATTGGCTGATTTAGTGAATTCTTGGTGACTGCTAGGAAGTAGAGAATGACACGGTGACAAAATGCATCACCGTTCCCGTCCCCGCGGATAACCGCGGGAAATAATCCCATGTCATTTTCTAGTGTCTATTTCAACCTCAGTCCTTCTACACCAGCATTCTTCAAAGTAAAGCTTGTGGGTCAGTGGTTGTGGCCATTCATACTCTGATTCTTATGTGAGCCAAGGATAATGAAGCCATTGTGACATCACTAATGTGATTGGCTCTTAGGCACTGGTGGAATGAGGCATTATGACATCACAATATCTGCTCTGGATACCAGAGACTGTCATTCTTCAGTGTCTATCTCAACCTCAGTCCTTCTACACCAGCATTCTTCAAAGCAAAGCTTGCGGGTCAGTGGTTGTGGCCATTCATACTCTGATTCTTATGTGAGCCAAGGATAATGAAGCCATTGTGACATCACTGATGTGATTGGCTCTTAGGCACTGGTGGAATGAGGCATTATGACATCACAATAACTGCTCTGGATACCAGAGACTGTCATTCTTCAGTGTCTGTTTCAACCTCAGTCCTTCTACACCAGCATTCTTCAAAGCAAAGCTTGCGGGTCAGTGGTTGTGCCCAATTATACTCTGAGTCTTCCCTCTCTCCTTAAAGAATGACATGAAGATGATTTCCCGCGGTTATCCGCGGGGACGGGAACGGTGATGAATTTTGTCACCGTGTCATTCTCTACTAGGAAGTCTTCTGGTCATTGCTTAGTTTGGAGCAGGGTTTGGTATGCAATTGAAATCACCCATTATTATACTGTTGCCCAGTTTTCCAGCTTTCCTAATCTTTATAAACATTTCTTCATCTCATTCTGTCCTGGGAGATGGAAGTGCAGCCATACCTGGATACTCCTTCCTTTCAAACATGACATTTCTATCCATAAGGATTTCATGCTGCTTCTTTCAGCTTTCCCCATCGTAGTTTAAAAGTTGGTCTATCTCCTTTTAAATGTTAGTGCCAGCAGCCTGGTTTCATCCCTGTTAAGGTGACGTCCATCCCATTGGAATAGGCTTCCCCTTTTCCAGAATGTTGCCCGGAGACCCATCCTCAGTGCGAGAGGATTTTCATCCCGTGGTGGGCAGGTCTTGGTTACAGGATTACTTCACCGTGGAGATGCTTTCCTTTTCGGAGGCCTCCCTCCTCCAAGATAGCACAGGGGCTGCCAGCCTAGAGGTGGGACTTCTCTACAATGTCCATGTAGGTCTCCTCTATGTACTTCTCTGTCTCCCTCAGCTCCTCTAAGTCTGATAATTTAGTCTCAAGAGAATGGAATCATTCTCTGAGAGCTAGGAGCTCTTTGCATAGAGCACACACATATAACCTCTCACCAACTGGGAGATAATCATACATGTGACACTAGACACTTCTCAATTTACAGGCTGTGAGGGCCAGCAACATAAGGTCTGGATGAAAATGTCAGCTCTCCTGTTGAGTGATCAGTGTTATGAAATGAAGCAACTTATGAGGAGGTAGAACTGAAAGGTTGTGAAGAAGAGGTAACCAGTTCTGTTGAGGCCAGCAGGACTGTATTAGAATCATTTGCAATGGCTTTTCTGGAACTGGTGCAGAGTAAAAGAGAGGAACTGGGAGGTAGACATAAAGAACTGACCAAGTAGTGATACATTAGGGAGAAGGAAGAATGGAGCAGTAACGAGCAAGCTTTGAATTCTTCACTGGCAAAGAGATTGATTTCAGGAATACCCCAATCTTGAAAGATGGGCTTCAGAGTATCGACACTGAGGGATCGTTTGTGAGATTGAAGCACTCTGTCGAGCATGTCAGCTAATTGATTCTGTGGGTCGGTTTATGTATGTTGATGGAGTTGCATAGTCCTAAATAGTCTGGCTGCTTCTCAGAGAGACAAATAGAGACTGAGCCCCTCCTTGCTTGTTCAGGTAAAACATTGCCAGCTAATTGTTGATTTGAATCACTCCAGATTGCGAAGATGATAAGGGTTGATTTGGAGAGTTGACTTGTGTCTTCACCACAACCATTGCAAATGTTGGTTGTCTACGAGGAGGTGCTGAAAAGTTCTCAGTCCAATCAAGAAGAGAATGATGTAGAGCCATGAAACTTACAAGTTATTCACCCCTAAATTCAACATACTTGGCACGTCATGTCTGAAGTTTCTGTATTCCTTCCAAAAAAATACTCCTACATTATGTTATCATTTATATCCCACAAATTCTGATTTAGTTCAATGCGGTTCACAACGTTAAGAATCTGAGACAATCTCAGGAATTACATGAAGTGGCAGATCATCACGTCCTAAATATGTATTACAGAAATTTATCAAATGAATAGGTTTTCGAGAGTTTCCTGAAATGGTTATACGCTGCAGCGTTAGCTACCGTATTAACCGACTGAATTCCTTGTCTCTGATTGCTGCCTGAAATGAGAATAACCTATCAAAATTTTTTTTGTATCGACATTCCTTAGCAGAAGGGAACGCGACACAAGATAAAAGGCGTTGGGACGGTTTTCATAGAGCCAGTTCAAATTGATCCTTCAGATCATTTGCAGGAAGACCAAACAGCACCTAGTAACATAGTGATCCAAACTTGAAAACAACCCTGGCTTCTATTGGAAGCCAGTGCAGTTTCCGATAAAAAGCAGTAACATGATCCGATTTTTTTCCAGGTTATCTTGTTTCCCATTTTTCTTTGAATCCGTCAAATAAGATTGCACGTAGAGCACTTCTGTTTACGTATCCCTCCACAAAATTCTGTCGTCATAAGAAGTTTTTTGAGAGAACCCTCTCGTTTCAGGCTGCCAAACTGAATGTATGGTTCGGTAAAATTATGTTAGAGATCCTTTCTTATTTTGATTTTAGAAAATTGTTAAAGACACAACTATTTCGTCAGGCTTGTATCATAATATTTCATGTTTATTTTTAATTGAGTCCTTTATGCTAATAAGTTGATGTACTTTTATCTGCCTTGTATGTACCAGCTTCACTTGTTGTGAACCGCCTAGAACCATTTTGGTCTGGCGGTATATAGGAATAAAATTATTATTATTATTCTGAATGAATCGCAATCTACATAAGAACATAAAAACTGCCATCTCTGGAGCAGACCTTAGGTCCATCAAGTCTGGCGATCCACACACGTGGAGGCCCAGCCAGGTGTACCCTGGCGTAACCTTGCAAGGAGATGTGCATCTAGCTTGCCTTTAAATCCTAGAACGGTGGATTCCGCAATAACCTCCTCTGGGAGAGCATTCCAGGTGTCCACCACTCGCTGCATGAAGCAGAACTTCCTGATATTTGTCCTGAACTTGTCCTTCAGCTTCAGTCCATGACCTCTTGTCCGAGTCACATTGGACATCGTAAATAATTTTTTTTTCCTGCTCTATTTTGTCGATTCCTTTCAGTATTTTGAAAGTCTCGATCATATCCCCTCGCAGTCTCCTTTTCTCAAAGGAGAACAATCCCAGTCTCTTAAGTCGTTCCTCGTATTCCAGGTTTTCCATCCCTTTTACTAGTTTCGTTGCTCGTCTCTGCACCCTCTCCAGCAGTTTTATATCCTTCTTTAGGTTGGGAGACCAATGTTGGACACAGTATTCCAAGTGTGGTCTGACCATTGCCCTATAAAGTGGCATTATAACTTTCTCCGATCTACTCGTTATTCCTTTCTTTATCATGCCTAACATTCTATTTGCTTTCTTTGCCGCTGCCGCGCATTGTGCCGACGGTTTCAGGGTCCTATCCATCAGTACGCCCAGGTCCTTTTCTTGTTCACTCTTACCCAGAGTTGCACCTGACATTCTATACTCGTGTTCCTTGTTCTTTCTGCCTAAATGCGTTACTTTGCACTTTTACACAATAAACTTCATCTGCCACTTCTCTGCCCAAGTTGCTCTTGGGGCCAGCGTAATACATGATGTTACAATAGGCCAGGGAACTAAGAAGCAAGAACTGCACCAGCAATCTAAAAGCAGAGTGGTCAAAGTAGGAACGTGTGGAGCGTAACTTCCAAAGTATGTAGAAGCACTTCCGGACTAGTTGATTACTGTGTTCTTTCATAGATAAATCTGAATCTAATGTGATTCCTAAGATCTTAATAATCGAACTTAATGTATAGGAAGTTCCGTTTATTATTACATCCTGAACATTGGACTTTTTACAAGGGGTTGCGTAGAAAAATGTTGTCTTATCCTTGTTAAATTTCAGTTTGAATTCTAGCGTCCAACGTTCTATAATCAGCAATATTGTAGGTGTTAACTGAGATATTTGTGAGAGTGTATTTGGGACAGGAATTACCACAGTTATATCATTAGCGTAACTGTAGTAATTCACATTCAAGTCAGAAAGTCTGGATCCAAGAGAACTCAAATAAACATAAAAAAAATAAGGGAGAGAGAGGGGAGCCCTACGGAACTCCACATCGGTTACTCCATACATCAGAAAGAGCATCCCCAAAACACACTTGGTGTGCGCGGGTGGTCAGAAAATCCTGAAACCAATTGTAAACCTTCTCAGAAATTCCAGTCCCGTCCAAACTTTTTAACAAGATGTCATGATCTACCAGATCGAATGCACAGCTTAGGTCAAACTGCATTACTAAGGCACCATTACCCCTACCACACAGAGTGTGCAAACAATCCAAGAGGGAAGCAAGTCATGTCTCTATGCTCTATTGTGGCCAAAAGTCAGATTCAGTATCGTATAAAAGAGAGTGTTGTTCCAAATATTCCAGTCTGCTCACTGAAATACTGCTCCGCTGCTGCGGTCACCTCCAAATCACTCGAAAATTGTTGCCCTTTCCAATTCTTTTTAAGGTTTGGAAACAGGAAATAGCCAGATGGAGCAAGATCTGGTGAGTAGGGTGGATGGTCTATGCGCTGAAACCCCAGCTGCATCAAAACAGCCATCGTTTTGTCAGCCTTGTGAGCAGGTGCATTGTCTTGCAAAAAGAGACCTCCTTTCCACAGATTCTCTCTCCTTTCTTCTTTCAGTAACTCCTTGAATCAAAACATCAAGTTACAATAGTATTCTGCATTAACTGTTTGGCCCCCCCTTGGAAGATAGTCAGTCATTACAACACCTTCTTGATCTCAAAACACTGTGGCCATGACCTTTCCTGCTGACTTTTGGGCCTTTAATTTCCTTGGCCTTGGAGAACCTGAGTGCCGCCATTGCATGGAGTGTTGTTATGTCTCAGGATCACAGTGGTTTAACCATGTTTCATCAACAGCAACTAGTCGTTCCAAAAAGTTGGCACCAGTTCACTGAAAATGCTACAAAATCAACTTAGAAGTGTCCATTTGACATTGTTTCTCATCAGCATTCAAACATTTGAGCACCCACTTGGCTGACAACTTCTGTATACCTAGCTGCTCATGGATTATATACCCAACATGTTCTCTGGATATCTGTAGGTCTCAGCAATTGTTTTAGCTGATATTCACCGATCGGCCAAAATCAGGTCATGCATATGGTCAACAATTTCAAGAGCTGACACTGTTTGAGGCCTCCCAGATCTTGCTGCATCTTCACTCTCAAAATGTCTATGCGGAAAAAAATTTAAAAAACAAAATACAGATCAAAGATGGCTGCATATACTGTTTGGCTCCTCTCTTGCCTAGCACTTTTTTGATTTTCTGCTATGCCAAAGTGTCGAGGAAGGAGCGGTGCTGGAGCCTCACTGTGCTCGGAGCCGATCACTGTGGACCCAATTGATGATTTTTTTGAGGAGGCTAGAAGCAGAGCAATTGTCGGAGGGCACTTCACTGGAGACCCCCGGCAAGGAGTGAAAGTGCGGTTGGTCTACTTGGGCTCGATATGACCTTAAGCCCCGATGAAAGAGTACATCCCCCAAAGCCACGGAACAGTAGTTCTCCATCGCAGAGTTTAGCAATGCCATTACAGCAAGATGCTGCTGAACCAGAGGCATGTAACCAACTAGCAGTGGATTTGGAGTCATCCCCTCACCCCCCACCCCATTCAGAGGGGATATCTTTAATGTCTGATTCCGTGTTGTTTCCAACTACTACAAGGAGCTAGAAGCCTCACCTAGAGATGCTGTAATAGGGATTTCCTCGTTGGACCATTTATATACTCTACATTTGCCTGGTTTCCTTTTGAATAAGCCGTCTGAGGTAACTTTAGACTCTTTATGGCTATTAATTGCAAATCTCAGGAAATTTCTTTGTTCACAAACTCAATCTTTGAATCACAAGAGTAAAAAAATGTGACTAAGATATGAAGATAATGAAACTGGATATTGAAACGTTAAATAATCGAGTAGCTAATGTTGATAAAGCTTTGGTTGAAATTCATTCGACACAGGTTGTGGTGATGAAAGATGTTATTAATTTAAGAAGGAGAGTTGAATCATTGGAAAATAATTCTCATAATAATAATTTTTGTTTCTTGAATTTTTTGCAAGTGTTTTCTGTAGTACCTAGAGATACATTAAAGAGTTCTTTTGTGGAAATTGTATTAGTTCCTGGAAGAAACTATCACCTCTTTTTCACAAGTACTGTAAATTATTTGCCTTTAAGAGATCCACAGAATCAATATATTGTTTCTCCAGATATTTCTGTTATTTTGGAGTCTTCTTATAGGGATGCAAATAAACCTTCAACTTTGGTTGCTATGGAGGCTTTGGCACCTGATAATATGGATTCTGAAGATGTTCTGTAAGAATGTGTTGTTTGGGGATTGAAGATTCAGATATTCCCAGATGTTTCTCAAGATACACAAAAGCGAAGACATCCGTTTTTGCTTTTGAAGCCAGGTGTTGCCCAGATTGGAGGGTCTTTCTACTCGAGATATCCTTGCAAATGTATAGTGAGATATCAAACTTTGAAATATGTTTTCTTTGAACCATCTCATCTTACGGCATTTCTGGCTACGAAGAGTATTGAAGGACTCTAAGATGATTCTCCTATTGTGCTCTCGTGTTTTGTATATTCTCTCCTTCTTGGATGCTAGGTATCTTTCTTTCCTATTTCAAATCTGATTTCCTTTGTTTTCTACTTTTTCCTTTGTTTTCCACCTTTTACTAAGGTGCGCTAGCGTTTTTAGCGCACGCAGGAAATTACTGCGCGCTACACTTCTAGAACTAACGCCAGCTCAATGCTGGCATTAAGGTCTAGCGCGTGGAGCAATGTAGCGTGCGCTATTCCGTGCGTTAAAGCCCTAACGCGGCTTAGTAAAAGGAGCCCTTTGTAGTATTGGATCTAATATTTTTTTGTGGACTACAGAAATGTCTTGTTCCCCAAATTTTCTTGATTTGTAACAGAGTACATATTTCTTTTCTGTGCAAGTTTTTGCTTGGTAAAAAAATAAAAACCTAATAAAGAAAAAGAAATCTGCAGGAGAAATTACCTGTAAACCGTGTCGAGCGCTATCTTTATGGAGATGATGCGGTATACAAATTTAAGGTTTAGTTTAGTTTACTCCTCCTCTCTCTCTTTTTTCTCTCTCTCTCTCTTCCTCTCTTTTTTTTCTCTCTCTCTCCCTCTCTCTCTCTTCTTCTCTTTTTTTCTCTCTTCCTCTTTTTTCTCTCTCTCTTCCTCTCTTTTTTCTCTCTCTCTTCTTCTCTTTTTTCTCTCTCTTCCTCTCTTTTTTCTCACTCTCTTTTTTCTCTCTCTTCCTCTCTTTTTTCCTCTCTCTTTTTCTCTCTCTCTCTCTTCTTCTGTTTTTTTCTCTCTCTTCCTCTTTTTTCTCTCTTCCTCTCTTTTCTCTCTCTTCTTTTTTTTCTCTCTCTCTTCCTTTCTCTCTTTTTTTCTCTTTCTTTGTGTCTCTTTTTTCTCTCTCTTTCTTTCTCTCTTTTTTTCCTCTTTCTCTCCTTCTTTTTTTCTCTCTCTCTTCTTTTTTTCTCTTTCTCATTCTCATTATAAGGCGTCATGTATGCAGGTAAATTAGGGAAATCCCTTTTCTTCATATTCACAGAGTTTTGGAATAACCTCCCTGCTCCGCTGCGGAACCTAGGCTCATTCCAATTATTCCGAAAGCATCTGAAAACCTGGCTTTTCTCCAAAACGTAAAGCTATCTATTGAAAATGTAAAGTTAACTATCCTCTTCATAACCTCTAATTTCTTATTATGTCCTTCCCTCATTTATTGAATTACCTGTAAACCGTGCCGAGCTCTATCTTTATGGAGATGATGCGCTATACAAACTTAAGGTTTTGTTTGTTTAGTGTATATTATTGAACCACCAAACAGAACTCTGGGAATCCTTAGTATTTCTGCTACGCAATGGCCACGGATTTGGACAGCATCAGCATCTATGAGACAAACTTGGTTTTTTTTTGTTATATAGAATTTTTTGGACCCCTGTTCGTTTACAAAAATTGGATAACTCAAAATCTAATAGATGCTGGCGCTGTAAACTTGCAATAGGGACACTGGATCATCTTTTATTTTTTATTTTTTTATTTTTTAGTAGTAATAGTGGTATTGAACAGGTTAATGTTCAATAATTTTTTATTGAGTTTTAAAAATAAAATATACATATCAAAAATCTTACAAAGAATATCATCTCAACTCAGTTAATACATTGTAGATATATAAATTCAAAGAAAACAGCAATCAATTATCATCACAATACAAACACAATAAAGTACCTCCCAACACACCCTCCCCCTTCCCATCCCCCCTTCCCCCCTCCACCCATCCCATTTCCAAATATTACTAATAAATAGTGCTTCACTTTCTGATTACAAAACTGCCTGCTCTGATTGATAATTGCTGTATATAAGGTTTCCAGGTCATCCCAAATTTACTTTTATTTTTTTTTTATAAGATGTGGGGGGGGGGGGTCGCCCTAGCTTCCATAATCATAAGAGCATGAAATGCTGCCCTCCAATGCCAAAATTCCAACCAATGTGGTAAAATACATTTTTGACCTATAATAAAGGATTTATGAAATAATTCCCTAACCCCTTTCTTAAAAATGGATCATCTTTTACTTTATTGCCCGTTGATACTCAATTTCTGGAAGTCAATTTGGTATTAGGTGTCTCTATTCCACTGTGATATGATGTGGTTTTATTTGGGACATTATTAAAACTCAATAATCCAATTGACAAATATAAAAATAGACTTCTTATTATTATGACTGGGGTGGCCATACAATTAAGTAGAAATTGGAAAAATTGGGATCGGTCGAATTTTTCTTTTTGGTGGGAAACATTTTGGGCTCCTTTTTTTTTTATTAAAGATTTCAATAAAGTGCCAGCAAGCAATACAGAGACGAACCACAGAGTTCTCACTAATGTGCACAAAATAAACCCTTACGCCCACCCCCCAGTCCCACCAACCCACACACCATCAGCAAATCAAGAGCGTCAGGGAGAGAGAGAAAAGGAAAATCATAAGTTGAAAAGTCTACTGCAGGCCCGAGGAGTGAGGTCCATCCAAAAGTGTTCCCAGATAGAGCAAAATCGCCATCCAGGCTTAGAGTCCAGGTCACCAATTTGTCTACGCTCTAGGGAGGCATGTATAATCAGCAGCGATGGTTCAGGGGACAACCAGTTAGTCAAGATAGCTTTCTTACCAAGGAGCATCACCCTTGCAATAAAAGCATAGTAACATAGTAACATAGTAGATGACGGCAGATAAAGACCCGAATGGTCCATCCAGTCTGCCCAACCTGACTCAATCCAAAATCCTTTTTTTTTTTTCTTCTTCCTAGCTATTTCTGGGCAAGAATCCAAAGCCCCACCCGGTACTATGCTTGGGCTCCACCCTCCGAAATCTCCGTCAAGACCCACTCCAGCCCATCTACACCCTCCCAGCCATTGAAGCCCTCCCCTGCCCATCCTCTACCAAACAGCCATACACAGACACAGACCGTGCAAGTCTGCCCAGTAACTGGCCTTAGTTCAATATTTAATATTATTTTCTGATTCTAAATCTTCTGTGTTCATCCCACGCTTCTTTGAACTCAGTCACAGTTTTACTCTCCACCACCTCTCTCGGGAACGCATTCCAGGCATCCACTACCCTCTCCGCAAAGTAGAATTTCCTAACATTGCCCCTGAATCTACTACCCCTCAACCTCAAATTATGTCCTCTGGTTTTACCATTTTCCTTTCTCTGGAAAAGATTTTGTTCTAGTAGGGGAGAGGTCCATAGGAAAAGGGAAAGGAGGTAGGAATTAGGGGAAGGGTATTGAGAGATGTAATGGGTATTTTGGAAATATATTTTGAAGAAATGAAAGATATTTGATGGAAATTAATATGATGAATTTTAATTTAATGACTATTTTATTATATTATAATATTGTATATTTACGGATTTCTTCAATAAAAATGTTATAAATTAATAAAGCCTTCATCTTGGGAAAAAAAAAAAAGATTTTAGTCAAACTAAACTGTTTATCTGTTTGGCATGCTTTGAAAAAAGAACTGTTGGACTAGTAAGTGATTTCACTTTTTCTGTTTGTAAAACATAATAGACGATAAGTGACAATGAAGTTAGGTGTTCGGCTAGGAAAATTCGTATGTTTATGGAAATTTGGGATCTGTATGTTCAGAATCTTTCAACTAAGGCAAGAAGTTTAATTCTTAATGATTTACACTGAAGCTATGATTATTTATCTAAAATTCCAGTTCTTTACTTTTATTATTCTTTATTTTTGTCAACTTTCATTGGGTTTGGGGGGTTTAGTATGATTCTTTCAATAAAAAAGTTATAAACTAAATTTTGGGGGGAGGATAGGGGGGAGAGGTCAATAGGAAAAGGGAAGGGGGGTAGGAATTAGGGGGAGGGTATTGAGAGATGTAATGGGTATTTTGGAAATATATTTTGAAGAAATGAAAGATATTTGATGGAAATTAATATGATGAATTTTAATTTAATGACTATTTTATTGTATTATAATATTGTATATTTACTGATTTCTTCAATAAAAATGTTATAAATTAAAGCAGTCAGACCTTTAGGTTTCATTGATGCAATGATGTAATGTCCAAAAAGAGCTCACGGGGCCGGTGTCCATCGCCTGCCCCACAAGATTGTAGTATGTTGTCCCAAACGTTGCCAAAACTGGAAAATACACGGGCATGACCAGAACATGTGTCCCAAGGAGGCATGGAGACAAGACAAGTATGTACTGGAGTGATGCCCGTCCGATAAGCTCGCATGGGAGATAGAAAAAGACGTAGCACAAACGTCAATTGAAGTTCCCAATGGGTAACATTGGCAGATGCTCGTTTCATGGTTTTTAACACTCACTGTATCTGCGGTGCAGACAGGGAATACTGCAAGTCCACTGCCCATGAAGCCGCCACAACGTCCAAGTGGGGGCCTAGGCTCCCTTTACCAACGTGCGCTAGCGTTTTGAGCACGCGCTAACCCCCGGGCTACGTGTAAAAACTAGCTCAATGGTGGCAGCGTTTAGCGCGCAGGGAAATTTACCATGCATTAAGTGCGTGCTAAAACCGCTAGCGGAGCTTAGTAAAAGGAGCCCTTTGTTTATACTATAGATCTGAAAGGATGATGGCAGAACAATCTGGAAATAGTAAGAGGTTCAAAGAGATTTGGAGCCCATTGGAGGCATTTGTCAAACAGCAGAATGATTAAATCCTTAGTTCAGACATGGGCAACTCCGGTCCTCGAGGGCCGGAATCCAATCGGGTTTTCAGGATTTCCTCAATGAATATGCATGAGATCTATTTGCATGCACTGCTTTCAATGCATATTCATTGGGGAAATCCTGAAAACCTGACTGGAATACGGCTCTCGAGGACCGGAGTTCCCTACCCCTGGTCTAGCGCGTGCGGCAATATAGCACGTGCTATTCTGCGCATTAAAGCCCTAATTCAGCTTAGTAAAAGGAGCCCCTAGTCTTGTTTGTTGAGAAGAGAGAGAATTAGATTGTAAACAATTTTTATTGACTGAAAAAAAAGGCGGTATCATAAGAAAACAGCACAATATAAGAGACAACGAACAGTGGCGGGAAATCCACTAGAACAGGGGTGTCAAAGTCCCTCCTTGAGGGCCGCAATCCAGTCGGGTTGTCAGGGTTTCCCCAATGCATATGCATGAAATCTATTAGCATACAATGAAAGCAGTGCATGCAAATAGATCTCATGCATATTTATTGTGGATATCCTGAAAACCTGACCTGGCTCCAGCTCTCAAGGATCGGAATTGCCTACTCCTGCCCTAGAGCAGGGGTGTCAAAAGTCCCTCCTCGAGGGCCACAATCCAGTTGAGTTGTCAGGATTTCCCCAATGAATATGCATGAAATCTATTAGCATACCATGAAAGCAGTGCATGCAAATAGATCTCATGCATATTCATTGGGGAAATCCTGAAAACCTGACCTGGCTCCAGCTCTCAAGGATCGGAATTGCCTACTCCTGCCCTAGAGCAGGGGTGTCAAAAGTCCCTCCTCGAGGGCCACAATCCAGTTGAGTTGTCAGGATTTCCCCAATGAATATGCATGAAATCTATTAGCATACCATGAAAGCAGTGCATGCAAATAGATCTCATGCATATTCATTGGGGAAATCCTGAAAACCTGACTGGATTGCGGCCCTCGAGGAGAAACTTTGACACCCCTGCGCTAGAACAAGGCAAAACAATACAAAGTCACGTGTCAGTTATACCCACCCATGTACCCCAAGAAACCCAGAAATCCCCACCACTCCCCTGTTCCCCCCCTCTTGTTTCACCTCCAAGCATGGAGGAGGGGTGCAAGGGTGTCCCGGTAACGCACGGGAGTCCGAGGACCCCCCTGAGCAGGGAAGAAGAGAGAGAATTAAAGGGACGGTGCTCGTTCTGAATTTTTCTTTCAGCGTGTAATGATTGATGTCCCTGAGACTGAGGTTAGGGCACAAACCTCCTATCTTTTTTGGAATAAAAAAAAAGTATCTTGAACGGAATGCTCAATTCCTTTCCTGTGGTGGGACCACTGAACGCTTCTTAACATTTATGGGTCAAGATTCAAAGCAATTTTAGTGGCTAGAAATGGCGCCTGGCTGGCAAAATTGCCTGTTCAGGGCGAATTACTAATTTTCAGCGGCAGTTAACGCTGAACTGAAAACTGGATATTTTGAGGGCATTCTTGGGACGGAGTCACCATAAGAACATAAGAAGTTGCCTCCGCTGAGGTAGACCAGAGGTCCATCTCGCCCAGCGGTCCGCTCCCGTGGCGGCCCATCAGGCCCACTGCCTGAACAGTGGTCTCTGACTAATTTTATAAATTACCTCTAATCCTATCCCTATAACCTTACCTCTACTCCTATCTGTACCCCTCAATCCCTTTGTCTTCCAGGTACCTATCCAAACCTTCTTTGAAGTCCTGTAGCGTGCTCCTGCTTATCACATCCTCCGGTAGCGCGTTCCATGTATCCACCACCCTCTGGGTGAAAAAGAACTTCCTGGCGTTTGTTCTAAACCTTCCCCCTTTCAATTTCTCTGAGTGCCCCCTTGTACTTGTGGGTCCCCATAATTTGAAAAATCTGTCCCTGTCCATTTTTTCTATGCCCTTCATGATCTTGAAGGTTTCTATCATGTCTCCTCTAAGTCGTCGCTTTTCCAGTGAGAAAAGCCCCAGCTTTTCCAGTCTGTCAGTATATGAGAGGTCCTCCATTCCCTTTATTAGCTTAGTTGCTCTTCTCTGGACTCTCTCAAGTACCGCCATGTCCTTCTTGAGGTACGGCGACCAGTACTGAACACAGTACTCCAGGTGCGGGCGCACCATTGCACGATACAGTGGCAGGATGACTTCCTTCGTCCTGGTCGTGATACCTTTCTTAATGATACCCAACATTCTGTTTGCTTTCCTTGAGGCCGTGGCGCACTGCGCCGACGCCTTCAATGTTGTGTCTACCATCACTCCCAGGTCTCTTTCAAGGGTGCTCACCCCTAGCGGTGATCCCCCCCATCTTGTAAGTGAACATCGGGTTCTTTTTCCCAACATGCATGGCCAGTTAAGGGTAAATGCATAACTAGGACCGCATAAAAGTCTCTCCTATCTTTATGTGGCACCCCATAGCAGGATAAATGCTGAATATCGCACTTAACTGGTCAGGTGTTAGCTGCGGAAACTCATAAACTCAAAGCCGGTCGCCCGGACATGGCCTGATAAGGGTGACGGTCAGCAAAATGCTGATCATCGCAGGCCGGTGGGGAGTGCCAGCAGGGAAGAGGACCGGACAGAAGGAGAGGCGCTGGCTCAGGACGTTCCCCTCGCCGCATGTCCTGTAGGCAGCCGGCCGGGCCTCTCCTCCTCCCCAGTGTGCCGTGGCACAGCCGAAATCTCAGGAGGCCCACAGTTCGAGATACACTGTTCTTGAGTATCGCCGCTTAAAGACAAGGAAGTGATGAGAAAGGCCGAAGGCTTAACAATATTTTTCTTTATTCCATCCCATAGAATCTGATTTCCCCCAGGGCAAGAATTATGTGACCTCAAAGTGACCTCGACGACAGCTTTTCCTTCCTCTGTCATCTCTTTACAAGACATATTTCCAGCCAAGTTTCCTGCTGTGTTGCTCCCCTCCCCCTTAGTGTATGTGCTAGACTGGGCTTTTTTTGCTTAAATGCTGTATCAGTGCTATGGACCGGACCTTTGAGGAAGAACCCTGTGAGACACTCCATCACTGGACCCTAAATCCCGGGCTAAAGAATCAGGCCTGGTAAAGCAGAAACAGGCCAAGCAAATTGGAAAGATTTAAGGTATCCACGGAGTGGAGAAGCAGGCCCGGTTGTTACAGAAGGTGGCTGCAAACCAGGATTCAAACCCTGCTTCCCTCTTGAAGAACAACCCACTGGTTAGAGCAGATACAGAAAACACCCAGGCCCAGATGTGCTAAAGGCAGCGATCCTCCGTTTTAGCGGGTTTAGCGACGATTGGATTTGCTGACCCGATGCAGAAAACAGCTCACCGCGTGGCTTTCTGCAGGATTGCTCATGCTCCGATCCAGCTATGCAAATGAGCTCATTACTATTGAAATGCCATGTAAACTAGCAGAGCAATTGATGCACTAACAAGGCTTCCCGAAGCACATAAAAAAGTGATTGCTTTTAGCGATCCGTAAAAAAATGACCAGTCCCACCGATACAAAAATATTTCTAACATTCCAAACCTTTTTTTTCCTTAATGGGTATATTACACACAGCACAATATCTGCCCCATTTTTAAAAAAGATGAGAAAAAGCTCCCCCCGACGATGACGTCCCTCCCTGACCGGCACCAGGGACCGGCCTCCCTCCCCGCACCAGTGAAATTGGCAGGAAGGATGCCCACTCCCTCCAGCCATGCCGAACCACCTCCCCCCTTGCAAGAATCAGCAGGAGGGATGCCCACTCCCTCTTGCCATTGGAGGCCACCTTCCTCCCACTTTGGGAGGGGCTTTAGGCATCTCATCTAAGTCAATCAGGGCCTTAGGCCCCTCCCCATATATCACATGATGCACCGAAGAGGGAAAGGTCCGCCATTTTGGATCGGCAAGCCTTGGAGCTGCCTCCCTCCTGCTCTATTCAGACAAAGATACTGGGGGTTCAGGGTAGGGAAGGTTCAAAGGAGCATCCAGTGGCAGGAGAGAGTGAGCATCACTCTTTTTTTGGGGGAAAGGGGGAGAGTAGGGGATGGTTCTGGGGGGGTGCCAGGTGCAGGGGGCTTCCATTAGCAGGAGGGAGTGGGCATCCCTCCTGACAATTTTTTCTCATTCAGGGGAGGGGGGGTGGGGTCGGCATGGCCAGAGGCTGCCAATTTTCATTGGCACGGGGGATGGGCGTAGGTCTCCAGTGCCGGTTCATCGGAGGGGATGTTGGGGAGGGTTATCATTGGTGGGGGGGGGGCTTTTTAATTTTTTTTTTAATGGGGCAGATATTGTGCGTGTGTAACACACACACAGCATCTATGCCCATTACAAAAAAAAAAAAAAAGATTTCCTGCCCCGACCATCTGAGTGGCAGGAGGCTTATCCCCTGCCTCTCAGCTGTTTGGGCTTCCTCTGTTGGCTCTGCGCATGTGTGAGAGTCGCTCTCACAGCTGTCAATCAGATGAACCTCCACGCATATCATTTGCATGCAAAATTTTTAGTGCATCAATAGCTCTTTTAGAATCAGCCAAAAATCGGATTGGAGTGGACCCCGGATGCATTTGGCTCCCAGGTCAGTAATTCCAACAGTATGTTAACTGTATCTCCTCCAATATGTTTAACGCTATGTATGTTAACTTGTAACCCGTTCTGAGCTTTCCAGGAGGATGCGATCAGATCCCACTTTGGCTCCTTGCAATCTTGGGCAGGTCACAACCCTACATTCCCTCAGGTACAAGCCTTCTGTGGGCAGGAAAATGTCTCCTACAGCTGAATGTGACTCGTCTCGAGCTATACCGGAAAAGATGTGAGCTGAATCTCAAAATCCCTTCCATTCTCTATGACGTTGGCTAGGAGAAGTAGGCAGATCTTCTTCTGCAACAGAGCAATCTCCATTGATCACTACCTTCTGTCGCCTTCTACTCAACCAGTTTCTGACCCAGCCCGCCACTGTGGGACCCATCCCGAGGGCACTCGATTTATTTATTAGACGCCTGTGTGGAACACTTACCATGAGAGGGCAGGTATTAGCGATAGTTCGGAAGGCTTATTTCCATCTTCGGTTAGTGAATGGACTCAGGCCTTATTTGGCAGCTCCAATGTTTAGGATAGTGTTGCAGTCGATGATATTATCTGGTTTTGCCTACTGTGGTTGTGGTGTTCTTGGGAGTACCTGAGTCAGTTTTGTGTGCTTTACAGGTGGCCCAGAATTCGGTGGTAAGATCGTTATTTAAACTAGGCAGAAGTTATATTGGTTTAAGGTAAGGGACAGGATACGTCACAAGTTACTGGCAAACGTCTTCATGTGCCTTCAGAAGTTGGCCCCCAAACATCTGGTCCAGAGTATCGTGCCACATGAGTCAGCTCGCTTGCTTCGGTTGACTGAGCATTTGGACCTGTCTGTCCCATCTGTGCTGGACTTGCGGCTTTCAACATCCAGGAATTTTTTTTTTCACTGCATTGGCCCCAGGGAATGGAACAACCTTTCAGAATAGCAGAATTGAGAGACCTTTAAGAAAGTATTGAAAAGATACTTGTTCTGTACGACGAAATATGAGTTATGAGAGCGCTCGAGGGAGGAGTAGTGGTGACTGTTGAGTGCAGAGTGCGGGTCACTGTTGTATTCCTTGGTCTGCTTTGTGTTACTGGTTTTAATGATACTCGTCATGGCAGCGACATGTATATCATAGGCATTTTTATATTCTGATGTATACCGATGCATTCCAAACGGGCAAATGGAACAATTGCCTAACCGCCCTCATCTCCAACTCTCCGCCCTACCACCTGTTCAGGAAGTCACTAAAAACCTACCTCTTCGACAAATTCCGCTAACTCTCCCTTCCCTCCTTCCCTGCCCCCCTCCCAACCTCGATATGCCTCCAAACCTCCTGACTTCGCCCTCCTTACCAAGCCACTTATGGCCTCTCTTATTCAATCTCTGTTTTTATCTAACTGCCCTGCCTTTGTCAGGCCTCCATAGTATATGCCTTTTCGTTGCCATATATGTAACATCGCTGTAAATGTAACAACGCTGTAATATGTAACATCGCTGTAAATGTACAGTCTCTTCTATTGTTAACCGCATTGAACTTCCATGGTATTGCGGTATACAAGAATAAAGTTATTATTATTATTATTGCTGTTGAAGCAATATGTATGTTACTTGTATTTTTATTCTTTGTACGTATGTGTGTATTTTGGTTAGAGTGATGGTTGTGTTGATGTGATCTTTATGCTAAATGCAATGTAGCTCGAGAAATGGGCTTCGACATGGCAGATGAGGTTCAACGTGGATAAGTGCAAAGTGATGCATGTCAGTAACAAAAATCTCATGCACGAATACAGGATGTCCGGGGTGGTACTTGGAGAGACCTCCCAGGAAAGAAACTTGGGAGTTCTGATTGACAAGTCGATGAAGCTGTCCGCGCAATGTGTGGCGGCGGCAAAAAGGGCGAACAGAATGCTAGGAATGATTAAGAAGGAGATCACGAACAGATTGGAGAAGGTTATTATGCTACTGTACCAGGCCATGGTGCGCCCTCACCTGGAGTACTGCGTCCAGCACTGGTCACCGTACATGAAGAAGGACACGGTACTACTCGAAAGGGTCCAGAGAAGAGCGACTAAGATGGTTAAGGGGCTGGAGGATTTGCCGTACAGTGAGAGATTAGAGAAACTGGGCCTCTTCTCCCTTGAAAAGAGGAGACTGAGAGGGGACATGATCGAAACATTCAAGATAATGAAGGGAATAGACTTAGTAGATAGAGACAGGTTGTTCACCCTCTCCAAGGTAGAGAGAACGAGAGGGCACTCTCTAAAGTTAAAAGGGGATAGATTCCTACAAACGTTAGGAAGTTCTTCTTCACCCAGAGAGTGGTAGACAACTGGAACACTCTTCCGGAGGCTGTTATAGGGGAAAACACCCTCCAGGGATTCAAGACAAAGTAGATAAGAGAGGTTGTTCACCCTCTCCAAGGTAGGGAGAATGAGAGGACACTCTCTAAAGTTGAAAGGGGGTAGATTCCATACAAATGTAAGGAAGTTCTTCTTCACCCAGAGAGGGGTAGAAAACTGGAACGCTCTTCCGGAGTCTGTCATAGGGGGAAACACCCTCCAGGGATTGAAGACAAAGCTGGACAAGTTTCTGCTAAACTGGAACGTACGCAGGTGAGGCTGGACTCATTTAGAGCACGTGAGCGGACTGCTGGGCACGATGAACCACTGCTTTGACCCAATTCTTATGTTCTCATGTTATGTAAAAGTGTTACGCGCCCTGGATAAGGGCGGCAGATAAATAAACAAAGGCTTTACCAAAATCTAAATACTCCACATCCTCTATCCAATTCTCTGGTCACCCAGTCAAAGAAATTGATCCGATTTGACTGAGTCCATGTTGCCCTATTCACCCTTCAGTTGCCTAGCAGTCCAACTGATTATTTTTCCGGTTTCTTGCGTTTAATGTGCCTAAAAACGTTTTTACCATGTGGTTCTGCTTCCAGCACAATCTTCTTTTCAAGGTCTCTCTTTCCTTTATTTATCAGCGCCTTGCACTTGATTTGCCGGTCCTTGTGCTGTGTCTTATTATTTTCAGCCGTAGCCTTCTTCCTGCTCTCTGAAGGATTCTCTTTTAGCTCTAATAGCTTCCTTCATCTCACCACGCAGGCTGCCGTATGGTCTGCCTCCCTCCTTTTTTTAACACACGGCCTTCCGGGATGGTATTTGGAAAAGGCTCTAGGAACGTAGATCGTGACATCTATGACTGGTAAGGTGCAGCAATTTGGCGTCTGGAAATCGAATGGTTTTGAAACCTTCTGGGTAGTGTGAACAGGCTGGACCCACTGGCTTTTACTAGAAGCTGAATAGCAAGTCATGAATACCTAATCGAATCTGGGATTTATAAGTCGCTCTATGCCTAACGAGGTTCAAGGCGTCTTACCAAACAATTTGGCAACACAGTTTAGTGGAAAGGAATAAGGCAGAAGAGGTGCATTCAGAAAAAACTAAATTCTTCATAGCCTTGCCACACGCACAGAATACGACAATACCATTAAACATTAACAATCTAAACTACCCAATTCAACCAACGATGAAGATCCTAGGAGTAATACTAGACCAAGGCCTAACCATGAAGGACCACATAGACTCCTTAATCAAAAGAGGGTTCTTCACTCTCTGGAAACTTAAGTCCATTAAGGCGTACTTCCACACTTCAGCTTTCAGAATGCTAGTACAATCCCTAATACTAAACCACCTGGACTATTGCAACATCACCCATCTGACAATCCCCCAGAAGCAAATGCAAAGACTACAACTGATACAAAATGCAGCAGTCAGGATGATCTTCGGGCTGAAGAAGTCCGATCACATAACCCCTTCCTACCGACTCCTACACTGGCTGCCGATGGAGGCGCGCACGAAGTTCAAGCTAGGATGTCTCTGCTTCAAAGTATTAAATGGTCTAGCTCCAAAATACATCACAGACCTCTTCTCATTCCCAACCAACAGACATGAAAGAAAAACACACATAAAATTTGTCTCCCCACCGGCTAGAGGGTGCAAATATAAGAGACACCATCAACAACTGCTATCGTATCAAGCAGCCATATGGGGTAAAGACCTAGAAAAACTCATTGCACACACAAACAACTATGAAGAATTCAGGAAACACCTAAAAACCTACCTATTCCTGAAATACCTAGGTAACGAACCGGAACATCAACCCCCCTCGTAACATCACCACATACCTGAACGTGCAAACTGCTAACCCCAACCCCTATTCGCTAAATATGAACACTCTATGAACTTACGGAATATTTCTACTTCTGTGTAAACAACTTGGCACTTCCTGGCCTTGCAACACACAAACTGACATTAACATTATTAATGTTATCAGATGTACACCGCTATACTCTTCAATTCGCTGTACGTAAAGTTTCTCTTTATTTTTATTGTATTTACAGTTTCTTTTATTGTAAACAGTTTATTGTAAACAGTTTCTTTTATTGTAAACCGCCTAGAAGTCGCAAGATTGTTGGCGGTATATAAGAATAAAGTTATTATTATTATTATTATTATTATTATAGAACCTATGGGATTCTATGACGTGCGGGATATATGTGATGTGACTCATTTCTTCACATTGCCTCTGTGACATCATCCCATTTGGCCACACACGCCATTACGCAGCGTCCACTCTCATTTGAAACTTTTGAGTTCTCCGTGCTGTTTTGGTTTTCAGTTACGACGCTGCCGGTTTTCTTGTGTAGCCTTTGGATTGGGTCATTTAGTGCAGTTATACAAACCTGAGCCATTCCTTTACATATATATAGTATTCCTCCGCAAATTCGCAATTTGCGGACTCAGTTATTCACGCTATTTTCTGACTGCCTCTTCCGGTCAGAAAATACAGCCTTCTGCACAGCCGATTCCTCCTCCTCTACCCCCTTCGGTCAGCCAATCAGCCTTCTGCACAGACGATTCCTCCTCCTCCTCCCCCCACCCCCCAGTCAGCCAATCAGCCTTCTGCACAGCCAATTCCTCTTGCTCTCCCCCCCTGGTCAGCCAATCAGCCTTCTGCACAGCCAATTCCTCCTCCTCTACCCCCTTCGGTCAGCCAATCAGCCTTCTGCACAGACGATTCCTCCTCCTCCTCCTCCTCCCACCCCCCGGTCAGCCAGTCAGCCTTCTGCACAGCTGATTCCTCCTCCTCTACCTCCTTCGGTCAGCCAATCAGCGTTCTGCACAGACGATTCCTCCTCCTCCTCTTCCTCCCACCCCCCGGTCAGCCAATCAGCCTTCTGCACAGCCAATTCCTCTTCCTCTCCCCCCCTGGTCAGCCAATAAACCTTCTGCACAGCCGATTCCTCCTCCTCTACCCCCTTCGGTCAGCCAATCAGCCTTCTGCACAGACGATTCCTCCTCCTCTTCCTCCCACCCCCCGGTCAGCCAATCAGCCTTCTGCACAGCCAATTCCTCTTGCTCTCCCCCCCTGGTCAGCCAATCAGCCTTCTGCACAGCCAATTCCTCCTCTACCCCCTTCGGTCAGCCAATCAGCCTTCTGCACAGACGATTCCTCCTCCTCCTCCTCCTCCCACCCCCCGGTCAGCCAGTCAGCCTTCTGCACAGCTGATTCCTCCTTCTCTACCCCCTTCGGTCAGCCAATCAGCGTTCTGCACAGACGATTCCTCCTCCTCTTCCTCCCACCCCCCCAGTCAGCCAATCAGCCTTCTGCACAGCCAATTCCTCTTCCTCTCCCCCCCCTGGTCAGCCAATAAGCCTTCTGCAAAGCCAATTCCTCCTCCTCTACCCCCTTCGGTCAGCCAATCAGCCTTCTGCACAGCCGATTCCTTCTCTTCTCCCCTCCCCACCCCCCCCACCCCCCCGGAGCATACCGGGTATGATTTACTGCATCCGCCGGCACCCCAGCTGCCCTCTCCTGCCTTTGCATAGACTCAAAACCGCATTTGCAGTTTTTCAAAATTCGTGGGAGTTCCTAAAATGGAACCCCTGCAAATTTCAGAGAAGTACTGTATTATATCAGCGCCATCTATTGGATCACAAGTCTACCCCTGAGTAAGTCTTTCTAGTGGAAGCTGAAACATGGACCATGTTGAGTCTAAAGATACAAGTGAACGGACTCTATATAAGGTTTGGCGTTTTATATAGAGGGTGCCCACAAAAGCACTCCTTGATTTTAAATAGTTACAAATCCAAAATTTCTTAGAATATTCTTTCACCTTTAGAAACATAGAAACATAGAAAAAAGCAGCAGAAAAGGCTATAGCCCACCAAGTCTGCCCATTCCAAGTATCCATCCCCTGAATTTACTCCCTTAAAGATCCCACGTGGGTATCCCATTTTCTCTTAAAATCCGTCACGCTGCTGGCCTTTATCACCTGGAGTGGGAGTCTGTTTCTATAACCATAAAGCCCTATGACCTCACAATGCAGATGTAAAGAGCTTTAGCCAATAGGAAGAGGAGATGCAAATGTTAAGAGCCTTAGCCAATAGGGAGAGGAGGAGATAGTGGATGCTGTGGCCATTTGGCCTTTATCTGCCATCATAGAAACATAGAAAAAAGCAGCAGAAAAGGGCTATAGCCCACCAAGTCTGCCCATTCCAAGTATCCCCTCCCCTGAATTTACTCCCTTAAAGATCCCACGTGAGTATCCCATTTTCTCTTAAAATCCGTCACGCTGCTGGCCTTTATCACCTGGAGTGGGAGTCTGTTTCTATAACCATAAAGCCCTATGACCTCACAATGCAGATGTAAAGAGCTTTAGCCAATAGGAAGAGGAGATGCAAATGTTAAGAGCCTTAGCCAATAGGGAGAGGAGGAGATAGTGGATGCTGTGGCCATTTGGCCTTTATCTGCCATCATAGAAACATAGAAAAAAGCAGCAGAAAAGGGCTATAGCCCACCAAGTCTGCCCATTCCAAGTATCCATCCCCTGAATTTACTCCCTTAAAGATCCCACGTGGGTATCCCATTTTCTCTTAAAATCCGTCACGCTGCTGGCCTTTATCACCTGGAGTGGGAGTCTGTTTCTATAACCATAAAGCCCTATGACCTCACAATGCAGATGTAAAGAGCTTTAGCCAATAGGAAGAGGAGATGCAAATGTTAAGAGCCTTAGCCAATAGGGAGAGGAGGAGATAGTGGATGCTGTGGCCATTTGGCCTTTATCTGCCATAATAGAAACATAGAAAAAAAGCAGCAGAAAAGGGCTATAGCCCCCCAAGTCTGCCCATTCCAAGTATCCCCTCCCCTGAATTTACTCCCTTAAAGATCCCACGTGAGTATCCCATTTTCTCTTAAAATCCGTCACGCTGCTGGCCTTTATCACCTGGAGTGGGAGTCTGTTTCTATAACCATAAAGCCCTATGACCTCACAATGCAGATGTAAAGAGCTTTAGCCAATAGGAAGAGGAGATGCAAATGTTAAGAGCCTTAGCCAATAGGGAGAGGAGGAGATAGTGGATGCTGTGGCCATTTGGCCTTTATCTGCCATAATAGAAACATAGAAAAAAGCAGCAGAAAAGGGCTATAGCCCCCCAAGTCTGCCCATTCCAAGTATCCCCTCCCCTGAATTTACTCCCTTAAAGATCCCACGTGAGTATCCCATTTTCTCTTAAAATCCGTCACGCTGCTGGCCTTTATCACCTGGAGTGGGAGTCTGTTTCTATAACCATAAAGCCCTATGACCTCACAATGCAGATGTAAAGAGCTTTAGCCAATAGGAAGAGGAGATGCAAATGTTAAGAGCCTTAGCCAATAGGGAGAGGAGGAGATAGTGGATGCTGTGGCCATTTGGCCTTTATCTGCCATCATAGAAACATAGAAAAAAGCAGCAGAAAAGGGCTATAGCCCACCAAGTCTGCCCATTCCAAGTATCCCCTCCCCTGAATTTACTCCCTTAAAGATCCCACGTGAGTATCCCATTTTCTCTTAAAATCCGTCACGCTGCTGGCGTTTATCACCTGGAGTGGGAGTCTGTTTCTATAACCATAAAGCCCTATGACCTCACAATGCAGATGTAAAGAGCTTTAGCCAATAGGAAGAGGAGATGCAAATGTTAAGAGCCTTAGCCAATAGGGAGAGGAGGAGATAGTGGATGCTGTGGATGGGCAGATTGGATGGACCATTTGGCCTTTATCTGCCATCATAGAAACATAGAAAAAAGCAGCAGAAAAGGGCTATAGCCCACCAAGTCTGCCCATTCCAAGTATCCCCTCCCCTGAATTTACTCCCTTAAAGATCCCACGTGAGTATCCCATTTTCTCTTAAAATCCGTCACGCTGCTGGCCTTTATCACCTGGAGTGGGAGTCTGTTTCTATAACCATAAAGCCCTATGACCTCACAATGCAGATGTAAAGAGCTTTAGCCAATAGGAAGAGGAGATGCAAATGTTAAGAGCCTTAGCCAATAGGGAGAGGAGGAGATAGTGGATGCTGTGGATGGGCAGATTGGATGGACCATTTGGCCTTTATCTGCCATCATAGAAACATAGAAAAAAGCAGCAGAAAAGGGCTATAGCCCACCAAGTCTGCCCATTCCAAGTATCCCCTCCCCTGAATTTACTCCCTTAAAGATCCCACGTGAGTATCCCATTTTCTCTTAAAATCCGTCACGCTACAGTTTCATCAGCTCATAAAGTTTCATATGGTATCTGTTGATTACACTTGATGTGTGCCCCACCGGTTACTCGGCAAACATCGATGCCATAATCGAGCTCGGACCAGACTCTCCGAAGCATATCTGGCGTGATTGCGTTTATAGCGTCGGTGATGCGTTCCTGCAGATCATCCATAGTTGCGGGTAGTGGAGGTACGTTCACTCTGTCTTTCACGTACCCCCAAAGGAAAAAGTCACAAACAGTAATGTCCGGTGATCTCGGGGGCCACTTGAGGAACACCTGGTCATTTTGTTGCGTTGCATTGTCTGAAGGTTGTAACTGCACCAATTGCAGCTTATAAGAGTGAAAGTGCAAGCGATTGTGTAAGATCTTGCTAACCGTGCTTTTTGGGGCTTGTATTTGCTGTCATCTTATTTATAAACATATTCCAGTAAGTTTTGATTTTATAATCATTTAAAATCAAAGAGTGTTTTTCTGGGCACCCTGTATATGTGATATGTTTTTAAGATTATTTTTTAATAAATTCTTATTGCTCTAAAGGTTGATGTGTTTAATCCTGTCCCCACTTTTTTTTAAAATTTATTAAGTTTAAACATTATTATTACAAATAACAGAAAAAGGATTTTACAGACAAACCATATAAGAAATAAAAATACACCAATTGGTCACTATATCCTCTAGTCCAGTGTTCTTCAACCGCCGGTCCGTGGACCGGTGCCAGTCCGCAGAAATTTCTTGCCGGTCCGCAGGTCTGGTACGTGCATCGGGCCCCAGACAGTGCTCTTCAGCCGCCGGTCCACAGTGCGATCGATGTGGCGTTGTCTTCGGGCCGGCTCCCTCTTCCTCAGTGCTGCAGTGCACAAAGCCGTGGGCAGAGGCTCCTACGTGCGTCCTGCACCTGAACCGGAAGCCTTCTGATGTCACAATGTTGGAGGGAAGGCTTCCAGATGTGGCGCGAGGAGCCGCTGCCCACGGCTTTGTGCACTGCAGCACTGAGGAAGAGGGAGCTGGCCTGAAGGTAACACCGGAGGGGCAGACCAGAAGGCAAGGCACAGCATGGAGGGAGAGAGACAACAATGCTAGGGGGAATGATTTTAATTTTTTAATTTAGTGATTGAATTGTGTCAATTCTGAGACTTTACATCAGCTGTCATGAAGAAATGCATTTTTTCCCCCTCTGGGGTTGTACTGCATGCAGAGTCTTGCATCTTAGGGTTTGTTTGTATATATTAGTACTTTTAGTTTTTGGTCCCGTATTTACATGGTAGGAATGAATATTGAGAAGCATACGGTGTGCTTTGTGAAGTTTAATTTTATGGTTAACCATTATATGTTGTTAATACGATTATATTGTATGTATATATGAAAAATGAATGGAAAAAATGGTGTTACAATTAGTACTATTATGGGGGCGGAGTTTGGGTGGAGATGGGCGGGGTCTGGCCCACGATTTAGCCCAGTGTTCTTCAACCGCCGGTCTGCGGACTGATGCCGGTCCACAAAATAATTATTTTATTTCCGCCAGTCCATAGGTGTCAAAAGGTTGAAGAGCACTGCTCTAGACTAGTCCACATCATGGATCAGCTGAGAAATACAAACAGAATCGTGATTAAAAATCAAATATCAAGGGTGCATAATATTCGTTCCGAGCTCCTATTCTATTCAAGTCAAATGGAAACTATTTATTAGATTCATGCAATTACAAAAATTGTTCAAGCTGTGCCGAGTCCCAAAATCTTTAAATTTCAAAACACATTTGCCTGGAAACTTAAGCTAAGTTGTGGCTTCCAGGGCCAATGCTCTAGATTTAAAATCCTAAAATGTTTTCCGTGCCCACGTGTTTTATGTTCGGTTCATTTCTTCACACTACACAGTTACAATTTTTAGGGGGCCAGAGTAAAATGTATTTCCTTCCAATTGTTTATGGCTATCAACCCTAAATTCATTTTATTTTTCTTTTCCCCCCCTCCCATTCTAATTCTTCTCAATGTACAGTTCGAAGTATCAGCTTCTCAGATTGCTCAGAAAATAAGAGAGTGTGATCTTCTTTGGTCTGACACTAGCATAGTTTGTTTTTTTTTATGGCTGAGTCATGGACTGAATGACCTTTGGAACACGGAACACAAATAGGAACTGAAAGGTCAAAGGGGAGAGGGCAAATAGATATGTAGTCCCTTACCAGTACAGGAAAAGGGCTAGGAATGAGCAGATATGGCCTGTGAGGTCACCTGGCATAAAGAGCCAGACACCCCTTCCGGCTAAATAAAGGAACTAATCCAGGCAGTGAGGTGGATTAAGACATCAGCAAGAAGCAGAGAACCCAGAACAATGAAAAGTTCTGGCCGCATTCAAGGCCCAGTTAAAAGCCCACCACTTTGAGAGTGCTTTCGACTAGAGAATGACACGGGGAAAATATTTGTCCCTGTCCCCACGACCACCGTCCCTGTCACCCGCCCCGTCCCGTCCCCGCAGCATCCATACAAGCCTCAGTACTGCAATATTTAGCTTATTCCTTCCTTATAAATCAAAGTTCTGGCTGCTGAACTGGAGAAAGAGATGTTCAGTTTATAAATTTTTAGCAACACAACTAATATACTACTTTATCCTAAAGCAAAAAAAAAAAAAAAAAGGAAAATAAATAAATAAGTATCATTTTTTTTTCTACCTTTGTTGTCTGGTTTCTGCTTCCCTCATCTTCTCATTCAATTCCTCCATCCACTGTCTGTCTTCTCTCTGCGTCTTCCATTTGCTCTGTTACTGTGTCTCTCCCTTCACCCCCCCCTCCCAATTGGTCTGGCATCCATCTTCTTCCCTCCGCCCCCCATAGTCTGGCATCTCTGTCTTCTTCCCTTCCAGCGTCTTCTCCCCACTCTCTCTTCCCCATTCCCTTCAGCGTCTTCTCCCCACTCTGTCATCCCCATTTCCCCTCAGCGTCCGCCCACACATGCACGCTACTGCGTGCAGGCTCCGACAGCTTTGTGAAAGTTACTCAAAACATGCCGTGAAGGTAAGGGGGAGGGAGGGAGATAGATAGATTCGGGTAGGTAGGAAGGAGGGAGGGGGCTGCGCGCATTCCTTCCCTTAACTGCGGGGACAAGGCCATTCACTGCTCCATGGGGCGGTGGATGGCTTTGTCCCCGTACCCTCAGTGAGCACTTTTTCCCCCTCACTGTTTTGGCGGGTTACCCGCAGCTACCCACAACTAGCCACAGGTAATAGCCACCGTGTCATTCTCTACTTTCGACTCCTAACTCCTCTCACCTTGGGTTCTGCATCCCCAGCCCTATATGTCATGTCTGTCTGTCCAAGTTAGATTGTAAGCTCTTCGTAGCAGGGACCATCTATAAATGTCAGCCCACCTCTTTGAGAGTGCTTTCGACTTCTAACTCCTCTCACCTTGGGTTCTGCATCCCTAACCCTATATGTCATGTCTGTCTGTCCAAGTTAGATTGTAAGCTCTTCTGAGCAGGGACCATCTATAAATGTCAGCCCACCTCTTTGAGAGAGCTTTCGACTCCTAACTCCTCTCACCTTGGGTTCTGCATCCCCAACCCTCTAAGTCATGTCTGTCTGTCCAAGTTAGATTGTAAGCTCTTCGTAGCAGGGACCATCTATAAATGTCAGCCCACCTCTTTGAGAGTGCTTTCGACTTCTAACTCCTCTCACCTTGGGTTCTGCATCCCTAACCCTATATGTCATGTCTGTCTGTCCAAGTTAGATTGTAAGCTCTTCGTAGCAGGGACTGTCTATAAATGTCAATATATACAGCGCTGCATACGCCTTTCAGCACTATATAAGTGATAAGTCGTAGTAGTAGAAATCTTCTTTGCTCTTCCAAAGCAGAGATTAAAACCCATAAAACCCATTGACTTCCACAGCCAGCACAAGACTTCTCTACTCAAGCAACCCTCTCCTCTCAGAAGCTGTGTCCGTCACAGGTCAACCCAATTTTTAAAACATTTACCAGTGACATCCCTCAAATCCGCCTCTCATTCAAGAAATGATTCTGTAAAGCCGAACGTTGTCATTCAACATTACAGATCGACTGAAAAAAAATTCAGCTGAGACGTAACCTCAGGTTAGTGAGTCAGAAATGGAAAATGATTGAATCAGTGGGTTTCAAATCTCAACTCACATTTAGAAATTCAGTGAAATCAGACCCACAACGAAGGCTCATATCTTTTAACTCAACTCTAAATCTATGACTTGGAAATCAACAAGTATCAATTTCCCCAGTTTGACACTTAAAATCAGACCTGATGGGGTAATTTACTGACCAGGCACAAAAATTTCAGAATCACACTGAACCAATAAAAGAAAACCAGTGCTAGGAATGAAAATAAGGCAGTACAAAGCAGAGAATGACACGGTGACTTTTTTTTTTTTTCCGTCCCCGCAGGAACATTCCCATCCCTATGAGTTTTGTCGCTGTTCCTGTCCCATTCCTGTAAGGTTTCAAGGTTTATTAAATATTTGATGAATCGCTATATCTTTATACAAAGCGATGTACATAATAATAAAATAGGTTAAGTTAAAATACATACAGTATATATATAAACATTAGAAGTAAGACAAGACCAACAACAATTGGAAGGAAAGGGGGGTTCAAGTTACATCTGTTATATTGAGAAACACATTTAAGGGAAAAACATTGAGGAGCAAGGGGATTCTTAAAACAAAAAATCATATAATAAAGTAAATTTTATATATTAAAAGCCTGTTTAAAAAGAAATGTTTTCAGGGATTTCTTGAAGGATGAAATGTCTTTTTCAATTTTTATGTATTGGGGCAATGAATTCCACCATTGTGTGGTTAAGCTCTGCCTTAACCACACAAGCCTCAAACACTTATGATTTGAAAGTGTTTGAGGCTGGTGCAGATGAGGACGGAGCTTAGGCATTGGTGGAATGAGGCATTATGACATCACAATCTCAGCTCTAGAATGTTGCTACTTATGATCTTAAAGGGTTTGATGAGGGCAGAGCTTGCGGGAATGGGGCAGGGACAGGAAAAGAACTCATGGGGAGGGGAGGGGAAAATGAGTTCCCACGGGGACGGGGAAAAATTTGTCCCCGTGTCATTCTCTACTTGGGAGAACAGTATAGAAAATTGACTAAATAAACAGTGTGAAGAGTTTCAGCCTCTGATAATCAAAGCTGGTATTGTGACATCACAATGCCTCATTCCACCAATAAGAGCCAACCTCATCAGTGATGTCACAATGGCTTGATTGTCCTGTACTCCCCTCTGCCTTCCTACCCAGCCAGCAGATTAACCCTTTCCCTTAACTGTATCCATGACATCCTGTTTGTCTGTCTTGTCTGTTTAGATTGTAAGCTCTTTGGAGCAGGGACTGGCTTCTTTGTGACTTTGTACAGCGCTGCATATGTCTGCTAGCACTATAGAAATAATTAATACTAGTAGTAGCATTATCACTACCAAATTTCCCCCAAATAATATTTAAACAAGTGAAAAAAAGCCATTTGCCTGGAACCTGCTTGCTCCCACCATGCCTTCGACGATTAGTACCAGCTTTTAGCATGTGAAAATCCATTTCATTATTCCCTTACAATCTGCAGCTTTTCTCCAAAGGAGAGCAAGTACAAATCCATCTGGATATCTTTCAAGAGAGATTAACGAATGTTTGCCTGATACTATTAGAAGCTAAGGGATAAGGTGCCATCCACAGATGCCAGAGAATTGCTGTTTTTGTGGTACTGAAGACGAGTTCTGCAGAGAGGAAGGGGTCAGGGATGGCTCATGGATGTAGACAAATAGGGATTTGCCATGCAGCCATCGCAGTAATACAGGTCAATAGCACAAGCAGCTGAAGGCCGGATTTAAAAATGATTTAAAATGGTAACATAGTAGATGACGGCAGATAAAGACCCGAATGGTCCATCCAGTCTGCCCAACCTGATTCAATGTAAAAAATGTTATTGTTTTCTTTTTAGCTATTTCTGGGCACAAATCCAAAGCTCTGCCTGGTACTATTCTTAGGTTTCAACTACTGAAGTCTCCGTCAAAGCTCACTCCAGCCCATCTACACCCTCCCAGCCATTGACGCCCTCCCCAGCCCATCCTCCACCAAACGGCCATATACAGACACAGACCGTGCAAGTCTGCCCAGTACTGGCCTTAGTTCAATATTTACTATTATTTTCTGATTCTAGATCCTCTGTGTTCATCCTATGCTTTCTTGAATTCCGTCACCACCTCTCTCGGGAGCGCATTCCAGGCCTCCACCACCCTCTCCGTACAGAAGAATTTCTTTACATTGCTCTTAGAGTCTCCCACCCCTCAACCTCAAATTATGTCATCTGGTTTTACCATTATCCTTTCTCTGGAAAAGATTTTGTTCTACGTAAATACCCTTCAAGTTTTTAACGTCTGAATCATATCTCCCCTGTCCCTCCTTTCCTCAAGGGCAGGGGTGTCAAAGTCCCTCCTCGAGGGCTGCAATCCAGTCGGGTTTTCAGGATTTCCCCAATGAATATGCATGAGATCTATTTGCATGCACTGCTTTCATTGTATGCTAATAGATCTCATGCATATTCATTGGGGAAATCCTGACAACCCAACTGGATTGTGGCCCTTGAGGAGGGACTTTGACACCCCTGCTCTAGGGTGGGGGTTGGCAATTCCGATCCTCGAGAGCTGGCGCCAGGTCAGGTTTTCAGGATATCCACAATAAATATGCATGAGATAGATTTGCATCTCAAGGAGGCAGTGCATGCAAATCTATCTCATACATATTCAGTGTGGATATCCTGAAAACCTGACCTTGCTTCAGCTTTTAAGGACCCCTGCTCTAAGGTATACATATTCAGGAACACAGAAAGAGGGGAGACATGATAGAGATGTTCAAATATCTTACAGGCGGTGCTGAGGTGGAGGAACATATCTTTTTCCTTACAGGTCCCACGGCAACAAAAGGGCATCCGCTCAAACTCAAGGGTGGGAGACGTCAAGGCGACATCAGGAAGTACTTCTTCACCGAAAGGGTGGTTGATCGATGGAATGGTCTTCCACGTCAGGCAGTCGAAGCCAGCAACGTGCTCGACTTCAAGAAACGATGGGATAAACATGGGGGTTCACTCCGGGGAAATGCTTAGGGGAGGGTTCTTTTAGGGGGAGTTTTCTTTGAGTGGGCAGACTTGTTGGGCCGTCGGCCCTTTTCTGCCGTCATACTCTATGTATTCTATGACTTCCGGTCTCTCCTCATACGTCTTCTGGCGCAAGCTTCCTATCATTTTCGTCGCCCTCCTCTGGACCGCTTCAAGTCTTCATATGTCCTTCGCCAGATACTCCAAGTGGGTCCTCACCAACGGCCTGTACAGGGGCACCAATATTTTCTTTCTTCTGGTTATGCCTGTAATAAAAATTGCAAGAATCACAGGGGTCCTTTTACTAAGGCGTGATAGCTGATTTAGAGCGCTAGATGCTAACACGTCCATTATAGCCTGTGGACACATTAACATTTAGCGTGTGGTAAAACGTCAAGCACGCCTTAGTAAATGACGGCAGAAAAAGAAAGACCTGTGTGGTCCATCCAGTCTGCCCAACAATCACATTGATTCTCAAGCCAACAAACCAGTAATTATTCGTTTTATTTGCTACGTTTCAGTATATTTTCCCTGCCCCCATGAAATAGGTAAGACGAGTGACGTAGAGGGGGAACCTTTCCTTCCCGCCCCCTCTCCTACGCGCGTGCGCTGCTTCCCTCCCCGTACCTCTGCAATGTTTCAAGCAGCTAAACCTACTCTCGCGCCCGCGTCGGCTCTACTTCTGACGTCGATTTCTGGACCCGCGTCTAGGAAGCGACGTCAGGCAGAGAGCCCACGCAGGCTCAACAGCAGGTTGGGGGGGGGGGTCGCTGCTCGTGCCAGTAGTGTTACAGAGGTACGGGAGAAGGGAAGCCGCATGTATATATGACAGTGGGGGGGGGAGGGAAGGAGTGTGTAGGGGTGGGGGGCAGAGAAGGCGGGAGAGGACCTCTTACCCTCGCTATGCCACTGGGTAAGGCCTGTACTCAGATCGAACTGAAAGGTATGATGGGATATAAATAAATCCATTATTATTATTATTATGTGAATGTGGTATCAAATGCGTGTAATTGCTCCTGGTCCTTTGTGCCGCTTATGGGACAGAGATCGTAGAAGTCTGTCCAGCACTGGATAAACCGCCCCCACTACTGGAGTCACCGTCACAGCTGACTCCAGTTCTCCCCCTCCCCCTCCCGATCCGTCTTGCCATAGACGGGACACAGACCTTAGAAATCCGTCTGGCATTGTTTTCACTTCTCCGCTGCTGGGTTTCTATTTAAGCATCACTCCTGCATATCATAAATAAACTTTCTGTTAAAAAAAAAAAAAAAAAAAAAATTCTCTAACATCTATGGGGAAAGAAAAGAAATGAGACTCTGCAATAAGAATAAAGGAGTGGGAAGGGGGGGGGGGGGGGAGCAGTCAACGTTGTTTACGATATGGTCGATTCCTACTCTGCCTTTCCAGTAGCTCCGGACATGTAACGTACACAACGGTCAGGGGAATTTTGTGAGTCCGGGGCACCACCGGAGGGCAAATACGACACAGCACCCTGCAATAGATTTATTCACTCAAAAAATGTATAATCCATTCAATCTCAGCAGAGAACAGGAATAAAAGGACCATACATAATATTGTCAGAAAAATAGCATATATCACAACATTAGAAGCAAGTTAGAGTAATAAGTCAAATATCTAACATCACATATTATCCAAATGGTCACCCAAGGCATGCTGGAATAAAGCAGTCTTCAAAGAGTTTTCAAAGGGCTCCGAGTTCCTCGTTGCACACCAAAACTTTGGACCCGCAATAGAAAAGAAACAGGTTCTCTACAGAGGCCAATCGAATTCTGAAACCGGCCCAGCCATGCTTCTGCTTCAGCTGAACTCAAAACTCCCCCTCCTCCCCACCCACTGTCTTTTTGCCACCCAAAGGCCCTCCTCGGGCCTACCTCTCAAAAGCCCTGCTGGTCTAGTAGCCTGTTTGGGGCAGGAGCAATCCTGAGTCAAAATGGCTGTTGCAACTTCCCATGGGGACATAACTGGTCAAGAGTCTAAAACCAGCAGTACAAATTTGTACTGAATTTTATACTGAATCAGTAACCAATGTAATTAAATAAGCAGAGGAGAAATATGATGAATTTTGACAGGCCACAAAGGACACAAGCTGCGGCATTTTGCGTGATCTGTAAAGACCTCAGCATTTTTCTACCTAGTTTAAGAAGCAGACTACAGGCAGTCCCCGAGTTACAGACGCCCGACTTAAGTATGACTCATACTTAAGAACGCAGATGCACCTTCATGTGATTTCACTAAGCAATATTTCTAATGGGAGAGACTCCTACACTTCGCCTGCAGCGGATTCAGGAATGACGCCTGGCCACATTAAGAACAGTGTGTGGTTGTGCATGCTGTACCTTAGAGGGAACACTTTTAGGGACCCTTGGCTCTTTTGTCATCTGGGAGCAGAATCTTAAAATCTACAAGTTCAGAACTTCAGAGTTACATACAAATCCAACTTCAGAACCGCTTTAAAAATGTAACTCGTTCTTAACCCCGGGGACTGCCTGTATTGCAATAAACAAGTGGGGGGAATAGCCACACTCGGAATAATCATCCCAAAATTGGCTACAGTCAAATAATCTCTCATAGGTCTGATCATTCTTAATGTTCTTGCTGTCTTAAGGGATCTATTAGTGTTATCCGGGGAGGTGGGGGGAGAGAAGAGCGTTTCACAAATGAAGTGTGGAAAAGTCACATGCCAGTTCTGGAAGAGAAGAAAGCCTTTGTATATGTTGTTATAGCCGTGCATAAAAGGCATTTTTGTTCGAGCGTGTGGGAAAGCAGATGATTCTGTGACGTCAGAGACCGAGGTCTGTGTCGTCACCGCGTTCTAGCTCCAAAGAACAATGACGGCACTGTACAGAAGGGATCTCGGAGAGCCACTTATCGGTTGCTCAAATAAAGGTGTTTAGGACTGTTTCGGTAAAGAGAGAGAGCCCCGCGAGATCGCCAAAGAATTTATCTTTGTTAACTTTGGCTCTTTCAGATTGCTCGAGCGCCTTTGTGACGTCGCCGGCCACTGTGAGAGGCCTTCAGCGTTCCTGCCTTTTCGCCATACAAATTCGACACAACGAGGTCTGATCGGTCGGGCCACCGCAGCCCAATTTCAGGCCAGGGTTTAGAATCCTGAAAACAAAAGAGCCTTTGGCAGCGGCTCTGCGAGTTCATTTACTGGGGAGCTACTGCGTTCACACGGCCACATTCAAATCCTTTTTACCGTAACAGCTTTTATAAGCGCACTTAAAGGCCGAGCAAGTCCGGATGTCAATAAGGAGCAAGGGCGAGCGCTAGCCTTTAGATCCCAAGGGTGGAATACAAAGGGCAGAAAAAAAGAAGTGACCTGCAGAAATTCTGCAGGTGGCCACAGTCTGTAGCCGAGTCCCGGGATGTGTCCTGGGCAGTGCGGCAGGTTTCCGACATCTTTGCTGTTTATAACTGCCTCTATATTTTAATAATGCCTTGCTCATTCTGATACTGGCGCAGTGGTTAAAGCTACAGCCTCAGCACGCTGGGGTTGTGGGTTCAAACCCCTGCTGCTCCTTGTGACCCTGGGCAAGTCACTTAATTGCCCCAGGTCCATTACATAGATTGTGAGTCCACCGGGACAGACAGGGAAAAATGCTTGATTGCCTGAATAAATTCATGTAAAACCATTCCTGAGCTCCCCTGAGAGAACAGTATAGAAAATTGAATAAAGCTTCTGTCTCTGGTAACCAGAGCTGAGACTGTGATGTCACAATGCCTCATTCCACCAATAAGAGCCATCCTCATCAGTGATGTCACAATGGCTTCATTGTTCTTTACTTGGCTCACTTTTGCTACATTTTGATTTCCAGAGTGGTGCAGTGGTTAAAGCTACAGCCTCAGCACCCTGAGGTTGTGGGTTCAAACCCCATGCTGCTCCTTGTGACCCTGGGCAAGTCACTTAATCCCCCCCATTGCCCCAGGTAGATTAGATAGGTTGTGAACCCACCAGGACAGACCAGAAAAAAGGCTTGAGTACCTGAATAAATTCGTGTAAACCGTTCTGAGCTCTCCCGGGAGAAAATTTAACAAATAAATAAATTTTGCAGTTAAAAAGCACGAAGCCAGGGCCGTTATGGTCTAACACGTAACCAATGCTTTCCATGTGAAATACCGAGCACCGTCGCTGCTTCCATGGAGAAGCTCCGTCTTTGTTCCCCGCTGTTCCCTGCACGCTGCTTCTGTTTGAGCCAGATGCTCTGAATCAGTATTACGGCCTCGTGCGAGCCTTTTGAAATATTTACAAGCTAGCACTCCGGTTTCCCAAAGCTGGCAGCGAGTGCCTCTGAAGGCTGTGTGGGAACCCTCAGGCACACGGAATAACTTTCCCCCCACCATTTCTGGGGGATTTTCAGGCTTCCGAGGCGGCCATCCGTCGTCGAGCCAGACATTTATTTGGTTTTACGTATTAGCTGCGTATCTGAAAATATACTCCATGCGGGGGTGCATCTTAACCAGATCCTACACGTAGTTCTCGGAGAAACGTTACCAGTGAAAACAAGGGCGGAGGAGAGGACAGACATGACTAAGAGGGCCAGGACAGGGTAGAGTGCTGGAGGAATCAGTGGGTAAGCTATAGCCCAGTAGTGGGTTCAAATCCCGCACTGCTCTTTGTGACCCTGGGCAAGTCACTTAATCCCCATTGCCCCAGGTACATTAATCAGAATGGGAGTCCGCCAGGACAGTTAGGGAATAATGTTGGAGTACCTGAAATAATTTGTAATCTGCATAGAATTGTAGGATTTGCAGAATATAAATTATTAAAATAAATTAAAAATATTTATCTCCTACTGCAGCTCCTTGTGTGACTCTGGACGAGTCACTTAACCTGCTTTGATTGTAATTTGCAACCACAGAAAGACAGGATATCAAACCCCATCCCCTTCCCTTTCTTAAAGGTCTAATAACCTCTCTGTTTTCCCCCTCCCCCTCAACTCAACATCTCTCTTTCTATTCCTTCCCTCCCTCTCCTCTTCCCCATGTCAATTATCTCTGTCTACCCTTCCTCCCTCTCACTGTGGAGGACCAGCATCTCTCCCTCCACCCCTATTAGCAGCGTCTTGTGGCTGCTGGAGCTCCCACCAATGGCCCCTCCAGCTCTGCAGCTCATTCTCCTCCGAGGTTTCAGCGTCTCTCTCCCTTTTTAGTCTCCCGCCTCCTTTAAAGGTGTCTTATGTTGGTCCCCATAGTGAGGGCACTTATACTGCCTGTGGCCTGCTCCAAAGCTTTTCCTCTTGCCCCCCCCCCTCCCCCCGACATCACTTCCTGTTTCTGGGCAGCATAGATCAAAGGGAAAGCTTCAGACTAGGCCTCAGGTAATGCCCCTGCCAGGGACTAACATACATGACCTTTAAGGTAGACTGGCATGAAGTAGGTGATGTTGAATTCTGGGTGGGGGAGAAAGATGCCAGATCATGCCGAGGAGAGGGGTTGGAAGAGAGAGGAGACTTTGCAATTGTGATTAATGCATTAATCACAGAGTTAACTGCCATTAACTTGAAGCCCTAATACCGATATGAGTGGACAATCTATCAAGCAGAAGGATATAAAGAAAAATAAACCGTTTATGCTACGATTACATTCGGTTTCGGCATGTCTATGTACCCAGAGCACCCAGTATAAACAGCCTGATATATCTTTGAGAGTAGCTCTTCCTGAATCTGGGGTCTGGAGCAATTAAAGGCCCTCTTTTACTGAGCTGTGGTAGAGGTTTCCACTGTGGCCCAGGGCATCTAAATACTCCGACAGTTCATAGGAATTCTTTGAGAGCTTGGGACCATTTAGCGCTCTGGGCTGCGGCAGAACCATCCACCGTGCCTTAGTAAAAGAGGGGGGGGGGGATGGGGGGGAAGTGATTTATCCAAAATCACACAAAGCATATCTATGGGGAAACCAGGACCCGGGGGGTCTCCTGCTTATCAAGCTGCCACTCATTTAAGTAAATACAGGAGAGTGTCTGAGGAAGAGGGGGAGGAAGGGCGTTATAGGCACAGTATTAAAGGAGCTAGTCCTGGATTGGAGCCATTGAAAATTAGAACCACAAGCCCGTGACGACAAAGGGCAAAACCAGGAGCGGATCGGCCTGTTCCTGCTGTCTTGGGGCCATGTAGTAACCCCAAATTCCAATCCCGATCAGGGTAGAATGAACCATATGAATGGGATCGAAAGAATGGGCACTGCGGATCTGGAGGATTTTCGGTGAAATACAGGCCGAGACTCCTGCAGGGATGGGCCAGAAACGCTGGGAATAAACTGGGCTGGCGGTGCTCGTCGTGTGTGACTGATCGTGGATACCTGCTCTGCGCGATTATTCATTAAAGCAAGGAGCTGGCAGAAGCCCCTTGAAAAGAAACAGAAGAAGGGCTGGTGGAGGGGGAGGGAAGGCTGAGGATGTGTGCTAAATGATTTTCTGAAAGCAAAGCCTTTCTCTGCCAGGGGCTGCAAAGCAGAGGAGAGCCCCTGGACGAGATCTTGAAAGCACCTCTCTAGGGAGGGGAAGAAGGAAGGAAGGGAGGGAGGGGAGCTGACAGCCGCTCTCGGCCTCTATTCACTGAACGGAAGGAAAGCGCCGGGCCCTGCAGGGCTTCTTTCTCCCCCGATCCACATCCTGCCTGCGTGTCCTGTATTTGTAGAGCGGCCCCCGGGCATCTGAGCCCAGGCTAACTCCATTACCGCTGCCCCCCACACAGGGAGGCTCAGACCACGTCTTCCGCCCCCCCATCTTCTGGGTTTGTTCCTGTGGCCCCTGGCGTGCCCTCTTCCTCCTTCCCTGGGGGGTCCAGATGACACACTTCCCCCCCACCCCCTGGAATCCAAACAAGCCTCCCACTCCGAAATGAAGAAGGGAGAGCTTCTCAAGTGTAAAGTGTATTTCCAATTAAAGAGAGAGATCTCCCGAATCGTTTAGTCCAGGAAGATAGAATGAGAAACCTCAGCAAAAACAAAAAAAACCAAGGCGGTGAGACATTTAAACTCCGCTTAGCTCCGGATTCCGATTAATTGTTTGGTCAAAACTGCTGTAAGTTTACAAGTAGCAAATAGGGATGAGTGAGACTGGGACGGTGCCAGAATACCGAGCAGTGTCAGTCATCTGTCATTAAACACCCGGCCAGACATATTAGTGTCTAGCTTAAAAGCAAAAGACTAATCGCTCCTTTGACCAGACCGATCTAGTTCTGGATTCTGACTCCAGGAAACCAAATTTCTGTGCAAGCACATCCGAAAGGGAAGCGCAGCCCAAACAGTGACACCTTCCCACCCCCCACCCCCCTTTTCATGTGCATTCTTTTCCATTTGAATCATCTCTTTTTTTCAGAAACCCAAAGGGCGCCGCTGCTTATTTCTGCTGCTCAGCTCCCAAGAAAATGGATCGCTGAGCCCAGACTATCGGTGGGCAGACTTGATGGGCTATAGCCCTTTTCTGCCGTCATCTTCTATGTTTCTATGTTTTGTTCACCAGACAATGGTGCTGGTGGCTGGCCAGAGACGTCACGAGCAGGAAGAAGCCTACGTGCTTTTTTTTTTGTGTGTGTGTGTGCTGGTTGTTTCTGTGGTGAGAGAATGGAGACATGGTGGGAGTCGGTTAACTTTGCAGCCCTGACCTAGAAGTCAAGCGTGCGGAGCGAGCACTTACGGATCGCCCGGGGCCGCCGCTGAGAATCGCACGTGTAAGGACGCTGGAATCTGTACGGGTCTAACGTTTGACTTAAGGCCAATGGCCTTCCAAGAAATGGACAGTCACCCGGAAAGTATGCAGCAGATCCTCTTCAGACGCGGGGGTCAGCTTGCATGCTCACGAAGACATGTGCGCACAATGCAAGCAACACAGAACCTCGTGCACCGGATCCAATCAGTGGGCGCACAATTCATGAGGATCATTTCTTTAGATGATTCAGGCATCTTCAAGGTGATGAGTAGAAAAGTTGTAATGGAGAGTTGTAGAAAAACCGACCGATGGGAACGGGCGGAAGCTAAAGACTGGAGATTAGGGGGAAGCAGAGGGAAATGGGTAGGGCTCGGGCATGCCCAGTGGGTCCTGGGCACTGCACGTACTCAGAGAAAAAAAAAAAAATCTCTCTGAGCTATTGGAGAGCTTATCCGCAAATTGGGAGCTGTTGGGACAACACCCATATGTGGCTGACTCATCCTGCTTGTCCTAGGAGAAGTATGCAGCAGACCCTGTTCGGACGCGGATCATCGCTATGATTTGCACAATGTTCTCGAAATCAATAGCATCGATCGAGCTGCTCTTTCATTTCTTAACTTCTGCCGTCAAAACAGAAATGCACGATGGTAGCGATTGCATCCTGCTTAGGGGTTTTTATTTTGGGGGGGGGGGTTTCCAGATATTTCTTTTATTTCTTTATTTTTTGTCAGCTTTCATCCAGGGTGGGGGATTTCATTTGGAGGGAAAGGTAGGGAGGTGTAGAAAAGAATGGATTATGGAAATTTAATTTGGAGGAATGATATAAATATGCATTAAAAATTATTGTAATGAATGTATTTTTTGTATTATCTTAATTGTATTTCTTACTTGATTCTTTCAATAAAAATTGTTATAAATTAAAGAAATCAAAGTTCGCTTTTGATAGGTTTGGGGGCATTTCCTATAATCATGTGAATCCCCCTCCCGCCCCCCCCCCCCCCCCCCCCCACCTGTTAATAAAGATACTGGAACATGTTAACACGTTTATCAGTTTTAACCAGCCTGATTTTGCTAAAGGTCAGTAGCACAGGAAATAGAATATATAACGGCTGCAAATTCGTTGCAATAGTCAAATCTTTGGTTTCCGGGAAGCTGGTGCCGCTTGACTGCAGTTAAACCGCTTCAGAAAGATAAGAGAGAGGGATGCAGCAGACAGGGGGTGAACATATTCAGAGCAGCTGCTGAGCCAGGGCAGAGCTTTCCCTGGAACTAAAGCCGGGAGGGGGGGGGGGGTTTGGCATCTGCCCCCTGGCAGACAGTGGCACTGTGGAGAGACACTTGCAGCTTCTGTACAAGGCAAAACCCTCCAGCCTTAAAGAACAGACAGTTGTTCTCATTAACACCTGGATCTGGAATGGCCCAGGTGGACCTGTCCCCCCCCCCCCCCCACCCCATCTCTTTCTTACCATTCCATCCACAGCACTTGAGATGTGAAAAGCATCGGCATACCTTTAAAAATATTGATTACAGTAAATCAGGCAACAGGCACTTTCCGATGGAATAAACCAGGCCGCAGCTCTGTTTATTGGAAACCACAAGTGTGCAAACAAGAAAGACCACACGTATAATAAAAGACCCAAATTATAGTCAGCTAGGGCCTGGGGATGGCATGGACCTCCGTGTCCCCCTTTCCGGGTCACCTAACCCAAATTGCATTCGCTCCGTGAGCTTACAGCCAATTAGCCGCTCATCACCTGATGAGCCCAATACCCGGTAGCTCGGGATTACCGTCTCCTACTGCGACAATCTCAAGCTCCCTTAGATTTTGACCAGCCTCAAATTGGGGGGGGGGAGGGGAAGGGGGAGGAAAAGTTGCCAAAGAGGACTGGGCAAGGGTTGTGTGCCTCGGAGGTTACAACTTAATCCCGTAGTCCCCTGCCTCTGCCCAATCAAACTGAAGTTTGCCTGGTGGGAAGCCAAAATTCCTATAGCTTCCCCCACTTCCCTCCAGACTGCCCACCTCCTTTAAGCACTCACACTACACCCCCCCCCCCCCCAAACACACCCCAGGACTTTTCTAGCAGCACTCATCCCAACAAATCTAAAACTTCTTTCCCTTCCTGTCCAGGTATAAAGCAGAGCCCTAAACACTTGCTGCTCACATGCATTTAAAATGTGACAATCCAGCACTTCCTTTCCCTAGAACAGGGGTAAGCAATTCCGGTCCTCGAGAGCTGAGGCCAGGTCAGGTTTTCAGGATATCCAGGATTTGCATGCCCTGTCTCCTTCAGATGCAAATCTATCTCATGCATATTTATTGTTGGTATCCTGAAAACCTGACCTGGCTCCGGAGGGCTGGAATTGCCTACCCCTGCCCTAGAACAGAGGAAATAAAGTCTCTTTTCACGAGGACCATCACTCAAAACCAGCATGTCTCAAACTGCTTCTGAAGTGCCACCTAGCCAGTCGGGTTTCAGAACCACCCACAAGGTCTGCCTGCAAAGCCTCTACTTCAGGGGTGTCAAAGTCCCTCCTCGAGGGCCGCAATCCAGTCAGGTTTTCAGGATTTCTCCATTGAATATGTATGAGATCTATTTGCATGCATTGCTTTCATTGTATGCTAATAGATCTCATGCATAGTCATAGGGGAAATCCTGAAAACCCGACTGGATTGCGGCCCTTGAGGAGGGTCTTTGACACCCCTGCCTTAGCTGGTAGATAAATCCCATGCCCTCTACAGCAGTGGTTCCCAACCCTGTCCTGGAGGAACACCAGGCCAATCGGGTTTTCAGGCTAGCCCTAATGAATATGCATGAAGCAAATTTGCATGCCTATCACTTCCATCATATGCAAATCTCTCTCATGCATATTCATTAGAGCTAGCCTGAAAACCCGATTGGCCTGGTGTTCCTCCAGGACAGGGTTGGGAATCACTGCTCTACAGCAGGGATCTCAAAGTCCCTCCTTGAGGGCCGCAATCCAGTCGGGTTTTCAGGATTTCCCAATGAATATGCATTGAAAGCAGTGCATGCACTTAGATCTCATGCATATTCATTGGGGAACTGGATTGCGGCCCTCGAGGACCGACATTGGACACCCCTGTTCTAATGCATGCTCCCCATCCCTCTGGGTGTTTACAGGTAGGGGTATCTGTGAGCTCCATGTCAAATAGGACCCAGTCTTGGCCTTAACCCAGTACATCAAGGACACATAGAGGGAAATTTGAAAATTGCTCGATGCCCTGTCCAATAAATTAAAAGAAGATGTATTATGCTGGCATAAGTATCTCCCTGCTTACTAGAGAAATTTGCCCCCGTCCCTGCAGGAACTCAATTTCCCTTCCTGTCCCCGTGAGTTTTGTCGCTGTCCCTGTTCCATTCCTGTAAGCTCTGCCTTAACGCACAAGCCTCAAATACTTATGATTTTAAAGCGTTTGAGGCTTGTGCAGATGAGGGCTGAGCTTAGGCATTGGTGGAATGAGGCATTATGACATCACAATCTGAGCTCTAGAATGTTGCTACTTAGGATTTTAAAGCGTTTGAAGCTTGTGCAGATGAGGACGGAGCTTAGGCATTGGTGGAATGAGGCATTATGACATCACAATCTGAGCTCTAGAATGTTGCTGCTTAGGATTTTAAAGCGTTTGAGGCTTGTGCAGATGAGGACGGAGCTTAGGCATTGGTGGAATGAGGCATTATGACATCACAATCTGAGCTCTAGAATGTTGCTACTTAGGATTTTAAAGCATTTGAGGCTTGTGCAGATGAGGACGGAGCTTAGGCATTGGTGGAATGAGGCATTATGACATCACAATCTGAGCTCTAGAATGTTGCTACTTAGGATTTTAAAGCATTTGAGGCTTGTGCAGATGAGGACGGAGCTTAGGCATTGGTGGAATGAGGCATTATGACATCACAATCTGAGCTCTAGAATGTTGCTACTTAGGATTTTAAAGCATTTGAGGCTTGTGCAGATGAGGACGGAGCTTAGGCATTGGTGGAATGAGGCATTATGACATCACAATCTGAGCTCTAGACTGTTGCTACTTAGGATTTTCAAGGGTTTGAGGCTTGTGCAGATGAGGACAGAGCTTGCAGGAATGGGGCAGGGACAGTAAAAGAACTTGCGGGGCCAGGAAAATGAATCCCTGCAGGGATGAGGAAAATTTGTCCCCGTATCATTCTCTACCCCCTACCCAGGTCCTCTCAGATTCTACCTATGAATACACAACTATCACACTTTGATATTTTGAGAATAACGCCTTAGCACACATGTTGCATATATGATGTGTGTTTTGTCAATATTCTAATGTTTTACATAAGTATGTGAACACCTTTTGTTTTGAATCACCCCAGGTGTTGTGGTGTTTGTTAATAAAAACAGGGGTAGAAGTCTGGATCTGGAATGGGGTAATACCAGGGTGGATTTGATTTAAATCATGCCACTGACATTATGAATGGATTCATGGAAATCATTTACCCCAAAATTTAAACATTGCATGAATATACAGCCTTATGCTACATAATTAAAAGCTAATCCTTATTTCAGGACGAATAACTTTTGGACTATAATGTATCTTAAATAGAAACCTTATCTTTTAGATAGATTTTTCCTTAAAAAAAAAATTTTATTTTTTAAAAAATCTGATTTAAAATAAATATTAGATTTTTTTTTTTTAAATTAAAAAAATAATCATTGACTTTTATCCACCCTGGGTAATACGAGAACTGACTCAGCCTCTCCTTTTGTGAAATGGAGCTTCTTGGTGGCTTTCATTTAATTCAGAAAAATATACAGTTAGCGTTTTTATGCGATGAACATCCATTGTATGGTGCCAGCTAAAACCTATGCGATTAAGTGCAATAATATTCATCCCCTTAACCGCATAAGGTAGAACTGCTTTTTCTGTGTCTTAGAATCAGTACTTAACTGCATAAGTGCTAACTCTGCAGCAGGAACGTTACGCTTTTCTACCGGGATTTGTACTGGTTGCCAGTAGAAGCACAGCGTGCAAGAATTTAAGAGCAAATGGGATGCCCATGTGGGATCCCTTAGAGGGTTAAGCCAAGGGACTTGGGGGTGGGTCAGTAGAGTGGGCAGACCTGATGGGCTATGGCCCTTATCTGCCGTCATCTTCTATGTTTCTATGTTTCTATATCTGGTCGCTGTATCTCAAAATCTTTGATCTTGAGTATCTTAGACTATTGCAATATTATATACTTGGGATCCTTTAAGAACCATCAAATGACTGAGAATTGTACAGAATGCAGCAGCCCGTCTCATCTACCGCCTCAAGAAATCGGATCATGCAAGCCCGTATTACAAAAAAATTACACTGGTTGCCCGTGGAAGCAAGGGTTATTTCTAAGTCAGCTTGCCTTTGCTTCAAAACCATAACAGGTTCATCCCCAATCTATCTATCTCATCATTTCGACTTTCCAGGCACAACTTATACACGTAGCGCCTACTGGTTCGTGTTCCCATCTTTGAAGGGCTGTATCTACAAGAGATTCCTCGATAGAATATTATCATTCCAAGCAGGCAAATGGAATAAATGTCTAACCAACTTTATCTCGAACGCTCTTTCTTACCAAACTTTTAGGAAGTCAATCAAAACTTATCTCTTTGATACATTTCTCTGACTCCACTTCTGCCTTCCAAATCACTTCCAGGAAAAATTTGATTAATCTTACCATGCTAATGTAATTTTGAAAGATTTTTGTAATATCACTGTCTGTATACAGTCTCTTCCTCTGTAAACCGCTCTGAACTGCTTGTGGTATTGCGATATATAAAAATTAAGTTATTATTATTAAAAAGATACCGTGGTATTAGAAAAGGTTCGAAGAAGGGTGTCCAAAATGATCAAGGGGATGAAAGTCCTCTCGTATGAGGAAAGGCTAAAGAGGTCAGGAGGGCTCTTCAACTTGGAAAAGAGACGGCTGAGGGGGGATTTAGACTTCTCAAAAATGCATTATGAGAATACGAGAACTTCTGCTATTTCCATCAAGAGACTAACGCTGTGGAACAAATTAACTGGGGTCTATCTGATATTCAGAAGTTTTAAAAAATGCTTAAAACGACAGTATTTCAAGAAGCATTTCAATAAAAGATGTGTTGCCTAATGCTGGTTTTAGGATAAATTGTACTGTGTTGCTTTTTAAGATGTTTGTATAAGTCTTGTTTGTTCCGTTTTGTGTGTTACTTTTGTAAGGCGTTGACAAGTTTTTTTTTTTATTTAAAACTCAATACTGAGAAGGCGATAATTCTTCTACGCTTTGCTGAATTTGAAGGAAGATGTTACATCAATTTTCTTAAATGCTAAACCCTATATAGGGCTAGATTCACTAACCCTCCGATCCGTGTGCCATTGGAGGTAGGCCGACCGATTCGCCAACCATCTGCATGCAAATGGGGGCGATCGGAGGCACGCCCCCAACCGACTGCACGGATCACTAAAGCCCTGACAATAGTGACAGGAGAAACAGCCTCCTGTCACTACTGTCAGGGCTTCTGTCGGCTTTTATAATTGGGCAGATATTTTGCGTGTATTACACACGCAAAATAACTGCTCGGTTAAAATAAAAAATAAATAAGCCCCCCCGAAGTGCCTCCTCCCTCCCCAAACCCCTAAAAAATGCCCTGTGTGCCGATGCACCCCCGCGCTGATGCTCTGCCGAATACAAGGCAGGAGAGATGCCATCTCCCTCCTGCCATCGCAAATGCCACGTGGCCGGGCCCGGCCCACCTCCCTCCCTGTAGTAGGACATCTGGCTGGCCGGGCCGGGCCCACCCCTCTCCGTACCTTTAGAAACGGTGGGAGCAGAAGAGGTGCCCAGTCCCTCCTGCTCCTCAGGACCTCCCGAGTCCAGTAGTCTATGGAAGCAAGAGGAAGGGCAAAAGTCCTCCTGCTCCTGTGCCGCGATACTGGCCTTAGGCCATGCCCCCATGCATCATCTGATGCGCAGGGAGGGGCCTAAGGCCCTGATTGGCTGAGGTGCCTCAGGCTCCTCCCTTGGGAAAGGCCTGGGGCACCTCAGCCAATCAGGGACTTCCTTAGGGAGGAGTCTAAGGAAGTCCCTGATTGGCCATAAACTTGACTATTGTAACATCATGCATCTTGCTGGAGCCCCCCCCCCCAAAATCTGCAGAGACTGCGCATTATTCAGAATACAGTGGTCCGCTTGATTTACAATCTGAAGAAGTATGATCATATTACGCCTTACTATCGTTAAAAGCATGGGCTACCAATTGAAGCGCGGATTAAGTTCAAGTTTGGTTGTTTCGGCTTTAAGATATTGGTAGGTTTGATTCCAGAATATTATTATTATTTTTAATTTATTTATTCAGTTTTCTATACCATTCTCCCAGGGGAGCTCAGAAGGGTTTACATGAATTTATTCAGGTACTCAAGCATTTTTCCCTGTCTGTTCTGGTGGGCTCACAATCTATCTAATGTACCTGGGGCAATGGGGGGATTAAGTGACTTGCCCAGGGTCAGCATGGGATTTGAACCCACAACCTCAGGGTGCTGAGGCTGTAGCTTTAACCACTGTGTCTCTCTAGAAATCAAAATGTAGCAAAAGTGAGACACCTATAGGACAATCAAACCATTGTGACATCACTGATGAGGTTGGCTCTTATTGGTGGAATGAGGCATTGTGACATCACACTAATGACTCACCCCCTAACTTCCTTTATGAAGAGATTGGCATGTGGGATCTCTTCATAAAGGAAGTTAGGGGGTAGATTATTAGTGTGGGCAGACGAGATGGGCTGTGGCCCTTTTCTGCCGTCATTTTCTGTTTCTATCAGCTCTGGTTACTTTTCACACTATTTATTTATTCCGTTTTCTATACTGTTCTCTCAGGGAGCTTAGAATGGTTTACATGAATTTATTCAGGTACTCAAGCGAATGTACCTGGGGCAATGGGGGGATTAAGTGACTTTGCCCAGGGTCACAAGGAGCAGCGTGGGTTTGAACCCACAACCTCAGGGTGCTGAGGCTGTAGCTTTAACCACTACACCACACTCTCCCCATATCCCCAATATCTCTTGGAATCATTTACATTCAATAACTCCAAACATTCCAGGAAATCGCATGCACTATTCTCTTTTCCATCTGCCAAGGGTTGTAAATTTAAAAGATTTCAACGTCTGCTGTCCTTTCAAGCGGCACCATGGGATAAGGATTGGGCCTTCTTAATTATGTCGACTGACTCTTATCTACAGTTTCGACTCACCCTCACCCTTACTTTCACCCTATATTTTATGATACCCCTCCATAGGAGCCCCATCCTCTATTAGCAGCTGACCTGACGCCACACATCCCACCTTGTTGCATGGATCAGCCTTCCAGTGTTGGTGCATCATCGCTTCCTCTCTGGCCCTTTTTCAATTTGCTTTTCAATCCGTAGTTTTCCCTGGATAAAGGAGTGCGGCTGACCTGTTAGTGCCATCGCTTAAAAGAATAGAGGAGAAACAAAACAAATAAAGAATATAAGGTGATACTTTTTTATGCAATAGCAATTTTATTTTGCTTTTTTATTAGCTTTAAGAAATGGAAACCCCCCTTCCTGGCCCATTCTGATCTGAGAAAGGGGATTTTTAGCTCCAAAAGCTAGCCAAAAATGTATTTTCAGTGCAATATCAATATTTTCAATAAAGTCCTCAACTCACAAGGGTCCTGACCCTAAGGACCCCTATGTTTTAAGAAAGGTCTGGACAAGTTCCTGGAGGAAAACTCCATAGTCTGTTATTGAGAAAGACATGGGGGAAGCCATTGCTTGCCCTGGATTGGTAGCATAGAATGTTGCTACTCTGGGAATTCTAGAATCTTGTTACTTTCTGGGATTCTGGAATCTTGCTATTCTTTGAGATTCTGTATGGAATGTTGCTACTCTGGGGATTCAAGAATCTTGTTACTCTCTGGGATTCCGGAATCTTGCTATTCTTTGAGATTCTATATGGAATGTTGCTACTCTTTGGGATTCTAGAATCTTGTTACTGTCTAGGATTCCGGAATCTTGCTATTCTTTGAGATTCTGTATGGAATGTTGCTACTCTGGGGATTCAAGAATCTTGTTACTCTCTGGGATTCCGGAATCTTGCTATTCTTTGGGATTCTCTATGGAATGTTGCTACTCCTTGGGTTTTGGCCAGGTACTAGTGACCTGGATTGGCCACCGTGAGAGCGGGCTACTGGGCTTGATGGACCATTGGCCTGATCCAGTAAGGCTGTTCTGATGTTCTTATGTTCACCTCCCCCTATCCCCCCCACCAGAATAATTTTTTTTTTTTTTTTGCTCTTCATTTCTATAGTTTTCCCTGATCATGCCCTTGTGGATTTGAACCGTGTTTGCTCTAATTAATACATTTCATGAAGGTCTTATCAGTCTCGTGTGTGATTAGAATAGTCTAGTAGCACTCCTAGAAATGATAAGTAGCACTAGAAAACAGTGCAACTGTCAGGGAGATTTGGAGAGGGCAGATATAGGGGCAGCAATCGAGGCAAATCCCAGGGGCATAAAATCTGCCACATTTGGATGTTTGGACTTTTTTTTTAAATATTAATTTTTTATTAGCATATAAAGCAACCAGTACATACATATGACAATATTCAAGAAAGGCCACCAACTCTAATACACTCCCCGCATTTTCGCTTAACAGTGTCAACTTCAAGTATGGTTGCCAGAAAAAAATGGAAAACAGTCAAACAAGCAAATCCCAAACTGTAAAGGACAAATCCATAATCCATGCAGTACTGCAATCCCTCCCCCCCAGTAAAAACAGAGTATAACCCCCCTCCATCCCCAAGGAACAATCCTCCCCCCAACACGTACGCCTTCAGTTGTACGAAAGACCCCACAGACATACGAATATAAACGTCAGCCCAGGACATAGCAAATCATTCAAATATATTGGGTGACCAGATGGTCCCAAAGAACAAAAAATCTATTAACCAAAAAGTACTAAAAAGAAAAATTAGACCCAAAGCCCCAGAAGGAGCTGCATACCAGAACCTCCCCCGAAATCTTCTTATTGGTAGGTCAAGCCGCTGACAAACCTCAGCAAACATTTTTCCCTGACCTTTAGCATCCATGTTAACCTGTCAAAGACCAGTTTCTCAACTTCTAAAGGACATGGTAAGGGGGATGGAACTCCTCTTGTTGAGGACAGACTAAAGAGGTTGGGGCTCTTGGAGATAGGATTGAAGTCTACAAAATCCGGAGTGGAGTAGAACGGGTACAAGTGGATCAATTTTTCGCTCCGTCAAAAATTACAAAGACTAGGGGACACTCGATGAAGTTACAGGGAAATACTTTTAAAACCAATAGGAGGAAATATTTTTTTCACTCAGAAAATAGTTAAGCTCTGGAACACATTGCCAGAAGGTGTGGTAAGAGCAGATAGCGTAGCTGGTTTTATGAAAGGTTTGGACTAGTTCCTGGAGGAAAATTCCATAGTCTGTTATTGAGAAAGACATGGAGGAAGCCACTGCTTGCCCTGGATCGGTAGCATGGAATGTTGCTACTCTTTGGGGTTCTAGAATCTTGTTACTCTCAGATTCCGGAATATTGCTATTCATTGAGATTCTGAATGGAATGTTGCTACTCCTTGGATTTTGGCCAGGTACTAGTGACCTGGATTGGCCACTGTGAGAACGGGCTACTGGGCTTGATGGACCATTGGTCTGACCCAGTAAGGCTATTCTTATGGTCTCAACTCGGTCCTGGAGGACCCCCTTGAATATGCATGAAAGAAATTTGCATATAATGGAGGCAGTGTATGCAAATCCAGTTTCAATGTGGATATCCTGAAAACCTGACTGGCAAGGGGGAACTCCAGGACCGAATTGAGAAACCCTGTCATAGACCACCATGTCCTTTAGAAGTTCTTCCCAATGACCGATTTGTGGCCCAGCAGTCAAATGCCCAATAGACAAGACTGAGGTCCCCACAAAGCAATAAAGTCTTAAATCCTATCCCCAAATTTTTGGACCTCTGGGCATAACCATCACATATGATCAAAGAACCTCTCCAACACTTCCTCATATGATACAAGTGCATAGGACACAGTGGCATAGTAGAGGGGGGTGGTCCGACCCGGGCACCATCTTGCTCGGCGACCCTTCCCTACCCCCCCCATACCTTTTAAACTTTACTGCGAGCAGCCCCCAATTTGCACGCCTCCTGCCGCGGTTTGCTCTGGAGGTTCTGGCGGGAGGGATTGGGCACTCCTCCTGCCAGCAGATGCTTCAGGGGAGTGGCAGGAGGGAGTGGGTATCCCTCCTGTTGCCCAACTACGGGGGGGGGGGGGGGCTCAAGGGTTTCCTGCTGCTGCGGTTGCCGCTGAGCTGATCGCAGCAAGAAGATTCCTTTATGGCGATCAGCTCGGTGGCAATGCGATTCTCTAACCGGCGCCTGCGACATAGATGGCGGTTAGAGAATCGGGGTGGCTAGGCGGGGTTAAGCAGGGTTAGGCGATTCTATATAGGATGCCCGTGTGTAATTCTCAAAAGCCGCTTAGGTGGCTGCTGAGACCAGGCTCCCTATACAGAATCCAGCCCGTAGGCTCCAATTTCACCGACGAGATCAGGGGCAAACAATATTCTTCCATCAATAAAAAGTCAATTTGGGAATAAGAGTTGTATTGAAAGGCGAAAGAGGAATATTCTCGAATTCCAGGTGTATCTAAAGCTTCCTCTAAGGCCCTCCCTTCCCTCTTCCAAGCTTTCCCAGATCTCCCAGACCTATCCAACTCACCGAGGGCACCGTTCATGTCCCCACCCTCCTTTTAACTTCCTACTGAGTCCAACTGCTTGAACCAATTTGCAAAAAAAGAACCTCTCTCACAAATTCAGAAAGCTCACCTCTTTATCCTCTACACCAGTGTCCTTCAACCACCGGTCCATGGGCCAGTGCCGGTCCACAGAAATTTCCTGCCGGTCCACAGCACGTGCATCAGGCCCAAAACAGTGTTCTTCGACCACCGGTCCATGGTGCGATCGATGCGGCGTTATCTTTGGGCCAGCTCCCTCTTCCTAACTGATTCAGTGCACAAAGCCACGGGCAGCGACTCCTACGGGCATCGTGCGCCTGAACCGGAAGCCTTCTCTCTGACGTCGCAACGTCAGAGGGAAGGCTTCCAGATGAGGCACGGGACGTGCAAGGTGCAATTAGTTCTATTAGGGGGGCGGGGTCTGGGGTGGAGATTGGGTAGAGATGGGCGGGGTCTGGCCCACAACTTAGCCCAGTGTTCTTCAACCGCCAGTCCACGGACCGATGCCGGTCCACAGAATAATTATTTTATTTCTGCCGGTCTATAGGTGTAAAAAGGTTGAAAAACACTGCTCTACACGACCTGTAACCCATACATCCTGCTCCTCCTCATATTTAATGAAAGATAAATTCCCCCAATTAGAATTTCCATCCCCCCCCCTCTTCTTAGTACTGATGGAGGAGGCAATGACATTCGCAAAGCCCCCTCTTTGCAACTTAGCACGTTCCTGCTCTGTGGGCTTCGTCTCTTTTAAAAGAACATCTGCCTTCAATTTCTTCAAATAAGTCAATACCCTCTTACGTTTCATCCGACCATTCGACCCACCCGCATTAAAAGAAGCTACTTTAAGGCCCATGAACATCTAAAATCCCCAAGAGCACCCACCGTTCCCAGACTACCAGAATCTCCCAATTGAGGTAAGAGCACGAAGCACTCCTCACCTGTGTCCTCCAGACTGGAAGTCGACTTGCAGGATCTTTGAATGATATTAACCAGAAGGGAGTGGGTAAAAGGCGGACCCCTCAGATCTTAACCGCATGCCCTTAAAAATCTGCTTAACTCGGTTTTGACGGTGACCCGTCAAAAGCGTGCCGAAAAGGTGCTCCGACAGTTGCGCGCAAGACATTATGCGCGCCGCCGGTCCCGCCGCTTTAAAGCCTTACCGTTACCACTGTGAGGAGGCATGGGGGGAACCCCCCACTACACATACAAGTCCTCAAGCTCCCGTTAAGGGGGGGGAACCCCCCACTACACTGAAAAACTGCCGACCACCGAAAACTGAAAGGAAAACCCCCCCCCATGGGAACGTGAGGATTTGTACATGTACTGGGGGGTTCCCCCATATTCCCCTCAGAGTGCAAATGGTAAGGCGCAATTTTCGTGCACTTTTGTCGGAGCGCTTTTGTCCTGCACGCAATTGTTATGGTACCGTTTTGACAGCTGCGGTTTGTAATTTCAGTTTATCTCTGATGGACCTGTAAACAAAGATTCCACGGACCCTGCAGAAGTCTACCACACGACCTTAAAAAATAAAGACGCCTTGGCATGGGGGTCTGCAGGGATCCTTGTTTCAACTCTTGCAGACCTCACGAATCCCGCTCCCCCTATGTATCCTCCTCTTACCCCCTCCAGCAGGATCTGTGAGGTCCGCAGGAGTTGACATAAGGATCCTTAGAGTGAGCGAGATCCGTGAGCTCCACGGGGATTAAAAAAACAAGGATCCCTGGGGACCTCACACCACAGCCGCTTTATTTTTAAGGCCATGCGCTTTTAGGTCCGCGAGGTCTGTGTTTTAACTTCTACACTTGCCGATTTCTTTTCCCTTTATGGTTGGGATTGCAAGGGGATAAAATGCTGACCTTGTGGACCAGGCAGAGATCCTCTGTTTCAGTTTTTAAGGGCTGTGTGTCAGCTCGTTGGTCAATGTTTGAAAAAAGTGGGGGGAAAAAAACAGATTTTCTCTCACTGCTCAAGATGTGGGAGTGTGTGGTGCAGTGGTTAGAGCTCCAGCCTTGGCTTGCTGAGGTTGTGGGTTCAAATCCCACACTGCTCCTTGCGACCTTGGGCAAGTCACTTAATCCCTCAGGTACATTAGATAGAGTGGGAGCCCACTGGGACAAATAGGGGAAAAAAATGCTTGAGTACCTGAATAATTTGTAATCCACATAGAATCGTGGAATATAAATTATTAAGAAAAAAAAAAGTGTCATATACTATAATGGTATAGAAAAATTAAATAAAAGTGCCTAGGCAAATGCCTCTATGAATGCTGTTCAGCAGTGCAGGAGATTAAAACAAAAAAGAAAAGAAAGAGCTACAGCTAACTCAATTATTCAAAAGCACCTCCTCCATCCTGTTTGGAAACCAAGACGAGGATTGTCCACAGAGCTGCAAAGCAGCCTTCGGTTGCCAGTGGACCCCAGAGCAGGCAGCAGAGGGTCATTCTTTTCTAAGGTCAGTAGAGTCAATTTAACATTTCAGACAACACAGAATAAAAAGTGTGTTTTTGATGGAAATTAATTTATTCAGCTACTCCTGGTGGGCTCACAATCTATCGAATGGGCCTGGGGCAATGGGGGGATTAAGTGTGGGTGCATCACACTCTCCCCTTCAGGTTCTACCTGCAGATAAAGTGTAGTTACTTACCTGTAACGTAGGTTCTCCATGGACAGCAGGATAGTCAGCCACATATCTGGGCCACTGGGAGAATTAGATAATATGTTCTGCCCTCTATAAATAATTATTACGCATGTTGCCCCCTTCCCCCAGTGGATTCCTTCGTGAGTCCTGCCCTCATCTAATTTCATCTACTCATTAGTTCCAGCTCTTTCTCAGTTAGTCATCTCACCTTCTTGGGTCTCTTATCCCCCCCCCCCTTTACTGCTCTCCAGCTCTGTTTCCATTTTTCTGCCACCCATCCCCCCCATGCCATCCTCTCCCACATGGTTCCACTATGCTCAGCATCTCCTCATCCAGTTTCTCTTCTCCTTCCACACCCACATATCCCCTCTTTTTCTTTCTTTCACACCTTATACAGCAGCTCAGCTCCCCATCATCCATTATCCCCCTTTCTTTTTTCTCTTCACCTCCACTTCATAGTCCAGCATCTCTGTCCTCTCCTCCCTTTCTTCTCTTCCCCTCCACTTCTTGTCCAGCATATCTGTCCTCTCCTCCCTTTCTTCTCTTCCCCTCCACTTCATAGTCCAGCATCTCCTCCCTTTCTTCTCTTCCCCTCCACTTCTTGTCCAGCATCTCTGTCCTCTTCTCCCTTTCTTCTCTTCACCTCCACTTCATAGTCCAGCATCTCTGTCCTCTCCTTCCTTTCTTCTCTTCCCCTCCACTTCTTGTCCAGCATCTCTGTCCTCTCCTCCCTTTCTTCTCTTCCCCTCCACTTCATAGTCCAGCATCTCCTCCCTTTCTTCTCTTCCCCTCCTCTTCTTGTCCAGCATCTCTGTCCTCTCCTCCCTTTCTTCTCTTCCCCTCCACTTCATAGTCCAGCATCTCCTCCCTTTCTTCTCTTCCCCTCCACTTCTTGTCCAGCATCTCTGTCCTCCCTCCCTTTCTTCTCTTCACCTCCACTTCATAGTCCAGCATCTCTATCCTCTCCTCCCTTTCTTCTCTTCACCTCCACTTCATAGTCCAGCATCTCTGTCCTCTCCTCCCTGTCTTCCAACATCTTTTTCCTCCTTCCCCATCCTTTTTTCTCGCTGCCACACTGGCCTGTGGATCACCAGCAGCAATTCTAAAAAGTGGGTCTTTGAGCCCGTGTGCCTGCTGGTAGCTACCATAACCCCATGTCCTCTGATGCGGACCCTCCATTACCCAGGGGCACGGATGTGGCAGACCTTCAATATATATATATTTTTAATGTTCAATAATTTTTATTGAGTTTTAAAAATAAAATATACATAACAAAAATCTTACAAAGAATATCATCTCAACTCAGTTAATATATTGTAGATATATAAATTCAAAGAAATCAACAATCAATTATCATCACAATACAAACACGATAAAGTACCTCCCAACACACCCTCCTCTCTTCCCATCCCCCCTTCCCCCCCTCCCTCCCTCCATCCCATTTCCCCACACTCTGACCGCTCCTCTGGCTTCAAGCACTGGAATTCTCATTGCCAGCCACTACACCACTGAGAATGAGCCCAGCCAGCTCACCGAGCAGAGCTACCCTCTTGGAATTGCTACCCTGTGCGAGTGCACAATTTGCACAGTGGGTCGCACAACCCTGCCTAGTACGAGACCACAAATAGACGGTGATGTGCTGGAAAAAAATTGTACAGACAAGATAGCATGGATCTCTGATGTGCCAGATACCCAGCACTTCTTGGCTGGGTGAGGCTAAAGGTGGATTATAGAGAAGGAAGAAAATGTGTCTTTATCGAGTACTGCATTTGTGTAGGTTTTGATTCTGTTGAATATACTGTGGCTAAGCTGTCATAACACAGTGACGTACAGTAAATAAGATATCAAACATCCAAAAGGAAAGAGACGAGACAAAGAATGTTGGAAGACCCTTCCCCGACGAGCTTATACATAAGTGAAAAAGAGATAGTGATGTTGGAAGACCCTTCCCCACAGAGCTTATACATAAGTGAAAAAGAGATAGTGATATTGGAAGACCCTTCCCTGAAGAGCTTAAACATAAGTGAAAAAGAGATAGTGATGTTGGAAGACCCTTCCCTGAAGAGCTTATACATAAGTGAAAAAGAAACAGTGATATTGGAAGACCTTTTCTAAAAGAGCATATACATAAGTGAAAAAGAGATAGTGATGTTGGAAGACCCTTCCCCAAAGAGCTTATACATAAGTGAAAAAGAGATAGTGATATTGGAAGACCCTTCCCCAAAGAGCCTATACATAAGTGAAAAAGAGACAGAAACATAGAAACATAGAAGATGACGGCAGATAAGGGCCATAGCCCATCAGGTCTGCCCACTCTACTGACCCACCCCCAAGTGGGGTAGATCCTTCCCCAAAGAGCTTATACATAAGTGAAAAAGAGATAGTGATATTGGAAGACCCTTCCCTGAAGAGCTTAAACATAAGTGAAAAAGAGATAGTGATGTTGGAAGACCCTTCCCTGAAGAGCTTATACATAAGTGAAAAAGAAACAGTGATATTGGAAGACCTTTTCTAAAAGAGCATATACATAAGTGAAAAAGAGATAGTGATGTTGGAAGACCCTTCCCCAAAGAGCTTATACATAAGTGAAAAAGAGATAGTGATATTGGAAGACCCTTCCCCAAAGAGCCTATACATAAGTGAAAAAGAGACAGAAACATAGAAACATAGAAGATGACGGCAGATAAGGGCCATAGCCCATCAGGTCTGCCCACTCTACTGACCCACCCCCAAGTGGGGTAGATCCTTCCCCAAAGAGCTTATACATAAGTGAAAAAGAGATAATGATATTGGAAGACCCTTCCCCGAAGAGCTTATACATAAATGGAAAAAGAGATAGTGATATTGGAAGACCCTTCCCTGAAGAGCTTATACATAAGTGAAAAAGAGATAGTGATGTTGGAAGACCCTTCCCCAAAGAGCTTATACATAAGTGAAAAAGAGATAGTGATGTTGGAAGATCCTTCCCCAAAGAGCTTATACATAAGTGAAAAAGAGATAGTGATATTGGAAGACCCTTCCCTGAAGAGCTTATACATAAGTGAAAAAGAGATAGTGATGTTGGAAGACCCTTCCCCGATGAGCTTATACATAAGTGAAACAGAGATAGTGATGTTGGAAGACCCTTCCCCGAAGAGCTTATACATAAGTGAAAAAGAGATAGTGATGTTGGAAGACCCTTCCCCGAAGAGCTTATACATAAGTGAAAAAGAGATAGTGATATTGGAAGACCCTTCCCCAAAGAGCTTATACATAAGTGAAAAAGAGATAGTGATGTTGGAAGACCCTTCTCCAAAGAGCTTATACATAAGTGAAAAAGAGATAGTGATGTTGGAAGACCCTTCCCCAAAGAGCTTATACATAAGTGAAAAAGAGATAGCGATGGCTTAGAAGAGAAGCCTAGTCTCTTGCCAAAGGCTTGATTAATAATTTAATGCTTTCGTACAGATGTTGGGAGGGGGGGAGTGTTATGGTCCATGGGGGATCTGAGGAGCTGAAAACAAAAGGGCGGAGCCGAGCAGCTTAGCTCTGTGTGATATGTGCACAGTCAGCACCACCAGCCCTTCCTCCCTCCCTCCCCCCATCCTTCTGTCTGCTCAAGAAGACAGAGATGACAAAGGATTTCCAGCTCTCAGACAGGCGGAGGAAGCGCAAAATGTTTTATTCCGATCACATTCAGGGAAAAAACCCCAAACCCCAACAGCCCGATGAGTCGGCGCTCAAGGGAAGGAGCTCAGCCCGGCACCACTTCCAGCCCCGGTTGTGAACACATGAAACCCTAGCTCCAAAGCCCGACACCCGAGACGTCTAACAGATTGCTGCTGTTTTAGTCTGGCCCCGTTGCGTAACTTTCAGTCTAACGGCCTTGGACGAGGCTTTTCTTGAAGTTCGGTCCACGAGATCAAAGAACCGCTGTCGATGATAAGGAATGAGCCCAGGAGATCAAAGGGGGAACGCGTGACCCTCCTCTGACCTGCAGGATTTAGTCCGATAATCGGAGCCGGCTTAAATCTGGTTCCAATCTAACTGGGGGGGGGGGGGGGGGGGGGGTCTCCCTTAACCTGGATTCGTTTTGATGGTTTAGGTCCCATTGTTCAGACAATATGAACGTTTAAAAAGATCCGGGCGGACAGAAAGGTTTTAAAGTTAGGAACTACTTCAGACCTAAGTTCACCCTTTGGATTTAATCTAAGCTTTTGGGGCCGCTCTAAAGGGTTACCTGTGATCTGTTTGGAAAGAAAAATCTCTTTTCAAGACCTGAATCTTTCTTCTTCCCCCCCCCCCCCCGGTATTATCAGTGCTGTCCACCGGCCGAGGCTGACACTTCTCTCCTAACTTTTTAGCAAACCCCACATTTGCTACGAGCTGAATCCTTTTAGACCAAATGTTCCCGTTTGCTATTTTTGCAAAGTAGCCCAGAATGCGAGAGAAAACGCTTTGCAGCGCAAAATGTGGACCATGTGTGGGGGGAAGTGTGACCTCGGGGGCTGGAGTGTCTGAGATCTGGGGACTTGGGGGAGGGGAGGGGGTGCAAGTCCTTGCGCCCCTAGGGACTAACGCTCAGCCCCGCTTTTTTTTCTGGGTCGCCGAGCTTCCAGAACAGCACAAGCTGAGCCCCCCCCTCCCTCCCTCCCCAGGCCTTCCACCTCTCCCCCTTTTCTATTCCCTCGGTGGGGGGGGGGGGAGAGAGACGGGCTTGCGGCTAACAGCTACGTTCAGTGCTTGCCATCGATCCCGATCGGCCGAGTCCTGCCTTCCCTCCTCCTCCGAGCGCTGCTTTCCCTCCTGCATTATTTCTCTCCCTCCCTTCCCCTCCCCTCGCTTTAAATAGATTTCAAGGCGTTTGTCAGTTCAAGAGCAGCTGTGCTGGCTCGGCGCTGGCCAAAAGCGTTCCTGTCAATAATTCCCCCCCCCCCCCCTCAAAGAAAGAGGGCGAGTAGAGTTACCCAGTCCTCTGGAAAGAGAGACACCACCGGATCCCCCGCTCTTGCACTGGCGTTACCAAAAAGAAATTGGGGGGCGGGGAGGGAGGGGTGCATTTTCCTTTATGCATTGGCTTTTCACATTATTTAAAAAAGTACAATGAGCCTCGGTGGGCTTTCGTTATGAAAAAAGAAAGCAATCAAAACACATCGCCCTTCCTAGGCATTCTGTCCGGCCCACAAAGAGTTAACATCCCCTCCCCCCCTTCCTCTCCCAGTGCAGGAGAATAATCGTCTGCATTAAGCTTTCCCGCGGAGGGAAAGGTTTTTAACCAGGCCGTTTCCTGAGATGGATCCAGGGCTACCTAGCTGTCTGTCACTGAAATGATTACTCGCCTCCCCAACCCCTCCCCCCCCCGGGCGGTCGGTGCAGGGCTGTTAACAGGCCCTGGCAATCAGTTCCCCAAAGGTTAGCCAAGGTCTAGCAGCGATCGCAAGAAGGAAGCCTCCATCAAGCGACATTCCCATCTGTCTGCTTTTAAAGACGTGCAACGCCTCTACCTCCAGAGCACAGTGAAAAGCGAGGCTCTTTAAACCCTGCTGCTTCGAATGCCTTTGAAAAAAAAAAAAAAAAAAAAAAGAGAGAAAAAGAAATGCCAAAGCTCCCCAGGCAGATTCAAGACCTCTGTGGTGGAAAAAGCTTGCAGGTCCAAACTCCCTGTCCCCCCCCCCCCCCCCCCCGTCTATCAGGGCCAGTGCAAGCTGCCAACTCTAATGTGCGATCAACACCAAATCACCCCCGCCGGGCACAATCCATCACCAGCAGCAGCTCCAAGGGGGACACGAGGAGGGGGGGGGGGCACGACCAGCTTCAGAGATCATTCAGCAGGAGCCAGTCTGAAAGGCGTCCCACTGGCACAGTCTCATCTCTCTGCCCCCCCCCCCCTTTGCACCGGCAAGCAGTCCTCGTTATTGCAGTATGTCTCGGCGGCCCTGGTGCCAGCTTTCTCTGGAGTCTCCACCCTGCTTGCCCTGGCACCTCTGCCACTCTCAGGAGCCCACCCTGCAGAGCTGAAGGCTGAATGTGTCGATGTGTTCTGGGAGGCTGCTGGGCGTTCAGTTCATTTTCAGAGGAGCAAAGGCCACGTTTGAAAATGCGGAAAAAGCAGGCCTGAAAATACCGAAAAGGACCCAGCACGGGACGCTTTGAGCTGTAATAATTGGGCTCAGTTCTTAGTTTTGAGTGTTCAATCATTTTTAATTTATAACATTTGATTGAAGGAATACAATAAAATGATACAAAGAGATATTCATTACAATTAAATTCATAATAAAACATTTGCATGTATATTTTATCATTCCTCCAAAATATATTTTTTTATATCTAATCTATTTTTCCCCTATATCCCCTTATTACTTTTAAATATTATTATTATTATATTATAATAAATGAATTAAACAGAAATATATTTCAAGTAATTTAACATATATTAAAATCATCATTCCTATTTCCCTCCCTACCCTAGAATGAAAGGTGACATGAAATATCAAATAAATAAAAATATTAAAAAAATAAAATATACATAACAAAAATCTTACAAAGAACATTATCTCCACCCAGTTAATACATTCAAAGGAATCAACAATCAATTATCACAATACGAACACGATAAAGGACCTCCCAACCCACCCTCCCCCCTTCCCATTTCCATTTCAGTTTTTATTTTTTTATGTCCCCTCCCCCTCCCCGTATTGTATCATTTATTTATTTATTTAATTTTCTATTCCGTTGTCCCCAAAGAGGTCAGAATGGGTTAAACATACATAATTTCAGTACAAGTTTATAATACGAGTTTTTATCCTAACCTGACACATGCTGGGGGTGGGGGGGTCTAATATTAACGGTACCGTAACAATTCAGCGCAGGACAAAAGCGCGCCGACAATTGCACGCCGCTGGTCCCACTGCTTTAAAGCTTTACCATTAGCGCTGCGAGGGGTGTATGGGGAGAAACCCCCCCCCCCAGTACATGTACAAGTCCCTCGTGCTCCCATTGGGGGGTGGTTTTGGGGAGGGAACCCCCTCCAAGTACACCGAAAACTTCCACTTTCCTTTGGTCGGCAGTTTTTCAGGACTTGTACATGTGGTGGAGGGGTTCCCCCCTACCCCCCCCCCCCTCACAGCGGTAACAGTAAGGCTTTAAAGTGGCGGGACTGGTGGCGTACAAATGTCGGCGCGCTTTTGACGGGTCCCCACTATTAATACAGTATACAGTTTACCGGCTACAATTTGCCATAGTTATCCTATTAGCGTAAGGGTTCCAGTACACGTTTTATCCTAATTTGCTGTCCACGGAGAACCTACATTACAGGTAAGTAACTACACTTTACAGGTTAGATTTGCCATATACAGTGCAAGATTTTACAACACAAGTTTTCCTTATGTAACACATACTGCTTGTGGTACCAATATACATTTCTTTGTAGTCCATCGGTCAAGGGCAGGGGGTTAAGTGAAGAGGTCTGTCTTTATTGCTTTTCCCGTCAAGGGATCTGATCGGAATCAGTCGATTCCAGTGGCTCGGTATGAAGTGGGAGTAGGCCCGTCGTTTGGTGCATCGCAGTCAAAGGGCACGACCAGGAGAAATTTTGAGGCGTATTTCGTCCTGGGAGCGGAGGCACCGGTTCGGCACGTACGAAGGAAGTTTGGCCTTCACGTAGCCAGGCACTTCCAGGTTCTTTTCTGCTAGGATATGGGTCTCTGGTACCTCCTTGCTCTATACCAGTGGTTCTTAACCTGGGTTCGACCGAACCCCAGGGGTTCGGTGAGTCAGTCTCGCGGGTTCGGCGGAGGTCAAAACACACCTCCGACTCATATAGCGCTTCGGTCACGTCCAATCATCTATCAGTTATTCAGTGATTTTGATCAAGACTGATCGTGTACTCGGTTTCTTGATCTATCAATCAACAGCAGAAGTCACACTGATTTGCAGTAAATTTCATTATTATGTTATTATTATTCGAAATATAGGAGAACTTTTTTGTTTTCAAAATTGATATAATTTTTTCCCTTACTGTATACCTATGTTTTGAATTTGTAAAAATCATATTTTATTTTTCCAATAAAGAAGGGTTCAGTGAACACGCATATGAAACTGGTGGGGTTCAGTACCTCCACCAAGGTTAAGAACCACTGCTCTATACAATGGATTGGGGTAATTAGTCCCCTGTCACCAGATAATGGGAACTCAGAAGGGGGGAAGGGATCTCAGCTTGCTTTTTGGGCCTGTGATTATGGGATCTTTGATCATTAGGGCATTCTCTGGCATTTTAGACACTGGAGCTCCACTTTCCAACATGGGAGATGTCTCTTTAGTCCTGGGGTAAGTCCTCTCCCCAAACCGAAAAGACTTCTTAAGCAAAGTTCAAGCCAGCGTTTGATTAACCAGTACTAATAATTACACATCAGGCCAGTCCTAAACGGGTCTATGCCCAATTTAGTAAGAACAACGTAAAAACAAAACACTCCACACTGGCCCTGCAGCCTATGAAGGAAAAGCCCGGATGAATCATTCATCAAAACAATAACTAAAGATCTGGCAGGAAGTAGTCAAGGTCATTAGCAACTGGTTGAAAAATGTGGGGGATCAAAACGTGGCCATCCTGCTGGTCATTACTGCTTAAGCCTGTACCAAGAAGCCTACCCGGGGCCTCGGAACACCTTTTTAGTTGCCAGAGTCAAAGAAACTCCCCCCCCACACAATCTCTGGCCCTGCCCCCAAATTCTTAGGCCCCGATGCACAAAAGCTTTCTGTGGCAGTATAAGAAGCTAAAGGATATAAAAAAGACTTGAAGCGGTCCAGAGGAAGGCGACGAAAACGGTAAGAGGTCTGAACCAAAAAAAGCATGAGAAGAGACAGGAAGACCTAAACATATACTCTGGAGGAGAGGAGGGACAGGGGAGATATGATACAGACATTTAAATATTTGAAAGGCATTAATATAGAACCAAATCTTTTCCAGAGGAGAAAAAAATGGTAAAACTAGAGGGCATAATTTGAAGTTATGGAGAGGAAGACTTAGGAGCAATGTTAGGAAATTCTTCTTCACGGAGAGGGTGGTAGATGCCTGGAATGCCCTCCCGAGGGAGGTGGTGGAGAGGAAAACGGTGATGGAATTCAAAAAAGCATGGGATAAAAATAGAGGATCTCTAATTAGAAAACGAAGGATGTAAATTAAAGGAACTAAGGCCTGCACGGTCTGTGTCCCGTATACGATGATTCGGTGTAGGATGGACTGGGGAGGGCATCAGCGGGAACTCCACTAACTTGGAACATGAGGACGTTACTGGCCAGACTTTACGGTAGATATCCTGCAAACAACAGGATGGTTGGATAGGCTGGAGTGAGCTCGGATGGCAACTTCAGCAGTTGGAACCTAGGACAACACCAGGTGGACTTTACTCTATGGCCCAGAAACATCAAAGAAGAGACAAGTTAATCTAATCATGTATTTTTTTAATGAGTATAACGTATGGTCTTTATCTGCTGTCATTTACTATGTTACTATGTTACCTGGCAGAAACCCAAAGAGTAGCAACATTCCAGAGCTGAGATTGTGATGTCATAATGCCTCATTCCACCAATGCCTAAGAGTCAAACTCATCAGTGATGTCATAATGGCTTGATTGTCCTATACTCGGCTCACATAAGAACATAAGATTTGCCATATTGGGACAGACTGAAGGTCCATCAAGCCCAGTATCCTTCTTCTAACATTAGCCAATCCGGGTCCCAAGTACCTGGCAGAAACCCAAAGAGTCGCAACATTCCAGGGCTGAGATTGTGATGTCATAATGCCTCATTCCATCAATGCCTAAGAGCCAACCTCAGCAGTGATGTCACAATGGCTTGATTAGATGGAACCTAGGACAATACCAGGTGGACTTTACAGTCTATGACCCAGAAATATCAAAGAAGAGACAAGTTAATTTAATCATGCATTTTTAATGGGTATAACTAATGGGCAGACTGGACGGGCCTTCAGGTCTTTATATGCCGTCATTTACTATGTTCCTATGATGCAGACAAGGATTTTCCATGGCTGTAACTAATCGTTCCTCCACACGAATGGCATGAAGTGGAATAGTAGGGAGGGGCCCGGGCGCCATCTTGTGGAGGTGCCGGAATCTCTCCGCCCCCCTGGTACCTCTTTAAATCTTCGCCAGCACTATCAACTACTCTGGCTTGCTGTCCACACCGGCCTGGCTCCCTCATACCACTTCCGGGTCGCAGGGCCAGGAAGTGACATCAGAGGGAAAGCCAACGCTGTTGCAAGCAGCAGACCAGAGAAGTTGCTTGTACTGGTGAAGACTTAAAGAGGTACGAGGGTGGGAAAGGGGGGCAGAGAGGAGGGCTTGGAGGGGCCATCCCCCCTCACTACACCACCAATAGCATGCACATAATTTGCATGCTATTCGTACTGAGCATCACCCAGTCTCCAAAAATCACCCCAAACACGGTATTTTTTTCCATGTGTCGGAGTTTTGCGCACTGGGGGCCTCGGATGTAATATGGTGGTGGGAGGGGGGCATTGCCCATATGGTGCCCGCCAAGGTTTACTAATCTAATCTAATCTTCTATTTCTGCGTCGTACATACCTAAGCAGGCTCAAGGCGACTTACAACAAGAAAGTGAGAGGGAGCGGAGAGAGGGAGGGAGAGAAGGGAAGGAGACATGGGGGGAACCTTTGGGCAGGGGAAGAACAGAAAATTCAAGTGCCAAAGAGGTGGGTTTTCAGTGTTTTCCGGAATGTGGTGTCGTTGGGTTCCGTTCTGGTCGTTTCAGTGAGGTCATTCCAGGATTTCACCCCTAGGAAGGAGTGAAAAATTCGCTTGTATTGGAGATTCTTTGTTGAAGGAAGGTTTAGTAGGATCCTGTTAAGGGTTCTGTGGGAGGAAGACCATGCCTTTGAGAAGACCTGGATGAGTGGAGCTGCTGAGTTTCCCTGTATTATTTGGATGCATGAAGTTTTACTAGCTGGTACAAAATCCTTCTCTCTGGGAGGTGACTTAACTACATGTTTTAGTCAGAGCTCTGAGCTGAAAAAAGACAATTTGCACGGCCGGGAGCGTACCAGTACCTGGAAAAGATCAAGATTATTGTACTTCCAAGCTGGACGAGACCTGAAGATCCCAAACTGACCCAGTATATTAGATTCTGACAGTGGGTGGAGCAGGGGAACGTTCACATAAGGTCCACGCACAGTCTCAGCTCTCCGTGTGCGACACACACGGTCTAGGAGTGCATTGAACCCAAGGTGACGCCGCTGATTTCAGTTAAAGAGCCTCTGATTGATCTGCCTTTTGTACGTCGGTCTAATCCCCTTTTGCACCCTGCGGTGGCATGTGCCCTCACAAAGTTCCGCGGCAACGAGTCGCACACTTTTAACTCTGCGATGTGCGAAGAACCGATGTGATTTTTAGTGAGAAATCAATCCCTCTTGGTTAGATCTCCAGCTCCTCACCGTTCAGGATTTTTGACATGCCTCTGTCATGTCCCCTGTTCTCTTGGTCCAAACTTCGAAGTCTCTCATCCTATGGAACTTGCCTCGTATCCCGCATCATTTTTGGGGACCTCTTTACCTTTTCCAGGTATGATATAGAAATGTGGGTGATCGGAGCTTTTTCACAGTCTTCAAGATGGGTTTCCGTAATGGTTTGAACGAGTCCTCTGTCTTGTTTACAGACATTATAGTAACTCCTGGTCCTAACTGCAAAAGAAATATGAGAGAGCCATTTGGTCTGGGATATTGTATAGGGTAACAAATGTCCAGGCTTCCCCAGACATGTCCTCTTTTGAGGGTTCTGTCAGGCGTCCAAGCAGATTTTTTATTTTACGACTTTTGTCCGGGGAAACCCGGACATCTAATAATCCTACTCTTGCACCCAACTGGAGCCCCCGCCTGCGTCCCACAACGGCCGGGCCCCACCCTCAGCCTAACAGTCTTCCAGATCCCCAGCCTCCAGGGTCCAGCCACATTTTCGCTGCCGTCGGGAGCCCTCTCTGCTCTTCCCGGCCCCCTCCTAATCTTCAGCGTACCCCCCCCCCAAGCATGTTAGGCCTCCTCTCCGGCCCTGCTCACTGCTGCACTCGTGCCAGAATGGACGCATCTCACTTCCCTTTTCCCGGTGGCCGGCATGCAGAATCGACAAGCGCAACGGCCGCTGGGAGAGAGATCAGTTGAAATGCCTGCCTCCTGTTACTACAGTCCTGCCGGCCCAGAGAAGCAATGCCACATCTGCCCACAGGCCATGGCAAGACCTTAGGAAAGCCTCCAGCCCTCACAGTCAGACCCAGGTGAGTTTATTTTTTTTGTTTGACAGGTTACAGAAGGATGGGGGGGGGGAGAGAGGGGTGGTCATGTTAAATGGAAAGATGGGAGAGAAAAAGGGGATCCTGGATGGAAAACAGGGAAAGGGGAGATGCTGGATGGAAGGATGGGGAAGAAAGAGGGGACCCTGAATGGAAAAAGGATAGAGTGGGGATACTGGATGGAAGGATGGGGAGAGAGGGGAGACGGTGGATGAAAGGATAAGGGAGAGGGAAGGGGACATGTTAAATAGAATGATGAGGAGAGAAAAAAGTGGCATACTGGATAGAAAAGGGTCAGAAAAAGATGCTGGATGGAAGGATGGGGAGAGAGAAGAGAGACGCTTGATGGAAGGATAAGAAGAAAAAAGGGGACCTGTTGGATGGGAAAGGCATAGAGAGATGCTGGATGAAAGGGTGGGGAGACGTTAGATGAAAGGGAGGAGACACCTGAGAAAGAGAAGGGTGACAGCACATGGAAGTGGGAAGAGAGAGAGGACACTCTGAATGGAAGGGAGTAGAGGAGGAGAGAGTTAGTGAGAGATTGAGGAATGAGAGGTGTTGTCAGAGAGAAAAGAAACAAAAAGCTATAAATGGACCGCTCAAAGAGGGACATTGAAGACTATAGAGCAGGGGTGTCAAAGTTCCTCCTCGAGGGCTGCAATCCAGTCAGGTTTTCAGGATTTCCCCAATAAATATGCATGAGATCTATTTGCATGCACTGCTTTCATTGTATGCTAATAGATCTCATGCATATTCATTGGGGAAATCCTGAAAACCTGACTGGATTGTGGCCCTCAAGGAGGGATTTTGACACCCCTGCTATAGAGTAAGAAATGAACGAAGAGAGGGAGAAAAATAAATTGAAGAACGCCGAGAGGGGGGAAAAAAAATACAATGTTAGAGATGGATGCAGTCGTGGAGGAGATGAAGAAGACAGTGGGTAAGAGAAAAATGACAAATGGACAGAAAAACCTGGCACTAGAGTTGAGAAGACTAAGGAGAGCAGAAAGCAGAGTTTGGGACCAACATGATTAGAAAAATTAGACGGCTAGACAATAAAAGCAGGAAAAAGGATTGTATTTTTCATTTTGAATAAAGTACAAAACTCAACAACTGAAAGTCTGATAGATCAGTGGTTCCCAACCCTGTCCTGGAGGAACACCAGACCAATTGGGTTTTCAGGCTAGCCCTAATGAATATGCATGAAGCAAATTTGCATGCCTCTCACTTCCATCATATGCAAATCTCTCTCATGCATATTCATTAGGGCTAGCCTGAAAACCCGATTGGCCTGGTGTTCCTCCAGGACAGGGTTGGGAATCACTGTGATAGATCATGGGGAAGAGGGTGGGGCAGCGCGAGAAAGGATGGAGGAGGACAAGTCGCACCGGGCGCGATTATAGCTTGCTATGGCCCTGACTGCATGCAGCCGGCAGCTGCCTGGGAAAGGGGGTGGGGCTGGGAAAGGGGTGAGGCCAGGAAAGGGGAGGGGCCGGGGCCATGTACCCTCTTTTTTTTGTCTTCACAAATATGGTAACCCTGATCCTGTAAAGGTAGGGCAAAGCATGAGCAAGGCCCAGAATTTAGGAGCCAACTTAGAAGGACGAATCAGTCCAGGGCATCACTACGAGGTTAGTTGTAGTTGGATCTCTTGTAGAAATCGAATTAAACCCAGTGTAATACTTCAACCAGAAAGACCAAAGGAAGTGGTGAATCTCTCTCTCTCTCTGTACAAAGGTAGTTCATCTTTTACCCGCAGAGAAACCGGTAAAGGAAATGTGACTGGATTCTTAGTCATTTTTTCCCCCAGAAATGTCACAGCATTTTGCCAACCGGATGGGCACCGCACAGCGCTTCTTTGAACATGGCTGGAAGCATGCCACGTGTGCTTGGTGCTGCTCGGGGGGGTCTCGGGAGCAGCATTTCCAAGCAGCTCAACTCCTTACAGGAAGTTCCCTGCTGTTCCTGGGTCTGTCTGGAATGCTCCCCCCCCCCTCACCCCCCCCTTCTTGGCAAAGAGTGCCAGGGCTCCCTCTTCAGTGCTCTGATCTGCTATCTTTGTCACAGGTGAGCTGAGAGTTACAGCTTCAGGGAAATGCATAACCTTATTTTGACTAAAGTGTGCCGCCTTAATTAATCCTTGCAGGCTCAAGCTGCTGTTATTGTTGCATTGAGATATACAGTGGTACTTTGGAGTCCGAACTTAATCCGTTCGAGTTCCAAGGCAATTTTTCCCACTGAAAATAATAGAAACGGAATGAATCCGTTCCTTGGTCCCACAAACTCAGATTTTCCAATAAATTTAACAGCAAGATCGGGTCCCCCTGGCAGAGGCAGCAAGATCGGCAACTGCGAGCGTGGCTCAGCCCAAAGCTTCCCTTCCAAGCGGAAACAGGAAGCTGCGTCAGAGGGGAAGCTTTGAGCTGAGCCGCGCTTGCAGTTCCTGTACGTTCGGATTCCAATGCAGCGTTCGGATTCCGGGGCAAATTTTAATTTAAAAACAAGTTCGGATTCCATGTTGTTCGAGTTTTGGAGGCGTTCGGATTCCGAGGTACCGCTGTATTCTCTTTCTTCTATTTCAACGTGCTCCGGAGTAGGGTTTCTAGATTTTCCCGAAGGAAAATCCGGACCCATGGGCACGTCCAGTTCCGCCTGCGTCACGTCCCGTCCCCAAGCCACGCCTCCTCCCGACGCGATTTTGACAGGAAGCTTTGCAAAACCTGGATAAAGTACCGGGTTTTGAGAAGCCGTCGGGACCCCTCCGTACATGTTCCTCGAAAAGGAGTGCAGGGAAGGGCAGGAGAGTCAGGGCGGCGAGAGGAGGAGATTTGGGGCGAGAGCAGGGTGGCATGTCGGGGCGGCAAGAGGAGGAGATTCAGGGCGAGTCAGGGCGGCAAGAGGAGGAGATTCAGGGCAGAGAGCAGGGTGGCGAGTCAGGGCAGCAAGAGGAGGAGATTCGGGATGAGTCAGGGCGGCAAGAGGAGGAGATTCAGGGCGAGTCGGGGCAGCAAGAGGAGGAGATTCGGGATGAGTCAGGGTGGCAAGAGGAGGAGATTCAGGGCGAGTCGGGGCAGCAAGAGGAGGAGATTTGGGGCGAGAGCAGGGTGGCATGTCAGGACAGCAAGAGGAGGAGATTCGGGGCGAGTCAGGGCAGCAAGAGGAGGAGATTCGGGGCGAGTCGGGGCAGCAAGAGGAGGAGATTCGGGATGAGTCAGGGCAGCAAGAGGAGGAGATTTGGGGCGAGTCAAGGAAGAAGAGGAGGAGATTCGGGGCAGAGAGCAGGGTGGCGAGTCAGGGCAGCAAGAGGAGGAGATTTGGGGCAGAGAGCAGGGTAGCGAGTCAGGGCGGCAAGAGGAGGAGATTCGGGATGAGTCAGGGCAGCAAGAGGAGGAGATTCGGGGCGAGTCGGGGCAGCAAGAGGAGGAGATTCAGGGCGAGTTGGGGCAGCAAGAGGAGGAGATTTGGGGCAGAGAGCAGGGTGGCGAGTCAGGGCAGCAAGAGGAGGAGATTTGGGGCAGAGAGCAGGGTGGCGAGTCAGGGCGGCAAGAGGAGGAGATTCGGGGCGAGTCGGGGCAGCAAGAGGAGGAGATTCAGGGCGAGTCAGGGCAGCAAGAGGAGGAGATTCAGGGCGAGTCGGGGCAGCAAGAGGAGGAGATTTGGGGCGAGAGCAGGGTGGCATGTCAGGGCAGCAAGAGGAGGAGATTCGGGGCGAGTCAGGGCAGCAAGAGGAGGAGATTCGGGGCGAGTCGGGGCAGCAAGAGGAGGAGATTCGGGATGAGTCAGGGCAGCAAGAGGAGGAGATTTGGGGCGAGTCAAGGAAGAAGAGGAGGAGATTCGGGGCAGAGAGCAGGGTGGCGAGTCAGGGCAGCAAGAGGAGGAGATTTGGGGCAGAGAGCAGGGTAGCGAGTCAGGGCGGCAAGAGGAGGAGATTCGGGATGAGTCAGGGCAGCAAGAGGAGGAGATTCGGGGCGAGTCGGGGCAGCAAGAGGAGGAGATTCAGGGCGAGTTGGGGCAGCAAGAGGAGGAGATTTGGGGCAGAGAGCAGGGTGGCGAGTCAGGGCAGCAAGAGGAGGAGATTTGGGGCAGAGAGCAGGGTGGCGAGTCAGGGCGGCAAGAGGAGGAGATTCGGGGCGAGTCGGGGCAGCAAGAGGAGGAGATTCAGGGCGAGTCAGGGCAGCAAGAGGAGAAGATTTCGGGCAGAGAGCAGGGTGGCGAGTCAGGGCGGCAAGAGGAGGAGATTCGGGATGAGTCAGGGCAGCAAGAGGAGGAGATTCGGGGCGAGTCGGGGCAGCAAGAAGAGGAGATTCAGGGCAAGTCAGGGCAGCAAGAGGAGGAGATTCGGGGCGAGTCGGGGCAGCAAGAGGAGGAGATTTGGGGTGAGTCAAGGAAGAAGAGGAGGAGATTCGGGGCAGAGAGCAGGGTGGCGAGTCGGGGCAGCAAGAGGAGGAGATTCGGGGCGAGTCAGGGCAGCAAGAGGAGAAGATTTGGGGCAGAGAGCAGGGTGGCGAGTCAGGGCGGCAAGAGGAGGAGATTCGGGATGAGTCAGGGCAGCAAGAGGAGGAGATTCGGGGCGAGTCGGGGCAGTAAGAGGAGGAGATTCGGGGCGAGTCAAGGAAGAAGAGGAGGAGATTCGACGCAGAGAGCAGGATGGTGAGTCGGGGCAGCAAGAGGAGGAGATTTGGAGCGAGTCAGGGCAGCAAGAGGAGGAGATTTGGGGCAGAGAGCAGGGTGGCGAGTCAGGGCAGCAAGAGGAGGAGATTCGGGGCAGAGAGCAGGGTGGCGAGTCAGGGCAGCAAGAGGAGGAGATTCGGGGCGAGTCGGGGCAGCAAGAGGAGGAGATTCGGGGCAGAGAGCAGGGTGGCGAGTCAGGGCAGCAAGAGGAGGAGATTCGGGGCGAGTCGGGGCAGCAAGAGGAGGAGATTCGGGGCGAGTCAAGGAAGAAGAGGAGGAGATTCGGGGCAGAGAGCAGGGTGGCGAGTCGGGGCAGCAAGAGGAGGAGATTTGGGGCAGAGAGCAGGGTGTCGAGTCGGGGCAGCAAGAGGAGGAGATTCGGGACGAGTCAGGGCAGCAAGAGGAGGAGATTCGTGGCGAGTCGGGGGCAACAAGAGGAGGAGATTCGGGATGAGTCAGGGCAGCAAGAGGAGGAGATTCGGGGCAGAGAGCAGGGTGATGAGAGGAGAGTCGGGGCAGGAGAGCAAGAGAATCCAGGCAGAGAGCAGGAGATGCAGTTGGAAAGCAGTGAACGAATGGTCCCCAGCAGTCGCTTGTTTGATGATCGGCCAGCCCAGTCGGTCTTCCAGATTTGTTTAGTGACTCGCTGCCTGCCTACATTTCAGTGCCGTTCCCCCTCATTTGCAAGCGCGGATCGGAGGATGATCGGTTAGTGAATTGGGTCAGAGGAAAATCGGGACGCAAAGGGGTCGTGACTTGATCGGTGGGCTTAGTGAATCTAGCCCTTAGAGGACCCGATTAAACTGTGAACCACTCAGATGGGTAAGTCAGATAAAAAATCAACTTGGACACTTGTTAAACCCCAGAGAACACGAAGTCCTAGCTCCAAGGAATTATGCCTGGCTACTGTGGTATTGCGAGGCTAGGAGGTGTGGTGGCACCCTCCTCCCCGCACCCCCCCCCCCCCCGCTCCTGCCACACTATGTTGGCGGGGGCGATGGCACCCCTCTTCCTCTCTGCCCCCTACCTCTTCCCACTCCTCTCCTCGCCACGCACATGCTCCCCTCCTTTCTTTTCCCCGTACCTCTAGTCATTCACTGCCACGAGTGATAAATTCAACGTTTTCCTCGCAACCGCGTCGGCTCTCCTGCCGACGTCGCACATAGGAAGTGACGTCCAAGGGAGAGCCGCCGGGGTCGCGAGGAGCACGTTGATGCTGTTACTTGCTGCGGCGAGCAACTAGAGGTACAGGGGAGAAGGGGGCACGCATGCGGCAAGGGGGTTTGGGGAAGCAGTGGGGGGGGGGAGCAGCAGAGACGAGAGCGGGGGAAGGGCGCTACGCTATCATTTCCTCGAATGCTTACTGACCTCATTAACCTCAATTCAGTACAATCTGTGGCCATCTTAATCCTGTACGTTAACATGACGCCGGAGCCCTCTCGAGCATTCGGCGCGCAATCAGGGCGGCGTTAACTACATATTAACCCTGGCAGCAGCCTTGAGCATCGGCCCCTGTGATCACCTAACGTTAAAACGATGCTCGGACTCAGACCACCTCAGGTGAGCTGTTCTGGCTTCTCCAGAACACACGTGGCATTCACGCACACGGGAATCACAAGCTCCGTGCTCCACTGGGCTTAGACGGCACGCAACCTGCTCCCCCCAGCCCAGTGGCAGCCAAGCTTATGCCTTTACCTAGGGGCTGACCATGAATTTAAGGGCGATTTAGTCAAGGAATGGATAATATTAAGCAAAACAATTCATTTACATTGTATATAATATATAGGTCATAATATAGATAAACAGTGCCCAGGGCAATGGCGCCAGGCATCGCTGCTCTTCCCCGCCCCTCGCCCCTTGAGCACCCCACGTACCTCTTGAAATGTTCCCCTGCACAAACAGCGTCTTCCACCTGCTGTTTGTGTCAGCCTCGGGTCCCTGCGACCAGCGAACGTTTCAAGAGGTGCGCGGGAGGAGAGGTACCGGCGCTCCCACGATGGGGGTCCATCGCCTGCCCCCTTAAACGTGTATGTTTGCATGATTAGCGCTCAAGAAAAGGATCTGGGTGTCATCGTAGACAATACAATGAAATCTTCTGCCCAATGTGCAGCGGCGGCCCAAAAAGCAAATAGGATGGTAGGAATTATTTTAAAAGGGATGGTTAACAAGTCTAAGAATGTTATAATGCCCCTGTATCGCTCCATGGTGCGACCTCATCTGGAGTATTGCGTTCAATTCTGGTCTCCTTATCTCAAGAAAGATAGAGCGGCGCTGGAAAAGGTTCAAAGAAGAGCGACCAAGATGGTAAAGGGGATGGAACTCCTCTCGCATGAGGAAAGACTAAAACGGTTAGGTCTCTTCAGCGTGGAAAAGAGACGACTGAGGGGAAATAGGATTGAAGTCTACAAAATCCGGAGCGGAGTAGAACGGGTACAAATGGATCGATTTTTCACTCCGTCAAAAATGACAAAGACTAGGGGGCACTCGATGAAACCAAGAGGAGGAAATTGGCGTTGCCAGAGGATGTGGTAAGAGCGTATAGCGTAGCTGGTTTTAAGAAAGGTTTAGACAAGTTCCTGGAGGAAAAGTCCACAGTCTGTTATTGAGAAAGACACGGGGGAAGCCCTGTATTGTTAGCATGGAATATTGCTATACCTTAGGTTTTGGCCAGGTACTAGTGATCTGGATTGGCCTCCGTAAGAATGGGCTACTGGACTTGATGGACCATTGGTCTGACCCAGTAAGCCTATGCTTCTGTTCTTATGTATGTGTCCTCTGATGCTGCAAACTTAAGCTCCCTAAAAAGGGAGTTCCCAGGAAATAAGGGAGAGTCGGTCCCCCCTACCCCTAATCTGACAGCTGGAGTCAAGAGCGCACGCTTCAGGCTTCCTCGCAGCGGATCAAATCTCTTCTCATCATCAGCCAGGACCGAGACTGTTTTGCAAACGGCTTCCACCCACTTTGTGGTAATAAATGCACTCGGGCGTCAGATAATGGCTCTGCCTCTGCGTGCTCTTAATTTTCCCGTGCAGCCTCCCCTCCCTCCTGAACCTGGCAGAGTGATAATTCCTGGTTTTTACCAATACTTATCGCGTATAACCTCTGGAGGAAGACAGCCCATAACGTCAAGTGCGTTCAAGAAATGCAATTACAGCTAATAACAGGTGCCCTGAGTGCATGCTGCTTTTAACCCTGACACACTGCAGCGCTTTCGGGTTGCATCTGCTTGGCAAACATTTTCCCATCTCGTCTCGGACTCTTCCCCCCCCCACCATCCGCAATCGCTTTCTGCTGCTGGGCGGAAGGGGGGATTAACCCTTTGAAGGTCTCGTTATCCTTCCAGATCATCTTCTCATCGGGTTATCTAGGACCAGCCGAACTGACCTGTCTCAAGGACAAGAAGCACAAAGGCAAGGAAGAGCTGAGGACTGACCGGCAGGAAAGAAGGGGGAGGGGCAAGGTACTGCCCTGGTGCCTGGGGGGGGGGTAAGGTTGGTAAGGGCTTTGGGCTCTCAGTTCAGGGGCTAGATCCATATGAGAGATGCAGCTGGTCCAAGGCAAACGTTTGTGAGCAAGAAGTGGGGGGGGGGGAGGGGGGCTCCTTTTCTGATCTGGATTCTAAGTGCTCTGACTAATGCAACTGTGAAAGAGAGATGGAGTAAAAACAGGCGAGCCTCAGGGAGTGGAAGGCAGATAAAGAAAAGGGAGAGAATGCATAATAGAGAAAAGACGAGAAAAGGAAAACTGTTAACAACATAGCCTGTGAGGGCAGATAAAGACCTGCACGGTCCATCCAGTCGGGCCAACATGGCAGAATAAAATAGTACCACTACTTAACATTTCTATAGTGCTGATAGCCATTCAGAGCACTGTAGAACATATATAAGAGATGGTGCCTTCTCAGTAGAGCTTACAATTTAAGTTAACTGATAACAGAACCAGGGTGAGGGGATTATGAAAATGACACGGGGGACAGATTTTTCCCCATCCCCGCCGGAACTCATTTTCCCATCCCATCCCCGTGAGTTCTTTTCTTGTCCCTGCCCCGTTCCTGCAAGCTCCGTTCTCATCTGCACAAGCCTTGAACTCTTTAAAATCCTAAGTGGCAACATTCTAGAGCTCAGACTGTGATGTCATAATGCCTCATTCCACCAATGCCTAAGCTCCGTCCTCATCTGCACAAGCCTCGAACTCTTTAAAATCCTAATTAGCAACATTCTAGAGCTCAGATTGTGATGTCATAATGCCTCATTCCACCAATGCCTGAGCTCCGTCCTCATCTGCACAAGCCTCAAACGCTTTAAAATCCTAAGTAGCAACATTCTAGAGCTCAGACTGTGATGTCATAATGCCTCATTCCACCAATGCCTAAGCTCCGTCCTCATCCGCACAAGCCTCGAACTCTTTAAAATCCTAATTAGCAACATTCTAGAGCTCAGATTGTGATGTCATAATGCCTCATTCCACCAATGCCTGAGCTCCGTCCTCATCTGCACAAGCCTCAAACGCTTTAAAATCCTAAGTAGCAACATTCTAGAGCTCAGACTGTGATGTCATAATGCCTCATTCCACCAATGCCTGAGCTCCGTCCTCATCTGCACAAGCCTCAAACGCTTTAAAATCCTAAGTAGCAACATTCTAGAGCTCAGATTGTGATGTCATAATGCCTCATTCCACCAATGCCTAAGCTCCGTCCTCATCTGCACAAGCCTCAAACACTTTAAAATCATAAGTGTTAGAGGCTTGTGCGGTTAAGACAGAGCTTACAGGAATGGGGCAGGGACAGCGACAAAACTCACGGGACGGGGAAATTGATTTCCTGCGGGGAGGGGGACAAATTTGTCCCCATGTCCTTCTCTAGTTATGAGTTCAACTCATTCTCAAAGAGGTGGGCTCTTCCTCTGGATCTGAATAGTTCCAGGGACAGAGCTTGACTTACTGACTCAGGCAGTTTGTTCCAGGCGTACGGTGCGGCAAGAGAGAAAGGGCGCAGTCTGGAGTTGGCGGTAGAAGGGAAGGGTCAGCCAGCAAAAGGAAACCCAACTGTTCCACAGATAGATATGGAGAAACCAAGCACAAAAAGAGACGTACGTGATGCAGGCATTTATTTAGTCAACACTAGAAACCAGATATAAAAGAGGACCCAAAGTAGAAGAGAAGGGTACAGATAAGAGAGATGTGCCTGACGAATGGGGTTCCCGGGGAGGAGCGTAGGGAGAGACAATTTATCTTTTCTTATACTGCACTGCAGACTTGGAACGCCCTCCCTATTTTTTTACGGGAGGAGAAGGAGTTTGGGAAATTTAAAAATGAGTTAAAAACCTTCTTTTTCAAAGATGCCTTCGCAACCTAATTTTACTATTTTATTGTCTTATTTAACTTTGCTATACTTTTGTTAATTATTACCCCTTTGTATTTTCCCTTAATGTCTTTTCTTTACTTTAAGAATTGTATTTCTTCCCTCCTTACCCATTGTTTAGTAATGTTAATTTAATATTTAAGTATTTGTACGTTTTGTTTTGTCCCCTAAACAAATGTGAATTTTAAAGTGTACATCGCTTAGAAATCCTGATTAAGTGATTAATCAAGTCACCTAATAAACTTGAAACTTGAAACAAGACAGAAGAGGTATTGAGGAGGTAAAGAGTGAATCCACGTGTAGGTCAATAAGAGGGATTTGAACTGTAGGTGGAAGTGGATGGGGAGCCAGTGATGGGAACATAACGACTTTGGTGGAATATGATTGAAGTCATTTTTATTGAGCATCGATAAAGCAGCCAAAACAGATTTTAAGAAAAAATGGGATAAGCATGTGAGATCTCTTCATGGAAGAAATTAGGGGGGTGGGTCACAAGGACAAGGGGGCACTCGGAGAAACTGAAAGGGGACAAGTTTAGAACCCATGCCAGGAAGTTCTTCTTCACCCAGAGTGGTGGACACATGGAACGCCCTCCCGGAGGTTGTGACAGGGCAGAGCACGCTACAGGGATTCAAAGAAGGATTGGATAAATTCCTGAACGATAGGGGGATTGAGGGGTACAGATAAAAGTAGAGATAGGTTAGGAAGAGTATAGATAGAAGAAAAAGGGGGATCATAGGGCTATGTCAAGGAACACCGGACAGGTCATAGACCTGCTGGGCCGCCGTGGATGCGGACTGCTGGGTGCGATAGACCTCTGGTCTGACCCAGCGGAGGCAACTTCTTATGTCTTATGTTCTTATGAGGCATAGAAGGATATAGGTGACTAAAAACTACGCCAGGTGTACACCTGGCAGGGCCTCCGCGTGTGCGGATCGCCGGACTAGATGGACCGAAGGTCTGATCCGGAGATGGCGCTTCTTATGTTCTTATGTTATGGGTCATTAGAGTGGGCAGACTTGATGGGCCGTAGCCCTTTTCTGCCGTCATTTTCTATGTTTCTATGTTTCTAACAATTGCACTACAGCTAACAAGGTGTACGACATGAAATATCCAAAAGACATGCTCAAAATATAACAATATATCAAAAACAACAAGAGAGGAGTGCCTGCAACCATACAAACCAGCTACCTATTCAAAAGACAACTATGCACTCTGGGAGTCAACGTGGCCCAAAAAGCACGCCAGGTCCGCCTAAAGTGACGGCCCAAAGAAGAGTCAAAGTCCTGACATCGTATCCGTTCCATCTGGAGCAACGTGAGCATTTGCATCCGCCAGTGGGAGAGAGAGGGAAGATTAGAGGAAAGCCAATTACCGTAAGCAAGATTGCCTTCTTCCCCATCGAAATCATGCGCTGCAAAAAGGAACGATAGCCACGTGGAACAGGTACTTGCAACGAAAATATATCAGACGATATCAAAGGATCCAGCTTCACCCCACAAGTCCAGATGGAAGAAACACAGGTATGTAAACTGTGCCAAAATGCCAATATAGCAGGGCATAGCCAAAACATGTGCCCTAGAGAAGCAGGTACGTGGCCACACTTAGGACAGGCTCCAATCGACTTTGGTGGAATATAAGTTGTGCAGCAGCATTCTGAACTTATTGAAGGGGAGAGAGATGGTTACGCGGGAGGCTAGTGAGAAGCAGGTTGCAGTAGTCTATGAGAAGCAGGTTGCAGTAGTCTATGAGAAGCAGGTCGCAGTAGTCTATGAGAAGCAGGTCGCAGTAGTCTAGGCGAGAGGCGATGAGGGAGTGGAAAGGAAAAGGAAAGGAAAGAGCTGTTCTTGATCCCGACCTGTCTTTTGCCATTTTCAGGAAACAAGTCTCACCAGCTCTGGCCTTTTTTCCTCCCCCAACTCCTGGAGCTGTCGTTGAAGTTCCTCCAGGCCATCCTGATCTGCTTTGCCGTTTCCCGGACATAGATTCCGGAATCTGCCTGGCGCTGGCCTGACTCCCAGCTACAGGAATTGCTGTTTAAGATGGGATAGCAGGTTAAGACCAAGGGCTGGAGGGAAAGGGACCAAAAACACTGATAAAGAGCTAAGGGGAGGGGGTTGGGGTGGGGGGTGCATGAGAAAGCAATGCTCAAGAGATTGGGAAGAATGCTCGAGAACCTGAATAAATTAATGTAAACCGTTCTGAGATCCGCTGGGCAGTGGTATAGTAGGGGGGGGCAAGAGGGGGGCGGCCTGCACCCCTCCTCCTCTCTGCTCCCCCGCCTCTTCCCATTCCTCCACGCATGCAGCCCCCTTTCCTTCCCCATACCTCTAATTGAAGTTGTTCGCGGCGGTCAACACCATGCTCTTCGCTACCCCGTTGGCTCTCCCACTGATGTCACTTCCAGGTGCCACGCAAAGGAAGTGATGTCAGAGGGAGAGCCAATGGGGTCACGAGGAGCACGTTGTTGACTGCCACAAGCAGCAACTTCAGCTAGACCGCAGGGGTGTCCAATGTCGGTCCTCGAGGGCCGCAATCCAGTCGGGTTTTCAGGATTTCCCCAATGAATATGCATGAGATCTATTAGCATACAATGAAAGCAGTGCATGCAAATAGACCTCATGTATATTCATTGGGGAAATCCTGAAAATCCGACTGGACTGCGGCCCTCGAGGACCGACATTGGACACTCCTGAGCTAGAGGTATGGGGGAAGGGAAGGGGGACTGCGCATGGCAGGCAGGATCATGGGATGAGCAAGGGGGGGCGCAGCAGGTGGGATCAGGGAAGGAGCGGAGATAAGGGGGGAGAGGTGCCTCTCACCCTCGCTACGCCACTGCGCCTGGAAGAACAGTATAGAAAACTGAATAAATGGTGACCCATCAAAAGCGCGCCGGACACTGGTGTGCCGACAATCACACCCCGACATTTGCGGACAGGACAAATGCACGCCGTCGCTCTAACCGCTTTCAGGCCTGCCCGTTTTCACTCTGAGGGAGGCTTGGGGGGGGAAACCGTCGAGGGGGGCTTAGGAAACCTCCCCCCCACTACAGTACAACTCACGCTCTCCTTCTGAAACCTTCTCTTTTCCGCACTTCCGTTCTAAGGGGGGGTGTGGGGGGACGCTCCCCCACTGCAATCACGCTCTCCTTCAGGCGGATGCCGATGCGCTCGATTGCCGCTAACCCCCCCAACACATTTCCAGTTCCGCCCTGAAAATCTCGCTCCCTTCACGTGCGCACTTGTCGGTGCGCGCATTTGACAGAGCGGAATTGTCGGGGTGCAATTGTTCAGTGCGCTACTGTCGGTTGCCGAATAGATTTATCGCTAAATAATGAGATACCAGAAAGAGAGAGGGCAGCCGAAGGACTGGATTAGTGAGCGAGGGAACAGCAGGTGTTGGAGAAGCTGCTTTACTGTCACAGACAGATTTCGGAAGGCAAAGCAAGTCTTGTTTATCATTTCAGCGCACAAAATGTAAAACTTATCTAGTTAGAATTAATCACGCAGACCTGTCACTTGAACACAATGGAAATAATTTATGGTCGCTGCCCACTGTGTTATTATCGCAGGATTGAGATGTATTCTTGCAAGAATTTTTTTTTTTTTTAAACTCTGTTTGGGTCTGATGTAAAAACAACATCCCTAAATACACCATCTAGAAGAGAACCTTTTGTTTTATGTTACTTGGAAACAGAGGCTAAAATGCTACAAAATCTGATGTTGCTTAAGGGAGTTCATTTTATGGTCGGATACTTAAACAATTATAAATAAATCAAAATGGACATTCTTTCGCAGTATCCGAGGGCTGCTACGGTCCTGAGCCGAGAGAGGCAAAATTCTGGGGGGTCAGTAAGTGCTACGACGACTATCTATCATTTCGGTAGCGCTGAAAGGCATACGCAGCGCTGTACGTTTAAGACAGTCCCTGCTCAGAAGAGCTTACAATCTAATTTGGATGGACAGACAGACAGGACATCTCAGGGTTGAGTTTCTTGCAGAAGGAACTATACGATGGGTATAGGTATCTGACAGTGAGTGGGAGCTCCCAAAAAAGTGGGCTTTTAGCTTAGGTTTGAATACTGACGGAGCATGACGTATTGACTCTGGCGTACTGCAGGGCATGAAAGAAGGGACGGAGTAGTCCAAAACTTGCCTGGTCTTTTTCTTTCATTAGCTCTTCGAGTCAAAGACCTGCTGCCTTGATTGCAGATGTGTCCAGTGGCCACAGGGTGGGTGGGAGAAGGGAGGGAGGAAGATCGGGATAAACTATTTTTCACTTCTCTAATATTCGTGGTAAAATCCCATAGGCCGCTCTCAAACGATTTCAAAAAGACGAGTCATTCTCAAAAGACCCTGCATGCAAATGAGGTTCGCAGCTGTTCATGTGGGCTCGCTAAATTAACATGAGACGAATAGCAATCGGCACATGCGCAGAATAAACCCCGCAATTTTTTTTAAAAAATAAAAGACCCCTGAATCAAAGATCGGCAGGAGGGATGCCCACTCCCTCATGCCGCCACCGCTGGGGGTCCCCTGACAACCAATACCAGACACTCCCGGCAGCAGGAGGGATGCCCACTCCCTCATGCTGCCCACCCCCCAACAACCCCTTCGTAATCCTGCCAATCTCCCCGCCCCCCCCTGTACCTTTGGCAAGAAAGCCGGACAGAGGAATGCCTACTCCTTCTGGCCAGCAGACCCACCTCTTCAAAATGGCAGATCTTCTCCTTCCCAGCGCATCCTGGGATGCGCTGGGACGGGGCCTAAGTCTCTGATTGGCCAAGGTGCCTAAGGTCCCTCCCATGCTCATTTAAATATTGATGATCCCACCTGCATGGCAGATTCGAAGAGTGCTGGAAAGCTCGGAAAAGACCACAGGAAGCCGTTTTGATAATCCACTGTTGTAATGCATGCACGCTAAAGCTGATGGAACCAGTTCGGCCGACCACGTTAAAGGCGTGTTATGTTCTGAGAATCCGGGCCTCAGTGAAGAATCCAGCTCTGGAATTTGTTGTTGGAAGATGTAGTGAAAGAGTGGAGAATAGCTGGGGTTCAAAAGGAGTTGGACATGTCTCTAGATGAAGATACCCTAAATATTTATTAGGCCTGGGATACAGACTCGTGGAGGGGCATAATCAAAAGGTACGTCTAAGTCCGTTTACGTCCATTTCGCAAGTCGTCCAAAGTCAAAAAGTGCCTAAGTGACATTTTCGAAAGAGACGTCCAACTTCTTTTGACTTTCGAAAATCGTCCAAATTATATGTCCTGCAGATCTGATCTAAAACGTCTATCTTTATAGTCCATTTTCGTACAAATGTCCGTCCAAGTCAAAAACGTCTAGAACAAGCCCTGTTGGACGTGGGAGGGGTCTGCAAAGTGATTGACAGAACACCCAGACAGGGCACCTAAATAGTGGGGTACCTTACAGGGCACTACAGGGTGCCATGGCTTCTCCTCACTACAGCTCCCTTATAGGTGACGGTGAGCCCCCCAAACCACCTCCAGAATCCCCTAGACCCACTTATCTACCACCCCTACAGCCCTTATGGATGCAGGAGCCACTTATATGCCAGTACAAAAGGGTTTTGGGGGTGTATAGGGGAGTGCACATGTTTCATTATCAATGCAGTGATTACAGGAGCTTATGGGCATGGGTCCATCTCTCTATGGGTCCCAAACCCACCCCCAAGATGACTTAAGCTGCCTCTGGGCTGGACGACTAGGCTTTCCTATGCCAGGCGGCCAGGTGATGATGGTCTGGAGGCTGAAATTTCAAGTTATGATTAAACTTTTTATTGGGGTGGGGGGGTGTTGGTGATCACTGGGGTAGTGTGTGGGGGTCTGTGCTATGTGTTTTCAGTGATTATCTGGTGAGTTTAGGGGTTTTTTAGTGACTTAGACCATCTAAAACCATCTAAAACTTAAATGGTCTAAGTCAAAACGTCCAAGTTTCCTCTAGGCTCTGTTGTTTAACCTTCGGTTATACATGCTGTACGACTATGTCTAAGCCGGCCCACGTCCCGCCCAACTCCCGCCCTTGACACGCCTCCAGAAACGCCCCGTTTAGCTTTGGACGTTGAGCGGCTCTATGAAGGCCTAAGTCGTTTAGAAATACGTCCAAAACCCGGTTTGATTATCGGCACTTGGACGTTTTAGAGAAATGTTCGTCCAAGTGCCGATTTAGGCCGGTTTTGGACGTTTTTCTCTTTCGATTATGAGCCCCATATTCTATAAATGGCGCCTTCACTGTGGCTACGGAGGCGCTTTACAGCGCCTAATACCACTGTAGGTGTGGCTAATGCCAGAAGAGGCATTAGGCGTCATATAGGTAGGCGCTGGAAATTTAGGCATCTAAAACCCTGGCCTACCTTTCAAGAAGTCATGATTCTATAAATAGTGGTTAAGCGGGAGGCCAGTGTGAAGCAGGTTGCAGTAGTCCAGGTGAGAGGGGAGGTGCGGATAAGGGTTTTGGTAGTGTGCTCAGAGAGGAAGGGCTGGATTTTGGCGATATTACAGAGAAAGAAACTGCAGGTTTTGGTGGTCTGGTGGATTTGTGTAGAGAAGGAGAGAGAGGAGTCAAAGATGACCCTGAGGTTGCGAGCTGACGAGACACGGAGGATGGCGGTGTTATTCACTGAGATAGAGAGTGTGAGGAGAGGAGAGGTAGATTTGGGCCCAAGGATAAGTAGCTCGGTCTTGGTCATAAGTGGTGGCAGGACTTCCAGGCAGCAATGTTGAACAAGCAGGCTGAGACTCGGACTTGGATTCCTGCAGAGATTAAAGGCTCGAGAGAAGAGACAGGATTTCACCTGCTTCCTGGGGCAGAGGTAGTCTTGAGTTAGAAGTATCCCCTCTGGGAGTAAATTCCTGAGAAGGCTACCTGGCAGGTATCATAGAGAATGGAGTTTCTGCCAGGTACTTGAGACCTGGGTTGGCCACTGTTGGAAACAGAATACTGGGCTTGATGGACCTTTGGTCTGTCCCAGTACAGCTGCTCTTATGTGAGCCAAGTATAGGACAATCGAGCCATTGTGACATCACTACTGAGGTTGGCTCTTAGGCATTGGTGGAATGAGGCATTATGACATCACAATCTCAGCTCTGGAATGTTGCTACTCTTTGGGTTTCTGTCAGGTACTTGGGACCTGGGTTGGCCACTGTTGGAAACAGGATACTGGACTTGATGGACCTTTGGTCTGTACCAGTACAGCTGCTCTTATGTGAGCCAAGTATAGGATAATCGAGCCATTGTGACATCACTGATGAGTTTGGCTCTTAGGCATTGGTGGAATGAGGCATTATGACATCACAATCTCATCTCTGGAATGTTGCTACTCTTTGGGTTTCTGCCAGATACTTGGGACCTGGGTTGGCCACTGTTGGAAACGGGATACTGGGCTTGATGGACCTTTGTTCTGTTCCCGCATGGCAATTTGTATGTTCTTATGTTCTCATTTAACAACTCTATTGGGTAACCAACAAAATAAAACAATTAAAAAAAAAAAAAATCTAATCTAATCTTCTCTTTGTGTGTCGCACATACCTATTCAGGCTCTAGGCGACATTCAGAGAGGGGTTGAAAGGGGATCAGGAGGAGGGACTTAAAGGGGCCTTGAAAGTGGGGGAGGGCAAGAAATCCTAGTTGTCTAGGAGCTCATCTAGCGAAAGTGGTGGAAAGATTCCTTTCTGAGAAGTCAAGTAGGTTCCGCTGTCAAAGAGGAAGGTTTTCAGTTTTTTTCCGGAATGTTGTATTTTTAGTTTCTTTTCTGATCATTTCTGGCAGGTTATTCCAGGTTTTCACTCCTATTAATGTAAGCATGGAGTGGAACAAACGCCTGTAATGGAGGTTTGTCGTGGACGGTAGATTCAACTGTATTCTGTTTATGAGTCTCCTGGAGGTAGACCAGGCCATTGAGAATAATCATGTTAATGTGCTACAAGACCACAAAACTAAAGGACCCCTCCCCCCATCGGTACCACGATGCCCAAAACCCCCTCAGCCTCCCTGACTATAATCTCTGCATTAACGGTGGCTTTTGTGAAGCCATGGTAGAGATTTCTCCTGCGGGCTGGCGAGATAAATGCTCCAACGCTTATAGAATTCTTATGAGCGTCGGAGAATTTACCTCGCTGGCCCGCCATAGAAATCAGTGATGGGCTGGAGTAAGTCTTAACAGAGATTTCGGCAGTTGGAACCCAAGCATAGTACCGGGTAAAGCTTTGGATTCTTGCCCAGAAATAGCTAAGAAGAAAAAAAAAAAAAAAAAAAATTTTAAATTGAATCAGGTTGGGCAGACTGGATGGACCATTCGGGTCTTTATCTGCCGTCATCTACTATGTTACTATGTTATGTTACTACCGTTGCTTTGTAAAAGGAGCCCTAAGAAAGATCTGATATTTTATTTAAAGAAAATCTTTTTCACTGTGTCTGATTGTTTATTGAAAGATTCTATACCGCTGTCTACATGAGCTTCGGTAAAGGTGTTACAATACGTGTGAGAAAAAAAAAAAAGTATGACCCTTTCACATAAAGCGATGCTTGATGTCAAATTGTATGATATAAGAACAACAAAGGCTCCACAACGCATTGAATGGAAGGAAAAGCCTCAGAAAAGGCCCCTCCCACCTCCACAAAGGTGACTAATAAAGGTGGTTGAACGGTCACTTCATCGCCAAAATCCTTCTTTTCAATTGAAAAGCTCTGTGTTCTGCTGTGAAAACTCAAAAAAGATAGATGAAATAAATCAACTTATCCTCAGCTGTTCGGTACACCGAAGGTGGCCAGCGGTTCACAGATCTGCTGCCTCAGGGTTTAGCACGACCGATCGGACTTTAAAGTGGGACACCAAACGTGTCTCCTGATCGGTCGTGCCACACCCTGAGGCCGCAGATTTGTGAAACGCTAGCCACCGATCAACTGCAACCTCATTTGGAGTATTGCAATCAATTCTGGTCTCTATCTCAAGAAAGATATAGCGGAGTTAGAAAAGGTTCAAAGAAGAGCGACCAAGATGGTAAAGGGGATGGAACTCCTCTCGTATGAGGAAAGACTAAAACGGTTAGAGCTTGGAAAAGAGAGGGCTGAGGGGAGATAGGATTGAAGTCTACAAAACCCGGAGTGGAGTAGAACGGGTTCAAGTGGATCGATTTTTCACTCCGTCAAAAATTACAAAGACTAGGGGACACTCGATGAAGTTACAGGGAAATACTCTTAAAACCAATAGTTACGCTCTGGAACGCGTTGTCAGAGGATGTGGTAAGAGCGGATAGCGTAGCTGGTTTTAAGAAAGGTTTAGACAAGTTCCTGGAGGAAAAGTCCATAGTATATTATTGAGAAAGACATGGGGGAAGCCACTGCTTGCCCTGGATCGGTAGCATGGAATCTTGTTACTCTCTGGGATTCCGGAATCTTGCTATTCTTTGAGATTCTGTATGGAATATTGCTACACCTTGGGTTTGGGCCAGGTACTAGTGACCTGGATTGGCCACCGTGAGAACGGGCTACTGGGCTTGATGGTCTAACCCAGTAAGGCTATTCTTATGTTTATCTTTTTTGAGTTTTCACAGTACAACACAGAGCTTTTCAATTGAAAGGAAGGTTTTTGCCAATGAGGTTGACTGCTCAACCACCTTTATTAGTCACCTTTGTGGAGGTGGGAGGAGCTTTTTTTGAGGCTTTTCCTTCCATTCAATGCATTGTGGATCCTGTGTTGTTCTTATATCATACAATTTGACATCAAGCATTGCTTTATGTGCAAGTGTCATCATTTATTACAATACTAGTCTTTAAGCCCGTTACATTAACGGGTGCTAGAATAGATGTGTCTGTCTGTGTTTCTTTTTCTCTCTCTCCTTGGCCGCTGTCTGTATCCTTCTGTCTCCCCCTCCCCCCCCCCCCCCCCCCCGAGCAAAGCTGTCTGCCCCCAGCACATACTTCCCTTCCAAATGTCTCTCCGTGGCCCTCTTCTGTCTTCCCCCCCAGAGCAAAGCTGTCTGTCCCCAGCACACCTCCCCCCCAAGCAGCCCCCTTTTTCCTCTCCCGCTGACTCTCTCTCTCTGGTCCCCTTTCTCTGTCTGTCTTTCGGTCCCTCTCCCTGCCCCTGTGTCTTTCTTTCTTTCTGTCTCCCTCCCTCCCGCTGTCTGTCTGCCATTTTTCCCCATTTCCCTGTGCAGCAGCATTTCCATCCCACTTCCCTATGCAGCAGAAACAGCATTTCCCTCCTATCCCCCCCTTTCCTGTGCAGAAGCAGTAGCAGCATTTTCCCCCACCCCCCTTTCCCTTCTCTTCCCTTCTCTTCCCTTACCCTTCCCTGCTCCGTTTGGCCCCTCCCCCTTTTTTTACTGCCGTTGTCCTGCTCGATCTGGCCTGCTCCTGACCCTCCCACTGCCGACAAACCTCCGGGCTCCAGCCGCGTAGGCAGCACTTTAAACACGCTGCTTCGCGGCCTTCTACTGCCGATTTCCTCTGCCGCGTCTGTCTCCGATGATGTCATCAGAGACGCGGCAGTAGAAGGGCGCGAAGCAGCGTGTTTATAGTGCTGCCTACGCCGCTGGAGCCGGGAGGTTTGTGGAGGGTCAACGGCCGGAGCGGGGCTGCTGTCTACCACTCGGTTGCTGCCACTGGTGCTGCCTACGCCGCTGGAGCCGGGAGGTTTGGAGAGAGCACAGTCGCGCGCCTTCAGCCACCGCACGCGCCTCCAGCCCCTGCAAGCGCCATGAGGTGTGAAATAGAATACTGCCACAGAAGCACACCTCACGGCGCCAGGAATCACGAATTTTCAAGAGCGTATGCGCGCTCTAGGGTTTTATTATTAGTGATATGAGAGAATCCAGAGCAAAGTCTTACTGAATAATCTCAGGGATCAAACTGGGCAATACCAGATAACCAGTTTCCTTAGGCAACTGGGGTCGGTCCCAAACACTGTTGGAATCGTTATAAGTATGCAGAGCATCTTAAAATGTACGTGGTATACCACAGGGAGCCAGTGATAGTTACACAGGAGATGAGTTTCTCTCTCTCTCTAATTATCTCGAGTGATTAACCAGGCTGGTTGTGCTCCATTTGCTCATATCTCATCCTGACACTGTACTGAGGGTGAGGCAGTCCCGTGGAAATTGTACCGTTCAGTCCCGATCCCACTGGAGATTTAAGCTGGATGATCGTGCCACAGTGCTTAAGGCAGGGGTGTCAAAGTCCCTCCTCGAGGGCCGCAATCCAGTCGGGTTTTCAGGATTTCCCCAGTGAATATGCATGAGATCTATTTGAATGCACTGCTTTCATCGTATGCTAATAGATCTCATGCATATTCATTGGGGAAATCTTGAAAAGCCGACTAGATTGCGGCCCTCGAGGAGGGACTTTGACACCCCTGCCTTAGCTGGTAGATATCCCCATGCCCTCTACAGCAGGGATCTCAAAGTCCCTCCTCGAGGGCCACAGTCCAGTCAGATTTTCAGGATTTCCCCAATGAATATGCATTGAAAGCAGTGCATGCACATAGATCTCATGCATATTCATTGGGGAAATCCTGAAAACCCAACTGGATTGTGGCCCTCGAGGAGGGACTTTGACACTCCTGCCTTAAATGGTAGATACCCCCATGCCCTCTACAGGCAGACAGAAGAGGAAAGGGATTGGGACTTATACACTGCCTTTTTATGGTTACACATTCAAGATGGTTTACATATACCAGGGGTTGGCAATTCCAGTCCTCAAGAGTCGCAGCCATGTCAGGTTTTCAGGATATCCACATTAAATATGCATGAGATAGATTTGCATCTCAAGGAGGCAGTGCATGCAAATCCATCTCATACATATTCATTGTGGATATCCAGAAAACCTGACCTGGCTGCGGCTCTCGAGGACTGGAATTGCCTACCCCTGACATATACAAACATGATGGCAGATAAAGGCCAAATGGCCCATCTGCAACATCCACTGTCTCCTCCTCTCCCTATTGGCTAAGGCTCTTAACATTTGCATCTCCTCTTCCTATTGGCAAAGGCTCTTTACACCTACATTGTGATGTCATAGATCTTTATGGTTATAGAAACATGATGGCAGATAAAGGCCAAATGGCCCATCTGCAACATCCACTATCTCCTCCTCTCCCTATTGGCTAAGGCTTTTAACATTTGTACCTCCTCTTCCTCTTGGCTAAGGCTCTTTACACCTGTATTGTGAGGTCACAGAGCTTATAGAAACATAGTAATATGATGGCAGATAAAGGCCAAATGGCCCATCTAGTCTGCCCATCCACAGTAACGAATATCTCTTCCTCTCTCTAAGAGATCCCACGTGCTTATCCCAGGCTTTCTGGAATTCAGACACAGTCTCTGTCTCCACCACCTCTACCGGGAGACTGTTCCACGCATCTACCACCCTTTCCGTAAAAAAGTATTTCCTTAGATTACTCCTGGGCCTTATCACCTCTTAACGTCATCCTATGCCCTCTCATTCCAGAGCTTACTTTCAAATGAGACTTGCCTCATGTGCATTTACACCACGTAGGTATTTAAACATCTCTATCATATCTCCCTTTCCTCCAAAGTATACAGATTGTCCCCATACGCCTTATCATGGAGACCATTAGTAGCCTTCCTCTGGACCAACTCCATCTTTTTTATATCTTTTTGAAGGTGCGTCCTCTAGAATAGAGGAACTTATTTTGTAACTGGGGCAATAGAGGATTATATTCTCTTGCCCAGGGTCAGAGGGAGCAGGGCTAGAATTTGATCCCACAGTCTTAGGGTGGCGAGGAACTAGCTGTACCACTAGGCCACACCTCACCTCTCTTTTATCAAGTTTGGCAGTGGGTAGAGGTGTTCCTGAACTGCTGATGTCAGCACCCCAAGTATGAGTGAAAACTGAGCATGTCTAGGCAAAAGCCCGTGTTGGGGTGGGCAGAGGTGCACTGGGATGCCAAGTGTTTCCTTAATTCTCTTCTCTCTCCCGCCCCACTGCCACTGAACAGAATACAGGGCGGGCTTGTTGACATCAGTGGATGAAGCATTCCACTGGCTTCTTTGATGCTCCGGGAGGAGGCTCAGGCCGGAGGACCACATTTTTTTTGGAGGAGCGTAAGTTCAGGGAAGGGGTCCAGGTCCCCCAAGTGCCTTCTGTGGCTATGCCCCTGGTGTGGGGTGCTGGTGTCAGGTGCTCAGAGATGCTGGTGCTGACTGCTGAGCTGGGGAGAAGGAAGTTCTGGCTGCTTTTGGAGGAGAGAGCCCCCTCCCACACCCATCCACACCCAATCTCCCTGCCCTGGAAAAATAAAAACAGAATATTTACTCTTCTACTGAATACAATACAAAGACATCTGCTATACACATATCCCAAAGCTAACATATTTGAGTTAATAAATTCACAATAAAACTCTTTTTTTCCTACTTTTGATGTCTGGGCATTTTTATTTTTTTTTATCATGTTGATCCCAGTTTCTCTTTTCTGGTCTTCTTCTAATTCTCCTTCTCAGTGGCTTTTGTGAATTTGTATTTTTTCCTCTCTTCTGTCTTCATCTGTCTCTGACATAGTCATCTTTTCTTGTTAACTCATTTCTCCCTTATTTTCTTGTCTGCCTCTCTGTCCACTCAAATTTCATCCTTTCTTACCCTTCTCCTTTTGTTCACCTATCAACTGTCCATCTCCTTCTCTCATGCTCTAGCTCTCTCGTTTTCAATCTCATTCCCCAGCCTCTTATTCTCTTCTATCTTTCACCCACTCACCATCTTCCTCATTCATCCCCTCACTCCCTGCCCTTGGCTTCTCCCACATGGTTCCACCATTCTGAGCATCTCCCTCTCTCTCCTTCCACCCCTGTAGCACAGCACCTCCTCCACCTCCTCCACCAACCTTCATAGCTTGAAATCTCCCTATCATTATCTGAAATCTCCCTATCATTTCCTCCTGCCTCCTCCTGTACCCATCTCTTCTTCCTCCTCCTCCAACTCATGGCCCGGCATCTCTCTCTTTCTCGCTCTATTGTCCACCATCTCTTGCTCCCCCTCACCTTCACCTTCAGATCCAGCAGCACTTCCCATCTCAAATATTCCCCACCCCCACCTCCCCGTCACACACATGACCTCTACCTTAATACTATCTTCCATTATAGGGGTTAATGGCAGTGATTCATTTATGCTGCCTGCACTAATCTCTGAACCTTCTTTCAGCCAAGTGTCACCCATGCAGAAATAGGAAGTTGAGTTAAAGGGGGCAGGATGTGGCAATCAGCTGCAGACCGTGTGAGTGAATCACTACCACTGCTGGTAACTCCTACAGCGGAAGACATGTTACAGTAGACATGAGGGGGAAGGGGGAATGTGAGACCATAGGAGTACTAGTGGGTCTCAGTTTGCACCCCCCCAAAAAAAATGTTCCTTACAAGGATGCACTGCTTCTGGGTCAACCTGACCCAAAATAGGTGGGCCCAGGGCCGGATTTTCCTATAGGCTAACTAGGCTTCAGCCTAGGGCCTCAAGATCAAGAGGGGCCTACATTCAAATTGTTAGCAAAATTAAAATTGCACTATTCTAAAAACAGTGAACACTAAAACACTGAACCGAAAATAAGGAGAAATTCTACGCTTTGGGATCGGAACCGGCTCTGGCCGCAACGGGACGCCAACGCAGCTTCTCCCTTTCTTTTTCTCGCCCTGGGAGGAGGATCGGGGAGGGAAAGACGTCAGTCCGGAAACAGCTGGGCAAAGCCCAGCCCCGCGGGGAGAGAGGCAAAACGTGGATCCGTCAGGACAGGGCGGCCCAGACTGGCATTGGGGGGTGGGGGGTTTCAGTGGAAGGGGAATGGGAGGCAGGCAGGCTGACATCGGAAGGGGGGGTGGGGGGGTTTCATGGAAGGCAGGCAGGCAGGATGGCATGGGGGGGTGTTCAATGGAAGGGGGATGGGAGGCAGGCGGGCATCGGAGGAGGTTAAGGTGAGGAAGGACGCACTGGGGGCACTATGGACATAGGAAGGGGCAATGTTGTGTGTTATGTTTGATTAGTTATTGTTACAAGTATTATATATGGTGCTGAGAATAAATGTCCAAATAAGTGTTCTCGACTTTTTTTTATTTATTGTCCGTGTCACATTTTTTATAAAGGTTAGTACCAATAACAACATGTTTCATTTAACATATTGCTATATATCACAGTAATGATGTATTTTATTATCTCTCATGTAATTTACAAACTTAAAAATGGGAGGTGAAAGGGCCTCATAAGTGGAATAGCCTAGGGCCTCTTTTCATCTAAATCCGGCCCTGGGTGGGCCTCTGCCCAACCGGACTCACTCATAGCCATACCACTGTTCATGCCTACACCATTGCTCAGAGGGCTCAAAATCAAAATTTCACATTAAAAACCGATGGGTCGCTATTGCAGTCATTCTCCAAAAAAATCTCATGCAAACGAGGCTGGCGAAGATTTGTAAAATTTGCATGTACCCATCGCTGGTGATAGCGATGGGCACATGCGCAGAATACCCCTTCAAACCTCCCCCCAACAACAAATCAGCCGCTGAAGTCAAGCAACCCTCCACCTAACAACGGGAGAGATGCCCACTCTCTCCCACTGCCAAGCAACACCTCCCAGCAGCAGGAGAGATGCCAAGGGCTGGCCCCATCATTTGGCAAGATTAGGCAATTGCCTAGAGCAGCAGCTTCCGAAAAGTGGCAAACAGCAGCTGCAGTCCAAGAAAGCCAGTAGATCCTGATGGCCCCCCAAACTCATGGAACCATAAACGCTGACGTTAGCCAATGGGTTAATGGCTTATGGGAACTGCCATCAGTGTATGCGCAGGATGGAAGTGAGCCTTGAAGATGTGCGCAGGCAGATAGAAAAACTAAAAACTGACAAATCCCCGGGTCCGGACAGAATCCATCCAAGGAACTAAAGGAGGAAATAGCGGAACTACTGCAGCAAATTTGCAACCTATCCCTGAAAACAGGCGTGATCCCGGAGGATTGGAAGATAGCCAACGTAACGCCCATCTTTAAAAAGGGATCAAGAGGTGACCCGGGAAACTACAGACCGGTGAGTCTGACCTCGGTTCCGGGGAAAATGGCGGAAGCACTGATAAAAGAAAACATCGATGAACATTTTGAAAAAAATGAACTTCTGATAAACAGACAACATGGTTTCTGCAGGGGGAGAGATCGTGCCTGACATACTTATTGCACTTCTTCGAGGGAATTAACAAACAGATGGACAGAGGAGACCTCATAGACATCATATACCTAGATTTCCAGAAAGCCTTTGACAAGGTGCCTCATGAACGTCTACTCCGGAAACTGAAGAACCATGGGGTGGACGGAGACGTACATAGATGGATCAGAAACTGGTTAGAGGGAAGGAAACAGAGGGTAGGGGTAAAAGGCCACTACTCGGACTGGAGGAGGGTCACGAGTGGTGTGCCGCAGGGCCGCTGCTATTTAATATATTCATAAATGATCTAGAAACAGGGACAAAGTGTGAGATAATAAAATTTGCGGACGACACCAAACTAGTGGAGCTCGGACAAAGGAGGGCTGCGAAGAATTGCAAAGGGACTTGAGCAAACTAGGGGAATGGGCGACGAGATGCAGATGAAGTTCAACGTTGAGAAATGTAAAGTATTACATGTGGGAAGCAGAAACCTGAGGTACAACTATACGATGGGAGGGATGTTATTGAATGAGAGTACCCAAGAAAGGGACTTGGGGGTAATGGTGGACATGACAATGAAGCCGACGGCACAGTGCGCAGTGGTCGCTAAGAGAGCGAATAGAATGCTAGGTATAATCAAGAAGGGTATTACTACCAGAACGAAAGAAGTTATCCTCCCGATGGTGCGTCCGCATCTGGAGTACTGCGTCCAATATTGGTCGCCGTACCTTAAGAAGGATATGGCGTTACTCGAGAGAGTTCAGAGGAGAATGACGCGTCTGATAAAGGGGATGGAAAACCTTTCATACGCTGAGAGATTGGAGAAACTGGGTCTCTTTTCCCTGGAGAAGAGGAGACTTATAGGGGATATGATAGAGACTTACAAGATCATGAAGGGCATAGAAAGAGTAGAGAGGGACAGATTCTCCAAACTTTCAAAAAAAATAAAAGAACAAGAGGGCATTTGGAAAAGTTGAAAGGGGACAGATTCAAAACGAATGCTAGGAAGTTCTTCTTTACCCAACGTGTGGTGGACACCTGGAATGCGCTTCCAGAGGACGTAATAGGGCAGAGTACGGTACTGGGGTTCAAGAAAGGATTGGACAATTTCCTGCTGGAAAAGGGGATAGAGGGGTATAGATAGAGGATTACTGCACAGGTCCTGGACCTGTTGGGCCGCCGCGTGAGCGGGCTGCTGGGCGCGATGGACCCCAGGTCTGACCCAGCGGAGGCATTGCTTATGTTCTTATGCCTTCCTTGTGCCCTATGTGTATTCCATAGGGCACAAGGGGGGGTAGAGGTGCCACAGTTACCCACTGCCCATTGTCTCCCCTACTAGGCTGGAATGCAGTGGGCAGGGCAGATGCGCTAGGGATCCTGTCACACTGATGCATCTCCAGCTCAGGACCCTCCTACAAACAACAAAATTTAGTATTTTAAAGCCTGATGTCCTGGGGGACAGATTAGGAAAAGCGAGTAGGGGGAGGACCTGGCGCACGGACGGATGTGTGTGATGTCGTCCTCGCATGCTTAGATGCCCTCCACATGTGGCAGGAGCTCGTCGGGGCAGGGGTGGACCACCCAGTCAGGTTTTCAGGATTTCCCCCAATGAATATGCAAGCAAATGGATCTCATGCATATTCGTTGCTCATTATTATAATTTATCAGTTCTACACAAGACTCTATAAATCACATTCATGCAAACGACACCAGTTATCATATATAGAAACCCTCCCCTTTGATTCATTCACCCCAAAGTCCAAAATTTCATTGACGCAGTTCTTCTTCTCGCTAATTGCTGCTTTGAATCATCCCAGCCAGAAATGATCCAGCCTCAAATATATATCATTGTCTCACTTCAAAAGATTATCCCAGTTTCCTCATGACATTATCAAACAGTTCAGCCTCAAAGGAGGCTGTATAGGAGGAGCGTGTGGCGCAGTGGTTGGATCTACAGCCTCGGCACCCTGGGGTTGTGGGTTCAAACCCCGCACTGCTCCTTGTGACCCTGGGCAAGTCACTTAATCCTCCATAGCCCCAGGTACGTTAGATAGATTGTGAGCCCACCGGGACAGAGAGGGAAAATGCTTGAGTACCTGATTGTAAAAACCGCTTAGATAACCTTGATAGGCGGTATATAAAATCCTAATAATAATAATAATAGGGGAGGATTTCTCTATATGATAACTGGTGTCGTCAGTATGAATGTGATTTATTGATTTTTGCGTGGAACTGATAAAGTATAATAATAAACAAATACGGCATATTTTGATAATATAATATTGTAGTGAATGGCTTCTTGGGCATTTAGTATTTAAATTTTGCTGAAGCTGTGTTTTTAAATTAATTGGAGCTCCGAGGTGGAGACGTGGTTAGGGCAAACGACAAAGGAATCCAACAAAGACTGCACTGCAAGAACAGCAAGCGAAAACCAAGAAAAACCTGCAGCCAATATGTGCAAAGTGCAGGCTGTGTTTATTATACTAAATATTAAATGCGGTCACTAATACCACCTTTTTACAAACCAAGGGACCCGACACGGTCCGTGTTTCGGAAAACACGCCTTCTTCAGGGGGCCTAATACATATATATAAGAAAACCTAAGAATAATACAGTTGATACATCATAAATAGAGAAATAATTTGTGTGAAGTGGTAAAGTGATCTGATCCATGAAAACCTCACAAGGTACATAAGAATAAAATATGACGAAGGATGCATAGATGAGAAGTGATCAGGGATGCAAAAGTGAAAAATGATGAGAAATGCAGAAAATGGGAGATATGAAAAGAAAAAAACAGAAAATGACGGCAGAAAAGGGCCACGGCCCATCAAGTCTGCCCATTCTAATGATCCACCCCCCTAACTTCCTCCATGAAGAGATCCCACATGCCTCTCCCATTTTTTCTTAAAATCTGGCACGCTGCTGGCCTCAATTACCTGTAGTGGAAGATCATTCCAGTGATCAACCACCCTTTCGGTGAAGAAGTACTTCCTGGTGTCGCCATGAAATTTCCCACCCCTGATTTTCAACGGATGCCCTCTTGTTGCCGTGGGTCCTATAAGAGAAAAGATATCTTCTTCCACCTCAATACGGCCCGTGACATATTTGAACATCTCAATCATGTCTCCCCTCTCTCTGTGTTCCTCGAGTGAGTATAGCTGCAACTTACCCAGTCGTTCCTCATACGGAAGATCCTTGAGTCCTGAGACCATCCTGGTGGCCATTCGATGAACCGACTCAACTCTCAGCACATCTTTTTGGTAATGTGGCCTCCAGAATTGTACACAATATTCCAGATGAGGTCTCACCATGGATCTGTACAACGGCATTATGACTTCGGGCTTTCGGCTGACGAAACTTCTACGGATACAACTCATGATTTGTCTAGCCTTGGATGAAGCTTTCTCCACTTGATTGGCAGCCTTCATGTCTTTACTAATGATCACTGCCAAATCTCGTTCTGCTGCAGTCCTTGCTAAGGTCTCACCATTTAGGGTATAAGTTCTGTATGGATTTCTGCTGCCAAGGTGCATGACCTTACAATTTTTGGCACTGAAACTTAGTTGCCAAGTTTTTGACCAATGCTCCAGTAAGAGTAGGTCCTGCGTCATTCTGTCGGGCACTGTGCTTTTGCCTACTATGTTGCATAGTTTGGCGTCATTGGCGAATAATGTAATTTTACCTCGAAGCACCTCAGCCAAGCCTCTTACAAAGATGTTAAATAGGATCGGGCCCAAGACCGACCCCTGCGGCACTCCATTGATCACCTCTGACGTTTCGGAGAGGGTACCGTTCACCACCACCCTCTGAAGTCTACCTCCAAGCCAGAAATAGAAAAATGAGAGACATAAGGACATAGAGACCAAGAAAAATGCTAATGTGCCAAAGTTCATTCAAGTGTACATGAAAAGTGCAAAATGCTATGCATTAATCACAACATGAACCGGAAACCAATTAACAAAGTGGACATAAGGGGACCTACCATGGTTGATAAGGTTTAAGGCAAACCGCAATTTAAATTGATAATGAACTGAAGTAAAAATAATCAAAAAAGTAAGAATAAAACATTCATAGACATATATAAGAATATATTTAAAAAAAAGGTAAAAACATCATCTTTATTTAAAAGTTCATATTAAAAAAATATATATATCTCAATATGATCAACACTACGGAACTGTGTGTAATAAAGCTCTAAAAACCAAAGGGAATGATGGGTAATTTTAAAAGCATATATAAAAACATGGTGAACAATGTGTACTTATGAGGGACATGGTGAACGATATAAAATAATATACATATAATAATAATAATAATAACAGTTTATATACCGCAATACCGTTAAGTTCTATGCGGTTTACAAAAGATTAGTGGAGTACAAGTTGAGTTGACGTACAAGTTGAATTAATTTAAGGGATGTTGGAACAATGGGGAGAAAGGGCAAGGGAGGGGAAAGAGGGAAGTGTGTCAACTGTCTAGGTATTTCAGGAATAGGTGGGTTTTGAGGCATTTCCTGAATACCTCATAAGTGGTGGGCAATAGGAGTTGTTCTAGGTCTTTACCCCATAGAGCAGCCTGATGTGAGAGAAGATGCTCATGGTGTTTTTTTAGTTTGCATCCTCTAACCGGGGGAGAAACGAAGTGCGAGTGGGAGCTTCTCTTGTGTTTGTGGGCTGAGAAGGAGAAGAGGTCAGTGATGTATTTAGGGGTTAGACCGTAGAAAACTTTAAAACAGAGGCAGGCGAATTTAAACTTTACACGAGCTTCCATCGGCAACCAGTGTAGCTGTTTGAAATATGGCGTCATGTGATCGAACTTCTTTAGACCGAAGATTAGTCTGACCGCAGTGTTTTGCATTAGTTGTAATCGTCGCATATTATTTGGGGGGATTGCTAAGTAGACGATGTTACAGTAGTCGAGTTGACTTAATACGAGGGATTGTACCAAGATTCTGAAGGCAGAGTTATCAAAGTATGCTTTAATGGATTGAAGTTTCTAGAGGGTGAAAAAACTCTTTTTGATTAAAACACCAATTAAAAAGTGCACACCTAGCAGAGAGATATAAATATAAAACGATACGAGGAATGCCCTTCACATTGCAATATTATAACTTCTGAAAAACGGAAGCCAGCCAAAACAAAACCAAGCGAAGACTCTAAAATGTTAATCTATACAAATATAAGCAAATTGGAAACGAAATCTAATTTAGAAAGCAAGCAAAAATGTGAAACTTACCAAAAGCCTATGGGGCTCATAATCAAAAGAGAAAAACGTCCAAATACCGGCCTAAGTCGGCACTTGGATGAACATTGTCCAAATACGTCCAAGTGCCGATAATACAAACGGGTTTTGGACGTATTTCTAAACGACCTAGGCCTACATAGTGCCGTTGAACGACCAAAGCTAAACGGGATGTTTCAGGAGGAGTGTCGAGGGTGGGAGTTGGGCGGGACGTGGGCCGGCTTAGATTTAGTCGTACAGCATGTATAACCGAAAGTTATACAGCCCAGGATTGATGGAACTTGGACGTTGTGATTTAAACCATGTAAAACATGGTCTGTCACAAAAACCCACCTAAAGTCACCAGATAAGCACTTCAAACACATAAAACAGACCCCCCACACACTACCCCAGTGATCACCGACCCCCCCCCCTAAAAATAATAATCACACCTGTAAAATTCAGCCTCCAGACCATCATCACCTGGCCGCCTGGCATAGGAAAGCCTAGTCGTCCAGCACAGAGGCGACTTAAGCCGTCTTGGGGGTGGGTTAGAGACCCATAGAGAGGAGAACCCATGCCCATAAGTCCCTGTAATCACTGCATAGATACTTAAACATGTGCACTCCCCTATACACCCCCAAAACCCTTTTGTAATGGCATATAAGTGACTTCTGCAGCCATAAGGGCTATTGGGATAGTAGATAAGTGGGTCTAGGGGATTCTGGAGGTGGTTTGGGGGGCTCACCTAACCTATAAGTGAGCTGTAGAGAGGAGAAGACATGGCACCCTTTTTGTGACGTTCACAGCAGTGCCCTGTAAGGTACCCCACTATTTAGGTGGCATGTCTGGGTGTTCAGTCCATCACTTTACAGACCCCTCCCATGTCCAACAGGGCTTGTTCTAGGCGTTTTGGACTTGGACAAAAAGTTAAATGAAAATGTGGTATAAAGATGGACGATTTAGCGACTTGGACGATCAGATCTGCAGGACGTATAATTAGACGATTTTTGAAAGAAAAAAAATTTTGGACGTATTTTTTGAAAATATGTCCTATGCTGTTTTTTTACTTTGGACGACTTGCGACTTAGACAAAAACGAACTTAGACGTTCCTTTCGATTATGCCTCTCTCAGTGTACAGTAATCACGAGCCGATGGTTCCAGCGCAAAAATGGACACTGGAGCAAAACAAAAACGCCGCGGGAAACCAGAGGAAAAAAGGAAGCAGTCTAAAACGTGGATGGCCGCGATTGGCCAAGGAGCTTGTTCAAAAATCAATAGCGGACAGACCGCGCAATCATCAGAGAGGTATAAGTGTATAAAATCTAAAGAAAAAAACGCTAACTAATGCTAAAACAAAACCGAAAAAGAATTGGTTTCCGGTTCATGCTGTGATTAATGCATAGCATTTTGCACTTTTCATGTACACTTGAATGAACTTTGGCACATTAGCACTTTTCTTGGTCTCTGTGTCCTTATGTCTCTCATTTTTGTATTTCTTCTTTTCATATCTCCCATTTTCTACATTTCTCATCAATTTTCACTTTTGCATCCCTGATCACTTCTCATCTATGCATCCTTCATCATATTTTATTCTTATGTACCTTGTGAGGTTTTCAAGCACTTACACGTGTTCATGGATCAGATCACTTTACCACTTCACACAAATTATTTCTCTATTTATGATGTATCAACTGTATTATTCTTAGGTTTTCTTATTTATATGTATTAGGCCCCCTGAAGAAGGCGTGTTTTCCGAAACACGGACCATGTCGGGTCCCTTGGTTTGTAAAAAGGTGGTATTAGTGACCGCATTTATTATTTAGTATAATAAACACAGCCTGCACTTTGCACATATTGGCTGCAGTTTTTTCTTGGGGACGTGGTTAGTGCATATTCATTGGGGAAATCTTGAAAACTCGATTGGGTGGTGAGCTTCGAGGACCAAGGATGCCCATCGCTGACTTTGGATGCATAATACCATTCCACCAGCCCTGAGTACGAGCAGCTCACATCCTACATGGAACAGTATATAAGAACATAAGAACTTCCGCTGCTGGGTCAGACCAGTGGTCTATCGTGCCCAGCAGTCCGCTCTCGCGGCGGCCCTCTGGTCGAAGACCAGCGCCCTAACTGAGACTAGCTCTACCTGCGTACATTCCGGTTCAGCAGGAACTTGTCCAACCTTGTCTTGAATCCCTGGAGGGTGTTTTCCCCTATGACAGACTCCGGAAGAGCGTTCCAGGTTTCCACCACTCTCTGGGTGAAGAAGAACTTCCTTACATTCGTACGGAATCTATCCCCTTTCAATTTTAGAGAATGCCCTCTCGTTCTCCCTACATCCCTCTTAGTTTGGACTCCGACCACAGCGCAGCACTGAACTCCTTCTGCTAACCCTTACCACAAAAATTAAATAGATACTAAGCACAGGTTGACAAGCTGCCCTTCTTCAATTCGGCATCTCCGCAGCCTTCGATTCTGTAAACCACCACCTTCTCGTAACAAAACTTACTGAAACTGGAATCACAGGCACCACACGTAGCTGCTTTAAAGACTTCCTAGACTTGGTGTCTTCTGCAACAGCTGGAAAGCCTTCTGTGGAGTACCCCAGGGCTCTCCCCTCTCCCTAATACTGTTCAACCCATTCATGAGCTCTCTCAGCACCATTACATTTGTTAACAATGAATGCCCGTGTTCCTACGCGGATGACGTTCTCCTCCTCATTCTCATTAAAGACAATCAACAAGATGCGATGGGAAAAATCACGGAGAACATCGACAAGATACAATCAGGGGCCAAAATCAACAAACTCAAACTGAAGGCAACCGAAAATGTAGTTACTTACCTGTAACGTAGGTTCTCCGTGGACAGCAGGATAGCCACATATGGGTGTTGTCCCAACAGCTCCCAATTTGCGGATAAGCTCTCCAATAGCTCAGAGAGATTTTTTTTTTTTCTCTCTCTCTCTCTCTGAGCACGTGCAATGCCCGGGCCCCACTGGGCATGCCCGAGCACTACCCATTTCCCCCTGCTTCCCCCTAATCCCCAGGATGTTCCTAGCTGTGGCCGGGTCGGCCATACGGGGAGGCGGGTGGGTTGAGTGGCTGACTATCCTGCTGTCCACGGAGAACCTACGTTACAGATAAGTAACTACACTTTCTCCTAGGACAAGCAGGATGAGTCAGCCACATATGGTTGACTCCCTAGCCGAGGGATGTACCAATTGGACCTCTGCCTTCTCCCTTGCAATATCACTCTTTAAACAGGACTCATTTATCTCTTTTTGCATTGTACCATCTCTCAAACTGTTTTGTAAAATATTCCCTGTACTATACTAAATTGTATCTTTTTAAATTGTACTATAAGTCGCCTTGAACCTATTTAGGTAGGGCTACCATTGTTCGGGATGCAAGAATTCAGATACATGACCCTTCCCTGTTCCGCCTCTGGCCCCACCCTGCTCTGCCCCAGCCCTTCCCAGTAGAGAATGACACGGTGACAAAATTCATCACCGTTCCCGTCCCCGTGGATAACCACGGGAAACCATCTTCATGTCATTCTTTAAGGAGAGAGGGAAGAATCAGAGTATGAATGGCCACAACCACTGACCCGCAAGCTTTGCTTTGAAGAATGCTGCTGTAGAAGGACTGAGGTTGAGATAAACACTGAAGAATGACAGTCTCTGGTATCCAGAGCAGATATTGTGATGTCATAATGCCTCATTCCACCAGTTCCTAAGAGCCAATCACATCAGTGATGTCACAATGGCTTCATTATCCTTGGCTCACATAAGAATCAGAGTATGAATGGTCACAACCACTGACCCTCAAGCTTTGCTTTGAAGAATGCTGGTGTAGAAGGACCAAGGTTGAAATAGACACTAGAAAATGACATGGGATTGTTTCCCGCAGTTATCCGTGGGGACGGGAACGGTGATGAATTTTGTCACCGTGTCATTCTCTAGTCAGGGCTTTCCAAAACCCGGACAAACTGATGGGTTTTGGAAAGTCCATCCAGGACCCCGGACAGTCCTCTATTTATCTTGGTTTGCCTTAATGTGTTCTGCGTTTAGCGCAAAGTGCTGCCGCTCGCCTGATTGTTCAGGCATCTAAATTTGATCGTATCGCCCCGATTCTCCGTGAGCTTCATTGGCTGCCAATTGACAAGCGGATTGAGTGTAAGGTCCTTTGCCTGATTCTTAAAGTGCTCCCCGTTACAGTGGTATCGCCCCTCTCGTGAGTTACGGTCTTCTGAGAAAAGTTGTTTGGATGTTCCTTCGCTGGCAAGTCAATGTTTTCCGTCCAGGGTCCAATACTCTGGAATGCTCTCCCCTTAATTTTGCGCCAAAGTAAGATGCGCTTGCGTTTTAGGAAAGGGTTGAAAACTCCGCAGCCATGAACGTTCATTTGGTTCTAGTATTGAGAACGCGTGAATTTTTTTGTTTTATTTTAGACGTACAGTGTTCGCTCCGTGAATTCACTGTTCGCGAATCGCAGACTCACTCATCGGCGGTCTCCTCCGATTGCCTCTTCCTGCGGGCTGTCAAAGCAGCTCCTGATTGGTGTAGCCCGACTTTACTACAGGAAGAGGCGGTTGGAGCAGACCGCGAGCGATTTTCTTCACCCACCGGCGTTCCGGCTGCCCTCTCCTGCCTCCCCTACCTTTTGAGAGGTGAAAAACCGCATTTGCAATTTTTCTAAATTCGTGGGGGTTCCTAGAACGGAATTTTGGTAGAGTACTGTATTCTGGTTTTGTATTGTGGTGATAACTGATTGTTGATTTCTTTGAATTTATATATCTACAATGTATTAACTGAGTTGAGATGATATTTGTAAGATTTTTGTTATGTATATTTTATTCTTAAAACAATAAAAAAATTATTGAACATGATTTTAAATGAATAAATAAAATAGGGGGTTTTGGGAAGGAGGGGGGCAGAGAGGAGGATGGCTGTCCGCACCCTTTACAAAGACCGCGCCAGGGGCGGATGCCCCACCCCCGCACCTCCTTACTACGCCAGTGCTTCGGATTAGCATCCTGTGCAGCTGCACCACTCGCCCTGCCTTTGGTATGGCGCTGCATTGTCTCCATAGGTTTGTGCTGATGGCGTATTCTTGCAGGGTTTCTACTTTTTTTTAAAAAAAATTATTTTCATTTTAGGTATTTATATGCCGCCTATCAAGGTTATCTAAGCAGTTTACAATCAGGTACTTCAAGCATTTTTTTCCCGTCTGTCCTGGCGGGCTCACAATCTATCTAATGCACCTGGGACAATGGAGGATTAAGTGACTTGTCCAAGGTCACAAGGAGCATCGTGGGATTTGAACCCACAACCTCAAGGTGCTGAGGCTTAAGCTTTATCCACTGCACCACTCTAGAAATCGAAATGTAGCAACAGTGAGCCAAGTCTAGGATAATGAAGCCATTGTGACATCACTGATGAGGTTGGCTCTTATTGGTGGAATGAGGCATTGTGATCTCACAATACTAACTCTGGTTATCAGAGGCTGAAACTCTTCACATTATTTATTCAATTTTCTCTACTGCTCTCCCAGGGGAGCTCAGAATGGTTTACCGTACATGGATTTATTCAGGTACTCAAGCATTTTTTCCTGTCCTGGTGGGTTCACAGCCTATCTAATATACTGGGACAATGGGGGGGGGGGGATTAAGAGACTTGCTGAAGGTCACAAGGAGCAGTGCGGGTTTGAACCCACAACCTCAAGGGTGCTGAGGCTGTAGCAGGCCCTTCTCAAAGTCAAAGTGATGATTCAGATTTTCTCCTAATGAAAGTAAGAGAGGGCCCCGCAAATCATGCTGTAATCTCTCTCAGTGCCAGCACATAGGGTTAACTTACAGGGGGGTGATGCTGTCTGGTTCTGTTTCACGTTGCCTTAGACAAAACACTAGCCCTCAGGACTTTAATGGTGCTTACTGTGCCCCACTGCAGTCGTTTGCAAAACATATAATGAATTCCAGAACCGTCTATAGCCAGGTTAACTCTGTTGCAGGCTCTGATTACTCAAAGACAGTTAAAAGCGGACAAGACAGCATGTCGGTTCGAGAGAACATACTTTTCCTATTGGGCAGAAATGTGTACGGGGATCGAAACATCTGCATTTCAGTCTCTTCTCTAAAAGCTTGTGCAATCTGGTAACAAAGTAACAGAGAAAATGATGGTCCATCTGCTCTGCTCATCTTAGACCGGTACCTGGTAAAAGTATGGTTAATGGGGAATTGTGTCCCCTGTATCTTAGGAGAAAAGAGACGGCTGAGGGGAGATAGGATCGAAGTCTACAAAATCCGGAGTGGAGTAGAACGGGTACAAGTGGATCGATTTTTCACTCCATCAAAAATTACAAAGACTAGGGGACACTCGATGAAGTTACAGGGAAATACTTTTAAAACCAATAGGAGGAAATTGTTTTTCACTCAGAGAATAGTTAAGTTCTGGAATGCGTTGCCAGAGGATATGGTAAGAGCGGTTAATGTATCTGGTTTAAAAAAAGATTAGGACAAGTTCCTGGAGTAAAAGTCCATAAACTGCTGTCGAGACAGACATGGGAAAAGCCACTGCTTGCCCTGGATCGGTGACGTGGAATGCTGCTACTATTTTTTTTTTTTTTGGGGGGGGGGGGTTGGATGGGCCAATGGGTAGGTTGGGTGAGCATGCATTTCCTCTCTTCTCTTCCCCCCCTAAGCATGAAATTTAAAAATTAAATACTTTAGCTGGTAAAGATCCGTATCCCCAGTGGCTTAGCCAGACAGCCAACTATGGGTGGGCCTGAGCTCACAGTGGGTGGGCACAAAATTTTCTCTCAGTCTCCTGAAGACTTCCTCCAAAGAAAGCCAGAACTCCCTTTTACCAGCTTGGCAGAGAGCAGAAACGTCCTTGAGCTCCTGAAGCTAACACCCCAGGCATGCTTAGTTGTCGGTGGCTTAGTTGTCGGTGGCTGCAGAGCCAGGTAAAAGAGTTCTGGCCACCTTTAGAGGTCCTCAGCTGATGATGCTTGGGGATCCTGGGCCGCTGGTAGACATGGTAGGGTCCAGATTAGAAAATAAAAGAGGCCCCCCCCCTCAGTTACCTTCCCCACCCTGTTTCCCCTGTGATCGCTCCACCTGCCTTCAAGGGGGGGACAGGCAGGCAGGCTTTAAAGGGGGGGGCAGGCCTACAAGGGGGGGACAGGCCTTCACTCCGACATACCCTTACCAAATGCAGAACAAGGGGTCACAAATTAGAAACAGAAATACTTAGACAAAAATTGAACTGGAAATCCCAAGTTAAACTGCATGTACTGCAATAATGGAGAAATTAAAAATGGAAATAAAATTTCCTTTTCTGTTTTAGGTGCCATCAACTCTTGTTCAAGTCCTAGACATTTGTTGAACATTATCAAGTTTTTGTGGCAGAATACAGAAGTAGATTGCCGGGCCTTTCGTCTGAACTGTATAAATGCAATGTCGTCGCCACTGTCGCATCAAATGCAATCCTCCAACACTGTCCATCTGCTGCTGCCCAGATGGATGGTACATCGTTAGTCTGACATCTCCGCTGAAACCTGTCCGCCTTGGAAGGCCCCAATGGCACGATAAGCCCATATACCATGACTGGGGTTTCCTTTTCTAGGGAACACAGTACAAAGACATCTGATATGTACACTTCCCAAAGCTAACATATTTCAGTTAATAAATTAAAAAGAAAATGCTTGTTTTCTACCTTTGTTGTCTGGACCTTTACTTTTCCATCATATTGGTTCCCATTTCTCTTTTCTGCTTTTCTGTATTTCCTCTGCTAATTCTTCTGCAAGCGGCTACTGTCCATTTGTCTTTTCTCTTATGTCATGTCTTGCTCCATTCCCTCACTATACCTGCCTCTGACATACTGGTCTTTCCTCTCTTTTTCTCTATAATGCTCTCCCTCAAATTTTACCCTTTTTCACCCTTCTTCTTTATACTTTTCAGCTATCTATTAAATTATATCTCATATTCTCACTTATGAGCTCTCCCATTTCCCATCTTACTCTTTCTTCAGCCTTCCATTCCTTTTCATCTTTAATCTACTTCTGCCCCTTGTCATTCCTTCCTATCTCCCCCCAGCCTCTCCCAGATGGTTCTGCTATTCCCAGCATCTTCTCCCTCCTCCCTTGTAGGCCAGCATCTGCTTTCTCTTTCTCTCCTACTTGGTAGTCTGATATCTCCTTGTTCCTCTCACCCAACCCCTCCCAGCATCTTCCAGTTTATTTCTATTTCCTCCTGCTCCTTCCTCTCCCTCCCATTGTCCAGCATCTTCTCCCTCTGTCCAATCCACTGCCATATCCTTCACCTCTCCCTCTCTCTTCCCTCCTCCTTTTCTCCCATCTCTTTCTCTCTCTCTCCCCCCCCCTTTCACTTGCACCCTAGGTCCAGCATCTCTCCCCTTTCTTGACCCTCTCCCCTGCAGCATCTCTCTCCTCTATTATCTCTGCCTGCAGCATCTCTTTATCCCCCCATGTCCAACAATCTCCCTCTCTTCCCTTCCTCCCTCCTGTTGCCCAGCCTTTCCTTCCCCAGTCTCGATCCTCCCCCCCCCCCCCCGACATCTACCTTTTCAAACTCCTCCAAAAGCTCAGGATCACCCAGTAACAGTGCACAACGGAAGCCTTCGCTCTGCCGTGTCCTGCCTCTCTCTGACACAACCGCCTGCGGGGGACGCGACGGAGAGAAGGTTTCCGGGACAGCTGCAGGCAGTGAGGCTGGTCCTTTGAAAAAGCTAGCTTCTGAAGGGAGGGAGAGAGGGAGGCGCAGGGCAGTGGAGCGTCCCACAATGCCAGCTGTCACGTGTACACTATTGCTGGGTGGCCCTGAGCTTTTGAAGAAACTCAAAAAGGTAGACATGGGGGGGGGATCTAGACTAGAAAAGGAAAGGCTTGGAGGAAACGTATGAGCATAACAGAGGAGAGACTCTATCATATTTCAATGTACAGAAGACTGTCTTTACAACTGTATTTTGTAATAACTGCAGGCGGCATAGAAGCAGCAGAGAAATACCTAAGTAGAAAGAATTGCAGGAAACTAGCCTAGAATTAAATGCTAATACTCATTTCTGTAGATTGTTTAATGGTAGAAATGAGCAAATCTGTCCTACGTCAGATGGCTCACGTGTGAATAACCATCTAATGTCGAATTTAACCATACGTAGTATAGATTGCAATGGGTGGGATTCTTGTTTCTTCCAATCACAAATTTGAGTTCGGTGTTGGGAATTTCTTCCTTCCAGCCCAAAGCAATGAAGCTTTTTCAGTGTTAAGCTACTTAAAAAAAAATAAAAATATTTCGGGCATGCTCAGCACATGACAACAGGCAAAATATTGCAAAGCTCGAAGACTGTTCTCCGTGCTACTGCCACACTAATGCCTAAATGTTTCTTCTCTTTCTTTAAAGATTGTAGTTCATCCCCCCTCACCTTCTCTACCAGTACGTATATATTTTGTATTTAATTGTATAAAACTGTTCTGTTTTGTCCCCTATTTTTAAAATGTTCTACGCCAGGGGTGTCCAACCTGCGGCCCGAGGGCCGCATGCGGCCCAGTGAAGTATTTTGTGCGGCCCCGGTCGAGGGCGATGCAGTGTTTTCCTCTCCTGCTCCCGGGTGTTTACCATCTTGCCGGCTCCCTCCTCTTTCATGCCTCAGCGTTTGCGCGGCCCCAGAAACATTTTTTTCAGCCACTGCGGCCCAGGGAAGCCAAAAGGTTGGACACCCCTGTTCTACGCATTGGATTCCCAAAGGAGGGAGGGAGGAGGGAGGGTTATTGAGTGGGCAGACTTTTGGGGCTGTCGGCCCTTTTCTGCCGTCATACTCTATGTTTCTATGAAGTATTAGACATTGTCGTGTACAACAAACCTTAATAAAACTTGAAACACTTCAGTAAAAGGACTTCATAAAACAGATGTAAATTTCTAAATGATCGTATCTAGATTGCCATAAAATGCACTAAATTACAATGTTTTATCATTTATATGTGTAAATATGTGCCTGCCCACTTTCCACCACCAACTCCCCCCACGTGTATGCCCACCTTCAAACTCTGCCCATTGCATTCAGACACCAGTTTATAGAATGATGCGTAGCTGGGATTTTTGCATTTACACCTATATGTGAGCACATATATGCATACGAGGGGTTGCTGGAAAGTTCTCAGCCCGACCAACTTCCTAAATTCTGAGCGTTATTTTGCCACTGTAGCTGAAAAGCGTGCCAATTTGCAGAAACGCAATGATATGTTTTGACATTGTTTCAGATCAAGTTCAAGTTTCAAGTTCAAGTTTCAAGTTTATTAAATTTTGATTTTACGCAATATCAAATATTTCAATGCGTTTTACATAATTGAAATGTACAATAAAAAAACTAGGGTGACAAATACAAATAAGACAAAATTATACAAACTAATCATTATGTATTATTAATACAAACTGAAACAAGTGGGTAAAAAAAAAAATGGAATTACAATTTAAAAAAAAAAAATTTTTTTAACAATTAAGGTTTATACATAAGGGTAGGGTAGGTGAGAAAAGTAATGAAGGAAAGAAAGAGAGAAAGAAGGAAAAAAAAAAAAAAAAAATGTTTTGATAGAAAAGAAAGAAATCGTTTGATTGAACCAAGTCGACAAAAAGCGTGGAATTCCAAGCCGTCATGAAGTTCCTATTCTTTAAGGAGAAAACTCCAAAGGAAATCCGTGAATGTGTGGTGCAAACGCTGAATTACAAATGCCCATCATACTCCACAGTGAAGAAGTGGAGTGCAAACTTTCAACATGGAGATTTCGAGACCGAAGATGCAGCTGAGAGGCATCGGCGTCAACTCCTGAAATTATTGAACCATGCCCATGACCTGATTTTGGCAGATCAGCAAATACTGGCTAAAACAACTGTTGAGACACTACAGATATCCAGGGAATGTGTCGGGTGTATAATCCATGAGCAGCTGGGTATGCAGAAGATGTCAGCTAAGTGGATGTACAAATGTTCGAATGCTGATGAGAGACGATGTCGAGTGGACACTTCCAAGTTGATTCTGCAGCATTTCATAGAGCTGGTGCCAACCTTTTGGAACGACTAGTTACTGTTGATGGAACATGGTTACACCACTATGATTCTGAGATAAAATAGTAGTCCATGCGATGGTGGCACTCAGGTTCTCCAAGGCCAAGGAAATTGAAGACCCAAAAGTCAGCAGGAAAGGTCATGGCCACAGTGTTTTGGGATCAGGAAGCTGTTGTAATGATCTTCCAAAGGGCCAAACAGTTAATGCAGAAAGCTACTGTAGCTTGGTGTGCCGATTAAAGGAGGCATTGAAAGAAAAAAGGAGAGGGAAGCTGCGGGAAGGAGTTCTCTTTGTACAATACCATGCACCTGCTCACAAGGCTGGCAAAACAATGGCTGTTTTGACGCAGCTGGGGTTTCAGTGCATTGACCATCCACCCTACTCACCAGATCTTGCTCCAGCTGACTATTTTCTGTTTCCAAACCTTAAAAAGAGTTTGAAAGGGCGACAGTTTCCGAGTGATTCAGAGGTTATTGCAGGAGCGAAGCAGTATTTCAGAGACCAGACATCAGAGATTTTTCAGAAGGGTTACAGAAACTTCAGGCACGATGTGTCAAGTATGTTGAAACTTAGGCGTGAATATGTGGAATAACTTGTAGGTTTGATGGCTCCACGTCATTCCCTTCATGATTGGGCTGAGAACCATTCAGCCAGAATTCTAGCCATTTACACGTGCTTCTAGACCAGATTCTATAAATGTCACCTGGAGTTAGGCACCGAGATTAACAATTTGACTTAATTGAAAAGCGCCATTAAAAAACAATTTACCAAAAATTAGCTGGTAGGCACCTAACTGAGTAGGTGCCTACCAGAAAGTAGGTGTGGTTAGGGGCAGATTCTGGGCGTGATTTGACTTTGGCGCTAGAAGAGAGATAAGGTTGGTGGTATTGCAGTTGGGAGTAGGGTGGGAGAAGGGTAGGAGTTGATTGGGAGGACCGGGATTGGAGGTTGATGTCCCCAGCAGGGAGCAAGAGGAGGAAGAACATACGGGTGAAGGTAGGGTAGGAGAGGAAGTACCTGTTGCTGCAACATGGGGGAGGGAGGGAGGGAGAGAGCTGCATGACTCATATTCTGTGAGAGCCGCTATACTTACGACTCACTGGCATACCAAGGGGGGGCGGTAGGGGCGGTCCGCCCCGGGTGCCAGCCCTGAGGGGGTGCTCCCGGCCTTGCCGTTCAGTCCCCCCCACCCCCGAAGGACCGCTCGCCCCACTGACCTTCCTGCACCACCTGTGAAGCAGCCCGCAGCAGGATCGCGACGTCAGCGATCCCTGAGCTGCTTGGGCGCTGCTTCCTGCGCCGCGGTCCCGCCCCTCCTCTGACGTCAGAGGAGGGGCGGGACTGCGGCGCAGGAAGCAGCGCCTAAGCAGCGCAGGGATCGCTGACGTCACGATCCTGCTGCAGCTGCTTCATAGGTGGTGCAGGAAGGTCAGTGGGGTGAGCGGTCCTTCGGGGGTGGTGGGGGGGGACTGAATGGCAAGGCCGGGAGCATAGGTAGTGCTACTTCATAGGTGGTGCGGGGAGGCCAGGGGGGCGAGCGGTCCTTGGGGTGGGGCGGGCGGGCAGGCAGGCAGGCTTTCAAGGGGGAGGGGGGTGACAGGCAGGCCTTCAAGAGGGGACAGGCCTTCAAGGGGGGGGGACAGGCAGGCCTTCAAGGGGGGAGGCAGGCCTTCAAGGGGGGGGGACAGGCCTTCGGGGGAGTGTGCAGACCTTCAAGGGGGAGGGACAGGCAGGCCTTCAAGGGGGGGGGCAGGCAGGCCTTCAAGGGGGGACAGGTCTACAAGGGGGTGGGACAGGCCTACAAGGGGGTGGGATAGGCCTTCAAGGGGGGTGCAGGCCTTCGGGAGGGTGCAGGCCTTCAGGGGGGGTGCAGGACTTCAAGGGCGTGCAGGCCTTCAAGGGGGGGACAGGCCTTCAAGGGGGGGACAGGCCTTCAGGGGGGGGGACAGGCCTTCAAGGGGGGGACAGGCCTACAAGGGGGTGGGACAGGCCTTCAAGGGGGGTGCAGGCCTTCAGGGGGGTGCAGGCCTTCGGGGGGTGCAGGCCTTCAAAGGGGTGCAGGCCTTCAAGGGGGGGGACAGGCCTTCGGGGGGGTGCAGGCTTTTGGGGGGGTGCAGGCCTTCGGGGGGGTGTAGACCTTCAAGGAGGTGCAGGCCTTCAAGGGGGGGACAGGCCTTCAAGGGGGGGACAGGCAGGCAGGCCTACAAGGGGGGACAGGCCTACAAGGGGGTGGGACAGGCCTTCAAGGGGGGGGGACAGGCCTTCAGGGGGGTGCAGGCCTTCGGGGGGGGTTGCAGACCTTCAAGGGGGGGACAGGCCTTCAAGGGGGGACAGGCAGGCAGGCTTTAAAGGGGGGGCAGGCCTACAAGGGGGGGGACAGGCCTTCAAGGGGGGGACAGGCCTACAAGGGGGTTGGACAGGCCTTCAAGGGGGGTGCAGGCCTTCAAGGGGGGGGACAGGCCTTCGGGGGAGGGTGCAGACCTTCAAGGGGGAGGGACAGGCAGGCCTTCAAGGGGGGGGCAGGCAGGCCTTCAAGGGGGGACAGGTCTACAAGGGGGTGGGACAGGCCTACAAGGGGGTGGGATAGGCCTTCAAGGGGGGTGCAGGCCTTCGGGAGGGTGCAGGCCTTCAAGGGGGGACAGGCCTTCAAGGGGGGGACAGGCCTTCAGGGGGGGGACAGGCCTTCAAGGGGGGGACAGGCCTTCAGGGGGGGGGACAGGCCTTCAAGGGGGGGACAGGCCTACAAGGGGGTGGGACAGGCCTTCAAGGGGGGGTGCAGGCCTTCGGGGGGGTGCAGGCCTTCGGGGGGTGCAGGCCTTCAAAGGGGTGCAGGCCTTCAAGGGGGGGACAGGCCTTCGGGGGGGTGCAGGCTTTTGGGGGGGTGCAGGCCTTCGGGGGGGTGTAGACCTTCAAGGAGGTGCAGGCCTTCAAGGGGGGGACAGGCCTTCAAGGGGGGGACAGGCAGGCAGGCCTACAAGGGGGGACAGGCCTACAAGGGGGTGGGACAGGCCTTCAAGGGGGGGGACAGGCCTTCAGGGGGGTGCAGGCCTTCGGGGGGGGGTTGCAGACCTTCAAGGGGGGGACAGGCCTTCAAGGGGGGACAGGCAGGCAGGCTTTAAAGGGGGGGCAGGCCTACAAGGGGGGGGACAGGCCTTCAAGGGGGGGACAGGCCTACAAGGGGGTTGGACAGGCCTTCAAGGGGGGTGCAGGCCTTCAAGGGGGGACAGGCAGACCTTTAGGGGGGGACAGGCCTTTGGGTGGGGGCCTTGTTTAGAAGTACACGGAGGGAAGGGGGTGTTCAAAGAGACGTGCCTATGCCAAACTTTGGGAGGGGGAGGAAGAAATAATGGGTCTGAAAATAGAGGAGAGGGAGAGAGATGATGGACCATGGGATTTAGGGAGGGAAGGAACAGAAAGGGAGAGAAATTGGACACAAGGGATGGTGTGGAGGAGGGATAGAGATACTGGATAGGAGGGTAATTGGGAAAAGAAAGGAAGAGATGGTGGACTCGGGGGTGGTGGGGAAGGAGGGAGAGATGCCAGATGAAAGGGTAGTTAAGAAAAGGTGGATCTGTGGAGGGAGATGAAAAAAAGGAAAGATACCAGACTTCCTGGGGAGGGAAGGGAAATGGAAAGGGAGGACAGAGTTGGCAGATGGATGGTTAGCATGCAGAAAGAAGAAAGAAGGAGACCCTGGCAAGCAAGTTATCAGAAGAAAACCAGAGCCTTGGACCAACAAGATTTGAAATATAACCAGACAACAAAAGGTAGAAAAATTAATTTTATTTTCTGTTTTGTGATTATAATATGTCAGATTTGAAATGTGTATCCTGCCAGAGCTGGTGGACTGCAAACGTGAGCTAGGATTTAACAGAGAGAGGAAAAGTCCTTTTTGTTTCTTTATTTTATTTACACCACAGCCAGTGTGGTTAGGAGAAGCCAAAGGGGGTGAAAAAGCTATAAAACCCACCAGGAGTTTTGAAAATTCACCCAACTGGGCAGGAAAATCGAATTGAAAAACCAATTCAATAGGCTGAATCGAATCGAAATTTTTTTTCCTGACTCTGGCAGCATTAGTTTGCGCTACTGTCTTAGACTTTAGGACCTGGGATTGGGGAGAGATGGCATCCTCAGTACTTTATAATGCAAGTGAAACGAGGATTTGGTCAGACTTTTGAAGGGTCTGCAGAAAAAAAATATTGTATAGGCCGGGGACATGAGACAGCAGGAAATGGGAACTTTTCTTCCTTCTATTTTTGTGAATGGAAAGGCTGAGGATGTCAGAGTTCAGTTAAAATATGTGCTTTATAAGAAAATATAATAATGTGTTTATAGCATAGCTGGCCTACCCAGTGAGGTGTTCCTAGTGGTGGTGGTGGCAGCATGTCAATGTGTTGAGAGGAAGAGGTGGTCTGGGAAATTCTGCTGAGCAAACTCCGGGCCCATTTCCACCCCTCAGTTAGTCCACTCCACTCAACTGGTTCACACACTGAGTGGGTCTTTGGGTGTTGTTTTGGGATCTCTTCCAGTGGTTTATCAGTATCTCCTACTGGTCCAAGGAAGGAAACTTTGTTATCCTTAGCATTGACCTACAGAATATGTTTGTAACAGTGCTGCTTGTGTGGCATTAGGCTATGTAGTGATCGAAAGAAAAAAACAGACCTTTGCACATTTTTGCACTATATGGTGGGTGTATGAGGAGATTCACATTTCCTGCACAGCTAAGTCCATGTGAAGTTACCTTGTGCTGTATTTAACATCTAGCAAGGTCTCTGTTTGAAAGGAAAGATCTAAACTTAAAAATTAAGTGGCCAGAAGTTATGGTAAAAGCAGATAGTGTAGCTGGTTTTAAGAAAGATTTGGACAAATTCCTGGAGGAAAAGTCCATAATCTGTTATTAAGACATGGGGGAAGTGTCTGCTTGCCCTGGATCGGTAGCATGGAATGTTGCTACTCTTTGGGTTTTGACCAGGTATTAGTGTCCTGGATTGGCTACCATGAGAATGGGCTACTGGGCATGATGGACCATTGGTCTGACCCAGTTAGGCTATTCTTATGTTATGTTCTCATCTGTAGGGGCCTTTGTTTTCACTTCTTATTTTAATGTATTTTTTTTCTGGGAACTTATCAGTGTTTTTTATAATGGGAACAAAAATGGAAGAGAATTAATGTGTGTGGGATGAGGGGGTAACTAATTTCTTCAGCTAAATAATTCAATCCACTTCAAACAGACATAGGAGAACTCACGCACCATTCACACACCCTCCAACCAAAAACGTCAAAAGAAAAAAACTGTTCGACAACCTCCTAGCCATTCGAGCTGCAACACTCGACCCCCAACCCTACAACCAATTGACATCGACCACATACTGCAAAACCTTCAAAAAGAAATAAAAACCCTTCTATTCAAAAAACACATAAAACCGAACTAACACAATCAGAACTGTCCCAAGCATCACCTGCAACTACTCCATATGTACTTCTGATGTCATGACAATTCAGACATAATTTATGTTATGTTATGTTTGGAATATAAGAAAATTTTCACTGCTTGTTTCTATTCTGACCATTTATTCCATTTCATGGTCATTACAAAAAATATTTTTTTACATGGGGGGGTGTCAAAAAATGATGGGCCCCGGGTGCCACATACCCTAGGTACGCCACTGACTTACATTACCCCTCTCCTAAAGTCACTTCATTGGCTTCCCATCCATTTCTGAAAAGAATTCACTCTTACTGCCCTACAAAATGCATTCACTTGACTGCCCTTCACTATCTCTCTTCACTTATCTCCCCCTATGTTCCCCCCCCATGAGCTCCGCTCTGCTGGTAAGTCCCTCCTATCTGTGCCCTTCTCCTCCTCTGCCAACTCCAGATAGCGGATAGCGTAGCTGGTTTTAAGAAAGGTTTGGGCAAGTTACTGGAGGAAAAGTCCATAGTCTGTTATTGAGAAAGACACGGGGGAAGCCACCCTTTGGGATTCCAGAATCTTGTTACTCTCTGGGATTCCGGAATTTTGCTATTCTTTGAGATTCTGGATGGAATATTGCTACTCTTTGGGATTCTGGAATGTTGCTACTCTTTGGGATTCTAGAATCTTGTTACTCTCTGGGATTCCGGAATCGTTCTATTCTTTGGGATTCTGTATGGAATGTTGCTACTCTTTGGGATTCTGGAATGTTGCTACTCTTTGGGATTCTAGAATTTTGTTACTTTCTGGGATTCCGGAATCTTGCCATTCTTTGAGATTCTGGATGGAATATTGCTACTCTTTGGGATTCTGGAATGTTGCTACTCTTTGGGATTCTAGAATTTTGTTACTCTCTGGGATTCCGGAATCTTGCTATTCTTTGAGATTCTGTATGGAATGTTGCTACTCTTTGGGATTCTAGAATCTTGTTGCTCTCTGGGATTCCGGAATCGTTCTATTCTTTGGGATTCTGTATGGAATGTTGCTACCCCTTGGGTTTTGTTATAAAACGCTCTGTCCCTGTGTTTATGCTCTACTCCCAGATCCCTGCTCTTGATAAAGTGAGTCCTTGGAAGGGAAATTCCAGTACTAAACAAGGCAGCTTCCTGGGTGCAGAAGGGATGGGACTAGAAAGGAAAAGTCCATAGTCTAAGAATTGCTCTACTAGGTCAGACCAAAGGTCCATCTAGCCCAGTGTTCCGTCATCACGGAGGCCAATCCAAGTCATAAGTACCTGATAAAACCCCAAATAGTAGCAGCATTCCATGCCACTGATCCAGGGCAAGCAGTGGCTTCCCCCATGTCTGCCTGAAAAGATACAGAGAAGGGCGACAAAAATGATAAAAGGGATGGGACGACTTCTCTATGAGGAAAGGCTAAAGCGGCTAGAGCTCTGTAGCTTGGAGAAGAGACGGTTCAGGGGTGATATGATAGAGGTCTATAAAATATTGAGTGGAGTTGAAATGGTAGATATGAATCGCTTGTTCACTCTTTCCAAAAATACTAGGACTAGGGGACATGTGATGAAGCTACTAAGTACCGGTAGCAGATTTAAAACAAACCAGAGAAAATGTTTCTTCACACAATGTGTAATTACACTCTGGAATTTGTTGCCAGAGAATGTGGTGAAATCAGTTAGCTTAGCAGGGTTTAAAAAAGACTTGGCTAATTTCCTAAAAGAGAAGTCCATAGGCCATTATTGAGGTGGCTTGGGGAAATCCACTGTTTATTCCTAGGATAAGCAGCGTAAAATCTGTTTTACTATTTGGGATCTAGCTTGGGACAAAGTACCGGGTTTTGAAAAGCCATCCAGATGCCTGGATGTTAGGATAAAAGCTTGTATCGAAAACTTATGGCAAACCCAGTGCAAATTGTAACCTGTTAACTGTATACCATGTATGTTTAACCTATAACCCGTTCTGAGCTCTCTGGGGAGAACAGCACAGAAAACGAATTAATTAAATAAATAAATGAAAAGAGGATGTGTCCAGGTAAATCTGAAGTTACCTAGGGGGGAAGGGGTGGGATCAGTGAATGTGACCCTCCGGGTGGACTTCTGTTTCTGTCAATCCCCTTTACTGTCAGTGCATGAACCAATCACCGCTCATGCACTAACAGGCAGGGGGTAAAATTCACATTAGAAACTGTGCAGCCACCATCTCTAATGTGTAGCTTTCTGCCTCGATCCCCAAGTGCAGAGCTCTTCTGTAGAGATTAGAGGAGCAGCTTTTGCTGGAACATTCTCTGCCTTTGGAAGAATAACCCGCAGAGGGGCCGCTAACCTCTGCTCCAAGCCTACCTCCAACGCAGACCCCGTCGCTCTCTCCCAACTGAGCAGAGAAACAGAACTCTCTCTGGCAAATTTAGGGGCTGTCTCTCTGAAAATTGCCATCGAGTCCCAGCTCTTGCAGCATCTCTCCCTTTGCACTCAGCTTACACAGACAGTCTCTCTGGCTTTCAGACCTCAACTACAAGCTCAGCATAGGGCTTCCCACACCTTTTTCCCAAACTCATTCAGGCTTCCAGCGCCTCTGGTCTATGCTGGATCTATACTTCTAACCTCTCGTGACCCAGCTACTCTGCTCTCAGCTCTTTCTCAAACACCTTAGATGACAGGGACCCCCAAGTCCATCACCAGTTGAAGACATCCGCAGCCCACCAGAACTCCCCTCAGACAAAGGTGAGCATCATTACTCCCAATCGCTGCCGGCAGAACCCCGAGAACTGGGAGCGCTGCCGACTGCTGCGGTTGTCTTTATTATTGCAGTCGTGTTTCTCGTGTGACTTTTGTATTTTTGTAAGTTTGTAAACTGATGTGGCCTGCAAAGCCCAGCAGTTCGGCAAATTTTGTACTAAACGTCAACATGGGTGTTTTAGAATTTTCCTTAAAATGCCGTAAAAACCAATTACAAAAGCAAGGCAGAATGAGCCTTTAAAAATTCTCCATATTGGGCAAACTTGCAGTCAGGCCTGGGCTTAGGGTAGGGGGGGAGCAGAGCCGTTTCCTGGGGTGCCATGGGAGCCCCAAGCCCAGGCCTGAAGCCAGAAAAGAAAGGTTCTGTCCAAAAAATCAACGGGGACTCAAGGCTCAGTATTCCAAAATGAGTGATTGAAGAAGATATGGCAAATTTGATATGCAATCACTCTAACTTAAAATCTAAATCATTTATTTGAAATTATATCAACTTATATTGAAACTTATGCTCAGAGACATGAAGGCAAAGAACAAGAGGCGAAAGGTTGGCAATGCTGCTCGTTGCTACCGGCGATGATTTCAAGAGGTGGGGATGGGTGGAGAGCAGGAGAAGTGCCGGCACTCCCAATTCTCATTAGTTTCCCCTCGCCTCCTTTAGACACACAGAGAGTAATTCTATAACATAGGAGTTGATCGAGGCAGGAATCAGAACGTCTCCCCCTCCCCCATGCCAATCTTCTGCCTCTTAGCTTTGCAGGCGGAGCAGGATTAACCCATTAGTGGGCACTGGGCAAGCAAGTGCCTTGGGCTCCCCATCATAATGTGACTATCCAAGCCCCCTTTTTTTTTTTTTTTTTTTTTAAACCCTGCTGAGCTAACTGATTTCACCACATTCTCCGGTAATGAATTCCAGAGTTTAATTGTGTGAAGAAATATTGTCTCCGGTGTATTTTAAATCTACTACTTAGTAGTTTCATCGCATGTCCCCCAGTCCTAGTATTTTTGGAAAGAGTGAACAAGCGAATCACATCTACTCTTTCCATTCCACTCATTATTTTATAGACCCCCTGGGCAGCAGTGGCTCTGGTCCTCCCTCCTTTCCGCCAGCAGCTGACTGACCAGAGCAAAATTCTAGCTTGGGAGCCACTGGACAGGGCATCTGCGAAGGCCTCTCCTAAACATTTGCCTAGTTTCCCGATGCCTTAAACCTGTCCTGTGCTCAGGCTGCTCTCTGATACAAGCTCCCATTAAAGTGTCCATCAGCATCACTTGTTCAGAGGTCTCACTTTCCGGCACCCCCTCATCTCCCAAGCAGCCTGGAAACAGCTGTACAAGATCAAAACCACCTCATCTGTGAGTCCCAACAGAGCTGTTCAAAGACTTTGACATCGCCTCCCCCGCTCATCGAGGCCTTTTCACACTCACTGATCAGAATAAATCACAAAGTTCAAAATCAGTTTTACGAGATCCCGGTGGAGTTCCCACAGGGCTTCTGCTCTGCACAATTCTCGCTTGCTTGGCTCTTGGCCCTAGATGTAATATGCAGGAGAAGAATTATGCCATTTTTCTCCCTTCCAAGCGGAGACTCCAAAGACCAAATCCCTGCCTCAGTTTGCAGGTAGAGAATGACACAGGGACAAATTTGTCCCTGTCCCCGCAGGAACTCAATTTCTCCATCCCGTCCCCGCTAGCTTTGTCGCTGTCCCTGTCCCATTCCTGTAAGCTCTGCCTTAACTGCACAAGCCTCAAACACTTATGATTTTAAAGTGTTTGAGGCTTGTGCAGATGAGGACGGAGCTTAGGCATTGGTGGAATGAGGCATTATGACATCACAGTCTGAGCTCTAGAATGTTGCTACTTAGGATTTGAAAGTGTTTGAGGCTTGTGCGGATGAGGATGGAGCTTAGGCATTGGTGGAATGAGGCATTATGACATCACAGTCTGAGCTCTAGAATACCTCATTCCACCAATGCCTAAGCTCCGTCCTCATCTGCCTCAAACATTTTAAAATCGTAAGTAGCTAGACTCAATTAGGGCACTGGTCTTTGACCTAAGGGCCACTGTGGGAGCGGACTGCTGGGCATGGACCATTGGTCTGACCCAGCAGTGGCAATTTTTATGTTCTTATTCTAGAGCTCAGATTGTGATGTCATAATGCCTCATTCCACCAATGCCTAAGCATTGTGCTAGGATGTTAAAGCGTTTGAGGCTTTTGCAGATGATGACAGACCTTGCAGGAATGGAGAAGGGACAGGAAAAAAACTCTCCAGGGTGGGACAGGAAAATGAGTTCCCGCAGGGATTGGGAAAAATTTCTCCCCATGTCATTCTCTATTCTCAGTGTCCTCCTGTCCCCTCAGTTCCTCCAGGGCAGGATTTCCGAAAGCTGATCTTAAGGATTCAGTGCCAGGAAAAGGTATCAGAGATCACGAAGCGTAAATGCGCTGGCAATCACTCCGGAGCCTCAGAGGCCTTTTGGTAACAATCCAACAATGACTAGGGGGGAAATGGTTTTCTAAACACATCTCTGGCTCTCCTCGTTCAGATTCCGCAGGATCAGCAATAGCTCCCCTCCCCCGCCCTGCACTCATTACTGCCGTGGCACAGAGGGGACGGCAGACTGCCCTAAATCACTCAATCACCCGCACCTCCTTTCTTCCTCGCTTTCTCATAGCTAGAATAAGACAAACAGACAGCTGGAATTTGCTCGTTCTTTTTCAGTGACCCTTCCGTATCCCGGCATGCGCATTTCCAAATATACTATTGCTGTCATTTCTATAGAGCAGGGGTCTCAAAGTCCCTCCTTGAGGGCCGCAATCCTGTCGGGTTTTCAGGATTTCCCCAATGAACATGCATGAGATCTATGTGCATGCACTGCTTTCAATGCATATTCATTGGGGAAATCCTGAAAACCCGACTGGATTCCGGCCTTTGAGGACTGGAGTTGCCCACCTCTGGGCTAGATCAGGTGTCTCAGAATCCCTCCTTGAGGGCCGCAATCCAGTTGGGTTTTCAGGATTTCCCCAATGAATATGCATTGAAAGCAGTGCATGCACATAGATCTCATGCATATTCATTGAGGAAATCCTGAAAACCCGACTGGATTGCGGCCCTCAAGGAGGGACTTTGAGATCCCTGCTATAGAGCCACTTGATGTACACAGCTCTGTACACATTATATGTTGGTACATTCACTGTTCCTAATGGGATCACAGTCTAACTAGACTATTTTATCTGGAGTCAGTGGCATCATGGGAGCGGCGCCTGGGATGGTGGTGCCTCTCCCCCGCCCCACGCGCGCCCCCCTTCCCTTTCCCCATACCTTTTAAACTTCTCCATTGTGAGCAGCGTGCTGGTCACGTCGGAGTCGGCTCCCTTAGGATCCCGGGAGTGAAGTCAGAGAGAGCGCTACAAAGGTATGGGGGGAAGGCAAGGGGCGCACGGGCAGTGAGCAAGTGAGCAGGTGGGCAAGTGAGTGAGCAGAGGGGGGCGGAGAGGAGGACAGGTGCTGCTGCACCCTTAGGAAGACCGCACCCCCTTACTACGCCACTGTTTGAAGTGCAGAAGGGTGGCCACAAAACTACACTTTGACCAGTGAAAGAGCCAGCAGCACAATCAGATGGCGTGAGAAAGGCATGTGGGAAGCCACTGCTTGTCCTGGGATCGGTAGCATGGAATGTTGCTACTATTTGGAGTTCTAGAATCTTGTCGCTCTTTGGGATTCCGGAATCTTGCTATTCTTTGGGATTCTGAATGGAATGTTGCTATTCTGGGGATTCTAGAATCTTGTTGCTCTTCGGGGTTCCAGAATCTTGCTATTCTTTCAGATTCTGGAATGTTGCTACTCTTTGGGTTTTGGCCAGGTACTAGGGACCTGGATTGGCCACCGTGAAAACGGGCTACTGGGCTTGATGGACCTTTGGTCTGACCCGGTAAGGCTATACTTATTATGGGTGGACCTACAGAAAAAGCGTTCTGCCCCGAGTGTGGTCTTCCTAAGGGTGTGGCACCCTTCCTCCTCTCTGCCCCCCTGCTTGCTCACTTGCTCGCCCACCTGCCCGTTCACTCCCCGCTCATCTCCTTGCCATGTGCACCCCTTACCTTTCCCCATACCTCTCTGACGTCACTTCCGGGACCCGCGCCTTTTGAAGGGACGTGAAAGGGAGCCAGCGCTGATGTGGGCAGCACGCTGCTCACGCTGGAGAAGTTTAAAAGGTACAGGGAAAGGGAAGGGAGTGGGCGCATGGCACGGAGGGCAGGGGAAGGGGGCAGGAGAGGGGTGCCACCGCCCCGAGCGCCACTGGACACAACATAGTAACATAATAGCAATGACGGCAGATAAAGACATGTGTGGCGTCGCTAGGGTGAGAGGCGCCCCTCCTCGCCCTCTTCTCAACCCCCCACTCCATCTGCTCCTTCCCTGCTCCCTCCTGCTGCACGCGCACCCCTTCCCTCCCCCCGTATCTCTTTGACATTCCCGGCTCGAGCAGCAACCCCAGCCTGCCACTCGCTCCAGCATCGGCTCTTCCTCCGACATCACTCCCTAGGCGCGGGTCCAGGAAGTGACGACGCTGGCGTGACAGCAGGTTGGGGGGGGGAGTCGCTGCTCATGCCAGGAACGTTTCAGAGGTACAGGGAAAGAGAATTGGCGCACTTGTGCGGCGGGGGGCGGGGAGGAGTACAGATGCCTGTGCCCTCACTAAGATGGCAGCCAGGGTGGACCGCCCTCCTCCGCACGTCGCCACGGAGCTCAGCTGCAGAGTTCTGGGTGCCATTGGAAGAGTCTTTAGCTGGCAAGTTTGGGCCTTTGCCGAGCAGGCTTGTGCTAGGATGAAAGTTGGATTGCACTTATTTTTTTTATTCTTTATTTGATTATTCGTTACAGTACATTAATAACAAATATTCATGAATGACCAAAGCAAACTCAATATAGAGAACATGAAAACATAGGCAATTAGTCAACCATGTCCTAGTCCACATTATCATGGTCGCCAGTATCTTTTTTAAAAAAGAAAGAAAAAAATCAAATCCATCAATCTACCATCTAAGGACAGGCAAATGGCGTTTATAATTTATAAATCATCCTCCAAAAATAAAAAAAAAATCAATAATAGAAATTAAACTTTCAGCAAAGGTTTCTCTTTAACAAAGTCTTCTAACTGGACTGGATCATAAAACACATATTTATCACTTCCATACGATATAAGACATTTGCATGGAAATTTGGAGGAGGATGGGCAGGGGAGGGCTTCAATGGCTGGGAGGGTGTAGATGGGCTGGAGTAAGTCTTAACAGAGATTTTGGCAGCTGGAACCCAAGCACAGTACCGGGTAAAGCTTTGGATTCTCGCCCAGAAATAGCTAAGAAAAAAAAAAAAAAAAAATTTAAATTGAATCAGGTTGGGCAGACTGGATGGACCATTCGGGTCTTTATCTGCCGTCATCTACTATGTTAAAGTAGCTCCAACTGCCAAAACCTTGGGCTTTAGCACTTATTAACTCAACCCAACATACATAGTTCAGCAGGCAGGGCAGGATGAGCAAACTCCACACGTGCCCCAACAGATGAGCCAATTTAAGAGATCCAAAACTCTTAGTCAGTCAATTGGATTCATACCCTTTGCTTATGCAGATGACGTACAGCTTTTGTATCCTATAGATGTAGAAATCACAGAAATGAATGAGAAACTTTCAAAAATAGCTAGATCAGAGGTGTCCAACCTGCGGCCCGAGGGCCGCATGCGGCCCTGTGAAGCACTTTGTGCGGCCCCATTTGAGGGCGATGCAGTGTTTTCCTGTGCTGCCCCTGGGTGTTTACCGTCTTGCCAACTCCCTCATCTGCCTTGCTGCAGCGTTTGTGCGGCCCCAAAAACATTTTTTTCAGCCAATGCGGCCCAGGGAAGCCAAAAGGTTGGACACCCCTGAGCTAGATGGTTACATGACAACAAGCTGTCGCTCAATACAGCTAAAACAGAAACTATGCTTTTTCCAGGTAGGGAGGGGCAGAAATTAGGAACCAACATAATTATGAACGCAATTAACCTTAAAACAGTCACTAAGGTGAAGATTCTTGGGGTCATATTAGACCAAAAGCTTAGTTACCATGAGCAAGAACCTGCTTCTATAGGTTAAGACTGATCAGATCATTATCTGTTTTCATTGACGAATCATCATTAAATATATTAATACACTCAGTCATATTCTTCAGTCAGTAGAAGGAAGAAGGTGTGTCAGTAGAAGGAAGAAGGTGTTGATGCCCCTGTACAGGTTATTGGTGAGGCCCCACTTGGAGTATTGTGTTCAGTTTTGGAGACCGTATCTGGCGAAAGACGTAAGAAGACTTGAGGCGGTCCAGAGGAGGGCGACGAAAATGATAGGAGGCTTGCACCAGAAGACATATGAGGAGAGACTGGAAGCCCTGAATATGTATACCCTAGAGGAAAGGAGAGACAGGGGAGATATGATTCAGACGTTCAAATACTTAAAGGGTATTAACGTAGAACAAAATCTTTTCCAGAGAAAGGAAAATGGTAAAACCAGAGGACATAATTTGAGGTTGAGGGGTGGTAGATTCAGGGGCAATGTTAGGAAATTCTATTTTACGGAGAGGGTGGTGGATGCCTGGAATGCGCTCCCGAGAGAGGTGGTGGAGAGTAAAACTGTGACTGAGTTCAAAGAAGCGTGGGATGAACACAGAGGATCTAGAATCAGAAAATAATATTAAATATTGAACTAAGGCCAGTACTGGGCAGACTTGAACGGTCTGTGTCTGTGTATGGCCGTTTGGTGGGGGATGGGCAGGGGAGGGCTTCAATGGCTGGGAGGATGTAGATGGGCTGGAGTAAGTCTTAACAGAGATTTTGGTAGTTGGAACCCAAGCACAGTACCGGGTAAATCTTAACTGGTAGTGCCTTCATTAAAAATTATATATTCTAGGAGAGATATGATCTTTTCTGTTACAGCCCCTCAAATTTGGATCTCACTCCCACTTAATATATGAGAAGAAAAATGACTGAGCAAGTTTAAAAGTCCCCTAAAGAGTTGGTTATTTAAGGACGCTTTTTTAATGGATTCATTCTAAGTTACAATAGACTAGGAAGACGATCTAGTAAAATCAAGCAGGTTCCCCAACCTTTTGTTACATTACATTAGGGACTTCTATTCCACCTATACCTTGCAGTTCAAGGCGGATTACAAAAGAGCTAACTGGACATTTCCAGTGAAGTTACAACAGTTTTGGGGTTTTTTTGGGGTTTTTTGGTTACAAGGGAGGAGAGGTACTTGGATTAGTTCCGAAAGAACTTGCAAATTGGATATTAAATTGACTGTACGTTACTGTGTGATATAACACATAGAGTACAAATAAGATTACGTTACATTTCAGGGATCTGAATACTTGGTTGGTGTTTTGGGGAGGAAGAGATTATTTAAGTGGAGGTTTTGGGGGAGAATTTATCTAGGAGGAGGGGGAAGGGTTGGGTTAAGATATCTGGATAAATTTTTGAAAAGTAGGGTTTTGATTTCTTTTCCAAAAGTTTTGAAGTCGCCCGTTGCCGTCAACAGGTTGGAGATGGAGGGGTTAAGTTTTGCTGCTTGCGTCGCCAGAAGGTTATCCAACATCTTTTTGCGCTGAGTGCCCTTGAGTGGAGGGAAGGCAAAAGGGTTCGGAGTTCTTCTTTGTCTTGAGGTGAGGATCTGGTTTAGGCGGTTGTTTAGATGGGGGGGGGGGGGCGGAGCCGTTTAATGCTTTGAATAATAGACAGTAGAATTTGAATTGAATTCGTGCTTGCATAGGTAGCCAGTGAGAGTCTAGGAAGGCAGTTGTAATATGATCATATTTTCTCAGGGAGTAGATCAGTCTGAGGGCAGTGTTTTGTATAGTCTGAAGTTGTTTTATCATGTTGACAGGACAAGGTAGATAGAGGGAGTTGCAGTAGTCCAGTAGACGTAAGACTTTGTGCCATTAGACCTTCCTTTTTTGTTTATTTTTTTATTTTTTTTTTTTTTAATTATTTTTTTTTAGAATCGGCCCCTATTTCCCTAAATGTATTATTCTAATTAGTATTAATTGTTATGTTTGTTTGTTTTTAATTTTAACCTAACTCTTAACTTATGTAAATCGCATTGGATTTGGAGTATGCGAGTAAATCAAAGAATTTAAATAAACTTGAAAACTTGGAAAAGAACATCTGTTGAACCAGAGCCACCACTGCCTACAGTGGTCTGTATTTTTTTTTTTTTTTCAAGAACCTTGCGCATTATCCTCCAGCCAGCGCGGAGAGTCCAGGGGCAGCACTTCATACCGCCTGCTTCGTCCTCTGCCATCAGAAGCACGTGGGAGTTTCAAACTATACAGTATTTATATTTCAAGAGGGCCCCGATCCACTTGCTTTCTCCTTAGTGCACTAAAGGGTTAATGGTGCCCTTCTCCCGCAGTACACTGTAGGCGTGGCTCTGGTTGACATCTATTCTAAGGCTGACACCTGCTGGTTAACCTTGGTACTGTGGGGAAAACCAGGAACTAAAAGTTGAAGGGTAGCCTAGTCACAGCACAGTTCAAATCCTTCTCATCCTATCTGTGACCTTGGGCAAATCCCTTCACCCTTCAGTACCTAATGGGAGAAATAAAATAGACTATAATCCATCCTAAAAGACACGGAAACACTAATGAAAAAATACAAGGGATTGGAAAAGCAAAAAAAGAGAGTAATCACAAAATCACCTCCTATCTCAGGCTCTAATGTGCAGATCTGAAGGGAATGTGCCGCGGCCTCGAAAAAGGCGAACAGAATGTTGGGTATGATCAAGAAAGGTATCGCTACAAGAAGCAAGGAGGTCATCCTCCCGCTGTATAGGGCAATGGTGCGACCGCATCTGGAGTACTGCGTTCAATACTGGTCGCCGTACCTTAAGAAGGATATGGCGGTACTCGAGAGGGTCCAGAGAAGAGCAACAAAAATGATAAAGGGCATGGAGAACCTTTCGTATGCTGAGAGACTGGACAGGCTGGGACTCTTTTCCCTGGAGAAGTGGAGGCTTAGAGGGGATATGATAGAAACTTACAAGATCATGAAGGGTATATAGAAGGTAGAGCGAGACGGATTCTTCAGACTGGACGGGGAAACGAAAACTAGAGGGCACTCGGAAAAGTTGAAGGGAGACAGATTCAGAACAAATGCCAGGAAGTTCTTCTTCACTCAGAGGGTGGTGGACACCTGGAATGCGCTTCCAGAGGAGGTGGTAGAACAAAGTGCGATTGTGGGTTTCAAAATGGGACTGGACAAATTCCTGAAGGAAAAGGGGATTGAAGACTATAATTAGAGGGGTACTATACAGCAGTGGTTCCCAACCCTGTCCTGGAGGAACACCAGGCCAATTGGGTTTTCAGGCTAGCCCTAATGAATATGCATGAAGCAAATTTGCATGCCTATCACTTCCATCATATGCAAATCTCTCTCATGCATATTCATTAGGGCTAGCCTGAAAACCCGATTGGCCTGGTGTTCCTCCAGGACAGGGTTGGGAATCACTGCTATACAGTACAAATGCTTTAGAGTAATAGATGACTTACAGGTCATTTGCCGCGGGAGCGGACTGCTGGGCACGATGGACCTGTGGTCTGACTCGGCAGAGGCGATTCTTATGTTCTTATGTTTTCGGTCACATTAACTATAGCCAGATTTAGAATCAGAAAATAATATTAAAGATTGAACTAGGCCAGTTACTGGGCAGACTTGTACGGTCTGCGTCTATGTATGGCCGTTTGGAGGAGGATGGGCAGGGGAGGGCTTCAATGGCTGGGAGGGTGTAGATGGGCTGGAGTAAGTCTTAACAGAGATTTCGGCAGTTGGAACCCAAGCACAGTACCGGGTAAAGCTTTGGATTCTCGCTCAGAAATAGCTAAGAAGAAAAAAAAAAAAAATTTAAATTGAATCAGGTTGGGCAGACTGGATGGACCATTCGGGTCTTTATCTGCCGTCATCTACTATGTTACTATGTTACAGATTGCACAATTGTACGAGTAGTTTACCTCCTAAAATCTTGCGCGGGGCGGAACAAGGAAATAGGGGCTGGCAACTAGCAAAGTAGCGTGCTGGCCCATTCAAACACACGGAAAGAAAGATTAGTAAAGAGCGCATTCACAGTGCGACACAATGGTGCTGTTTCCCCCCTCCCCCGTTCACAGAGCCACACTTGCCGGTGTGAGGAAAGCGAGCGGGATGGACGCGGTAAAGTGAATTTCAATATGGCGGTAAGGGGCCACGGGGTTGGGAGGTTCGAGGCGTTGGTAGGGGAGGGTGGTGACTGCTGGTAGATGCGCCTGTGGGCACACCGACAAATCCACGCCCAACACCTTGCGCCCGGACATGTGCTCGCACGACAATGGCGCCCCGTCAATTGCGGCCCGCCGTGACTTAATCTGTCAGAAGTGGATATCCGGAAGGCCCTGATTTGCTTAGACTCCTCAGGCCCCCCGTCCCTTGGGAGGGGCTTGAGGTGCCTCAAGCCCCTCCCAAGGGGCGGGGCCTGAGGAGTCTGAACAAATCAGGGCCTTCCGGATATCCACTTATGTAAAGGGTTCCCATAATCTTTTAAGTGTAGTGGGGGGGGGTGTCCCCTTCACCCCCCCCTCAAAAAGACAAAATAGTATCCACCATCGGGGCGCATTTGACGGGTGACCTCCCATTCAGTGTGCGCAATTGTCGTACGCGTATTTGACGGGTCACCGTGCGTGCGTGTGTGTGTATGTGTTTGTATGTGAATGGCATGGTGTGTATTTTAGTGTCTGTGTAAACCAAGGCTAGCTTAAAGAGCAAGTCAGTGAGCCACCGGCTGGGGATAGCCAAGAGTAAGAGCCTGTCTCACTGGCTACACCCTTCCCAGAACTGGCCCCTTGGTTCCCACCTCTCTGTTCACCTCTCTACAATGACGCCACGGGAGGAATTTTAAATGCCTGTTCTCGTGTTTTAAAGATTCATGCAATGCCAGCATCACTGGACAGAGAAACGCAGAACAGCGGGAGTAAAAGCCGCCACCGACGGACAAAGAAACGCAGAACAGCGGGAGTAAAAGCCGCCACCGCCGGACAAAGAAACGCAGAACAGCGGGAGTAAAAGCCACCACCACCGGACAAAGAAACGCAGAACAGCGGGAGTAAAAGCCGCCACCGCCGGACAAAGAAACGCAGAACAGCGGGAGTAAAAGCCACCACCACCGGACAAAGAAACGCAGAACAGTGGGAGTAAAAGCCACCACCGACGGACAAAGAAACGCAGAACAGCGGGAGTAAAAGCCGCCACCGACGGACAAAGAAACGCAGAACAGCGGGAGTAAAAGCCGCCACCCCTGGACAAAGAAACGCAGAACAGCGGGAGTAAAAGCCACCACCACCGGACAAAGAAACGCAGAACAGCGGGAGTAAAAGCCGCCACCGCCGGACAAAGAAACGCAGAACAGCGGGAGTAAAAGCCACCACCACCGGACAAAGAAACGCAGAACAGTGGGAGTAAAAGCCACCACCACCGGACAAAGAAACGCAGAACAGCGGGAGTAAAAGCCACCACCACTGGACAAAGAAACGCAGAACAGCGGGAGTAAAAGCCACCACCACTGGACAAAGAAACACAGAACAGCGGGAGTAAAAGCCACCACCACTGGACAAAGAAACGCAGAACAGCGGGAGTAAAAGCCACCACCGCCGGACAAAGAAACGCAGAACAGCGGGAGTAAAAGCCACCACCACCGGACAAAGAAACGCAGAACAGCGGGAGTAAAAGCCACCACCACTGGACAAAGAAACACAGAACAGCGGGAGTAAAAGCCACCACCGAAGCAGGGGACTGGGGGGGGGGTTGACACATGATGACGGGGGCAGGAAGGGTGTAACATGCTGATGCAGGGGGTGGGGGGGCCTGATGTTGAAGCTGGGACTAGGAAAGGGGGTGATGCTGGGGGGCAAGGAGAGGAGAGAAGCTGATGCTAATGTTGGGGGCGGGAGAAGGGATCGATGATGGGAGGTTGGGGAGATGATGCTGGGAAAAGGGTGCATACATAGAGGGAGGGTGCTGGGAAAGAAGAAGAGGCAACGAGGGGGAGCCTCAGGGTCATGGATGCTGAGGAAGGGGGAGCAAGAGGCAGAGACTGGAGACAAGGTGATGCAGGAGAACAAGGATGAAGACCAGAAGAGGGCATACTCGGACTGGGACTGGGCATAGGAGGGGACTCGGGCTCGGGATTTGTAGGGTGAAGCAGTAGAGACTTGTGGATTCAGTGGGGCATACAGGGAATAGAAGGGCAGCGTAGAGCAGGCGACTGGGTGAGGGGGGGTACAAGTCGGCTTATGAGACTGAATGCAGAATTCAGTGATGGGCGGCCAAAATGTCTTGTGTAGTTTTCGTCCAGGGTTTGTTTTTTTTTTTGGTCTTTATTGCTCTTCTGGAACGAAATCCAAAAAAAATGAAGAGAACAAAAAATGTCCAAAAAACAAAATCTCAACTGGAGGAGAACACAACAAAACAAGTAAACATAAATGACCAGACCATTAAATTTCCCAAAATTTCACTTTTAATCAAATAATTGCCCTTTCAATTTGGTATTGGTCATTAGGTCTAATGAGTTCTTCTGGTCATCAAGGGGGTGCATTATGGGGGCGATTCGACCTGGGTCGCTGCAGGTTAGACAGAAAAAGCACAAAGCTAATATTCGACAGTGGCAAATTTGCATGCCAAATCCCACGACGGAATACTAATGTACGTTAGATTTAGGCGCAATCACTTGTGCGCAGCCTTGGAGTCGTCTTCGACTCCGACCTCTCATTTTCCACGCCCATCCAACAGACCACTAAAGCCTTTCGCTTCTATCTCTACGCAGTACAACAGAAGAGTCGTGAGGACAAGATGTCCGTAATTCAGCCACTGCGAAGACTCGACACTCGCAGTGTTTCCGAATCAATACCTTTGTCAAGGGCATTGCTTTGGACACCGGTTGGTGTCTCTGCTCGTTCTAAACATTGACCAGCGCCTAATGCACTATTCGTGCGATAGAGAAATTATCCTTTGAGACTTTTGAGACTGAAACACTGTCAGTGTCGAGTCTTCGCAGTGGCTGAATTACGGACATCTTATCCTCACGACTCCTCCATCGTGCTGTGCTTCTGTCATCATTGAGGCCTTTTTGGGCTTTCTCTCCAGTTTCTATCTCTGCATCACCACAATTTGCCCCTTTCTCTCTGAGCACACTACCCGGACCCTTGTCTACACCCTCGTACCCTCACGTTTCGACTATTGCAATCTATTTCTAACTGGTCTCCCGCTGAGCTGCCTCTTCCCCATGCAATCTGTACAAACTCTGCCGAACAACTTATCGTCTTGGCGGGGGCGCCAGCACCTCTCTGCCCCCCTACACCATGCTCATGCCCTCCCTTCCCCCATACCTCTTTAAATCTTCGCCATCGCAAGCAACTTCTCTGGCCTGCTCCTCCTGCTGGCCTGCCTGCTTTCGGAAATCACTTCCGGGTCCTGGGGCCAGGAAGTGATGTCAGAGGGAAAGCCAATGCCAGTGCGAGCAGCAGGTTGGAGAAGGTGCTCCCACTGGTGAAGATTTAAAGAGATATGAGGGAGGGGGGTGCGCGGAAGGAGGAAGGGTGGAAAAGGAGTGGGAGTGCGTGGAAGGCACGAGGGGTTGATAGGGAGGGGGGAAAGGGGGGGCACCATCGTCCCAGGCGCCTCCTACCTTCACCATGTGTTCATTCTGCAGCCCCTCAATATCTCTCCTCTCATGCCTCCCCGAGGACTCCGTTCCTCAAATAAGTTACTTTTATCGGAACCCTTCTCTACCTCTGCCAATTACAGACTTTCGTTCCTTTCACCTCACTGCCCTGCATGCCTGGAATAGATCACCCGAGGCCTCCCTTGTTCAAAAGTAGGCCGAAAGCCCACCTTTTCGAGATTGCCTTCAACACTTAAACTCTCTCCCTCTGCTCATCACCCTAGCCAGCAGTTTAACCATCCCCCCCCCCCCCCCCCGCTAACCGCAACCCCTACCCTGGCATCCTGTTTATCTGTCTTCATTGATTAGATTGTGAACTAGAGAGTTGTGCGGGGACAGAAATCCCACCCATCCCCGCCCGTCCCCACCAGGATCCTCTCCGTCCCCACCCATCCCCGCCAGGATCCTCTCTGTCCCCACCCGTCCCCATCAGGATCCTCTCCGTCCCCACCCATCCCCGCAAGGAATTACCTCCATCCCCGCCCATCCCCATAAAAAGCAGCAATTACTTCTGACAGGATCATCAATTCCACAGTTTCTTTTGTGTTTGCGCTGCTGTTTTCCTTGTGGAATCTCTTTGGTGGAACCCTTTTTTGGTTTTCTGTTCAGGTAATTAACATATAAACCCCTTCTTTTACTAAGGCTGACGTGTCCATTATATTATATGGATGAACCCTGCTTCCAAAGCCCTCCATCCCCGTGGGAGTCCCGTGGGCTAGAGAGGGTCCCCATGGAAAACCCGTGGATTAGGGGGGACCCACGGGATTCCCGCAATCCCCGTTCCCGTGCAGACCTCTATTGTGAACCCATTCGATCAGGGACTGTCTCCTTCGTGCCTATGTACAGGGCTCTAGAAATCGCAGTAGTAATGCATGCCACATCTTGCGCATGTAACTGACGGCATTCCATAAAGTGTGTGCTGGAATAGCCTGAATGCCCATCCCCCACCTTTGCCCCTTCTACATGACCCCTCCCCTTGTGTCAGAAAGGGGTCATAACTCACTGATGAACGTAAATAAATTATCACCAATTGCATAATTAAGCTGCATGCGCAGGCGGTAACATTCTTTAACCACTCGTAACTGCGCTTGCAATTCAGATAACACGAGGGAGGACCTGCGAAGCTCCAAAATTGGGCAGTTAAGATTTAATGCTAAGAAATGCAAGGTCTTGCATTTGGGCTGCAAAAACCCGAAGGAATGGTACAATGTAGGGGGGGGGCGGAGAACTTTTGTACATGAAAGAGGTGCGGGACTTGTATGTGATGATCTTAAGGTCTCCAAACAGGTTGACAAGGTGACGACGAAAGCTAGAAGGATGCTAGGGTGCATAGGAAGAGGTTTGGCCAGTAGGAAAAAGGAAGTATTGATGCCTCTGTATAAGACTCCGGTGAGACCTCATTTAGAATATTGTGTACAATTCCGGAGGCCACACCTTCAAAAAGATATAAAAAGGATAGAGTTGTTCCAGAGGAAGGCTACTGAAATGGTCAGTGGTCTTCATCATAAGGCGTATGGGGGACTTAAAGATCTCAATACGTATTTGTGGCATAAAGTGCATGAGGAGATTCTCTTTCAGTTGAAAGGCTGGACTGAGGGAGCTTAGGTGGTGGTGGTGGTGGGGAGGGTGTGAAAGGAGATGGATTCAGAAGTAATTTCAGAAAATACTTTTTCACAGAAAGGGTGTTGAATGCTTGGAACAGCCTCTGGGCAAAGGTGGTGGAGACAAAAAGTATATGTGAATTCAAGAAAGCCTGGGACAAGTACATTAAATCTCTAAGCGAGAGGAGGGGATAGTACATTGATTGCATGGGTTGACAGACTAGGTAGACCATATAGTCTTTATCTGCCTTCATTTTTCTATGTTTCTAACAAACAATTTAAACGGTTGACGGCCGTTTCTGGCTGGTTAAATCATTTTGAGTATCGGCTGGACTGACAAGTCATTTCATTTGTTCAGTGCCCAAATAGTAGCCATACGTTTGTGGACTGGATTAGGGGCCGAGTGAAGATGGGCCAAAACATTAACCATCAGAGGTTGTCTGGATAAGCTATACGTTTAGTTTAGGCCTGTCAAATAGGCTTAAACTAAACAGATACATGGGTGTAGGGAGGGGGGAGCAGGAAGGGAGCTTTGCCCCTTTCCCCAGGTTCTCATCAACATCACCCTTCCTATTACTATCTGCTCTACAGAAAATTCTGTTGTTTAATGCAAAAAATTACTTTACCCCTGCTCCTTGGAGAAATTCCTCCCCAAACCCAACCTAATAATTCTAATGCAACTAGACTACTGCAATTCACTCTACACAGGCATAACCTCCTCTCAAACACACAAGCTCCAAATAATTCAGAACACTGCAGTACAGCTGATCTTCAACTTGACAAAATACGGCCCCCATCTCTACTTATTACCGCACGCTTCACTGGCTATCTGTAAATGCTAGAATCTCATTTAGACTTTCCTACATCGTGCATTAAATGCCAATTCACTGGAATACATAATCTACCTATTCTCCTTCTCCATCTTCGCCTCAACCAGTATCAACAACAACCATCCCCTCAGCCAAGGGAGTGAAATATAAACCAATATTCAACACCCTTTTCATGTATGCTGCCACCAGAACCTGGAACACACTTCCAATGCCCGTAAGAACGGAACCAAACTACCTCACCTTCAGGAAAAGACTGGAAATGTTCTTGTTTCAGAAACTCCTCACTGCCTTCTCTCTGAGCTTGGCACCAGCAACTATCCTTACTAGTGCTGCCCGATTCACGATTCGAATCAATTCACGATTCACTTTGGGTGAAACAATTCAAATTGATTTGTGATGGAAAAAAATTGGACTTACCGATTCATCAGCCCCCTTGGTAGAGACCCGTTCGGGCTTTCCCTCTGCCACCAGAGTCCTTGCTTCTGATGTAACTTCCGGTTTTGCAAAACTGGAAGTTACATCGAAGCAAGGACTCCAGTGGCAGAGGGAAATCCCAAACGGGCCTCTGCATGCAGATCGGTGGCAGCAAGGCTCTCTCCTTCCTGGGCGTTAGTATTTCTCCTCTCCTCCCTGGCCAGGCTAAAGCAGCGGTAGCGAACACAATTCACTACCCTACCGCTACTCCGGGCTCTTCTCTCCATTCGGCCGCCCAAGCGGAAACAGGAAGTTTTCACTGAGGGCATGCTGCAGTGGAAAGAAGATGCAAGGAGTGGTGGCAGGAGTGGATCGCTAAATAACTACTGCCACCGGCAACACATTGTAACATCAAAATAAAGGGAGATGGAGGGAGAGGGAGATGGACTTGGGGGAGTTAGTAGACTGGAGGAGAGATGGGGAGAAGATGGATGGGAGAAATGAACTTAGTGGAGGGGGATGGTGGAGGGAGGAGATGGACTTGGGGGAGATCATGGAGAGGGGAGATGGGGGCTAGGGATAGAAGAAATAATGGATCTAAAAACAGGAGAGGGAGAGAAATGGTGGACAAGGGGATTTAGGGAGGGAAGGAACAGAAAGGGAGAGAAGTTGGACACAAGGGATGGTGTGGGGAGATAGAGATACTGGATAGGAGGGTAGTTAGAAAGAGAAAGGGAGAGCTGGTGAGAAAGGAGGGAGATATGCTGCATGAAAGGGTAGTTAAGAAAAGGAGAGATGGTGGATCTGGGTATGGTGGGGTCCATCACTGCAGCTACAGGAATAGAGGTGGAAAAAAGGAAAGATGTCAGACCTCCAGGGGAGGGAAGGGAAATGGAAGGGGAGGACAGAAATGAAAGATGGATTGTTACCACGGAGAAAGAAGAAAACGACAAATGGGCAAGAGACCCTGGCAAGCAAGTTATCAGAAGACGTTTGTTGCAGAGCCTGGGACCAACATGATTTGAAAAATGACCAGACAACAAAAGGTTAAAAAAAAAAAAATTTTATTTTCTGTTTTGTGATTACAATGTGTCAGATTTGAAATCTGTATCCTGCCAGAGCTGGTATTAGACCGCGAACGTGAGCTAGGATGTAACAGAGAGAGGAAAAGCCTTTTTTGTTTGTTTTTTTGGTTTACACCACGGCACCAGAGTTCGCAGTCATAAGCTGCGGGACAAAGCCGCTCCGACATTTGAGAGCAGACAATTGAGCGCAAGACTCAAGCGCGCTGCCTTAAAAGTATATTTTAAAGAGCTCTGACGGGGGGGGGGGGGTGAGAGGGGAACCCCCCCAGTTTACTTAATAGTGTTCGTGCTGCCGTTGGGGGTGGTTTTGGGGGGTTGTAACCCCCATTATAGAGGACACCCTCCCCCAACGGCAGCGCGAACACTATTAAGTAAAAGGGGGGTTCCCCCCCACACCCCTCATCGGAGCCCTTTAAAATAAACTTTTACGGCGGCACGCTGGAGTCTTGCGTGCAATTGTCTGCTCTCAAATGTCAGCGCGGCTTTGTCCATCGCGCTTTTGTCCCGTCACCCAGCACCAGTGTGGGTAGGAGAAGGCAAAGAGGGTGAAGAGGCTATAAAATAAACTCACCAGGATGTTTGGGGAAAAAACACCCAATTGTGCAGGAAAATCAAATCGAATCGAAAAATGAATTCAATAGGCTGAGTCGAATTGAATTGAAATATTTTTTCCTGAATTGGGCAGCACTAATTCTTATTGTCTTGCTCATTTATCTTGTTGTGAACCGCTTTGAACCTTTTTTGGTATAGCGGTATACAAAAATAAATTATTATTATTATTATTTGCATGTTGCTCAGTTCAACGGTGAACCTGTAACTAGAGAATGACACGGTGACAAAATTCATCACCGTTCCCGTCCCCGTGGATAACCGCGGGAAACCATCTTCATGTCATTCTTTAAGGAGAGAGGGAAGAATCAGAGTATGAATGGCCACAACCACTGACCCTCAAGCTTTGCTTTGAAGAATGCTGGTGTAGAAGGACTGAGGTTGAGATAGACACTGAAGAATGACAGTCTCTGGTCTCCAGAGCAGATATTGTGATGTCATAATGCCTCATTCCACCAGTGCCTAAGAGCCAATCACATCAGTGATGTCACAATGGCTTCATTATCCTTGGCTCCCATAAGAATCAGAGTATGAATGGCCACAACCACTGACCCGCAAGCTTTGCTTTGAAGAATGCTGGTGTAGAAGGACCAAGGTTGAAATAGACACTAGAAAATGACATGGGATTATTTCCCGCGGTTATCCGCGGGGACGGGAACAGTGATGAATTTTGTCACCGTGTCATTCTCTAGTAACCGACTGCTCCCTGCAACCGCACTCAGTCTTCTCAATGACATATTGTATCTCCTCATCCTTTGGCCTGTCTATCTGTCCTGCCCTCTTTGGACAGAATTTTGCAACAAAGTAAACTTCGCCTGTGATGTGATGTAACTTTCCTATGTCCCTGCATGGGCCTCTCATCTTGTAAAGCGCCTTGAGCCTGTACTGGATAAGTGCGGTTCAGAAATTCTAATTAGATTAGATATTCAGCCCGCTGTCTATTCCAATAACAATGCCAAATACATTGATTAAGTTAAACGCCAAAACCAGCACTTTACTTAAAACCGAACATTCATTTATTTTTAAGTTATTTATATACCGTCTATCATTGGAGGTTGTCTACACGGTTTACATTCAGGTACTCAAGCATTTTTCTCTATGTGTCCCAGCAGGCTCAAAATCTATCTAATGTGCCTGGGGCAGTGGGGGGGGGGGATTAAGTGACTTGCCCAGGGTCACAAGGAGCAGTTTGGGTTTGAACCCACAACCGCAGGGTGCTGAGGCTGTAATTTTAACCACTGCACCACTCTAGAAATCAAAATGTAGCAAAAGTGAGCCAAGTCTAGGACGATCAAGCCATTGTGACATCACTGATGAAATTGGGGCTTAGGCATTGGTGGAATGAGGCATTATGACATCACAATACCAGCTCTGGTTATCAGAGGCTGAAACTTGTCACACTATTTATTTATAAATTCAATTTTCTATACTGTTCTAGTGTATGTTTACATATATTTATAATATATTTGTGTGTTGCGTTTTTCTGTAAGATGTTAAAACTTAATAAAGATTGAACTAAAAAAAAATAATTATTCAGGTTCTCAAGCATTTTTCCCTGTCTGTCCCAATGGACTCACAATCTGGGGCAAGGGGGGGGGGTTAAGTGGCTTGCCCAGGGTCATAAGGAGCAGTGTGGGGCTTGAACTCACATTTCCCCCCTATCTGCACAGTTCATACTGCAAGATTCATGCAAAGATGGAGGCAGAACAATAAAAGGGTGCTGCAACCCCCTGAGTTAGCCCTTAGCATTGGGGGGGGGGGTCTGGGGGCACTAGGGTTGTTTATGTATGGTAGTAGGTGTCTAAGCATTCTCTCCCCTTCTCCACATACTCTCTCCCCTGCTCCCCTTCACTCACATCCTCGGCCTCCTGTCCGCTCTCACACTGACTCCCTTCCTTTCCAGCCCCTTCCTTCTTGCAGTCTCCCCTCGTGAACGCTCCCACTCATTTCGCGCTTCTCTCTTCCTTCCTTCCCCTTGCACTCACCTTTTCCTCCCGCTCCCTCCCTCAGCCCTTCCTCTTGCATTTCCTCCCTTCTCATCACTGGAGCACCTTCTCATTTGGGTCCCTGACAACAATCTCTACATTTCTTTGCTCTAATCCCAGTTCCTTTCCTTTTGCACTGCAGAGGTTGAAGTCCCTTCCCTTCCCCCACCAGCACACTGACCATTGCACTGCTGTCCTCCCCTCTCTCCCCTCCCCCCTTTTTTTCTGCTATGGGGTCAAAATCCTCATGGCACCGCCAGTTTTCACGTCATTTATCTTTGAGTGTGTGGGGGGGGGGGAACTGACTTCCCCACCACTCAGCTGATTTCTGCTCCAGTCTTTCACCTTTATTATACACATTGGTTTGTTTGTCCAGGCCATCAGACAGGGTGCGTTCTGGCAATGTGAACTGGCCACTTTGAGACGATGCAGGACAGGCTGGACTTTGGTCTGACCCAGGGCCAGATTCTCAAAACTTAAGGTTGCCTTTAACGCGGTCGCTAAACCGGTTCCAGCCGGTTTAGCACGCATGTATTTTAGCGGCGGTTTATCAAAACGGCTTACCGCTGTCTTTTCTGGGCTTCTTAGCAGTCTCCGATTCTGCCGTGTAAATAGGTTTATCGGTATTTAAATGAGCACTCTGGTGGATTCTTCAAATCGCCGAGTGATTCTCCAAGCGCGCCGTTGGCTTTTGGCGGCCAGAAATCAGCGACTGATCCAGGGGTGCCGGCACTGCACAGTACAGGGGTTCAAGGAAGGTTTAGATAGGTTCCTAAAGGATAAGGGGATTGAGGGGTACAGATAGAAGCAGAGGTAGCTTATAGAAACGGTCAGGAATCACTTCACAGGCTGCGGGAGCGGACCACTGGGCGCGTTGGACCTCTGGTCTGAGGTTCATAGACAACCCCGCGAAAGACAAAGGCACGCACCAACAACTGAGCGCAAGACGGAGGCGCGCGCCGAAGAAAATTACAGTTTTTGGGGGCTCCGATGGGGGGTTTTGTTGGGGAGCCCCCCCCAGTTTACTGAACAGAGATCGCGCCGGCGTTGTGGGGGGTTTGGGGGGTTGTAACCCTCCACATTTTACTGTAAACTTAACTTTTTCCCTAAAAACAGGGAAAAAGTGAAGTTTTCAGTAAAATGTGGGGGGTTACAACCCCCCACACCCCCCACAATGCCCCCACAATGCGGCGCGATCTCTATTAAGTAAAATGGGGGGTTCCCCCCACGCCCCCCCCCCCCGTTGGAGCCGTAAAAACTGTAATTTTCTGCGGTGGCGCCTCCGCGCTGCGCTCAATTGTCTGCGCGCGCCTCTGTCCCAGCGCGCTTTTGACCTGACACCCTGGCCTGACCCAGTGGAGGCAACTTCTTATGTTCTTAAGTGCAAGTCTGGTGTGTGTTTTGATTGTGTCTCATGAAAAAAGAAATTAAAAACTGCATGATTCACATAAATTATAGTCTTTTAGGGGGGGGGGGAAGGGGAGGTAGACAAAAGCACGCTTCTTGAGCGTGAGTATTATAGCCTTGTCTTATGTGTTTCTGGCTGTGGCTCCTGATAAAATTTGACATTAAAAACAAATAACCAGATTTAAATGAATTAGCAGTTGGGGGGGGGAGAAAAGGCATGTCTTATCCGCGCTTGTTGAGAGCCGACGATGCATCGCCCCTCCCTTCCCTTCCGCGATGTGTGTGCGCGCTTACGGAGTTACTTTTTTCTGGCACACGCACCCACTTAGGCCTCTTTCGTGGCGCATTCTGCGCGCGGGCCGATCGCTATCACCAGCGACTCATGCCATGTAAATGTAGCGAACCTTCGCTGCTGTCCGTCAACCTCATTTGCGCGCGCGTTCCTTTGAGGATGACTCGCCCCCTTGAAATTGCGACAACAGCTGCGTCGGCGGCCTCGTGGATTTTGCCGCAAAGTTTTGAGAATCTGGCTCCCCCCGTCCTTCGTTTTTAGGACCGTGCGGGCAGGCGTTTGAGCCAGGAGACGGGTCGAAGCTCTGCACCCTCAGCGCTCCGCCAGACCCGAAAGAGCTGTTGCCACTCGCCCGTTTCTACCACAGACATCCTCTTAATCTCTATAGCCCAGTCTCCCGGTTCAGGGCTGGATGTCTGCAGACAGCCCCGCAGCTCCCCCAGCGAGAGCTCCATTACACGGGAAAATCAAAGCCTTCCCCAGAAGAGCTCCGAGATTGATTGAAGCCGGTTTCATATTGCCCACAGCAGTCGCACGTGAGCCCTTGGAGCTGAGAGCGATCCAATTTGTTGTCTAATGAAGCCCGAACAAAGCCGCCCTGTCCTAAAAGCCAAGCGTGCCCCTGTCGCATTATGGAGACAGCCAAGAGCCCCCTCTCCCTTTGAGGAGAAAAAAAAAAAAACAACCCCATGCATCAGCTTGATCCATTTACCAGTTCTGGTACAGATTGTTCTCAGCTTTTAAGCAGAGCTGCGTTTGAACATATCTGGAGAAATATTAGAAGCCAAAAACCCTTGCTCCCTCCCAAACCTGATTTTTCCAAAGTCTTCTGCCCGGTTTTCCCAGCCCCTGGATCCCTCAGTATGGAGCCAGTTTAGCTGCACAAGATTAATTTCCTGCTGTCATCTCCCGGGGAGTGAAGGGGGCGTTATATGATCTCAAGAGCAATCTCCCCTGCCTGCAAACCTTGTAATCCAGGAACTGATTGCTAATAGCGATGGGGAAGGGGGGGAGGATGGCAAGGACATGACCATTAGCCGGCAGCTCCCGATGAGTCAGAGGAAAGGTGCGGTGAGGGATGGCAAAGACCAGAGCACCAGAGGTTCATCTAGCCCAGGATGCGAGATAAACATTTCCAATTCGGACCCCCGTGGGGGATCAGTGAAGGCTAAATACCAGATCGTAACAGACAAACAGCTCCTCGGTGGCAGCTTTTAGCCATTCCCGTGCGGTTCAGCAGGCTTGGGAGCCAACGTCTCAAAAACGAGGGAGGGATGATCGGGGTTGTCAGATTTTACGTTCGTAAAATCCGGATGCCCTCGTGCCCGACACGAGTTCGGGGGAAGCTTTTCAAAACCCGGGTTTTGAAAAGCCGTCCGGACCCTCCGGACATGTCCTCAAAAGTGGGACATGTCCGGGGAAATCCGAACGTCTGGTAACCCTAGGGATGATAAACTGTGCACCCCCCTCCAACCCCCCAGAGGCCTTGGCTATGTATTGAGGACACACAAACACCCACGGAGCTGGCATGCCCTAGTGCCATGCCCTAGTGCCAGCGGTCTTGAAATGACAAGCCATAGGGGCTGGGAGGGTTTCAGCAGAGCACTGGGCACACCAGCACTTTAGGGCAGTGTTTCCTGAGTCGGTCCCGGAAGACCCCCTTGCCAGGTTTTCAGGACATCCACAGTGAATATGCATGGGAAAGATTTGCATACAATGGGGGGGCCATGTATGCAAATCAAGTTTAGGCATATTTATTGTGGATATCGTGAAAACCTGACGGGAAGGAGGGGCTCGAGAAGCACTGCTTTAGGGTTTCAGCCAAGAAAGGCGAAGCTAGCCAGGAGCTCTCCCCCAGTTTGCCTTCTGTGCCCTCCTCAGCTGTTTTGAATGCGTTACACCTACTTCCATTACGGTAGGTAGCTGGCTGCTTGCTTCCTGTGCAGGGGCGAATGTGACTTCTACGGAGGCTGACAATGAGATTCAGCTCTGGAGCCTTGAAAATTGGGAAGGAGATTTTATAAATGAACTGATTTCAGTTCATTCGTAACATACCTTATTTCTATTTAAAAAAAAAACCAACCTATTTAAAGCAGATCAAAAACAAGATCACCTTACTAATATTTCAAATTAACTATCTTGTCTTCTAGATTGAGGCAAGGAGTGGCCTAGTCGAAGAGCTCTTGCCTCCGCACCCTGAGGTTGTGGGCTCAAATCCCAGCCCTGCTCCCTCTGACCCTGGGCAAGTGACTTAATCCTCCATTGGCCCAGGTACAAAATAAACGTGTAACCGTCAAAAGGCAATATACAAGTTCCATTCCCATCTCAGGTCTGTCACCTTGGAGATATCATTTTCACATCTGCAAAAATAGCCATGTCTTTAATTTCTTCCAAAAGATGGTATGACTTCTAATTTACGATCCTTGGCAATATATTCCATTCACAGGAGTCTCTGAATCCTTCAAAATCGCAGGGCTTCCGCAACGGGCATTGTGTTTGTTGCAGGTTTCCGGGTCTCGCCGCGTCTTTATCAGGTAGGAACCGACGTTTCAGCCACCATGCTGTGGCTTTCTTCAGGGTATGCTCTGAAATCTGCAGTGTAGCTTTGGAAATAGTGAGTTCACTGACCTGATTGGGAACAGGACAGGAAGAAAGCCACAGCATGGTGGCTGAAACATCGGTTCCTACCTGACAAAGACGCGGCGAGACCCGGAAACCTGCAACAAGCACAATGCCAGCTGCGGAAGCCCTGAGAGAACATCTAACCCAGCTCCACGGGGAAAACATCTTTAAACCTACCAGACACTTTTCCATTCTATGGACTTTCCCGCCAAAATTCAAATTTCTGACCAACTGACTTTCCCGCCAAAATTCAAATTGGTAGACTGCCCTGTTCCCAATCAGGTCAGTGAACCCACTATTTCCAAAGTCACACTGCAGACTTCCAGGTGCCGCGCATAGGAAGTGACATCAGAGGGAGAGCCGACGGGGTCACGAGGAGCACGTTGTTGACCGCCGCGAGCAATAACTTCAACTAGAGGTACTCTTTGTGACTCTGTACAGTGCTGCGTGCGTCGGGAAGCACTATATAAATAATTCATAGTAGTGGTGTGAAGAGTTTCAGTCTTTGGGAAGCAGAGCTGAGCTTGTGATGTCATAATGCTTCATTCCACCAATAAGAGCCAAGCTCATCAGTGATGTCACAATGGCTTGATTGTCCTGTACTCCCCTCTGCCCTCCAACCCAGCCAGCAGATTAACCCTTCCCCTTAACTCAACCTGTTTATCTGTCTTGATTGTTTAGATTGTAAGCTCTTTGGAACAGGGACCGTCTTCTTCTTTGTGACTCTCTGTACAGCGCTGTATGCGTCTGGTAGCGCTATAGAAATAATTAATAGTAGTAAGGGAAGGAAAGGGAGACCGCACGCGGCAGGCGGGATCAGAAAAGGAGTGGGGGGAGGGGTGCCTCTCACCCTCACTACTCACTACTCATATTATTTCTTTCTTTCGTTTTATATCTCGTTCTAGGCACAAAACAATCACAGATGCGCATTTGTACTTTCGGTATGTTTGATATTTCCTGTCTTTAGAATTTTCAGGAGCCTCTTTTCACTTGTAAAAGGTGACTAATTGACTAGAAATCTCCTCAAAGCCTGCCCTGGACCTGGTGGAGAAATTCACTGCCCATGTCAAAAGATCTGAGTGTGGGAGGAGAGCAGTGGCCACGTGGTTTGAGCTGCTAGCTCCGCACCCTGATGCTGTGAGTTTGCTCCCTGGGACTCTCCATTGCACCATTAGACTGTGCGCCTGCCAGGACAGCTACACAGGGCAGGATTAATTTGTCGAGGGCCCCTAGGTCCCCCGCCCCACCCCACCATGCGCCCAGGCGAAAACAGGAAGCTGCGTCAGAGGGAAGCTTTGGACAAGCAGCACCGCTTGCAAAATTACACTTCCCGTTGCCTTTCTTACCTGCGTTACTTGCTTGTCTTACTTTCCGTCGATGGGGGGGGGGGGCAGGTTGCCGATCGATGCTGGAGGGGCCCATCGCTGTTTGGAAAAAACAATGTTGATGCCCTCTTTCATCGGGCCCCCCTGACCATTTTGGGCCCTAGGCACATGCCCTGCAGCTACGGAAAACACTCAAGGGTACCTGATTTATTCAATGTATTGAAAACCAGAATCTCTTCATGAAAAAAGCAGTTAATAAATCCCAAAAAAGTGCAGTGCTCGGGCCCCACTGGGCATGCCCGAGCCCTACCCATTTCCCCCTGCTTCCCCCTAATCCCCAGTCTTTAGTTTCCGCCCGTTCCCATCGGTCAGATTTTCTACAGCTCTCCTTTATAACTTTTCTACTCATCAACTTTATCTAAAACCTTGTTTCCACAACTTCACCTGCTTTGCCTGATTACCCTGCCCGGCTCGGCCTCCACAGCCAGGCGAGGGATGCACAAAACGCTAAGGCGCAGGTCCAGTCGGTACATCCCTCGGCTAGGGAGTCACCCATATGTGGCTGACTCATCCTGCTTGTCCTAGGAGTAAGTGTAGTTACTTACCTGTAACGTAGGTTCTCCGTGGACAGCAGGATAGTCAGCCACACAACCCACCCGCCTCCCCATATGGCCGACCCAGCCACAGCTAGGAACATCCTGCGGATTAGGGGGAAGCAGGGGGAAATGGGTAGGGCTCGGGCATGCCCAGTGGGGCCCGGGCACTGCACGTGCTCAGAGAAAAAAAAAAATCTCTCTGAGCTATTGGAGAGCTTATCCGCAAATTGGGAGCTGTTGGGACAACACCCATATGTGGCTGACTATCCTGCTGTCCACGGAGAACCTACGTTACAGGTAAGTAACTACACTATTCAATGTATTGAAAACCAGAATCTCTTCATGAAAAAAGCAGTTAATAAATCCCAAAAAAGGAAAAAAAAAATACTCTGCCTTGCAGGGAAAGCTCACTACATTGTAAGGGAGTGGGGGGGGGGGGGACCCGCATGTCTTCTGTGTGATTTCACTCACACGCTCAAGCCCTCTGACTTTTGCACACTTACACATGGCCACTCCACTGATGCAGAACCTTCTATGCATGAATCCTTGTGTGTTTTCCCTGGTGAACACACAAGTTTTGCATAAATCCTCTTTGCATTTAACTCTCCCCCTCCCCTCTTTTTTTTTTTTTAACAAAACCGCAGAAGCGGTTTTTAGCGCTGAATGCTCTAAGCTGCTCCCGACACTCGTCGGAACAGCGCGCGCAAGCCTGCGCTAAAAACCGCTTCTGCGGTTTTGTAAAAGGGGTTAATCTGTTTACTTGCGTTCGAAGTCGTGCACTGAGCCTGCTTCATCTCCACCTTTCTGCATCAATTCCCGAGTTTTCAAAGCTTTTCAACCGCTTTATTCTGGGGGGGGGGGGGGGAGAAATAAAATATATGTTAGAGAGAGAGGCTAGGAAATTAGAGAAATGCATGTGGCCATGTAAATAAAACGAGATTTTAAATAATAAAAAAAAGCGAGAGGTTGCAAAATACCCCGGGTTTTCCCGAAGCACAAGCGCCTCCGAATGACACCTCAACAGCGACACCCAGTGGCCAGAAGGGTTCATTAGCAGAAAACAAAGCCTTTTTCCCCGAGCCCAGAGCCGGCCGCTGCCTTGTCGCTTTTCATTAAGGAAAGAGCTGGAGCTGGTGCTTAGTCTCTCAGGTGAAGCTGAGCAAGCTCTCAGTACAGATGGAGAGGAAGATGCAAGCTTAAAGTTTCCACGATTGTCCTCCAGGGATCACAGAAATCCGATAATGTTCATCCTCCTGAGAAAGTGCAGACTTTACCTTCTCATCCTTTCTGAGCTTATGGAGGACTCTTAGATCCCGTTTCAGAGCTACTGCTGCTTTTGGGGTGGGGGGGGCAGCTCTGACTGCACCCTTTGGAGCAAGGGGAATCTGCCTTATCTCAGAAAGAGAGAGGGGGTGTCCAGTCCATGGTGATCCGTAATAGAGAATGACACAGGGACGAATTTGCCCCCATCCCCGCAGGAACTCGATTTCTCCATCCTGTCCCTGTGAGTTTTGTCGCTGTCCCTTTCCTGTAAGCTCTGCCTTAACCGGGCAAACCTCAAACACTTATGATTTTAAAGCATTGGCGGCTTGTGCTCTAGAATGTTGCTACTTAGGATTCTAAAGTGTTTGAGGCTTGTGCAGAGCTTAGGCATTGGTGGAATGAGGCACTATGACATCACAATCTCAGCTCTAGAATGTTGCTACTTAGGATTCTTGTGCAGAGCTTAGGCATTGGTGGAATGAGGCACTATGACATCACAATCTCAGCTCTAGAATGTTGCTACTCAGGATTTTAAAGCGTTCGAGGCTTGTGCAGATGAGGACAGAGCTTGCAGGAATGGGGCAGGGACAGGAATAGAATTCATAGGGACAGTATGGGAAAATAAGTTCCCACGGGGATGAAGAAAATTTGTCCCCGTGTCATTCTCTAATCTCTAATATCGCAAGCCCCAGGCAGTCCCAAACGGGGGTGCTGCATCTTATTTCCTCCTGGCTTTTCTCTATTTAAAAACCCTTAAGCCCACATAGCACTACAAACAATTTCAACATTTGAACAACGCTAGAGATCTTTGAACACATTATGCTTTAACTCTCTGCTGAATTCAGTACGGATGTTTTCCTAAATTTCTGTCCTGGTGCTTTAATCCTGTTAGTGATGTGACACTGGGTCCATAGGACAAAAGTATGAACCTGGTACAGAATCCGACCCGTGTGTCATGTTACAAGACTTTCTAGTCCCTGAATATTACATTAGTGCAGCAGGAAACACAATATGGGGCCAGCCTGGTGGCTCAGATGTCAGTCTGGGTTTTGCCATGTGGAAAATCCCCAGACAGATTTGCTGCTCCCTGGATTGGGCTGGGGTATGGATGCAGCATTCAGATAGGAGTTGGTGTGCAGGGAAAGAGGGGAGAGCGGGGTGCAGTGGTTGAAGCTACAGCCTCAGCACTCTAGGGTTGTGGGTTCAAACCCACGCTGCTCCTGGTAACCCTGGGCAAGTCACTTAATCCCCCCACTGGAACAGATAAGGTAAATGCTTGAGTATCTGAATCAATTCATGTAAACCCTTCTGAGATCCCCCTGGGAGAACAGCAGAGAAAACTAAATAATGTGAAAAGTTTCTGTCTCTGGTAACCAGAGCTGAGATTGTGACATCACAATGCCTCATTCCACCAATAAGAGCCAACCTCATCAGTGATGTCACAATGGCTTCATTGTCCTAGACTACATTTTGATTTCTAGAGTGGTGCAGTGGTTAAAGCTACAGCCTCAGCACCCTGAGGTTGTGGGTTCAAACCCACGCTGATCCTTGTGACCTTGGCCAAGTCACTTAATCCCCCCATTGCCCCACTGGGACAGATAAGGTAAATGCTTGAGTACCTGAATAAATTCATGTAAACCCTTCTGAGCTCCCCTGGGAGAACAGTAGAGAAAGCTAAATAATGTGAAAAGTTTCTGTCTCTGGTAACCAGAGCTGAGATTGTGACATCACAATGCCTCATTCCACCAATAAGAGCCAACCTCATCAGTGATGTCACAATGGCTTCATTGTCCTAGACTACATTTTGATTTCTAGAGTGGTGCAGTGGTTAAAGCTACAGCCTCAGCACCCTGAGGTTGTGGGTTCAAACCCACGCTGATCCTTGTGACCTTGGCCAAGTCACTTAATCCCCCCATTGCCCCACTGGAACAGATAAGGTAAATGCTTGAGTATCTGAATCAATTCATGTAAACCCTTCTGAGATCCCCCTGGGAGAACAGCAGAGAAAACTAAATAATGTGAAAAGTTTCTGTCTCTGGTAACCAGAGCTGAGATTGTGACATCACAATGCCTCATTCCACCAATAAGAGCCAATTTAATCAGTGATGTCACAATGGCTGGATTGTCCTTTACTTGGCTCATTTTTGCTATATTTTGATTTCTAGAGTGGTGCAGTGGTTAAAGCTACAGCCTCAGCACCCTGAGGTTGTGGGTTCAAACCCACACTGCTCCATGTGACCTTGGGCAAGTCACTTAATCCCCCCATTGCCCCACTGGGACAGATAAGGTAAATGCTTGAGTACCTGAATCAATTCATGTAAACACTTCTGAGCTCCCCTAGAACAGTATAGAAAACTAAATAATATGAAAAGTTTCTATCTCTGGTAACCAGAGCTGAGATTGTGACATCACAATGCCTCATTCCACCAATAAGAGCCAATTTAATCAGTGATGTCACAATGGCTAGATTGTCCTTTACTTGGCTCACTTTTGCTACATTTTGATTTCTAGAGTGGCACAGTGGTTAAAGCTACAGCCTCAGCACCCTGAGGTTGTGGGTTCAAACCCATGCTGCTCCTTGTGACCTGGGGCAAGTCACTTAATCCCCCCCTAGCCCCAGGTACATTAGTTACCTGAGCCCACTGGGACAGATAAGGTAAATGCTTGAGTACTGAATAAATTCATGTAAACCCTTCTGAGCTCCTCTGGGAGAAAATATTTAAATAAAAATTTTTCAAATTTTAGCTCTCAGCTTTTCAGGACTAACTTTCCATTCAGGTATTTACCATCTCAGCCTAAACCAGAGGTACTGGAGGGTTAAGTGACTTGTCCAAGGGACAGATTAGCTGAGAGAAACAAGTAGGTGCGAAAAGTTTTACGATATAGACAGCAGATAAGATCTGTGAGGAGCATCAAGTCTCTGCCCTATTTCCTTGCTGTTGTAAAGACATGTTGGATTCCAATTTATTGCTGGCTTTCTCTTAAGAACAGAAGAAGAGTCCAATGAAATCGGACCAAGGTCTGTTGAGCCCATATCCGGTCCCTGGCCGTGGCCAGCTCAGGTCACAAGTACCTGGGAAATCCCCAAAAGTTCTATTTCCCATAACTTATTGCAAGGAGGAGCCGTTCTCGCCAAGTCTACCTGGCTAATAATTGCTTAGGGACTAAACCTCTTTTGAACCCTGCCATGTTAGTCCAGTCCTGAAGTCCCCCCTTGCCAGTCATCCACAATGAATATGCATGAAAGAAATTTGCATATAATGGAGACAGTGTGCATATACATTATGCATATCCTAAAAACCTGACTGGACCGAGTGGAGAAACACTGTTCCCTAGTTAACCATTCCACCCCACTTATCATTTTATAAACTTCTATCACATCTCTTATTAACAGTGCCATAGCCATCGATGGCTCAGGGTGGGCAGGGGTCCACCCACTTTGTGCTTAGGCCCACCCAGCAGTAGAGCCCTCTTGTCAGGGTCAGTATGGAGGGGGGGGCAATCAGGACCCTATGGCTACTAGAGGTCTCCTTGGACCGACATCTCCCTCCTTCCCCCCCCAGTCTACCTTAAAATGTCTTCTCTTATAGGGATTGCTTGACAAACGGCAGCAATTCACCCACACTGCCTGCAGCTGACCCTGGAGGCTTTTCTTCTCTCATATCCTGCCCCCTCTGATGCAACTTCCTCTTAAGAACATAAGAAGTTGCCTCCGCTGGGTCAGACCAGAGGTCCATCCCGCCCAGCGGTCCGCTCCCGCGGCGGCCCATCAGGCCTAATCACCTGTGCAGTGGTCCCTGACTATTCCTATAACCTACCTCTACTCCTATCTGTACCCCTCAATTCCCTTATCCTCTAGGAACCTATCCAAACCTTCTTTGAAGCACTGTAATGTGCTTTGGCCTATCACTGCTTCCGGAAGCGCCTCTGCTGCACGGATGGAACACAGCAGAAGGGAAAGTTCTAGGGTCAGCTGCAGGCAGCGCGAGTGACTTGCTACTGCTGATGGTGACCTCTATAAACAAATAAAATGTTAAGGGGTGCGTGTGTTTGTCCTCTAGTGCAGGGGAAGGGAACTCCGGTCCTCGAGAGCCGTATTCCAGTTGGGTTTTCAGGATTTCCCCAATGAATATGCATGAGATCTATTTGCATGCACTGCTTTCAATGCATATTCACTGGGGAAATCCTGAAAACCCGACTGGAATACGGCTCTCGAGGACCGGAGTTCCCTACCCCTGCTCTAGTGCAATGGTTCCCAACCCTATCCTGGAAGACCATCAGGCCAGTCAGGTTTTCAGGATAGCCCTAATGAATATGCATGCGAGAGATTAGCATATAATGGAGGTGCCAGGCATGCAAATCTGCTCCATGCATATTCATTAGGGTTATCCTGAAAACCCGACTGGCCTAGTGGTCCTCCAGGACAGGGTTGGGAACCACTGCTCTAGTATATCATTCCTTCTAGCAGAAAGTCCCAACCCTGAGCTGTGTCTGTCTGTCCAAATTAAATTGTAAGCTCTTCTGAGCAGGAACCGTCTATTGAATGTTAAATGTACAGCTCTGAATATGATTTTAGCACTATAGAAATGATAAATAGTACTAATATAAACAAATAAAATGTTAAGGGAGATTATATATGTGTGTGCTTCCAATGGAAGTAAAGCCCGGATGTCTCAATCCGTCCTCCTTTTTCTGGAGCCATATAGAAACCCTAACCTAACCATTCTCTTTCCGCACAGGATTTCTTGTAGTTATCCTGCACATTTTTCAATTCCGCTGCCGTTTTCATCTCCGCCCCCTCCTGCAGTCCAGGTTCAGGGACATCAACGCCTCCTTTCTTCGGCTGCATATACCCCTCTCTAAATCCTCCGTTTCACTGAGCAGATCCTGATTAACAGCTCGGAGCTCGTCCATAGCCTTTTCTAATTGTATTACTCTCTTCTCCAGTTCCTCCGCTCTGTCTTCCATCACATCCACCAGGGGCCTATCTCAGCCAGATCCGCTCTGATTTCCTCTGCTGCCTCGTTAACGGATGCCGTATCTGTTTTTGGCTCAGAGTCTTGCATTCTCACGTCCAACCTGCAGCTGACTTTCTCCTAGGACAAGCAGGATGAGTCAGCCACGAATGGGTGATGTCCCCGACAGCTCCCATGGGTCAGATAAGCTCTCCAATAGCTCAGAGAGGTTTGGGGGGTTTTCCTCTCTGATCTTGTGGGTTGCAAGAACCCCTCTGGGCATTCCTTGGCAGGTCCCTAGACTTCCTTCCTTTTCCCTCTTTCCTCAGTCCAGTGGCGTGGTAAGGGGGTGGGCGAGGAGTGTGAACTACCCCGGGCACAGTGGGGGCATCAGCACCTCTCTGCCCTGCCCTGCCCTGCCACACCATGCCCCACACGTGCCGTCCCTCCTCCTCACCCTGTACCCCGTGCAACTTCTACCTATTGCTCACGCCAGCCTGGTTTCCTTATGAATCACTTCCATGTTACAGGGCCAGGAAGTGATGTCAGAGGGAAATCCAATGCTGGCGCAAGAAGCATGCTGGAGAAACCACTCGCACTGGCGAAGATATGCAGGAGAGCAGCGGGGGCATGGAGCGGAGAGGATGGAGGGGCACCTCCTACCCTTTCTTCGCCACTGCCTCAGTCTACAGCAGTGGTTCCCAAACCTGTCCTGGGGGACCCCCAGCCAGTCAGGTTTTCAAGATATCCCTAATGAATATGCATGAGAGAGATTTGCATACCTGTCACTTCCATTATATGCAAATCTCTCTCATGCATATTCATTAGGGATATCTTGAAAACCTGACTGGCTGGGGGTCCCCCAGGACAGGTTTCGGAACCACTGGGGGACCTCCTTTTTACCAAGCTGTGACATTGATGCTGTCATGATAAATGCACTGAATCTCTTAAATCGACCCTCTAATCCAGTGGTTCCCAACCCTGTCCTGGAGGACCACCAGGCCAGTCGGGTTTTCAGGCTAGCCCTAATGAATATGCATGGAGCAGATTTGCATGCTTGGCACCTCTATTATATGCAGATCTCTCTCATGCATATTCATTAGGGATATCTTGAAAACCTGACTGGCTGGGGGTCCCCCAGGACAGGTTTGGGAACCACTGGTCTACAGCTTCCACCTGTTCCCAACAGTCGGATTTTCGACAGCTCTCCGCCTAAGAACCACTAACCTAGGGAAGATGCCGGAGACCTCGAAGTGCCCCGGCTCATTAGCCCATACCAGATGCAGCTGTCGTAGCCACATTCATATTATGGAGTGGGTGGGAGGGGTTTACTGACCACTGGAGGAGTGGGGGGGGGGGGTCATAACTTAATCCTTCCAGTGGTTATCTGGTCAGTTTGGGTACTCCTTGGTACATAGACGCTTTAAAGTGAGGTCAGGCTCAGAACGTCTACGTTCGATTCTAGGTGCAGGACGTCCAAGTCTAAGCACGCCCAAAACCCAGCTATAACCTGCCCCTGGATCTTTGGACACACAGTGGCTAGAACGCCTCGCAAGACATCCAGAAAGATGGTTTCAAAAATCTGCACTTGGATGTCCCGGCGATTAGGACGTCTTAATTTTTTGATTATAAGTCCCATAGGCTTTCTGTCCGTAAGGCTTTCCTGGTGGGCAACATTGGGTGTCAGAGGGAATGGCGGAATAAGTTGCTTTCACTCCGTTTGTGGGAGGCCCAGCAGGCTCACTGAAGATCTAGGAGGTTGACATTTTTCTTGATGATCTGTGGCTTCTATATATGGTCTTGTCAGCCAGAGGTTTTCTTAAAAATTTTGATTAATCGCCTATTAACATTCTAGGCGATGTACAATACAATTAAATTGAGGAGATCAAAATAAAAATAATTAACAAGAAACTAAAACACGAACAAGACCCACAGACAAACGGAAGACAAGAGGGTAGAGGGTGAAATACAATATTTTAGAAAAGAACACAGAGAGGTCGGGGAAAGTTAGTTGAGAGCTGCCTTTCATAGATTGTAAAAGAGTCCTGAATGATGGAGTAAAAGCATCTTTGGGTTTTTTATAGGCTTGTGTAGTAAGGGTAGGAGGCACCTGGGGGGGGTGGCACCCTCCCTCCTTTCCACCCCCACTCCATACATGCACTCTTCCTCCCCCGTAACTCTAAATCTTCACTGGCGCAATTGGGTTCTCCAGCATGCTACGCACACCAGCATTGGATTTCCCTCTGATGTCACTTCCTGGCCCCATGACCCGGAAGTGATTCAGTGGAGATTCAGGCTGGTGCGAGCAACAGGCAGGAGAAGTTACTTGCACTAGCAAACATCTATAGAGGTATGGAATTGGGGGGAGGGATGGCATGAGCATGGCAGGGTGGGGCAGAGAGGTGCCAACGCCCCCCACCAACACAGCACCTGGGGCACACCACCCCCTTCCTCCCTTCTACTACGCCACTGAGCCTTTTGTGGAGATTGGGTCAGGTTCAGCGCTTGGGGGAAAAGAACTGATATTAACCTGGGCAGCTACAAAAGTCAGACTATAGAAAGCAGCAGTCTCTTGGAAAAGAGACAGCTGATGGGGGACATGATAGAAGTCTACAAAATCCTGAGTGGAGTAGAACAGGTAGGCCTGATTTGATTATTTACTTATTCAAAATAAGAACATAAGAATAGCCTTACTGGGTCAGACCAATGGACCATTAAGCCCAGTAGCTCGTTCTCACGGTGGCCAATCCAGGTGACTAGTACCTGGCAAAACCCAAGGAGTAGCAACATTCCATACAGAATCTCAAAGAATAGCAAGATTCCGGAATCCCGGAGAGTATCAGGATTCTAGAACCCCAAAGAGTAGCAACATTCCATGCTACCGATCCAGGGCAAGCAGTGGCTTCCCCCGTGTCTTTCTCAATAAGAGACTATGGACTTTTCCTCCAGGAACTTGTCCGAACCTTTCTTAAAACCAGCTACGCTATCTGCTCTTACCACATCCTCTAGTAACGCATTCCAGAGTGTAACTATTCTCTGAGTGAAAAAAAAAAACTTTCCTCCTATTGGTTTTAAAAGTATTTCCGTGTAACTTCATCGAATGTCTTTGTAACTTTTGACAGAGGCTAGGGGGACACTCAATGATACAACCTGGAAATATTTTTTCACTCAGAGACATAGTTAAGCTCTGGAGAAACATTGCCAGAGAATGTGGTAACAGCAGTTAACGTAGATGGGTTTAAAAAAAAAGTGTTGGACAAGTTCCTGGAGGAAAAGCCCATAGCCTGCTATTGAGATAGACATAGGAGAAGTCACTGCAGTCCTTGGGATCGGTAGCATGAAATCTTGCTGCTCTTTGGGATTCCGCCAGGCATTTGGTGACCTGGGTTGGTCACAGATACCTGAAGGAGTAGTATACTGGGCTCAATGGACCATCGATATGCTCCAGGGTTCATAGTCAGTGGCGTGCAAGACACCAGCGTGCCGACAATTCGGCGCAAGAAAGAAGCGCGCCGCAGGAAAACTTATTTTTAAAGAGCTCTGACGGGGAGTGTTTGGGGGGAATTTACTGCATAGTGTTTGCGCTGTTGTTGGGGGAGGGTGTGGGGGCTGCAACCCCCCCACATTATAGAGAAAACGGAACTTTTTCTGATTTTTTGGGGGAAAGTTCCGTTTTCTCTATAATGTGGGGGGGTTGCAGCCCCCACACCCTCCCCCAACAGCAGCGCGAACACTATGCAGTAAAGTGGTGGGGTTCCCCCCAAACACCCCCAGCCGGAGCTCTTTAAAAATAAGTTTTCCTGAGGCGCGCTTCTTTCTTGCGCCAAATTGTCGGCGCGCTGGTGTCTGGCGTGCGATTATCCCTTCACAATGCTCCAGTATGGCTGTTCTTATGTTTGTCACAAGTGTGACGGTAAAGACAAAGCAGAGAAAACATTAGAACAATATAAACAGGTCTCCGAGAGCTCTTTTTCTCTCTCAGGCTGTTTGGCTGCAGGTTTTGAACCACATTTGGAGCCAAAAATCCAAAGAGGATGGGGCAAGGAGATACAGGCAGGCTGATGTTTTGTGAGTGTTAAAAACGCTGTTAGGCTCTGTAGGTTTGGAAAGCCTGAAAGGTGATGCCTGTCTCTGTCTCATCTAAATTGCTACAGGAGAGAACGGGGACACATTTTTCCCCATCCCTGACCCATTCCTGCAAGCTCTGCCTTAAACGCACAAGCCTCGAACACTTAGGATTTTAAAGCGCTTGAGACTTGTGCAGATGAGGACGGAGCTCAGGCATTGGTGGAATGAGGCATTATGACATCACAGTCTGAGCTCTAGAATGTTGCTACTTAGGATTTAAAGTGTTTCAGGCTTGTGCAAATAAGGGCGGAGCTCAGGCATTGGTGGAATGAGGCATTATGACATCACAGTCTGAGCTCTAGAATTTTGCTACTTAGAATTTGAAAGCGTTTGAGGCTTGTGCAGATGAGGACGGAGGTTAGGCATTGGTGGAATGAGGCATTATGACATCACAGTCTGAGCTCTAGAATTTTGCTACTTAGAATTTGAAAGCGTTTGAGGCTTGTGCAGGTGAGGACGGAGGTTAGGCATTGGTGGAATGAGGCATTATGACATCACAGTCTGAGCTCTAGAATGTTGCTACTTAGAATTTGAAAGCGTTTGAGGCTTGTGCAGATGAGGATAGCGCTTGCAGAAATGGGGCAGAGACAGGAAAAGAATTCAAAGGGATGGGAAAACGAATTCCTGCAGGGATGGAGGAAAATTTGCCCCCGTGTCATTCTTTACTTTGAAAAACAGTATAGAAAAGTGAATAAATAAATAGTATGAAGAGTTTCAGACTCTGATAACCAGAGCTGATATTGTGATGTCACAATGCCTCATTCCACCAATAAGAGCCAACCTTATCAGTGATGTCACAGTGGCTGCATTGCTCTGTACTTGGCTTATTTTTGCTATATTCTGATTTCTAGAGTGGTGTAGTGTAGAGAATGACAAGGGGACACATTTTCCCTGTCCCAGCAGGAACTCAATCCCCGCGAGTTTTGTCTCTGTCGCCGTCTCTGCCCCATTCCTGTAAGCTCTGCCTTAACCGCTCAAGCCTTGAACACTTAGGATTGTAAAGCATTTGAGGCTTGTGCGGATGAGGACAGAGCTGGAAGGAACGGGGCAGTGACAGGAAAAGAACTCGCCAGGACGGGAAAATGAGTTCCCATGAGGACATTGAAAAATGTGTCCCCGTGTCAATCTCTAATACACAGCACTGACAGAGTTTACAGCCTAATCCGACTAATCACAATGCTTGGAAGGGGTAGGCAGTTTCGAGGAAGGTGGCAGACGCAGAGGAGGGAAGTCAGTTGATGCTCTGTGGAGAGGAACAAGGAGGGTGGACCTTACTAAGCTTAAGAAACATTTTTGAAAGAGGAGAGTTCTCATCTCCACGCAGGGCAAAAGGCATGTGAAGGGGAGCAGGGGCAGGAGACCAGCCACAGGGAAAACTATTCCCAAGAAATTAGATTGTAAGCTCTTCTGAGCAGGGACCATCTATTGAATGATAAAGAGTTGTGGTGAGAAATTTCCATCAGATGTACAGTTTCGAAAGTCTCAAAGCTGAAAAGGGTCTTGAAAATCTAATTGCCAGGGTGCCAGGTGGCGAGGCATGTGGAAGTGCTGCTGCCGGAGCCAAAAGCACGTAGCGATCGCGTGAAGGCCGCCCCTGGTCTTTCATTTCCTGCTCTGCCCTCAGTCCCAGCACCAGCAGCCTCCAGTGAAATAGGAAATGGATTTAAAGTGCTCAAGGATCCGTGTAATGCAGAAAGCGTGAACTGTTGGAAGGTCATTAATCGAGAGAAGCTAATGGACCATCTTTGGAGAAGGGGAACGAGGCACCATTTGCAGAAACAGCATCCCCTTTCAGCTACTCGTAGGTTCAGGAGAGTAATCATCCCGGGCTGGAGATTTTAAACCGGCACTGCAGGAAAGAGGAAATTCATTTCCCAAGCTGAGCTCCCTGGCATCTGCCCCCGCCACCCACCCCCAAGTAAGGAGGCAGGTGAACAGCTCCGATGCCTTTCTAAACAAGTCACCATGGAGGAGATGGGATGATTTTTGGCATAGCGGTCCTGGGCAAGCAGCAGACAGTACTGCGGATGGAACGACTGCCCTGGATGAGAGGGCATAGGATGAAGTTAAGAGGTGATAGGCTCCGGAGTGATCTAAGGAAATAGTTCTTTTTACAGAAAGGGTGGTATAAGAACATAAGAAATGCCTCTGCTGGGTCAGACCCGAGGTCCATCGTGCCCAGCAGTCCGCTCACGCGGCGGCCCAACAGGTCCAGGACCTGTGCAGTAATCTTCTATCTATACCCCTCTATCCCCATTTCCAGTAGGAATTTGTCCAATCCTATCTTGAACCCCAGTACCGTACTCTGCCTTATAACGTCCTCTGGAAGCGCATTCCAGGTGTCCACCACACGTTGGGTAAAGAAGAACTTCCTAGCATTTGTTTTGAATCTGTCCCCTTTCAACTTTTCTGAATGCCCTCTTGTTCTCTTATTTTTCGAAAGTTCGAAGAATCTGTCCCTCTCTACTCTCTCTATGCCCTTCATGATCTTGTAAGTCTCTATCATATTCCCTCTAAGTCACCTCTTCTCCAGGGAAAAGAGACTCAGTTTCTCCAATCTTTCTCTCTCTCCCTTTCTCTCCCTCTCTCTATTTCTGTCTCTCCCTTTCTCTCTCTCTCTCTCTCTGTCTCCCTTTCTCTCTCTCTTTCTGTCCCTCTCTACTCTCTCTATGCCCTTCATGATCTTGTAAGTCTCTATCATATCCCCTCTAAGTCTCCTCTTCTCCAGGGAAAAGAGACCCAGCTTCTCCAATCTCTCAGAATATGACAGGTTTTCCATACCTATTATCAGACGTGTTGCTCTCCTTTGAACCCTCTCGACTAACGCCATATCCTTCTTAAGATACGGCGACCAATATTGGACGCAGTACTCCAAATGCGGGCGCACCATCGCCCGATACAATGGCAGGATAACTTCTTTCGTTCTGGCTGTAATACCCTTTTTGATTATACCAAGCATTCTATTCGCTCTCTTAGCGGCCGCGGTAGATGTGTGGAACGGTCTCCCGGAAGAGACGGTGGAGACATGAATTCAAGAAGGCGTGGGATAGGCGCGTGGGATCTCTCAGAGAGAGAGGAAGAGATAATGGTTACTGTGGATGGGCAGACTGGATGGGCCATTTGGCCTTAATCTGCCTTCATGTTTCTATGTTGAAGTGACAACACCACAAAAAAAATCCAACGAGGTCTGCAGTATATCAAGTAGCGAAGCAGAAGACAAAAAGGAAACAGCAGACAGTGTGTACAAGATACAGGCAATATTTATTGTACCAAAAAAGAATTGCAGTGATTATACAACCTTATTTCCAACCTAGGGGCCCAACACGGTCCGTGTTTCGGACAACACGCCTTCCTCAGGGGTCCATGGTAAATAAGGATGGAACAAACTCTGAGATTTTGATTCAGGGAAGGCAATCGTTTGATTAACACGCCTTCCTCAGGGGTCCATGGTAAATAAGGATGGACCCCTGAGGAAGGCGTGTTGTCCGAAACACGGACCGTGTTGGGTCCCTAGGTTGGTAATAAGGTTGTATAATCACTGCGATCCTTTTTTGGTACAATAAATATTGCCTGTATCTTGTACACAGTCTTCTGCTTCTATGTTTAAGTGGCCTTCGGTTCCCAGGTGCCCTCAAGGACAGCTAGTAATAGACAGGTAATCTCCATCTTCTATAATCCATGCAGGCACAATTGACCAAGGCACAGGGTGAAAACTTGCATTTCACCAGCAGCATCTGGAGTAGACAAAACAGTGCGCACAGCTACCTCTCTGTGATGGCACACTGGTGGCCGCTGGATAAGGCAGGGGTGGGCTGTAGGATTAGTAGGGCTGGACACTTTGCCCTGCCCTATTCTGCCACCAGTCCTGTCAAGCCCCCCCCTCCCCCCCCCCCACACACACACGGACCTCGTGTCTCCTTCCCCGAGCTCAGGGCAGCGGGTGGAGGACCTGCGTTCGCGTGCGGACGTCGACGCGATGACATCACGCACGTGTGTGATGTCATCATGCTGACATCTGCCCACGCGCAGAGGCCCTCCAGATGCGGCCCTGAGTTCGGGGCCTTCCAAAACCCAGACAAACTGCCAGGTTTTGGAAGTCCCTCTGGGCACCCGGGAAGTCCTCTGATAAGAAGATCTATCCGGGTTTTTCTGGACATCTTGTAAGTCTAGGTCAGTGGTCTCCAACTCAACCCCTTTACAGGGCCACATTTTGGATTTGTAGATACTTGGAGGGCCTCAGAAAAAAAAGATTTAATGTCTTATTAAAGAAATGATGATTTTGCATGAGGTAAAACTCTTTATAGTTTAGAAATCTTTCCTTTTGGTTTTAGCTAAAGAGACACATGATCATGAAACTGTTTTATTTTACTTTTGTGATTATGATAAACATACCAAGGGCCTGAAAATAGGACCTGGCGGGCCACATGTGGCCCCCAGGTTGCGAGTTTGAGACCACTGCAATAAGCTAAAGCTCGTTACACCTGTATTGTGATGTCATAGAACCTTATGGTTATAGAAACATAGTAGCATGATGGCAGATAAAGGTCAAATGGCCCATCCACTATCTTACCCTCTCCCTATTGGCTAAGGCTCTTAACATTTGCATCTCCTCTTCCTATTGGCTAAGGCTCCTTACACCTGCATTGTGATGTCATAGAACCTTATGGTTATAGAAACATAGTAGCATGATGGCAGATAAAGGTCAAATGGCCCATCCACTATCTTCTCCTCTCCCTATTGGCTAAGGCTCTTAACATTTGCATCTCCTCTTCCTAGTGGCTAAGGCTCTTTACACCTGCATTGTGATGTCATAGAACTTTATGGTTATAGAAACATAGTAGCATGATGGCAGATAAAGGTCAAATGGCCCATCCACTATCTTCTCCTCTCCCTATTGGCTAAGGCTCTTAACATTTGCATCTCCTCTTCCTAGTGGCTAAGGCTCTTTACACCTGCATTGTGATGTCATAGAACTTTATGGTTATAGAAACATAGTAGCATGATGGCAGATAAAGGTCAAATGGCCCATCCACTATCTTCTCCTCTCCCTATTGGCTAAGGCTCTTAACATTTGCGAGATATCTCCTCTTCCTATAGGCTAAGGCTCTTTACACCTGCATTGTGAGGTCATTGAGCTTTATGGTTATAGAAACATAGTAACATGATGGCAGATAAAGGCCAAATGGCCCATCCACAGCATCCACTACCTCCTTCTCTCCCTATTGGCTAAGGCTCTTAACATTTGCATCTCCTCTTCCTATAGGCCAGTTGTCTCAAACTCAAACCCTTTGCAGGGCCACATTTTCGATTTGTAGGTACTTGGAGGGCCTCCGAAAAAAATACTTAATGTCTTATCAAAGAAATGACAATTTTGCATGAGGTAAAACTCGTTATAGTTGATAAATCTTTCCTTTTGGCTAAGCCTTAATAATAATCTTGTCATTTATAGCTAAAGAGACATAGAAACATAGAAACATAGAAATTGACGGCAGAAAAGGGCCATAGCCCATCGAGTCTGCCCATACCAGTGACCCTCTCCCTGATTCTTACTCTCCTAGAGATCCCACATGAATATCCCATTTCCTCTTGAAATCTAACACGCTGCTGGCCTCAATCACCCGCTGAGGCAGCTCGTTCCAATGATCGACCACCCTCTCGGTGAAGAAGTACTTCCTAGCATCACCCTGAAATTTCCCTCCTCTGATTTTCAGCGAATGTCCTCTGGTTACCAAGGGCCTCAAAATAGGACCTGGTGGGCCGCGAGTTTGAGACCACTGGTCTAGATGGACAGGCAGCAAGGGTACAAGTGCTAGGCTATTCTACACAATACAGGCATGGCCAATACAACCCACCTCAGCTTAGGGGTACCAGGCGTCCGGATGACTTTTCAAAACCCAGTGCTTTGTCTGGGCTTTGAAAACCTTCTATGTGGGGAGGGCATCTGCGCATGCATGGATGCAATGCGGTGATGTCACCTGCGTGCAGGTGACATCATTGCGCCCCATCTGCGCATGCACAGATGCCCTCCCGACAAGGTTCCGAGCAGGAGGAGGTTGGGGGCGGGGCTAGGGCAGAGCAGGGCATGAGTTGGGTAGAAAAGGGTGGGGCTGGCTGGAACTGGGCAGCCCTGGAGGTGGGGCCATAGGTCCAGATTTTATGATCGTGCATAAGCCCAGGAGCCCGTTCTCACAGTGGCCAATCCAGGTCACTAGTACCTGGCCAAAACCCAAGAGCAGCAACATTCCATATAGAATCTCAAAGAATAGCAAGATTCCGGAATCCCAGAGAGTAACAAGATTCTAGAATCCCAAAGAGTAGCAACATTCCATCCAGAATCTCAAAGAATAGCAAGATTCCGAAATCCCAGAGAGTAACAAGATTGTAGAATCCCAAAGAGTAGCAACATTCCATCCAGAATCTCAAAGAATAGCAAGATTCCGGAATCCCAGAGAGTAACAAGATTGTAGAATCCCAAAGAGTAGCAACATTCCATCCAGAATCTCAAAGAATAGCAAGATTCCGGAATCCCAGAGAGTAACAAGATTCTAGAACCCCAAAGAGTAGCAACATTCCATCCAGAATCTCAAAGAATAGCAAGATTCCGGAATCCCAGACAGTAACAAGATTCTAGAATCCCAAAGAGTAGCAACATTCTATACAGAATCTCAAGGAATAGCAGGATTCCTGAATCCCAGAGAGTAACAAGATTCTAGAACCCCAAAGAGTAGCAACATTCCATGGTACTGATCCAGGGCAAGCAGTGGCTTCCCCCGTGTCTTTCTCAATAACAGACTATGGACTTTTCCTCCAGGAATTTGTCCAAACGCTATCCGCTTTTACCACAACCTCTGACAATGTGTCCAAGATCTTTTTAAAAAAAATATATTTAAATTATGCAGGTACTCAAGCATTATTCCCGAACTGCCCCAGTAAGCTCCCACTCTATCTAATGTACCTGGGACAATGGGGATTAAGTGACTTGTCCAGGGTCACAAGAAGCAATGCAGGATTCAAACCAACAACCTCAGGGTGCCAAGGCTGTAGCTCTAACCACTGCACCACACACTCCCACGAGTGAAAAAATACCTCCTCCTATTGGTTTTAAAAGTATTTCCTTGTATCTTCATCGAGTGTCCCCAAGTCTTTGTCATTTTTGACGGAGTGAAAAAATCGATCCACTTGTTCCCGTTCTACTCCGCTCCGGATTTTGTAGACTTCCATCCTATCTCCCCTCAGCCGTCTCTTTTCCAAGCTGAAGAGCCCTGACCCTTTTAGTCTTTCCTCATACGAGAGGAGTTCCATTCCCTTTATCATCTTGGTCGCTCTTCTATCTACCCAGACACAGTGAAACCCGGACAACAGTTGGTTGGTTAGGCTCAGAAGTTTGCAGCACTTCCTCATTATAAATGGTCCACTCGTTAATTTTAATTATACAGTTAGATATAGAAACATAGAAATAGACGGCAGATAAGGGCCTACGGCCCATCTAGTCTGCCCACCCTAATGTCCCTCCCCTACCTTTGCCCTGTGAATAGATCCCATGTGCCGATCCCATTTGGCCTTAAAATCAGGCACGCTGCTGGCCTCAATCACCTGCAGTGGAAGACTATTCCAGCGATCAACCACTCTTTCAGTGAAAAAGAATTTCCTGGTGTCACCTCGTAGTTTCCCGCCCCTGATTTTCCACGGATGCCCTCTTGTTGTCGTGGGACCCTTGAAAAAGAAGATATCTTCCTCCGCCTCGATGCACCCGTAAGATACTTGAACGTCTCGATCATGTCCCCCCTCTCTCGAGTATAGCTGTAATTTGTCAAGCTGATATCTTCTGTTGAATAAGGTTATAATCCGAAATGTAAGAATATGTCATCAGTCTTGTTCCAGGATAATCATACTCAAAAAAATTGCATGAAAATATTAAATAGTGGTGAATGGGTGAGCCCTAGGGTACTCCTCATAAAGGTTTCCATGATATGAGAGTTTTCTGTCTTTGTGGCATAGCCATGGAGGGGTTTTAGGAACCTGGTTGGCGGGGATGCCAAGCTCCGCCAGCCAAAGAAGTCTCCTGCCTGCAGCAGCACTTAATTCTGCAAACCCCAGTGAAAAGGCATCAGTGATGTTTCAGCCAGGCCTGATTTGCAGCAACCTTTTACTCAGACTGAGCCATCCACTTTCTGCCAGATCAATTGCTGAAAACCATTTTCGCTGTGCTTGTTTAATAATGACTCACACGCACTCTGGCACGAGTGACAGTCTTTTGCAAAATTTAGTTTTACTAAAAGCAAAGTGGACTGAATTGTGGAGCAATAGAATTGGGGTAAAAACATTAAGAATAGTTGCAGTGCTTCACTTTCACTTTTTACTCAAAAACAGAATTACCGTATTTTCACATAGATAACGCGCACCCGTGTAAAACGCGCACACGGGTATAGCGCGCAAAAAACACAAATTTATGTACAGAAATCTTTATATACCGCGCACACCCGTATACCACGCATGCTGCCCGACTCTCCTTTCGCCCGCCCCGACTCTCCTCTGGAGACCCCGACTCTCTTTTCGCCCGCCCCGACTCTCCTTTCCCCCTTGAAGTCCTGTCCCTACCCTGAAAGCCTGATGCCCCCCCCCGATGTCCGATTCACCCCCCCCCACAGGACCGCTCGCACCCCCACCCCGAAGGACCGCTCACATGCACCCGCACCTCCACCCTGAAGGACCACTCGCATCCCCACCCGAAGGACCGCTCGCACCCCCACAGCCTCCCCCCCTCCCCCATGGAGAAGCTGTCTACCTTGTTTCCGGATGCCAGCGAGCCCAGCTGTTTCCTCTGCCGGCGGTCCCGCCCCTTCTCTGAGCCCTGCTGCGCTGCTTTTTCTTCTGGTGGTCCCGCCCTTTCTCTGACATCAGAGAAAGGGCGGGACCGCCTGAAGAGGAAGCAGCGCAGCACAGGGCTCTGAGAAGGGGCAGGACCGCCGGCAGAGGAAGCAGCTAGGCTGGCATCCGGAAACAAGGTAGACAGCTTCTCCATGGGGGAGGGGGAGGCTGTGGGGGTGCGAGTGGTCCTTCGGGGTGGGAGTGCGAGCGGTCCTTCGGGGTGGGAGTGCGAGCGCTCCTTCCGGGTGATGAATCGGGCGTCGGGGGGGGGGGGGAACTATGTAAAAAAAATTATGTATAACGCGCAAGGGTATGCGCGGTTTGTAAAAACCACGTATAACGCGCGCGTTATATGCGAGAAAATACGGTATATTCGGCAATAACTTTTTTACTTTTACTTAAGTATTAACAAATGCATGTCTTTTTACTTTTATCTCCCAGGCTCTAGCATCGGCTCACTGGCTGCCTGTAGCCACGCGTTGTGTCTTCAAGGGCCCGATGCTAGCGTTCAAATCCTTGCACGACATGGCACCAGCCTGCGTGATGACTAAGCCTTTTCCGTATGTACCAAACCGGTCCCTCCGCTCCCGGGACGAAATACACCTTAAAACGGCCCCTGGTCGTGCTCTTCGACAGCAAACCGCCAAATAACGGTCCTACTCCCACTGAAATCGACTGCCATCATAGATCAGATCCCTTGAAGGTCTCCTCAGCTTTAGAAAAGCCATAAAAACAGACCTAAACCCCTACCCTTGACCGATAGACTACAAAGAGATGTATATTACATAGAAACATGATAGCAGATAAAGGCCAAATGGCCCATCTAGTCTGCCCATCCGCAGTAACCATTACCTCTTTCTCTCTCTGAGAGATCCCACGTGCCTGTCCCAGACCCTCTTGAATTCAGACACAGTCTCTGGCTTTTCACCACCTTTTCCCGGAGACTGTTCCATGCATCTACCACCCTTTCCGTAAAAAAGTATTTTCTTAGATTACTCTGGAGCCGATCACCTCTTAACTTCATCCTATGCCCTCTCATAGCAGAGTTTTCTTTCAAATGAAAGAGACTCGACTCATGCGCATTTACATTACGTAGGTATTAAAAAGTCTCTATAATATCTAATCTAATCCTTAGGTTTGCATACCGCATCATCTCCACGTTCGTAGAGCTCGACGCGGTTTACAGTAGGAGAAATAGGAAGGAACTACAACAGAGGGTTAGAGGTAGAAGTGTGAAGAAAATTTACAGGACTTGGGATGCCAAGATAGAAGAGTTTCCTTGATTCCTAAGTTGGAGGGAGAGTTACATTTTTTGAGAAAAGCCAGGTTTTCAGATGTTTGCGGAAAACTTGGAGAGAGCTCAAGTTCCGAAGAGGGGAGGTAAGGTTGTTCCAGAGCTCAGTGATTTTGAAGTGGAGGGAGGTCCCTAGCTTTCCTGGGTGGGAAATGCCTTTTGGCGAGGGGAAGGATAGTTTTAATTTGTGGGAGGATCTGGTGGTATTAGGGTTTGAGGAATTCCAAGAAAGAGGGATAAAGGGAGGGAAGATACCATATAGGATTTTGAAAGTTAAACAGGCGCATATCTCCCCTCTCCCACCTTTCCTCTAAAGTATACAGATTGAGATCTTTAAGTCTGTCCCCATAGGCCTTATGATGAAGACCATATACCATTTTCGTAACCTTCCTCTGGACTGACTCCATCTTTTTTATATCTTTTTGAAGGTGCAGCCTCCAGAATTGTACACAATATTCTAAATGAGGTCTCACCGGAGTCTTATACAGAGGCATCAATACCTCCTTTTTTCCTACTGGCCATACCTCTCCCTATGCAACCTAGCATCCTTCTAGCTTTCGCCGTCAGCTTTTCAACCTGTTTGGCCACCTTAAGATCCTCACGTACAATCGCACCCAGAACCAGTATGTGTCACATAAGGATAACTTGTATCACACACTGTAACTCTCTGTGTGTCGAATTAGGTACAACTTGTACTGGAAACCTTGCATCGTAAGGACAACCATAGAAAATTGTAACAAGTAAACTGTATATTATCATTAGCTCCTAGCGTGTATCGAGTTAGGATAAAAAGTTGTATCGCAAACTTGTACAGAAATCATGTGCGTTAAACCTGTAACCCGTTCCGAGCTCTTTGGGGACACTGGCTAGAAAACTGAATTAAATATATAAATATTTTGACCAAGTGCTTTAAAACACACTGCATGCCTGCCGGGAACAGGGGAACATGCCTTGTTCATTAATTTACACCTGCTTCAGAGGTAACTAACTACAGGAGCATTTCAGAGCAGGCAAAGTTGGCGAGGAAAATACCGTAATCATTTTTCGCAATATCAGCGAGGGAACTAGGAACATACAAAAAAAAAAACAAAGAATGCTTATTTATGAAAATTGCGTTTTACTCTGCGGTGCTCGATGTCAAAGCCTGGGCTATGGATGAATGGAAAAGCCGTCTGTCTCTTCTGCGGTCTCTCACTGGAGAATAACAGGTCTGCAGTGTGTCTGATGGCCAGGAGCACAATACCCTCCAAGCCCAGCAACCAGGCAAGTGCTTGGGGCGGCAGGTGGCTTGGCATCCGAGTGCTAATTTAAACTTAATTGATTCCAGCAAGGGCATTCATCTCCCCCGAGGCAGCGACTTGAAATATTAACCGCTGCCTCTTCTCCGCAAGACGCTGCGGCTCTAATCCCCTTCTCTCGCCCACTTCGCTTTCCTCTAGTGGCCCCGTTACAAAAGCACTGCTCACTTGCATGGATGGGAGGGGAGGAAGAGGGGGAGAGTGGCTCTCCGTCACTCCCACATCCACCTAAAAGAAGCATCAGGAGCTGAGGGGAAATTCACATTTTCTTTTGCAGAAGGACTGAATGTTGTTTGAGAATGCACCTCTTCTCTGACCAAAAGGACCCTTGTGGACCCACTGTTCCCCCCCCCCCCCCCCTTTCTGGTAGCCTGGAATCCAGAGACAACAGCGAAGGCAAGAGCGAAACCTAAAACCACAGCAACATGGAGACAAAAGGTTGAAATAGATGGGAGAGTCTGTTTTAAAAGTGTTTCTATTAATTTGCTTACCACCGAAGTCAGACTTACTGGCCGGTAATTCCCTACTTCCACTTTTGTGTAGAGCAGGGATGTCAAAGTCCCTCCTCGAGGGCCGCAATCCAGTCGGGTTTTCAGGATTTCCCCAATGAATATGCATGGAGATCTATTAGCACACCATGAAAGCAGTGCATGCAAATAGATCTCATGCATATTCATTGGGGAAATCCTGAAAACCCGACTGGATTGTGGCCCTCGAGGAGGGACTTTGACACCCCTGATGTAGAGGGACCACATCCGCCCTTCCCCAGTCCTCCGGTACCACTCCCGATTCTAAAGCACTGAAAAGGTGAGGCGCCAGAACTTCTCTAAGGGTTCCTTTTACTAAGGTGTGCTAGACCTTAACACCAGCATTGAACTGGCATTAGTTCTAGAAGCCTAGCGCGCGGTAATTTTCAGCGTGCACTAAAAACGCTAGCGCTCCTTAGTGAAAGGAGCCCTAAGTTCCTTTAATACCCTCGGATACACACCATCGTGTCCCATCGTTTTGTCTACCTTTATTTTAGCTAGCTCCTCTCGAATACAACCCTCTGAAAATTGATCAGGGTCTGCCACTGCTCTATCTCTGTTCAGGGTTGTCTTCTGTGATCCCGCTTGTGGTATGGGGGACGCGAACAGGGACACGCAATGTATCCTACCCACTTCCCTTATGTAGCGTGTTTTGTCTGTAATGTTCACGTAGTCTGTTTTTTTCCCCATTTTTATATTTTTTAAAATTTCTGTATAATTGTAAACTGTGGGAAGGGGTAAAACGTGGACCTCACGGGCCTCATGGATCTCAAGCGCACACCCTTAAAAATCTTCATTTATTGACAGCTGAGGTTTCAGATTTCGTGTCTGCAGGGCCGCGTTTTGGCCCCTCATTCCACCGCTATAACTCTTGCCGTTTCTGACCCCACGGATCCGTGCTGACAGTCTTATTAATAATAATTAATTTGAGGAAAGACCAGCTAAGGGAGGTCTGCGTTTTACCCCAGAGCTGCGGCAGGTAAATGTATTTTTGCTTGGTTTAACCCGGTCTTGAACCCAGATCAGCAGGGCCTAAGACAGGCTGCCCTAGTCTCCAGGCTACTTTTGCAGCTTGGGAGGTCATAAAATTTTGCCACTTTTAATCTCAGCATAGGTCATGGCTCTGACAGACCTCCATGACACCTTAGCTCTGATGGACCCTAATGCTTCTCCCTTGCTATGCTGAGACTATAAGTGGCAAAACCTTTGCCGTGAGGTCCGTGCCACTTATAGTCTCAGCATAGCGAGGGAGAAGCATTAGGGTCCGTCAGAGCTAAAGTGTCATGAAGATCTGTCAGAGCCATAACCTATGCTGAGACTAAAAGTGGCAAAACTTTATTCTTTCACAAGTTAAGCAAGTAGCGTAGAGGTTAGGGCAACTGTCTTGGACCCTGCTGAGCTGGGTTCAAGGCCGGCTTGAACCAAGTGAAAATACATTTTCCTGCCGCAGTTTTAGGGTAAAACGCAGACCTCCCTTAGCTGAAGTCTTTCCTCAAATAAATTATTATTAATAAGACTGTCAGCACGGTTCCATGGGGTCAGAAACGGCAAGTGTTACAGCGGTGGAATGAGGGGCCAAAACGCGGACCTGCAGACACGAAATCTGAAACCTCAGCTGTCAATGAAGATTTTTAAGGGCGTGCGGTTAAGAGCCACGAGGTCCGTGTTTTACCCCTTCCCGTAAACCACTTTGCTTTTAACAGCGGTATATCAAGACCAAATAAACTTGAAACTTGAACTGGAAAAGAAATTCTATCGGCCGGGACAGTAAAGCGCACGGACACAGGAGGGGAACTGACACAGTGCGCCACTCAAATCTTGCTGAATTGCTTTTAGCATGTAAGTAGGAATACCTAGGAAAGAGTGGGGGTGGGGGTATGACCGTCCTGGGCGCTGTCTTGGTGGGGGGGGGGCAGCACCTCTCCTCCTCTCCACCCCCCTGGTTTTTTTCACGCCACGTGTGCGCACCTTGCCTCTAGTTCTTCGATGGTGCAAGCAGCAGCACCAACCTGCTGTTTGCGCCAGCTTCGGCCCTCCCTCTGAAGTCATTTTCTGGTCAAGGGACCAGGAAGTGACAAAATAGGGAGAGCCGAGGCCGGCGCGGGCGGCAGGTTAGAGATGCCGCTCGTGCCGGTGAAGTTAAAGACGTACAGGGGAAAGGAAGGGACATGCGCGTACAGCGAAGGGGTGGGGAAGAGGGCAGCACCACTCTCCTGAGCTCCTCCCACCCTCACCACGCCACCGCTAGAAAGGACTGGGTTACCACTCTTCTAGGGGGAGGGAAAGGAAGAAGGGTGCAAGAGGTAGACAGGGTCCCTAGTACCTGGCCAAAATCCAAGGAGTAGCAACATTTCATGCTACTGATCCAGGGCAAGCAGCGGCTTCCCCCATGTCTTTCTCAATAACAGACTATGGACTTTTCCTCCAGGAACTTGTCCAAACCTTTCTTAAAACCAGCTACGCTATCCGCTCTTACCATAACCTCTGGCAGTGCATTCTAGAGCTTAACTATTCTCTGAGTGAAATTTTTTTTTCCTCCTATTGGTTTGAAAAGTATTTCCCAGTAACTTCATTGAGTCTCCCCTAGTCATTGTCATTTTTGACGGAGTGAAAAATTGATCCACTTGGACCCGTTCTACTCCACTCCACATTTTGTAGACTTCAATCCTATCTCCCCTCAGCCATCTCTTTTCTAAGCTGAAGAGCCCTAACCATTTTAGTCTTTCCTCATACGAGAGGAGTTCCATCCCCTTTACCATCTTGGTCGCTCTTCTTTGAACCTTTTCCAGCGCCACTATATCTTTCTTGAGATAAGGAGACCAGAATTGAACGTAATACTCCAGGTGAAGTCACACCATGGAGCGATACAGAGGCATTATAACATTCTTAGTCTTGTTAACCATCCCTTTTTTAATAATTCCTAGATCCTGTTTGCTTTTTTGGCTGCCACCATGGTAAATCTTAATAGATGAGTTAGTTATTGAAGTTTAGATCACATTAATTGTTCTTTCTATGTCGTTCAGGTAGACCCTTTATTTACCTTAAGAAAGCCCGTTGTATACGGGTGAAATGGGTCCCGTTGAAAAATGTCCTATATGACTTAGAGAGCCATTCAATTGTTTTGGGAGTGACAACAAAAGAAAAGTGTTTGCTTAAATTTCGGCCACTTAATGAAGTTTTAAGTTAACATCAAATAAGTTATTCCACTTTAAAATAAATTCCATGAGGTAAATAATATATAAAACAAGAACGATAAAGCATAAGAATAAAAAAAGAATTTAATATGAGATTTGAATTAAATTAGATTGTTGAATGAATATATAATCTAATCAATATTTGAAGGTTTTTTGGGATCTATGAATGAAATCCCCATCCACAATTAAACCTTGAGAGATCACAATCTGGCGTGGATTTCTGAGATCTAATTTCCTTCAACTTGCTTTGATTATATAAACCAGTGGTCTCAAACCTGCAGCCCGGGGGCCACATGTGGCCCACCAGGTCCTATTTGGAGGCCCTCGGTATGTTACCATTGTTCTGGAACGTTGCCTTCCTCGCTGCCGTAACCTCACGCAAGCGCTTTCCTGCATCTTTCTGCATGTTGCACTGCTTTCAGCTGTGTATAGCTGAAATGATCAGAAGCAATTAAGGAAAGATTTATAAACTATAACGAGTTTTACTTCATGCAATATTGTCATTTCTTTAATAAGACATTAATTATTTTTTTCTGCGGCCCTCCAAGTACCTACAAATCCAAAATGTGGCCCTGCAAAGGGTTGGAATTGGAGACCGCTGATTTAACATAAGAACATAAGCAGTGCCTCTGCTGGGTCAGACCAGAGGTTCATCATGCCCAGCAGTCCGCTCACGTGGCGGCCCATCAGGTCCAGGACCTGTACAGTAATCCTCTATCTATATCCCTCTATCCCTTTCTTCATCAGGAATTCATCCGATCCCTTCTTGAACCCTGATACCGTACTTTGTCCTATCACACCCTCTGGAAGCGCATTCCAGGCATCCACCACCCTTTGGGTGAAGAAGAACTTCCTAGCATTGGTTCTGAATCTGTCCCCTCTTAATTTTTCCGAATGTCTTCTCGTTCTTGTAGTTTTCGAGCGTTTGAAGAATCTGTCCCTCTCCACTTTCTCTATGCCCTTCATGATCTTGTAAGTCTCTATCATGTCCCCTCTAAGTCTCCTCTTCTCCAGGGAATAGAGCCCCAGTTTCTCCAATCTTTCTCTCTCTCTCTCTCTCTCTCTCTCTCTGTCTCTCTCTGTCTCTCTTTCTCTCTCTCTCTCTCTCTGTCTCTCTCTGTCTCTCTTTCTCTCTCTCTCTCTCTCTCTTTCTGTCCCTCTCTTTATATCTCTCTCTGTCTATTTCTGTGTCTCTCCCTTTCTCTCTCTCTTTCTTTCTAACTCTCTCTCTCTGTCCCTCTCTACTCTCTCTATGCCCTTCATGATCTTGTAAGTCTCTATCATATCCCCTCTAAGTCTCCTCTTCTCCAGGGAAAAGAGACCTAGTTTCTCCAATCTTTCTCTCTCTCTCTCTCTGTCTCTCTTTCTCTCTCTCTCTCTCTCTCTCTCTCTCTCTCTCTCTCTCTCTGTCTCTCTTTCTCTCTCTCTCTCTCTCTTTCTGTCCCTCTCTTTATATCTCTCTCTGTCTATTTCTGTGTCTCTCCCTTTCTCTCTCTCTTTCTTTCTAGCTCTCTCTCTCTGTCCCTCTCTACTCTCTCTATGCCCTTCATGATCTTGTAAGTCTCTATCATGTCCCCTCTAAGCCTCCGCTTCTCTCGGGAAAAGAGCCCCAGTTTCTCTAGTCTTTTACATACCTTTTAAACCTTTTTTTGTGTATCAAGGGTAAACTACATGATATTTAGCTCTTATGATAAAGAACCGGTGGGGGGGAGGGGGGGGAGCCATACATGAATCCACATAAAATACAAATTCTTACATGGGCATCCCTGGCTTCTATAAACATTTTCAAATTTAGAGGCCCAATATTGCACGTGATCCTGAGATCCATGGAACTAAATTAGTTAATGAGCTTTTCAAAATCAATAATGTGCCATTAATCAATGATTGCTTTTAATTGGCTCTAATTTGGCTATGAATGCGGATCCAACTGCGCACGATTCCCTAGTCCTCCCATGCGCAACCCATAAGGGGTTTTGGCTAAGGGAGGGGCACGGGCAGGTCAGGGGCATTCCAAAGAATTGCGTGCATTGATGTAGAACCTGGGGGCTTTGCACTCAAGTTGCACTAGACCTGAAAAAAGGAAGGGGAAAACTCCGCAACAAATATCAGTAAGAAACAAAAAAAAAAAAAAAAGAGATAACAAGGTGATCAAGCTGGCAGCAAAACTTTTTATCAAAATCTCTTACAAAAGAGAACCCAACATGGGCCGTGTTTCAGCAAACTGCCTGCATCAGGGGTTCAACAAAACTCAATATAAACGTATGCTTCTTGGGGCTGGTGTATAAAATATTGCAACAATAATCAAACAACTCTTAACCGCCAGCACATGAAAAGACGTGAAACCAAATCGCTACTGTAGCGCTTGAATGATGCATACCTCAAGTCTTTCGCTTGTGCTTTCAGCATTGTGGCATCGGCATGGAATCAACTGAAACACGTCTTCCAAAATATTTGTGTTGAGTCGATCTTCTGGCCAATAAATTCATCAGGGAACACCACCAGAGTCTTTTTGTTCTGCTGTTGTCTCTTCTTGTTTAAGGGCTCGGCACACTCGACTATATCTGTGCTCTCCAACCTTTTTCACGTGAAGGTCGGCGGTGAGAATACGAGAAAGCTCCGAGGGCCACCAAATGTTTTCAAGCTTACACACACTCCTCATTTTGTAAACTGCCTTGTCCTGCATGTTCAGACTGGGTATTAAACATTAAAAATTAATACCAATATTGATTTTACAACACTTCAAGGATATACCAGGGCGAATCAGAAATTCAAGGCAATTGTTACATTATGCGATAACCGGAACAGAGCTAGCGAAAATGCAACATATGCACTCGTACATTGCCTGTTGGTTACTCGGTCCATACACAGTGCAGCGCTCGGCCTTTAGTCGTGTGGCAGCCAAGAGGTCAGAAACATGGACGCTCCATTGCGAGATTGCACCGTCCAAGGCCAACGTGCAGTAGTGCGCTTTCTTTGGGCAGAGGGAGAGAAACCTGTGGAAATTCATCGTCCTATATTGACTCAGTATGGACAAAGCACCATGAGTCAACGGAAGGTTTGTGAGTGGGCAAAAAAGGTTTAAAGCGGGAAGAACAGGTGTAACCGACAAAAGTCATTCTGGTCGCTCGTCAACATCGCCCACAAGAGCACATTGACAGTGCAACAGCTTGGGTTCGAACATCCTCCGCATCCTCCTTACAGCCCGGATCTGGCGCCTAGCAACGATCACATCTTCAGTCCACTGAAGGAGACGCCGCAAGGTCGCAGATTCACCTTTGATGATGAAAGTAAAGGAAGTGTCGCTCCCTTGGCTTCGGGAGCAGCTGAAAAGATTCTCTGCAGGAATGCAGAAGCTAGTTGAACGCTACAACAAATGCGTCATCCTGCACGGGGACTATGCGGAAAAGTGATACGTTCGGTTGCCTTTACTTTTTGATTTACTCTCGTAGTTTAAAAACTCACTTTATTATGGATTGTTGACAGTAGCAAACTCCCTAAATGAGACAAGTGAATGGGGACAGACTTAAAGATCTCAATCTGTCTACTTTGGAGGAAAGGCGATAGAGATGTTTAAATACCTACGTAATGTAAATGCGCATGAGGCGAGTCTCTTTCATTTGAAAGGAAGCTCTGGAATGAGAGGGGCGTAGGATGAAGTGAAGAGGTGATAGGCTCCGGCATAATCTGAGGAAATACTTTTTTATGGAAAGGGTGGTAGATGTGTGGAACAGTCTCCGAGAAGAGGTGGTGGAGACAGAGACTGTCTGAATTCAAGAGGGTCTGGGACAGGCACGTGGGATCTCTCAAAGAGAGAAAGAGGTAATGGTTATTGCGGATGGGCAGACTAGATGGGCCATTTGGCCTTTATCTGCCATCATGTTACTGTGTTTCTATAACCATAAAGTTCTATGACATCACAATGCAGGTGTAAAGAGCCTTAGCCAATAGGAAGAGGACATGCAAATGTTAAGAGCCTTAGCCAATAGGGAGAGGAGGAGATAGCGGATGGGGAGACTAGATGGGCCATTTGGCCTTTATCTGCCATCATGTTACTGTGTTTCTATAACCATAAAGTTCTATGACATCACAATGCAGGTGTAAAGAGCCTTAGCCAATAGGAAGAGGACATGCAAATGTTAAGAGCCTTAGCCAATAGGGAGAGGAGGAGATAGCGGATGGGGAGACTAGATGGGCCATTTGGCCTATAACCATAAAGTTCTATGACATCACAATGCAGGTGAAAAGAGCCTTAGCCAATAGGGAGAGGAGGAGACAGAGGATGCTATGGATGGGCCATTTGGCCTTTATCTGCCATCATGTTACTATGTTTCTATACACTTTCACTAATCACCTTGCTTCTTTATAAAGAACAATATCACTTTAAATCGGCAGTGTATGTGCATGTGCATGCAGTAATAAGAATAAAGGAGGAGCCCGGAGCAGTTATATTGATTACCCACATCATTCAAAGCTAAGTTGGTTTTTGTTTTATTTGATTTGATTTGATGTTATTTAGTTTTTGTATGGTGGGTGAGACTGTGAACAACTATGATGGTCTCTCAAAACAGCTGCTCCGTGATTTGTTCACTGGGACCTCAGCTGTGGGTCTGAGTGTTCACTAAACAACATCAGTTACTTGTTGATTTAAAGTGATATTGTTCTTTATAAAGAAGCAAGGTGATTAGTGAAAGTGTTTAGTAATTTTATCACCTTGGATAAGTGAGTTCCCTTGTAGTTTCAAGACTATGTTTCTATAACCATAAAGTTCTATGACATCACAATGCAGGTGTAAAGAGCCTTAGCCAATAGGAAGAGGACATGCAAATGTTAAGAGCCTTAGCCAATAGGGAGAGGAGGAGATAGTGGATGCTGCGGATGGGGAGACTGGATGGGCCATTTGGCCTTTATCTGCCATCATGTTTCTCTGTTTCTATAACCATAAAGTTCTATGACATCACAATGCAGGTATAAAGAGCCTTAGCCAATAGGAAGAGGAGATGCAAATGTTAAGAGCCTTAGCCAATAGGGAGAGGACGAGTTAGTGGATGTTGCAGATGGGCCATTTGGCCTTTATGTGCCGTCATGTTTCTAACACACTTAAAAGATTGTTTGCGGTTACTATATCAAGTAGGCAAGATTGAAACTAACGCTTTTTGAAGCATTTGAAGAGCGTTTCCGCTAACTGGTTGAGGGTCACAGGTCAGGGGCTGCAAGCGGCCTGAGAGCCACATGTTGGAGACTACATAGGGTTTAGGCACATGCGTGGGACATCATCGCGTCACAGCTGTGCGTGTCTGGACACCCTCCAGACGTGGCCCGGAAGAGACGAAGTTTGTGTGAGGCCGGGGCTGGGGGAGAAATGGGGCAGGGCTGTGAGCGGAATGATGTGGGGGCGGGGCGGGTCCATGCATCCTCTTTTTTTTTGGATAGTAAAAATCTGGTAAGCCTAAGACTACTGCAGTACAATAATTTTTTTTTAATTAAAGTTTTATTAGGATTTTATATACCGCTTATCTACGTTATCTAAGCGGTATACAATCAGGTACTCAATACTCAAGCATTTTCCCTATCTGTCCTGGGGGGCTCACAATCTATCTAACATACCTGGGGCTATGGAGGATTAAGTGATTTGCCCAGGGTCACAAGGAGCAGCACTGGGTTTGAACCCACAATCCCAGGGTGCTGAGCCTGTAGCTTCAACCACTGAGTCACACACTCCTCCGACACTCAGTGGAGAGTTATAGCACTGGGCAAGGACCAGGGAGGCCAGGAGTTAAGTCCTGCCTCCCCTTACGACCTTTTGACAAGTCACTTCACCTTTCATTGTCTCGGGTGCAAATTTGGATTGTATGCTCTCTGGGACAGGGAAATACTCACTGGATCCAAAACGTAGCATGCCTTGAGCTTACGCCTTCAAGGGCAAGTAAGCAAGTCGACATTCCTAAATTATAATTTATCATCACGTGTGGCCAGAGATTACATTGAAATTTTGTTATGGTTGTGGTTCGTAGGTTACTGGCCCTTTAAAAGTTTCGCTTCAGAAGCGGCGTCAGGAAGGGTAGGGTTACAGCGTCCAGCAGCTGCTCAGGACTGATATAGAGACGACAGACTTCCTTACGGCAAGACACAAGAGCTCATAAACTTTTACGAGTCTGTGAGAATCCTCACTTCCTTCTCTCCTCTCAAACTGCTCCCTGCGAAGGCTGCAGCTGGGGACAGTCCCAGGGTTACCATATGCCCAGGAAATCCCAGACATATCCTCTTTTTAGAGGACCGTCTGGGTGCCCGGAGATAGGGTTACCCGACATCCGGATTTCCCCGGACATGTCTGGACGGCTTTTCCAAACCCGGCACTTTGTTCGGGTTTTGAAAAGCTTCTAGCGACGAGCGACGTCGAGACGGCATCTGCGCATGCGCGAATGCAATGCGGTGGTCACGCGTATGCTCGTCACATCATCGCGTTACACCTGCGCACGTGCAGATGCTGTCCCGACGAGCAAACAGGTCGAGGGGGCGGGTCTGGGGAAGGGCTGGAGGTGGAACAGGGCATGACGCTGGCGGAACGGGGCGGGGCCATGGGTCCGTATTTTCATTTCCGAAAATCTGGCAACCCTACTCGGAGGGATTTCCAAAACCTAGCAGTTTGTCCTGGTTTTGGAAGGCCCTGAGCTCGGAGCCATGCGTGGATGTTGACGTCATGACATCACAAGGACACGCACACGCATGTGACATAATCGTGTCCATGTGCAGAAGACATCCAAATGTGGCCATGAGCTCAGGGAAGGAGACATGTGGCTCCTGTGGGGGCAGAACGGGGCAGTGCCAGGTGTCCTCTTTTTTTTTATATATAATATTTATTTATTGAGCAAGTCGACGACATACAAGGCAATACAAAATAATATACACAACCACAGGTCTAAAACAGTCGCCCCCATCATAATGGCAAGTAATAAAAGACAGAAAGCCAAGCATAAAAACTGGCAAAGAAAAGATACATGCTCAATACTAAATTTTTTGTTTGTAGCAAATGAGAACTCCCAGGACCCAAACCCCCCCCCCCAAGAAGAACAAAGGGACCCAAACCAGAACAGCAGGGAAAAATCAGGAACCCAACAACCTCCCTACCCACCCCAACCCCCCCCAACCCATGCGATGTAGTGTATCTCAGATCTCAGGGTAATAAACAAAATAAAAGTAATGCAAGGAGAAAAGGAAATCAAGAAAAAGAGAAAAAGGAGCCCACTAACAATTAAGCAACAAACTACGTTCCCGGTGGGGAAGAGAAAGCCAGAACCCCTCCCAGACCTCCTGAAACCGGGTCCAAAGGCGCTCATCACGCGTCCCCGCCGCCCTCCGCTCTAGTAGAGCCAGGTCATAAAGAGACATATGCCACAAAGAGAAGGAGGGAGCACGCGACAAACGCCAAAAGACCAAAATGGCCCGCTTTGCCAAGAGAAGAGCCTTAAAGACAAACAGTCTCTGCCCCTCAAGGATGCAGGAGAGGGCATCCCCTCCATAAAAAAGAGCTAAAGAGGGAATACATAGAGGCAACGAAGGGATAAAGGATAGCATAAAAGTCCATACCCGCTGCCAAAAAGTCTGAGTCACAGGGCAAGCCCAAAACATATGCCCCAAGGTGGCAGGTGCTAGGGAACATTTGGGGCAACCAGCATCCTCTGCAAAGCCCGCTCTATAAGCTCGCTGTGGGGGAAATAAACGCTCTGTGCAAAAACTTATACTCCTGCTCCCTATGGAGCATATTAACAGAGAGAGAACGCAGCAGAACAAAGCAGTGAGAAATCAAGGAAGAAGAGATAGGGGAACCCAAGTCGGCACTCCACGCCCCCGCCAACCATTCGGCCCTCCCAAACGTCGGGGAAGTAGACAAGTCACAAACATAGTAGCGAAGACGCGGGGCCGGATCCTCCCACAAAGCCAAGCTCTGACCAAGAGCCCTCGCCACCGAGATGCGCAGATGAGTCCTTCCCAGACTCGAAACATAACGGCGAAGTTGTAAATAGCCAAAAGTATCTATCCGATCCAATCCATATAAAGACGCCAAAGCAGCTGGTGTTAAGAGAGTCCCCCCCCCTCAGTAAGAGCATCCCCCATTCTACGAATCCCACGGGCGTGCCATAGATGGAACACCCGATTGTCAGTGCCCGGACTAAATTGTGAATTCCCCACAAGGGGCAACATAGGAGAGATATTATAATTAATACCCAAATGGCGGCACAGCTGTTTCCACAGGAGTCTCATATAAGACCATACTACATGCTCCCTCGTGCCAGGGTCCAGCTGTGCAGAGGAAGCATGCGACAGAAAGAGACCAGACAAGGGGTATAGGAAGTCTCGGTCCACCGGAAACATCAAGAAAGAGGAACTCTCCAGGCACCAGTCATGAATCAGCCGCAGACCACACGCTAGATTGTACGCTCGGAGATCCAATAATCCAAAGGCCCCCCTGCTCCACCGGTAACATCAATGTACTAAGAGATAACCGCGGTCTCCGTCCTTTCCACAAGAAGTTCCGCAAAGCAGCATACAGCGCCTCCAGGTCCCTACGTCGGAGCCAAATGGGCAAGGTCTGAAGCATATAAAACCATCGGGGCACAATCATCATATTATACAGAAAGATACGGCCCGCAAGAGAAACCGGCAAAGCACCCCAGAGGCGTAGGCTCTCAACAGAAGTCCGAAGCAAGGGTCGTACATTGAGCTCATAGAGGCGGTCCAGGGAGGACGGAATCCAAACACCCAAATATTTCACCTGTTGAGAGGCTTCCTTCAGTGGAAAATCAGACCACAGATAAGAGACACTCAGGTGAAGCGGCAACGCCTCTGACTTGGATACATTAAGTTTAAGCCCCAAAATCTCCCCAAACTGCCGAAACAGGTCCAATAAGATCGGGAGGCCGGAAACTGGATCAGTTAATAGGACCATGATGTCATCTGCGAAGGCCATACAGCGCAGGGACGAAGTGCCTACCTCCACTCCAACAAGCGCAGGATGGGTACGGATACAGAGTAATAAAGGTTCCAAGAATAGGATATAAAGCAGGGGAGACAGAGGGCATCCCTGCCGCGTACCCCGTCTTAAAGAAAAAACCTGCGATGCAACCCCGTTAACCAGTACCGCAGCCTCGGGGCGGGAATATAGGGCACGGAGGGCCCCCATAAAGAACCCAGCCATCCCATACCGATGCAAAAGTGGAGAGAGAAAAGCCCACTCCACCCTGTCAAAGGCCTTTTCTGAGTCAAAGCTAATAGCCAATGCGGGCTGGCGCCGAGAGGCGCAATGAGCCAGAGCAAGCAGAAGCTTCCGAACATTGTGTCCCGCCTGGCGACCCTTCACAAAACCCACCTGATCCTTCCCCACCAAAAAAGGAACGAGCGGGGCCAGTCTGTTAGCAAGAACCCGGGCTAGAATCTTGAGATCAACGTTAATAAGCGAAATAGGCCTATACGATTCCACCAACAGGGGGTCCTTGCCCGGTTTAGGTAACACCGTAATCATCGCTTGATTAGAACCAGAAGGAAAATGACCCATAGCCACAGCCGTCTCAAAATACCGACTTAGCGGGTCCGCCACAAATCCCTGAAGAAGGCGATAAAACTCCCCACTAAACCCATCTGGCCCCGGAGATTTACAAAGAGGTAAGTGTTTTATAACCCCCAACACCTCTTCCCTAGTAATAGGGGAGGCCAATATCTCGCCGTCCGCTTCCGAGAGCCGAGGCAAGGACAACTGGTCTATATATGCGTGGATCCGAGAGTCTCGGTCCACCACCTCCGCCAAATATAGCGAACTATAAAAAGCTACAAACAGTTGTTCCATCTGAGACTGATCTGTTACCAACCGCCCCCCGCCATCCCGTAATGAAGTAATCACGGCGGAACCCCGCCTGGATTTAGTCAGCTGTGCCAACATTCTACCCGGCCGGTTACCAAAACGATGCAATCGGAATTTATAATAAAAAAGAGACTTGCGGGCCCTCTCATGGAGCAGTGCATGGAGCGCCGACTGCGCCACCTGAAAATCATGCTTGTGGACCAGAGTGGGGGAACTGATGGCCAAACGTCTACTGTCCCTCACCCGACGCTCAAGGACTAAAATTTTTTCCGCCAATAGTTTCTTACGGCGGGCACTATAGGCTATCACAGCCCCACGGAGTACCACCTTAGCGGCCTCCCAAAAAAGACTGCCCTCGCCCACATGCACCCCATTGAACTCAACATAGTCTCTCCACTGCTGTTCCAAATAGAACTAGAAATCCGGATCCGAGTATAGGGCCACCGGGAAACGCCACCGCCCACCGCCTCCCGGAGATCCAGTCGCCAAACCGATATCCATCCAAACTAAGGTATGGTCGGAAATGACCAAAGCACCAATCTCAGTCCCATGCACCGCAGAGAAGGAGGAGCGGGATAAAAAAATAAAATCAATTCTAGAGGAAGAATTATGTACCTTGGAAGTATGGGTAAAATCTCTCTCCCCAGGGTGAAGCGTTCTCCAAACATCAACTACCTCTAGGGCATCCAGCCAAGCCTGAAGCCCATTATCTGACCTCCCCGAAGAGGGAGAGGACCCTCTGGAGGAATCCAGAACAGGATCCAATATAGAGTTAAAATCCCCTAAAAAGATTTTCTGAGCATCATGTATCTGGGGCAGGGACATTAAAACCCCCAGGAGTTTCTTATAAAATGACCTTATAAAATGGGCAGTATTAGGGGCATACACGGATGTCATAATAACTGGGCGCTGACACAAGGTACCTTGAACAATAACATAGTGACCCTCCGGGTCGGACAAGACTCCGGATTCCGTAAACGGAACTGCTTTATGTAATAACAACGCCACCCCAGCCTTAGCCTTAGGAGAGGACGCAGAATAACAACGCCCCACCCAAGATTGTTTCAATTTACCATGTTCATTTTCATTCAGTTTAGTCTCCTGCAGCCCCACTATGTCTGCCTGATGGCGAGCTAGGCATTGCAGGATCTTTGTACGCTTTATAGGGGAATTAATGCCTGAAACATTCCACGTTACACACCGGAAACCCCTTTTAGCAGGCATACAGAAAAGAAGAACCATACATACCAAAAGAAAAAGAAACCAAAAATCCACTGCCAAGGGTCCCAGCCCTCCCCCCAGCGGTCCAGCATCCACAGCACACCCCTACAGCTCATACTCACATCCGCACAGGTCAGGAACCACCCCCTACCCCCCTGAACCCCCTCATCCCACTCACTCCCCCCAATCCCCCCCCACCCATCCCCAACCCACCAGAAACCACCACACCAACAGAGGGACACCAAAAGGCCCAGGCCCCCCTCCCGGCCCTTGAAAACAGAGTCCCAGCAAAGTCATGAAACAGAACCAACAAAGATCAAAGCAGATAACCAAACATATTGGCAGGTCAGTGCCCCATCCCGGTCTAGGATAACATACAGGAAAAGACCCAAACAGCCCAAAACCACTGACCAGGAGAGGGAAAAGCCCACCAGTTTATAATCTATGTGCAAACACATAAAACCAGAACAAGTTCACACTGTCCCAGGTATCCAGATAGACAGCACATGGCAGAAAAAAACCATCTGGAAGCCCCTCGGAGGAGCTCGCATCACTCCTCACCGGCCCCAGAGCCGCAAACCAGAATGTCCAAGAAAACAGGAGCATCCTCTCAAGTGCGGGTCACCAGGTCTGGGAACCAGACATTCATCTGTGCTCGGGCCGCAGCACTCGTATCAAACACCACTGGTTGTCCGTTGTAAAGGACCCAGAGCTTGGCAGGAAATAGCAGGGTAAAGCGTAGCTGCTTCTCCACCAGGAATTTGCAGACGGGCGAAAAGCCTCTCCGCAGAGCCGCCACTTGCGCCGAGTAATCCTGAGACAGCAGAATCCGATGGTTCTGGTCTGGAATAGTAGATCCTTCCGTTGCCTAAAGTTCTTCAAAAGCAAGTCCTTGATGGCGAAATTCAGAACCCGTATGATCACTATTCTGGGTTTAGGCATCCCCTCCTGTTTTCTGCCCAATCTGTGCGCCCTCTCAATCCTGAGAGGGCCAAAAACAGAGGACGCCAGCAACTCCTCCGCCAGCCATTTTTCTAGAACAGAAAGTAAGTCCGCATCAGGCACAGACTCCGGAATGCCCACCAGACGCAAGTTATTACGTCTGGAGCGATTCTCCAAATCCTCCAGCTTTTCCGATGTGCTCTGTACAGTACTCTTGAGCTGGCGGAGTTCCTCCTGCACCAGAGTGAGAGAATCCTTCCGGAGGCCGTGATAAGAAATAGCACAGTACAGGGTTTCAAGGATGACCTGGATAGGTTCCTGGAAGACAAAGGGATTGAGGGGTACAGATAAGAGCAGTGGAAGGTTTAGAGATAAGTGTAGAGGTAGGCATAAAATTAGTCAGGGACCGCTGATCAGGCAATATGCCTGATGGGCCGCCGTGTGAGCGGACCGCTGGGCTGGATGGACCTCTGGTCTGCCCCGGCGGAGGCGACTACTTATGTACTTATGTACTTAATCCTCTGCAGTGCTCACTCTCTGCTCCACCTCTGTCACCCGGTTGTTGAAGGTGGACACAGAAGTTGATAAGAGTCGCCAACGACTCGGTGACTTGATCCAGCCGGGTACCCAAAGCCAAAACCACCGCCTCAGTGAGCCGTGCGACCATATCATTGCACGTGGTATCCGCGGCTTCCGCCGCGCCCGCCATCTTGCCGTCGGCCCCAGGTCCCGACTTCAGCCGCTCACGCTCCTTCTTGCCGCCTTTAGACGCCATCTCCGTGCCTCCTTTCTGAAGAAATCTGTCCATACAACTGCGGTCTCACTGATGTATACGCTGGGGTAAGTTAGATCGAGGAAGATCGTTCAAAAGGGCCAGTGCAGAGGGAGAACTGCGGAGCTCAGGGAAAACACGTCCTCCCTGCGCTCTGCACGGCCACGCCCACTCTTTTTTTTTTTTTTTTAAGGAGGAAATCTGGCAACCCTTCCTATGATGCCATTGGGGGAGGTAGGGATTATGGGCCTGAAGGTTAAGGGGGGGATTAAGGTTTTAGGCCTGCCTAGGGCTCCCAGTACTCTTGTACTAGCTTTGATGTTTTCAGTGATCGAGGATCATGGGGAGGGTTCCTAAATGTCCAGGAAAACCCAGACTTCCCCCCACCCATGCCTCTGAAAACCCCCCTGCCTCCCCTCCATTACCTTGTTTATGAAGTCCAGCTGAAGGGATGCCTACCCCCTCTGGCCAGGAGGCCCACCTCTTCAAAATGGCAGCCCTTCCCCCCCTCCCCGGTGCAATCTGTGCCTAAAACTCTGATTGGCCCGGATGCTTAAGGCCCCTCCTATAGGAACTACAATTAATGGTTAAAAATAAAATGCAAGGTCATGCATTTGAGCTGCAAAAACCCAAGAGAATGGTACACTTTAGAAGGCGAAGAACTTATGTGCACAAAAGAGGAGTGGGACTTCGGTGTGATAATATGTGATGATCTTAAGATAGCCAAACAGGTTGAAAAGGTGACAGCGAAAGCTAGAAGGTTGCATAGGGAAAGGTATGGCCAGTAGGAAAAGGGAGGTATTGATGCCTCTGTATAAGACTCCGGTGAGACCTCATTTAGAATATTGTGTACAATTCTGAAGGCTGCACCTTCAAAAGATATAAAAAGGATGGAGTCGGACCAGAGGAAGGCTACTAAATGGTGTGTGGTCTTCGTGATAAGGCGTATGGGGACAGACTTAAAGATCTGAATATATAGGAAAGGTGGGAAAGGGGAAATATGATAGAGACATTTAAATACCTACGTGGTATTAATGCACACGAGTCGAATCTCTTTCAAATGATAGGAAGATTTTGAATGAAGGGGCAAAGGATGAAGGAAAAAAAGGGGACAGACTCAGAAATAACGTGAGAAAATACTTTTTCACGGAAAGGGTGGTGAATGCATTCAAAGGCCTCCTTGTGGAGGTGGTGGGGATGAAAAATGGTTCTGAATTCAAGAAAAGTTGAGACAAATACATTGGATCTCTAAGATATATAGTAACGTAGTAACTGACTGCAGAGGGGGAGGAAAGGGACTTTGGAGCCACTGTATGTACCGTGTTTCCCCGAAAATAAGCCCTAGTCCTGGATTCGCCGATAGCAACTTTTTCCCCCGCCCCTTGCCTCCGTTCCGTCCCCCTGCCACCGCACCCACCGCTGTTCCCCCCCCTACCCCGCCATACAGCCGAACCCCCGCTGACCCTTGGCAGGGGGGGTGCTCAAGGGTTCTGCTGCTCAACAGATGGGAGGGAGGGAGGGAAGGATAGAAGCTGGGGCAAGGGTTCTGCTGCACAGTGGGATGGGAGGGAGGGAGGGATAGAAAGATGCTGCAGAGGGAAGGCACAAGAGGATGGGTGAGAGGGGAGGAAAGATGCTGCACATGTGGGGGAAAGGAAAAAGGAAGAATTGGGGTGAAGGAGAGGAAGGGAGAGATGATCATTGTACATGAAAAAAATAAGCCTTACCCCGAAAATAAGACCTAGTGCGTTTTTTGAGGCCCAAAATTAATATAAAACACTGTCTTATTTTTGGGGAGACAAGTAGTTCTCACCTTTTTCAGTTGTAGCTCTTGGCGAGTTGCATTCAAGTATAGTAGACAGCCATATAATATCAATGTTCAGTTTAGTATTTTCCTTCTAAGACACTTTTCTATACTCAGTATGATCAATGGAGAACAAACTTGAGTTCAGGGTAACTGTCTAACTTTATATATATATGGTTCCGTGTCTCACTGGCGAGTTGTTTCAGTATTTTTAACCTTGTTTTCTCCTTTATAGTAACCTCTCACATTACTCCACTTTTAGATTTAACTCAGTTAAATGTGTTCCTAATTCTGGTCAGAGTGTGTGCTGTGTTTTATAGCTCCTGCGGTCGGGTGGGCACCAGATGTGAAGAAATCTCAAGAAGTTCAGTTGAAACGCTGGCTTGCAAAACATCCCTTGAAGGCTTCGGTCTCTCAGAGCCGGCTTTTGTTGTCTTTTCCCGTGCATTAACTATTTTTTTTTTTTTACTTTAAATAATAAAGCCTCTAAAACAGGCTTTGCACACATTTATTTATTCAATTTTCTATACCATTCTCCCAAGGGAGCATTTTTCCCTCTCTGTCCCAGTGGGATCATAATGTTTCTAATGTATTTGGGGCAATGGGTTCACAAGAAGCAGCATGGGTTTGAGCCCACAACCTCTGGGTGCTGAGGCTGTAGCTTTAACCACTGTACCACACTCTCCCCTTTCTCTTTTTGGTTGGGCTGAGAACTTTTCAGTGGCCTCTCATATTGTGATGTCATAATGCCTCAGTCCACCAATGCCTAGGAGCCAACATCATCGGTGATGCCATTCCGAGTAGAACCTTCTTTTCTAGTGAATTCACCCTCATCACATGTCCAAAATAGGTCTATTTCTGTCTGGTAATCTTGCCTTCCAGGGACAACTCTTGGTTTATATGATTTTTTGTTTTTTGTTGGTGATCCTTGTTGTCCATGGGATTTGTACAAGTCTTCTCCAGCGCCACAGATCAAAGGCATCGATTTTTCTTCTATCTGCTTTCGTGAGTGTCCATGTCTCACAGATATATGTCGCGATTGGAAACACAATGGCAATTATCAGTCTTTGTTTGATGGTGACTGCGATGTCCTTGCACTTCCATATTTGGTCCATGCTCACCATGGCTGCATGCCCGGTGTCAGGTCAAAAGCGCGCCGGGACTAAGGCGCGCCCAGACAATTGAGCGCAGCGCGGAGGCGCGCGCCGCTCAAAATTAATGTTTTCAGGGCTCTGACAGGGGGGGGGCATGGGGGGAACCCCCCCACTTTACTTAATAGACATCGCGCCGCGTTGTGGGGAGTGTGGGGCGTTGTAACCCCCCACATTTTACTGAAAACTTCACTTTTTCCTTGTTTTTAGGGGAAAAAGTTAAGTTTACAGTATAATGTGGAGGGTTACAACCCCCCAAACCCCCCATAACACCGGCGCAATGTCTATTAAGTAAAGTGGGGGGGGGTTCCCCAACAAAACCCCCCGTCGGAGCCCCTAAAAACAGTAATTTTGAGTGGCGCGCGCCTCCACGCTGCGCTCAATGGTCTGGGCGCGCCTTTGTCTTTCGCGCCGTTGTCTATGAACCGCATGCCCTAGTGCTAATCGATGCTTGATCTCTGCTAATTTTATCGCAGCGTGACTACCGCAACGCCCTCTAAAGTAGGCATCAACACAATACTGACTACAATTAATCTATGTTTAAATTACGAATGCTCTTTTGTGACTCGCACAGAATTGTAGGATGTCGCGAGCAAGAAATTTTTATATAAATAAATAAAACACAGCCATTAGACTGGTTTTCAAGTTTTAAAAAAAATGTGACCCAATCTCCACATATCTCAAAGGGTTACCCTGGCTACAGGTCAGAATCTCCTGTATAATCTTCTACATCCTGCCTCTCGTAACCCTATTCACTTCCTCATGGTCCACTTCGACCAAGAGTCTTAGCAAGCTTCTGATGAACTCTCCCAGAACAAAAGGCCTCAGATACAAATGTATTTTCTCTAAAAGAAACTAAAGACTTATCCCTTTGACACCATTAACAGCGGGATCTGGATAGCTCCTACTACCCCTCCTGCCACCCCTACCCAACCTTTCCCTCAAATAACTAATAGACCACACCATTGTTTGGTATAAATAGCCGCAGCTCAATTTATTAATAAACAGGAATAATTTGCATAAATTAACATTCACAAGCATTAACTTCCATATAACAAATCAGCAGCTCCTCCCGAGCTATCCGGTGTACCCATCAACACAGTTTCCCTCGACCCCGCCATGAACAGCAAGAGTCTGAGGGGTGGCATGACCTCATGCCCCATTAACTGATTCAGTAGACCCCCCCGGGCACGGCTCCCCGCCGGCCCACCGCTCATCGCCGGATGAGCCCCAGCACCCAGTAGCTCGGGAGACCCGCCAACCCGAGCTACAAAAACCACCACTAGAGGGTGGGTGGGCGGGAAAAAGCCGCCCTGGAGGACTCAGAAAAAGAAGTCCTCCAAGGTCCCGACTTTAAAAGTTTTCCGCAGCCACGCCCCCTAGCAACCACCAATCGCGCATCTAATTAAATGCGACCTGACTTCCTTATGACTCTGCCTTCCTATTTCCTCCCCATAAACTACCTTACCCATGGGCACCTAGGGCTCCCAGCCCCGTGTTAGTTTTCGCCATTCGAGACTAGCTCTCTGGCTACATTATTCAACACAGAAAATGACCCTTGAGCCTACAAAAAAAAACACACACCTTGCTACCTCAATGATACAACGACCTTGGACTAAGTTAACTCCACCTTCTACCTTGCAGCGCCGAACAATTCTCGTTTATTGCCTCTTGTATCGTACCATCGCTCAATCTGTATTTTAATGTATCTCCTGTAGCTTCCTTGTACTGCACTAAATTGTATCTCCTTAAATTGTACTGTAAGTCACCTTGAACCTATGTAGAGATAGCACAACTCATAAATTCCCAGATTAGATAAACAGCGCAGGTTAACTGGTTAACACAGTATTACCGCCTACAAAACGGGTGGCAATAAGTGCTCACCTATGGTCCATGGGCTTGTCGTGCCACTGGGGACGTGCGCGCATCTGAGAAGCGGAAAGCTATGCCGTCGGTAGTTTTGCTGCCAGCAGGGCCTCGCAAGGCGGACAGGTTTCGGCGGAGATGTCAGACTAACGATGTACCACCCATCGGGGCAGCAGCTAATGGGGCAGTGTTGGAGGCAGAGGATCGCGTTTGATGCGACGACGGCAACCACCTTGAATTTATACCACGCAGAAGAAAGGCCCGGCAATCCACTTCTGTATTCGGCCACGAAAACTCGACGGCGTCCATCAAGTCGCTAAGACGCGAGCGGGAGTTGATGGAAGAACAAGCGCTCACTCGGTAATATTTTTAATGGCGGCGTCCTAATGGCAGCATTAGCGCATGGACTGTTCCAGTAACACAAGGCGCAACAGATGTAGGGGGTAATTCTGTCACATTATTTCAAAAGGAAGACCTTATATTAGATTATAGACGTTCATAGACCTCAGTGGTGGAACTGTGTGAAAATCAAGTTTCAATACACGCCATACACCAAGATTCGTCAACAGTCCAAAGGATTTTTGAAAGTACTTAAAGTGCAATCTTTATTTTTTTTTTTTTTTAGTTCAATATTTTTTATTGAGTTTTTTTGAAAAAATATAAGAAACAGTTCAAGTACAAGATATCAAAAAATAAAACAAAACATTTAGTATATCAAATATTCAGTTACAGTGTGCAATGTAGAATTGAATCGTTTTAAAAGATCTAAAGTACTAGGACTGTTCATGAAAAAATAATAAAAGAAAAGATAAGAGGAAAGAGAAATTGAAGGAAGAAAGAAAAAGAATAAAATGAGGAAAAAGATGAAGGTAAAGAAAAAGAAGAGGAAGAAGAAGAAGACAGGAGTGTCTATGAAATAGATTGAACATACGAGTCCAGGAATTTCCAGGGTGATTTACATTGTATCAAACTTTTGGAAAGTCGAATTATATTTTTCTTTTCATAAGCATATGATTCAAATTTATGATAACAACCACTTCAACACCGTTTTGCCGTTACAACCCTCTTAAGGGCTCTGCATACAGGACATCTTGTCAAGATCCAGCACAGTGAAGAGGAAGGGAGATTGAATCGTACCCCTTCACTGCATCCTTCCCCCCCCCTTAAGGATACATGCAACGTACACCCACCGCCCATACCACCTTTGGTTAATAAGCACACGAGAGGGGGACGCCAGCGAGGGGGAAAAAAAGGCCCTATGGGAGAAAACACAACTAAGATAGCACGTATGGCTTAACGGCTCCTCCACACCAGCACCCAAATTAATTTAAAAAAAAAAAAAAAAAAAAGTGCAATCTTTATAAATAATTTTAGTAAGTAAAAGTACTCATCTTAACGTGCAAAAAACACGACTTGGGGGTATGTACTCCGACATAGAGCTATGTTTCGCCAGATGGCTGTATCAAGGATTCCCCCTATAGATAAATAAATACAAATCAGTATGGCGAGTTTTCAATCAAGTGAAATTAGGGTAGGAGGGTGGAAATTCAGTTGAGAAACTTAACTTCAAAGAACAAAAATGGATCTTTACTCTTGATACAGTGAAACCTAGGGGCCTGAACGCTGAGCTAGAGTGGATGACGCTGGTGTAATACGAGTTTGCGATCTATCCACGTCATTAGAGGGTTTTTCCCTCCTGATTGGCCACGCAGAGATGCTTACTTCATCACGCTACTTTGAAAGTGTAAAAGGAATAGGACGCCGCGCCATGTCTACCTGCATGAACTTTGAAACAGGGGAGACATCGCTCCGGCTGATTTAAAGGTTAGTTTTAAAAGCTGGTTATAAGGTTGGTTTTTTGGATTTTCTAATCTAAGTAGAGATGTATATGAGATACCTTACTGATTTGTATTTATTTATCTATTAGTATTTTAGCCCGTTACATTAACGGGTGCTAGAATATATGTCTGTGTGTCTTTATTTCTGTCTCTCTCTCTCTCTCCTGCTGTCTGTCTCTCTACCTGGCCCCCTGTGTCTTTCTTCTTTTCTTTCCATCTATCTGTCTCTCTCCCTGGCCCCCTTTGTCTGTCTGTCTTTCTGTGTCTCTCCCTGCCCCTGTGTCTTTCTTCTTTTCTTTCTATCTATCTGTCTCTCTCCCTGCCTCCTATGCAGCACCATTTCTCTCCCACCACTTCCCTGTGCAGCAGCCACAGCAGCATTCCCTCCCCCTCCATTTCCCTCCCCCAACACCACTTCCCTGTGCAGCAGCAATGTTTCCCCTACCCCCCTTTCCCTTCCCGCAGTCTGGCCGGCTCCTGTAGTCCCTTACTGCCCCCCCTTCCCTTCCCGCGATCCCGACAAACCTTCCGATTCAGCAGCGTCTGCAGCACTCTACACACTGCTGCTTCGGGGCCTTCTACTGCCCAGCAAATCAGGGCTGCTTGAATCGGAAGGTTTCAGGACCCGCAGCCCTTGCCGGACCCGAAGCGAGCTCTAGGGGTTTGGGTTTTTTTTTACGTAGGCCCAGCCGGAGCAGGAGGAGAAGCCTGGGAGGCAGGAATTAAAGTCTGTTCCGGCCCCCGCTGACGTCGCTCTGGCCACATCACAACCTTCAGACGGCAAGAGCTGCCATGGATGACAGGCTCTGCGCCGCCGCGCACATGCGCACTCCTACCTGCGGGTCCCTACAGCGCACGGAAAACGGGAGCACGCAGGTGGGAGTGCGCATGCATGCTTAGGACTTTATTATATTAGACTAGCTTTATAGCCCGTTATATTAACGGGTGCTAGAATATGTGTGTGTGTGTCTGTCTTTATTTTTTTCTCTCTCTGTCTCCTTAGCCACTTTCTGTATTTCTGTCTTTCTTTCTTTTGGCTGCCCACCACCACCCCTTGCGTGTTCCCCCTGTCCATTCTCCCTTCCTTTTACCTTCCCTGTGTCCACCACTACCCCTTCACTGCTCCCCTTATCCAGCAGAAGCCCTTCTCCCTTTGTTTTACCTCCCCCCTGTCCATCAGCACCTCTTCCTGCTCCCCCTGTCCAGCAGTAGGCCTCCCTTCCTTTCCCCCCCCTGTCCATCAGCACCTCTTCCTGCTCCCCCTGTCCAGCAGTAGGCCTCACTTCCTTTTTCCTCCCCTGTCCATCAGCACCTCTTCCTGCTCCCCCTGTCCAGCAATAGGCCTCCCTTCTTTTTTTCCCCCTGTCCATCAGTACCTCTTCCTGCTCCCCCTGTCCAGCAGTAGGCCTCCCTTCCTTTTCCCCCCTGTCCATCAGCACCTCTTCCTGCTCTCCCTGTCCAGCAGTAGGCCTCCCTTCCTTTTTCCTCCCCTGTCTATCAGCACCTCTTCCTGCTCCCCCCTGTCCAGAAGTAGGCCTCCCTTCCTTTCCCCCCCTGTCCATCAGCACCTCTTCCTGCTCCCCCTGTCCAGCAGTAGGCCTCCCTTCCTTTCCCCCCCATCCATCAGCACCTCTTCCTGCTCCCCCTGTCCAGCAGTAGGCCTCCCTTCCTTTTTTCCCCCCCCTGTCCATCAGCACCTCTTCCTGCTCCCCCCTGTCCAGCAGTAGGCCTCCCTTCCTTTCCCCCCCTGTCCATCAGCACCTCTTCCTGCTCTCCCTGTCCAGCAGTAGGCCTCCCTTCCTTTTTCCTCCCCTGTCCATCAGCACCTCTTCCTGCTCTCCCTGTCCAGCAGTAGGCCTCCCTTCCTTTCCCCCCCCTGTCCATCAGCACCTCTTCCTGCTCTCCCTGTCCAGCAGTAGGCCTCCTTCCTTCCCCCCCCTGTCCATCAGCACCTCTTCCTGCTCTCCCTGTCCAGCAGTAGGCCTCCCTTCCTTTTTCCTCCCCTGTCCATCAGCACCTCTTCCTGATCCCCCCTGTCCAGCAGTAGGCCTCCCTTCCTTTCCCCCCCGTCCATCAGCACCTCTTCCTGCTCTCCCTGTCCAGCAGTAGGCCTCCCTTCATTTTTCCTCCCCTGTCCATCAGCACCTCTTCCTGCTCTCCCTGTCCAGCAGTAGGCCTCCCTTCCTTTTTCCTCCCCTGTCCATCAGCACCTCTTCCTGCTCTCCCTGTCCAGCAGTAGGCCTCCCTTCCTTTTTCCTCCCCTGTCCATCAGCACCTCTTCCTGCTCTCCCTGTCCAGCAGTAAGCCTCCCTTCCTTTTTCCTCCCTGTCCATCAGCACCTCTTCCTGTTCTCCCTGTCCACCAGTAGGCCTCCCTTCCTTTTTCCTCCCCTGCCCATCAGCACCTCTTCATGCTTTCCCTGTCCACCAGTAGGCCTCCCTTCCTTTTTCCTCCCCTGCCCATCAGCACCTCTTCCTGCTCTCCCTGTCCAGCAGTAGGCCTCCCTTCCTTTTTCCTCCCCTGTCCATCAGCACCTCTTCCTGCTCTCCCTGTCCACCAGTAGGCCTTCCTTCCTTTTTCCTCCCCTGTCCATCAGCACCTCTTCTTGCTCGCCCTGTCTACCAGTAGGCCTCCCTTCCTTTTCCCCCCCTGTCCATCAGCACCTCTTCCTGCTCTCCCTGTCCAGCAGTAGGCCTCCCTTCCTTTTCCCCCCCTGTCCATCAGCACCTCTTCCTGCTCCCCCCTGTCCAGCAGTAGGCCTCCCTTCCTTTTCCCCCCTGTCCATCAGCACCTCTTCCTGCTCTCCCTGTCCAGCAGTAGGCCTCCCTTCCTTTTTCCTCCCCTGTCTATCAGCACTTCTTCCTGCTCCCCCCTGTCCAGCAGTAGGCCTCCCTTTCTTTTCCCCTCCCCCTTTCTAACAGCACCTCTTTATTTGAAAGCCGCAGCCGGGGCCGTGCATGCGCACTCGTGTTTCCGCGACGGATCAGGGAACACGACTTTTGAGTGCGCATGCGCGGCCTAGCATTTTATTATATTAGATAGGGGGAATCCTTCATACAGCCATCTGGCGAAACATAGCTCTATGTCGGAGTACATACCCCCAAGTCGCGTTTTTTGCACGTTAAGATGAGTACTTTTACTTACTAAAATTATTTATAAAAATTGCACTTTAAGTACTTTCAAAAATCCTTTGAACCGTTGACGAATCTTGGTGTATGGCGTGTACTGAAACTTGATTTTCACACAGTTCCACCACTGAGGCCTATGAACTTCTATAATCTAATATGTTAGTCTAAGGTCTTTCTTTTGAAATAATGTGACTGCTTATTGACCTTAGAAAAGATTCTATTAGCCTATTTATTGCTATGGGGGTAATTCTGTGACAGGTGCAAATCCAGTGCCAGTTGGATAAAAGAAAGTATAAAAACGGTATATCTGGCCGGCTCCCTCCTCCTCATTTCCACAGTGTGCTCAAAGCCGCGGGTGGCGGTTCATAAGCGCGTCTTGCACCTAAACCGGAAGCCTTCTCTCTGATGTCGCAACTTCAGAGGGAATGCTTCCGGATGAGGCGCGGGACATGCGACAATGAAAACACCGCATTGCACCAAGGGCCGCATAAAACAGCCAGGCGAGCCAGATTCAGCCCACGGGCCTTGTGTTTGACACCTGTGATCTACAGCATGATTAGATTATCTTTCGAAGGTAATCTTTCTTCTTCAGATCACAGATAAGCAAATGAAGACAGCTATCAGTATATAAGAGTAAGGCCTGGGTGCACTAAAAATGGTCGTTAAGACCATGTGGGTCGCTGTGGGACAATTTTTTTTTTTTTTGTCTGATTTTAAAATGGCAATCGATGTTCCAACACATTTGCATGCAAATGAGTTTCATGGAGGTTCGCCGTAATCCCATCCGATCAGTCTTTGAGAAAGCGACTCTTATACTGTGCAGAGTCAGCAGGGGAAGCCCCGAAGCAGCCTATTGCCATTCAGCTCTTCAGGGCAGGAAGATTTTTTCTTAAGGCATAGATGTTGTACGTGTGTTACATACAAACAATACTTGTCTTAATAAAATAAAAGTTGTGCCCCCCCTCCCAATGATGACGGTCGACGGCCCGTGAAATAAAAGAGAGGAAGGAGAGATGCCCACTCCCTCCTGTCTCAGCAACCAGGACCCACACACACACACCTTGACCCCCCCAACAATGGCCCCCTACCCAACAACTTAAAAAAAATCAGCAGGAGGGATGCCCATTCCCTCATTCCTTGGCCATTCGGACTACCCCCACACCCCTGACTGTCCAAAACCTGGACCTCCCTCTCACTCCCCCTCAACACCAAGGCCCCCCCCTTCTCCCACCACCACACCAAGTCCCCAAGAGAAATCAGGCCCTGGTGGTCTGTGGGGAGTCAAGCCCACTCCCTCAAACCTCCCTCATACCTTGTTGTAGAAATCCGGTAAGAGGGATGCCCAGTCCCTCCTGCTTGCAGGCCCACTCCTCCAAAATGACAGGCCTTCCCTTCCCAGTGCATCCTGGGATGCACCAGGATGGACCTAAAGCCCTGATTTGCTCAGGTGCATAAATCCTCTCCCCCTAGGAGAGGCCATAGGCACCTGAGCCAATCAGGGCTTTAGGTCCCTCCCAGTGATGCACCAGGAAGGGGCTTAAGGCCCTGATTGGCCCAGGTGGCTAAGGCCCTTCCTCCAGGCAGATAAGACCTCTCCTAGTGTCCAAAATACATGCACAGGAAGGAAACTAGGTTTCACTTTCATTCAAGAGAACATGCAGGTGTTTGGGGAATCTGGAACCTTAGTTTAAGGCATTAGTAATTGAATGAAGCACCTACAGGACTGTGTAGTGGCAAGTACTTCAACTGCCTGTATTGGTTCTAAATTTATAATCATTGGTCCAAGCCATTTTTCATACTTCATTTAAAGAAATCCAGCATGAATCATAAATATTAAAGAAGTACTTACTTTGACATGAGTCTGTGTTGCGATCTGGCTATCTCAGCCGTGCAGCTGTTTTGTGACTCAACTCTGGACACGGCCACTCTTCTTGACATTTGAGAGTCTGGAACTGTTTTTCCACTTAACGCTTCAAAGCTGCCGCAGACGTCTCGGAGTGCACTCCAGTTCTTCGTTTTGTGGAACATAGACATGGGAATCCTGTTTACGGTAGTTTGACTCAGCAGGGGATAGGTCTGTGACCAGAAATGCCAAGTTACCCAGTTCCAGGCTGGAGATATGGGGTCAATGCTGTATTTCCGACCGCCCCGTCTTGGTGCATTATGGGACTTGCGGTGCTGATTTCAATGGGCAGCATCGGGCACTACAAATCCCATACTGCTTTGGGAAGTAAGCTCCAGACCAACACTAGCTAGAAAATCTCCAGCTTGGAACTGGATAACTTGGCCTCTCTCTGTGTTATGCTGGGCGAGAGCCTTCCCTCCTTTACATGGAGTTGTCCTTTATCTTTGCGTGCCTTTCTGGGTTCGTTGCGTCCTCTGGTGTCTTCTGTCTTGTTCGACGTGAGTGTTGCTGTTTCTTGATCTGTTGTGGGTTGATCGGCCTTGCTGGGGCCAGCCCAGATTGCTGGAGATTAATATGCCCTGTCTCTTTGCTGGTTCAGTGCATCTGAGTCTACTGTAGTCTTTGAACCTGTTTCCTGCCCTGGTTCCTGCGTTTTTTCAGCTTCCGATTCCTGTGCCAGATTCCTGTCCCCTCACATTTCTCATTGCTGCTATTAATTATTTCAATAGCGCTACCATTTTTTTTTTTCCATGAAATTTTATTGGAAAATTTTAGAATACAAAAGGAGAAAACACAACACATGAAAAAATACATAACATTGTGGATGGAGAAATATATAAATGAAAGCGTATTAGTTATGTTTTCAAATCAACAATCCAAGTAACAACAATAGTAACATCATGATAGGGGTGGGAAAAAGGGGAGAAATAAGGAAGGAAAGAAAGAAAAAGGGAGGGGAAGGGAAAGAAAAAAAAAAAAGAAGAGAAAAAGGAAAACAATGGGAAGAGAGATGAGAGATTCCCCAGAGGCCAAAGAGAAAGAGTATATAGATGAAAATTTAGAATAAGTTAGTCTATGGCAGTGGTCTCAAACACGCGGCCCGGGGGCCACATGCGGCCCGCCAGGTACTATTTTGAGGCCCTCAGTATGTTTATCATAATCACAAAAGTACAATAAAACAGTTTCTTGATCATATGTCTCTTTAGCTATAAATGACAATATTATTATTAAGACTTAGCCAAAAGGAAAGATTTATAAACTATAAAGAGTTTTACCTCATGCAAAATTGTCATTTTTTTAATATGACATTAACTATTTTTTTCTGAGGCCCTCCAAGTACCTACAAATCGAAAATGTGGCCCTACAAAGGGTTTGAGTTGGAGACCACTGGTCTATGGTATTAACAGGAATATGTGAGATAAATGGTCAGGTTAAATAGAATGTAAGTAGATGGTAAAAGGGTCCCATTTTCTCCCAAAAGAATTGTTTAGAGGAGTATATGAGGATATCAGATGTTCACGCTTATGTTGGAGTAATACTGATTGCCACCAAAAGTGAACATTTAAGGAGTTAGAGGATTTCCAGTTGGAAAGAATTAATCGCAACGCTATTATTATGAAGGTGTTGAATAACGCCTGTTGTGGGCGAGGAACCCTGAGGTGGGCGGTAGCAGACTTAAATATAACAATGTCGATGGAAATCGGGATATGTATGTTAAAAATATTTTGTATCACTGACCATACAGCAGTCCAAAAAGTATGTACATACGTACAGTCAAATATCATATGTATTAATGTGCCTGGAGCAGAGGTGCAATTCCAACATTTCTTTGAAGAGATAAGTCCAGCGATATTCAGTTTTTGTGGTGTCCAATTCACTTTGTGGTATAAGAAATACATGGATTGTAATGAATTAGCTGAATTAATTGTCCGTATTGTTTTGGACCAAAAGGTAGACCAGTCTTTCTCAGAGAGGGTACAGTTAGTATCCATTTCCCATGAGCCCTGTAGAGAGGAATGAAAGTTGAACTAGGCGTCAATGAATTTCTTGTAGATGCTTGATGCTATGTGTCCTTCGAGAGGAAGAAGCGAAAAGTAAGGAGAATGTTTCTTGGACGCTTGCTAGGGTAAGTGATATGCTTACTTTATGTATTATGTTTAAATGATTTTTATTATTCCAGCAGTAAGAAGCAAATACAAACAGTAGTACCATTCAGGAAATAACATTTTCAACAATATAATCAGTTCCCCTCCCCTCCCCAAGAATCCATGGCCAGTCCAACAGCTGAGAGTGGGAATAAAATCTTAAAGATTCAAAAGCCTACTGCGAGCACGCGGTGTGAGGTCATAGAAACATAGAAACATAGAAGATGATGGCAGAAAAGGGCTACAGCCCATCAAGTCTGCCCACTCTGCTTATCCACCCCCTGTCTATGCCCTAATGACCCAATTTCCTTATCTTGACCCTCGTAGGGATCCCACATGAGTATCCCATTTATTCTTAAAGTCTGGCACGCTGTCTGCCTCGATCACCTGCACTGGAAGCTTGTTCCAATGATCAACCACTCTCTCTGTGAAGAAATACTTTCTGGTGTCGCCATGAAATTTTCCACCCCTGAGTTTGAGCGGGTGCCCTCTTATGGCCGAGGGTCCCTTGAGAAAGAAAATATCATCTTCCACTTCGACACGTCCCATGAGGTACTTAAATGTTTCGATCATGTCGCCCCTCTCCCTACGTTCCTCAAGAGTGTAGAGCTGCAATTTGTTCAGTCTCTCTTCGTACGAGAGACCCTTGAGCCCCGAGATCATCCTGGTGGCCGTCCGTTGAACCGATTCAATTCTGCGCACATCTTTACTGTAATGTGGCCTCCAGAATTGCACACAGTACTCCAGATGAGGTCTCACCATGGCCCTGTACAACGGCATTATGACTTCAGGCTTTCGGCTGACGAAACTTCTATTGATACAACCCAATATCTGCCTTGCCTTAGATGAAGCCTTCTCCACTTGATTGGCAGTTTTCATGTCTGCACTGATGATTACTCCTAAATCTCGTTCTGCTGAAGTCCTAGTTAAAGTTTCTCCGTTCAAGAAGTATGTCCTGCATGGATTTCCGCTTCCGAGGTGCATGACCTTACATTTCTTAGCATTGAAGCCTAGCTGCCAGGTTGAGGACCAACTTTCCAATGTAAGCAGGTCCTGCGCCATATAATTCTGTAAACTGCATTCACTTACTATATTACATAGTTTGGCGTCATCGGCGAATAGTGTTATTTTACCTTGAAGCCCTTGAGTCAGATCCCCTATGAATATGTTGAAAAGGAGTGGACCCAGGACCGAGCCCTGCAGCACTCCACTGGTCACCTCCGATGTTTTAGAGAGGGTACCATTAACCACCACCCTCTGAAGTCTGCCACTCAGCCAATCATTGACCCATGCAGTTAGTGTCTCTCCTAACCCCATCGATTCCATCTTGCTTAGCAGCCTGCGGTGTGGGACACTGTCAAAAGCTTTACTGAAGTCCAGGTACACGATGTCCAAAAACTCTCCCAAGTCCAACTTTCTTGTTACCCAGTCAAAGAAGCTGATGAGATTGGATTGGCAGGACCTACCCTTGGTGAATCCATGCTGACTGGGATCCCGAAGATTCCCTTCATTCAAGATCGTGTCCAATTTGCTTTTAATTAGTGTTTCCATGAGTTTGCACACTATTGATGTGAGACTCACTGGTCTATAATTCGCAACCTCTGCCCTGCAACCCTTTTTATGCAGAGGAACGACATTAGCTAATTTCCAGTCCAGGGGGACTTTCCCCTTACTTAGGGAGAGATTGAATAGCTCAGCCAACGGTTTCGCCAGGACATCGCTCAATTCTCTGAGCACTCTTGGGTGCAAATTGTCTGGTCCCATTGCTTTGTTCACCTTGAGTCTTGCCAGTTCACTGTAAACTTCACCTGGTGTGAATTCAAAATTCTGAAACGGGTCTTCTGTGCTTTGTGTTGCCTTCAACTGCGGACCGTGTCCCGGTGCCTCACAGGTGAAGACTGAGCAGAAGAATGATCAGTAGTTCGGCTTTATCGGAATCTGCTTCCACGTAACTTCCGTCCGGTCTTCTAAGGCGTACTATCCCGCCTGTGTTCCTTTTTCTGTCATTAATATACCTGAAGAAGGATTTGTCCCCCTTTTTAATGTTTTTTGCCAGAATTTCTTCCACTCGAAGTTTTGCCTCCCTAACTGCCATTTTGACCGCTGTAGACCTGGTCCTATATTCTACTTTTGCCTCTCTTTTCTCCGTGCCAGAAGTGCTCCCACACCTGACAAAATTTGCGACCCGGGCCAAGAGTCAAGTCTCCCACCATGCGTCTCTCCAGTGTTGCGTGCACTATCATTAGGAATCTCCATTGTGCATATGACGGGGGATCACGGGAGAGCCAGTTGGTGAGGATGGCTTTTTTTCCCATCAAAAGGGCTCTGGAGATAAATGCTGACATTCCCCTGGGTTTGGGCGAGGCTATATTATAAAATCCAAATAATGCCCTCGGTTACGGAAGCCATCGCCTTCCCCAAAGCGATGTAGTATATAGGCCAAGATGTCTCCAAAACTGTTGGATTGCGGGGCAGGCCCAAAACATGTGACTCAAAGATGCGCGAGCCTGATTGCATTTCGGGCAAAAATGCCACGCAGTAATCCCCATCCGGGCTGCACGTTCCGGTGGAATGTAAAGTCTAAGAACAATTTTCAAGTGCATTTCCCAGTGAGTAATATTGGGTGACACCTTCTGAATGTTCTTCAGGACCCGTTGTAACTGTTGAGCAGTCAACTGGCAATGCAAGTCCTCAGCCCATGCTGTCGCTAATATATCCAGATTCGTACTTGGTTGGCAATCCCGGATCCCCACAATATGAAATCGTAGAGGAATCCTCTGTTGGGCCGAAAGGCTGAAGAGTTCCGAAAGCGCCTCCCTGCAGACTTCAGTAAGGGCAGCCACTGGGAGGGACTGAACATAGTGACGGATCTGGTAATAGGCGAAGAGATCATTAGCCTGTAGGTCAAAAGTTTTACTTTATGTATTAATGGCCTGTGACAAATACGAGGTGCGATTAAAAAAATAAAATAAAATACGGTGAATGCTGCTGCCGAGCGTTATCCAATGGGAAGGCAGAGATCTTCAGTATGGAAAGTGATGCATCCAACCTTAGTAACGAGTTTCAATTTGTATGGTGCAGTCAGTTGGTTGTGCGCTACGACTGAGAGAAGGTGTGTTTTTTAAGTAAATTATGAACACGAAACTTTGTTTCAGACTGAAAACAAGTGCTAAAGAAACGCACAAAATATTAAAATTGGTTTATGGTAATGCTGCACTGACCATGACGACGGTTGATAAGCGGTTCAAGTGATTTCTGCCGTGAATCAGTTGAAGACGAGGAGAGATCGGGACGTCCTTCGACATCCAAAAACCCGAGAGAATGTTGAAAAACGATTTGATCAAACAGGTGATGGACTAGTAGAGAAATTTCTGAGGGTCTGAACATCTCTTAGGCTTCCGTTCAAAGTCATTTAATGACATATTTGAACATGAGGCGAGTGGGCGCGACCTGAGAAATGGGCAAACAGTTTCATCCTCCATCGTGACAACGCTCCGTGTCACACATCGCTTCTGGTACGGCAATTTCTGTCAAATAAAAACATGGCGGTGTTTCCTCATCCAACTTATTCGCCGGATCTGGCGCCGTGCGACTTCGGTCTCTTCCCCAACGTCAAAATGACCATGAAAGGTAAACGTTTTGGATCAATTCAGGACACCGAGGCAGCCACAACAGCGCAACTAAAGACACTCATGAAAGAGGCCTTCCAGAACCGCTTCAACACCCCCTGGAACCTCTTCTCAAGCATTGGGACACCCTCCAAAATCTCCCCATTAGCATCAGTTTACCTCCTCAAACGCATCAAGAACCGCCCCCTCCCCCAGTCATTGGCGTAGTAAAGGAGGCTGGTGGGGTGGTTGGCTCCAGGCGCCATCCAGTGGGGGCACCGGCACCCGTCCCCCATCTCACTGCATGCGTGCACCACTTCCATCCCCTGCCCCCGTACCTCTTTAATTTTCCCGGCGCCAGCAGTATCGTGAACTTGCTGCCCGCGTCATTGTCAGCTCTCTCTGACATCACTTTTGCATCCCGCACCTAGGAAGTGATGTGGGAGGGGGAGTGAACCCGACGCGGGCAGCAAGTTCATGATGCTGCTCGCGCTGGAAAAATTAAAGAATCCCCTGGTCCGGATGGAATCCATCCAAGGGTTTTGAAAGAATTAAAGGAGGAGATAGCGGAACTACTGCAGCAAATTTGCAACCTATCCTTGAAAACAGGCATGATCCCGGAGGATTGGAAGATAGCCAACGTCACGCCCATCTTTAAAAAGGGATCAAGAGGTGACCCGGGAAACTACAGACCGGTGAGTCTGACCTCGGTTCCGGGGAAAATGGCGGAAGCACTGATTAAAGAACACATCGATGAACATTTGGATAGAAACGAACTTCTGAAAACAAGCCAACATGGTTTCTGCAGGGGGAGATCGTGCCTAACTAACTTATTGCACTTCTTCGAAGGAATTAACAAAAGGATGGACAGGGGAGACCCCATAGACATCATATACCTTGATTTCCAAAAAGCCTTTGACAAGGTGCCTCATGAACGTCTACTCCGGAAACTGAAGAATCATGGGGTGGATGGAGACGTACATAGATGGATCAGAAACTGGTTGGCAGGTAGGAAACAGAGGGTAGGAGTGAAGGGCCACTACTCGGACTGGATGAGGGTCACGAGTGGTGTTCCGCAGGGCTTGGTGCTCGGGCCGCTGCTATTTAATATATTCATAAATGATCTAGAAACAGGGACGAAATGTGAGATAATAAAATTTGCGGACGATACAAAAATATTTAGTGGAGCTGGAACTAAAGAGGAATGCAAAGAATTGCAAAGGGACTTGAACAAACTGGGGGAATGGGCGGCGAGATGGCAGATGAAGTTCAACGTTGAGAAATGTAAAGTATTGCATGTGGGAAGCAGAAACCCAAGGTACAACTATACGATGGGAGGGATGTTATTGAATGAGAGTACCCAAGAAAGGGACTTGGGGGTAATGGTGGACATGACAATGAAGCCGATGGCACAGTGCGCAACAGCCGCTAAGAAAGCAAATAGAATGCTAGGTATAATCAAGAAGGGTATTACAACCAGGACAAAAGAAGTTATCCTGCCGTTGTATCGGGCGATGGTGCGCCCGCATCTGGAATACTGCGTCCAATATTGGTCGCCGTACCTTAAGAAGGATATGGCGTTACTCGAGAGGGTTCAGAGGAGAGCGACACGTCTGATAAAAGGGATGGAAAACCTTTCATACGCTGAGAGATTGGAGAAACTGGGTCTCTTTTCCCTGGAGAAGAGGAGACTTAGAGGGGATATGATAGAGACTTATAAGATCATGAAGGGCATAGAGAGAGTAGAGAGGGACAGATTCTTCAAACTTTCTAAAAATAAAAGAACAAGAGGGCACTCGGAAAAGTTGAAAGGGGACAGATTCAAAACGAATGCTAGGAAGTTCTTCTTTACCCAACGAGTGGTGGACTACTGGAATGCGCTTCCAGAGGGCGTAATAGGGCAGAGTACAGTACTGGGGTTAAAGAAAGGATTGGACAATTTCCTGCTGGAAAAGGGGATAGAAGGGTATAAATAGAGGATTACTGCACAGGTCCTGGACCTGTTGTGCCGCCGCGTGAGCGGACTTCTGGGCATGATGGACCTCAGGTCTGACCCAGGAGAGGCATTGCTTATGTTCTTATGTTCTTATGAGGGAAGGGAAGGGCACGCGCAGGGCAAGGGGGGCTCGGGAAGAGCAGGGGGTGAACAGAATGCTAGGAATGATTAAGAAGGGGATCACGAACAGATCGGAGGTGGTTATCATGCCGCTGTACCAGGCCATGGTACGTCCCCACCTGGAATACTGTGTCCAGCACTGGTCGCTGTGCATGAAGAAGGACACGGTACTACTCGAAAGAGTCTAGAGAACAGCGAGTAAGATGGTTAAGGGACTGGAGGAGTTGCCGTACAGTGAAAGATTAGAGAAACTGGGCCTCTTCTCCCTTGAAAAGAGGAGACTGAGAGGGGACATGATCGAAACGTTCAAGTTAATGAAGGGAATAGACTTAGTAGATAGAGACAGGTTGTTCACTCTCTCCAAGGTAGAGAGAACGAGAGGGCACTCTCTAAAGTTAAAAGGGGATTGATTCCGTACAAATGGAAGGAAGTTCTTCTTACATAGTAACATAGTAGATGACGGCAGATAAAGACCCGAATGGTCCATCCAGTCTGCCCAACCTGATTCAATTTAAATTTTTAAATTTTTTCTTCTTAGCTATTTCTGGGCAAGAATCCAAAGCTTTACCCGGTACTGTGCTTGGGTTCCAACTGCCGAAATCTCTGTTAAGACTTACTCCAGCCCATCTACACCCTCCCAGCCATTGAAGCCCTCCCCTGCCCATCCTCCACCAAACGGCCATACACAGACACAGACCGTGCAAGTCTGCCCAGTAACTGGCCTTAGTTCAATATTTAATATTATTTTCTGATTCTAAATCTTCTGTGTTCATCCCACGCTTCTTTGAACTCAGTCACAGTTTTACTCTCCACCACCTCTCTCGGGAGCGCATTCCAGGCATCCACCACCCTCTCCGTAAAGTAGAATTTCCTAACATTGCTCTTGAATCTACCACCCCTCAACCTCCAATTATGTCCTCTGGTTTTACCATTTTCCTTTCTCTGAAAAAGATTTTGTTCTATGTTAATACCCTTCAAGTATTTGAACGTCTGAATCATATCTCCCCTGTCTCTCCTTTCCTCTAGGGTATACATATTCAGGGCTTCCAGTCTCTCCTCATACATCTTCTGGCACAAGCCTCCTATCATTTTCGTCGCCCTCCTCTGGACCGCCTCAAGTCTTCTTACATCCTTCGCCAGATACGGTCTCCAAAATTGAACACAATACTCCAATTCACCCAGAGAGTGGTAAAAATCTGGAACGCTCTTCCGGAGTCTGTCATAAGGGAAAACACCCTTTAGGGATTCAAGACAGAGTTAGACAAGTTCCTGCTGAACAAGGACATACTCTGAAAGGGCTAGTTTCGGCTATGGCGCTGGTCTTGGACCAGAGGGCCGCCGCGTGAGCGGACTGCTGGGCATGATGGACCACTGGTCTGACCCAGCAGCGGCAGTTCTTATGTTCTTATGTTGTTATGGAGAAGAGGATGGGAGAGAGGTTCTAACGCCACTGCTCCCGGCACTAAGATATATCCTGGGACCTCCCCACCCGATTGCGGAACCACGATGTAACGTCAGAAGGGAGCTGAGGTCAGCGTGACCAGGAGGTGGAAGTTGCTGCTCGCGTTGACGTACACGGGGAACACTCGAGCAGTGGCGGGGGGGGGGGGGTGCATGGCACAGCAATGTTGGGCACCACCTCCCCAGGTCCTGCCTCTCTCTCTCTATGCCGCTTTGGAACTTGGCTCCGAACTATATAAGAGAGATCGCATCATTAAATCCAGTCTAAAACCATTTCTTTTTAAAGACGCTTTTGAAGCACGATCGTCCTTTTAAGGATGTTTTAAGCTGAATACTGTGATGGGCTGGGGAGGGCTTCAGTGGCTGGGAGGGTGTAGATGGGCTGGAGTGAGCTTTGACGGAGACTTTTCAGTAGTTGGAACCTAAGCACAGAACTGGGCAGAGCTTTGGATTTTTGCTCAGAAATAGCTAAGAAGAAAAAAAAAAAATATATTAAATTGAATCAGATTGGGCAGACTGGATGGACCATTTGGGTTTTTATTTGCCGTCATCTACTATGTTACTATGTTCCCCCTTCCTTTCATTTTTTGTTTCTCGTTCTTCCCTTTCCTCCTGTGCCACTTAGTCATTGTTCGTTACGTGTGACTTGTTGTCATGTTTCTGTCCTTGGTTATGTTCTTTTCCCCTATTTGATGTTTTCATGTCATATTCCAAACTTTTTCTAAAACCGCTTTGTAAACTGATAAGGCGGGGTTATCGGATTGTAACAAACTTGAAACTTGACGATCGTTTGGTTTTGTATTTGTCTTTTACCGATGTACTGTTTTTACTCGTAACTAGTTTATACTGTAAACTGTCAATGGCGGAATATCAAATGAATAAATCAATCTAACAATCCTATGTTGTGCAAGATGCAAAGATATCGGGGCGGCCCATTTCCTAAAGCTAAGGCGGAAAAAAAATCAAAGACTTCCCTCAAAAGAATGAGCAAGAATAACTTTGTGTAGTTCTGGGGGAAAGAGGCAAGGCTGCAGCTGCGGCAGAACCATAGGTCCCGTGGGGAAGTTCTCAGACTGGCCGCGCTGGAACAAAGTTGGCGTGCGCTTGTAACCTGCGGACTTTAACCAGTTCTGAAAGTGAGAATGCACACCTCCTACCTTCACCTGGAAGCATGTGCAAGAAATAGCTAAGAAGAAAAATTAAATAAAATAAAATAAAAAAAATTTAAATTGAATCAGGTTGGGCAGACTGGATGGACCATTCGGGTCTTTATCTGCCGTCATCTACTATGTTACTATGTTTAACAGTGGCGAAGTAAAGGGGGGGGCAGACCGCCCCAGGCGCTGGTACCTCCCTGCCACCCCATGCCACTCTCACGCCATCCCTTCCCCACCCTGTACCTCTGTAGATCTTTGCCAATGCGAGCAACTCCTCCTGCCTGTTGCCTGTGCCAACCTGGTTCCCCTCTGAATCACTTCCGGGTCGCGGGGCTTGGAAGTGACGTCAAAGGGAAACCCAACGCTGGCGCGAGCGGCAACCTGGAGAAGCCACTTGGGCTGGCGAAGATTTACAGAAGTATGTGGGGGGGGGAAGAGAGAGCGTGAGGGTGGAGTGAGGGGAGAGCGCGGGGGGGGGGGCACCACTGACCCGGGCACCTCCTACCCTCGCTATGCCACTGTGCAATGACAAAGCCCCCCAGTTCTATTAATGGCGCCAAAAACTTGTACTGCGGTGTTTAAGCGCGATTTTCTAAACGTTAGGGGCACTTTATAGAATCTCACTTAATGGCACCTGAAGTGGGCTTAGGAGCCCAAACCGTAATATAATAATAATAACTTTATTTTTCTATACCGCCATAGTCAAATGACTTCTAGGCGGTTCACATCGAAAGAAGGCTGAACAGTCAGCGAATTACAGAATGCAAGAGGAGAAATGTTACATAAGAAATAGGAGTTTCATGAGAAATTACATCAGGTTTGAAAAGGGGAAATATCATAGTGAGAGAGGGTCGTCTGTTTTGGCGATGAATTTGTCAAATAGGACGGTTTCAATTGATTTTCGGAATGTGTCGTAGGTCTGCCTGGTTCTATTTATGTGGTTTCCCAGCCAGGATTGCTGTCTGTTTGCTTGGAACACGAAGGTTCTGTCCAGGAAGGATTTGTATTTGCAGCCTGTGATCTTTGGGTGTGTAAAGATGTTTCTGTTTCTGGTGGTTCGCGTGGGGTTGTGTAGCGTGAAGTGTGGTAGCAGGTAGGAAGGCGCTAGGCCCCAGACCTGTTTGAAACAGATACAGGCAAACTTGAACAGTATTCGCGCCTCCATTGGCAACCGGTATAATCTTTTTGTAGTAGGGGCTAACATGGTGTTTTTTCCTCAGTCCGATCAAGCGGACTGCAGTGTTTTGCACTATTCTTAATTTTTCTACTGTTTTTTTTTGGGGGGGGGATACCCAGGAAGACGATATTGCAGTAGTCCAGGATAAATAGGATCAGCGACTGCACCAGTAACCTAAAGCAGTGGTTCCCAACCCTGTCCTGGAGGAACACCAGGCCAATTGGGTTTTCAGGCTAGCCCTAATGAATATGCATGAAGCAAATTTGCATGCCTATCACTTCCATCATATGCAAATCTCTCTCATGCATATTCATTAGGGCTAGCCTGAAAACCCAATTGGCCTAATGTTCCTCCAGGACAGGGTTGGGAATCACTGATCTAAAGGATGTTGTGTCAAAATATTTTTTAATAGTCCTCAGTTTCCACAGCATCTAAAAGCATTTCTTCACCAGTAAGTTTGTGTGGTCAGCCATGGTTATTGATGCCAGGGCTTTCTAGGCCTAAGTCCCTAACAGGCGCTTACAGGAAAAACATGTCCACGATTTGCCCCCTAATCACGCCTACTTTCTGGTAGGCACCTTGGACTAGGCGCCTGCCTCTAAGTGGTAGGCACGCACCCAGTGGCGTTGCGGGGGTAGGAGGCGCACTTGGCGGTGGTGCTCCCGCGCCCTCCTCTCAACCCCTCTGCTCCTTCTCCGCCCCCCAACGCCACACTCGCGCCCTCCCTTCCTCTTTAAATCTTCGCCACCACGAGCAGCTTCTCCGGCCTACTGCTCGCACTGGTGTTGGCTTTCCCTCTTACATCACTTCCTAGCCCTGCGACCAGGAAGTGATTTCAAAGGGGAGTCGGAGCCGGCGCGAGTGGCTTGTGCTGGCGAAGATTTAAAGAGGTACGGAAGGGAAATGGCGGGCGCGAAGATGGCCTGGGGGCAGAGAGGTGCTGGCGACCCCACCAAGGCAACGCCCGGGGCGGGTCACCCCCCTGCCCCCCTATATTACACCACAGTGCCCACCATTCAATTAAGTGCAACCTGCATCAATTACGAGACGCTAATTGTTAATTATCAGCACCAAGCCTTTTAAATAATCAAGTTGGGCACCTTGATCTAGGCACCTACTCGTAGGGTTAGCCATGATTGATAAAATCTGGGCCAATGGAGTTGCCCACCGTTGCCATGTTTTTTTCTGTGCAGGGACAGTTTTGTGGGAAAACTACAAACCTAAAACTGAAAATGTATTTATTTATTAGGATTTATTTAACACCTTTTTGAAGGAATTCTTTCAAGGCATTGTACAGCAAAAATAAGTCAGACCTAAGCAATAGAACTTAAGAATAGCCTTACTGGGTCAGACTAATGGTCCATCAAGCCCAGTAGCCCGTTCTCACGGTGGCAAATCCAGGTCACTAGTACCTTGCCAAAACCCAAGGATTAGCCACATTCCAGCATCTCAAAGAATAGCAAGATTCCGGAACCCCAATGAGAGCAACATTCCAGAGCTGAGATTGTGATGTCAAAATGCCTCATTCCACAGTGCCTCAGAGCCAACCTCATCAGTGATGTCACAATGGCTTAATTGTTCACGTAAGAACATAAGAATAGGCTTACTGTGTCAGGCCAACGGTCCATCAAGTCCAGTAGCCCGTTCTCACGGGGGCCAATCCAGGTTACTAGTACCTTGCCAAAACCCAAGGAGTAGCCACATTCCAGCATCTCAAAGAATAGCAAGATTCCGGAATCCCAATGAGAGCAACATTCCAGAGCTGAGATTGTGATGTCATAATGCCTCATTCCACAGTGCCTCAGAGCCAACCTCATCAGTGATGTCACAATGGCTTAATTGTTCACGTAAGAACATAAGAATAGGCTTACTGTGTCAGGCCAACGGTCCATCAAGTCCAGTAGCCCGTTCTCACGGGGGCCAATCCAGGTTACTAGTACCTTGCCAAAACCCAAGGAGTAGCCACATTCCAGCATCTCAAAGAATAGCAAGATTCCGGAATCCCAATGAGAACAATATTCCAGAGCTGAGATTGTGATGTCATAATGCCTCATTCCACAGTGCCTCAGAGCCAATGGCTTGATTGTCCTATACTTGGCACACATAAGAGCATAAAAACAGCCATACTGGGTCAGACCAATGGTCCATCTAGCCCAGTAGCCTGTTCTCACTGTGGCCAATCATGGCCAAAACCCAAGGAGTAGCAACTTTCCAGAATCTCAAAGAATAGCAAGATTCCGGAATCCCAGAGAGTAACAAGATTCTAGAATCCCAAAGAGTAGCAACATTTCATATAGAATCTCAAAGAATAGCAAGATTCCGGAATCCCAGAGAGCAACAAGATTCTAGAATCCCAAAGAGTAGCAACATTTCATATAGAATCTCAAAGAATAGCAAGATTCCGGAATCCCAGAGATTAACAAGATTCTAGAATCCCAAAGAGTAGTAACATTCCATGGTACTGATCCAGGGCAAGCAGTGGCTTCCCCCGTGTCTTTCTCAATAACAGACTATGGACTTTTCCTCCAGGAATTTGTCCAGAGCTTTCTTAAAACCAGCTACGCTATTTGCTCATACGACAACCTCTGGCTGCATGTTATTCTACAATGCTGGATGTCCAAACCCCATAGCTTGCGATCCAAAAGGGGGGAAGGGGCGTTCTGGAAAGTTGGACCCGATATTACAGAATATGGGAGATCCGTGTCCAACTTAAGGCCAGGTTTTACACCAGATTTCAGCTGGCGTAAGTCTGGTGCCCAGAGCTGCTTATGAAAATTGGCGCCATTCTCTACAGGACATGCACCCTTCCAGGAACAGTATTTACCGCTGATTTTTTTCCAGTACCAAATTTTGGGAAGCAGTTGTGCACTTGTATGCACATTCAGGGAGGGAGAGTTTCAGATGTCTGGCTTACATGTTTGCCCGCATAGCTGGCTTTGAAAATTCCCCTCAGGTATGGCCAGCTTCTTAGGCAGATGAGGGGGTCGCCTAGGACTGAGGCTGCAGTCAAATCAAAGAACCACCAGCGGTTTTCAACTAGCTTATTTACCTGGGTAAATGACTTTTTTTAATTGCTCTTATTATATATACATCTGAAACATTTCAAAGTATGATCTAAAATTATGCACTTGGGCCAATAAAACACCGGAGGTCTGAAGCTCTTCGATAGTTCTTGTGGATTTCTCTATTTTTTTCTTAATTTGATCCTGCTGCTAAAACAGGATAAACCTAGGTGGAGTCGGTGTTACAGTCTGGCACAAGCTCTGTCGATTGATTTGTCAAGCAACAGGGCCTCCAGATGGGCAGCTCTAGAATGATGGCATCACTGGAATTTGATCTGGGACAGCTGGGCTGGCTCCCTTTCCTGACTCCAGGCCAACGTTAAGCCCTGAGCAGCCAGCCACAACGAAAGATCGACGGGGCCCTTCCTGAGTCGAATGAAGCTGCTGAAAGTTGGTCTTAATTGCTGGTGTGCCTGGGGGCCAAGGGGGCTTGGCTACTAAGAACATAAGAATTGCTGCTGCTGGGTCAGACTGGTGGTCCATCGCGCCCAGTGGTCCACTCATGCGGCGGCCCTCAGGTCAAAGACCAGTGCCCTAACCGAGACCAGCCGTAACTGCGTTCGTTCTGGTTCAGCAGGAACTTGTCAAACTTTGTCTTGAATCCAACCTTGTCTTGAATCCCTCCTATCCGTACCCTTCTCTTCCACTGCCAACTCCAGACTCCTTCCCTTCTATCTTGTTGCGCCATATGCCTGGAACAGAGTGTCTGAGTAATTACGTCAGGCTCCATCTCTAAATAAGAATTGCCGCTGCTGGGTCAGACCAGTGGTCCATCCTGCCCAGCAGTCCGCTCATGCAGTGGCCCCCAGGTCAAAGACCAGTGCTCTAAATGAGTCCAGCCTCACCTGCGTATGTTCCAGTTTAGCAGGAACTTGTCCAACTTTGTCTTGAATCCCTGGAGGGTGTTTTCCCCCTATAACAAATTCAGGAAGAGCGTTCCAGTTTTCCACCACTCTCTGGGTGAAGATGAATTTCCTTATCTTTGTACGGAATCTATCCCCTTTCAACTTTAGAGAGTGCTCTCTCGTTCTCCCTAGCTTGGAAAGGGCGAACAGTCTGTCTTTATCTACTAAGTCTATTCCCTTCAGTATTTTGAACATGTCGATCAAGTCCCCTCTCAGTCTCCTCTTTTCAAGGGAGAAGATTGTGTGGCTGACTATCCTGCTGTCCACGGAGAACCTACGTTACAGGTAAGTAACTACACTGTTTCTTCAATCTCTCATTGTACAGCAACTCCATTTTAGTCACTCTTCTCTGGACCCTCTAGCAGTATTCAAATCCAAGCTAAAAGCTCACTTTTTCGAGGCTGTTATTAACTCCTAACTCCCCTTGATGCCTATATCCATCTTACCATTCTTCCTGTGAGAAACTCCAACCCCTATATGTTCTGTTTGGGTCTACATTAGATTGTAAGCTCTTCTGGAAAGAGACCATCTAATACATATTAAATGCATATGTACAGCGCTGCATACGCCTTTCGGTGCTATAGAAATGATAAATAGGAGGTAGTGGAGGAGAGGGGGGGGAGGAACCGATGGCAGTGGCTGAGCAATTTGCTGATGCTTCAGTTAAAGATTGGTGACCCCCCCTCCCCTTTCCAGGGCCAGTTCAAGAGATTACAGAGTTCTGGTCCATGCCCCGCCCCCACCCTGGTCATGCCCCGACCCCGGCCAGTTCGCTCCTCCCTCCTCTGATGCCACTGCCTGGTCCAGCAGGATGTGGTTTCATTGGCTAGTTTCAGAGGAGGGAAATGCTGGCCCTTAATGTCACATCCCGCTAGGACAGGGAGGAGGAGTTGGAAAGCCGCAGGGTAGCTTAGCTTATGGCTCGGTGATATCACAGCCCTGGGCGTTTGGTGGCCTTTAGCACCGGCCCCCCCCCCCTGGACCAGAGACTCAGCGGGTCCATAGGTTAAGCCAGACCTGCCCCTTGCCTGATGATTTTCTGCACAGGGAAAGGAGTTGAGAACTTTAGAAATGCCCGTATTTGACTTACTTAGACCTAAAGTCTTCTCTGTAGAGACTATCACAGAACTAAATAAATCACTATCCAGACTGATTCAGGGCTCTGCCGTGAAATTGCAAGACCTTGAAAAAGATTTTGCCTATGCACGAGGGAGATCTTTTTGAGTGTGAAAACCTGGTGCACTGAATTTGAGAGCTTGGAACGTCTATGAGGAAGAAGAACAAGTCTACACACTCGTAATAAGGCTGAATCTTTAGAGAATGTGGCTCGGATGAGCAATCTTCAGATTAACTATTTTCCCCATTCGCTGCATGTGCTCGCCTGACTGACATTTTGAAGATTGCATTGACACCTGAATCTCCTTTTGGAAAACCAGGGCTGGCATTGGGGGGAGGGGGGGGGGGGACGCTAGCAGGGCAATTACCATTGGCTCCCAAACCAAGCCTTTCTTAGATTGAAGGCGGCACAGTTTTCTGCTGGGCCTAAAGGCCTCCGCCTAAATTTCTGCCCTGGTTAGAACCTTTTACGTGCGTGACCTTGAGAAGTGCTGAACCAACCAGCTTTCTACATTCTGAGCGTTATTTTGCCACTGGAGCTGAAAAGAACGTGATCTTATTTCATTAAGTGCCAATTTGCAGAAATGAAATTCTATGTTTCGACATCGTTTCAGATCATTGACTGAACCATATCCACGCCATTCTCTTCGTGGGTGGGCTGAGAACGTTTCAGCACCCCCCTCCTAGAACTGTGAACCCGACTGCATTTCTAGAAAAGGCTGAAAACAATCCGATTTCTGCTGCTGCTTCAACAGTCTCGTTTGCTTTACATTCAGTCCATAATTGGACGTGACGCCTGTGTACCGGACATCGGGATGAGTGGTTTTTTTAGGCCCTACGAAGTTTTCCGAGGTTTCTCGGGTGACTCAGACGATAATTTCTGGATTTTGTGATGAGGTGTCATCCGGCTTAGGGGTCTCTTGGCAAGTTTCTTTAGATGTCTCAGTTGCCTGCCTTCCTGGCTGGGGAAAAAGCGGTTAAGTACCCTCTTAGCGAAGCTCACAGTGTCAGCTGCAGAACCGCTAATCCCCCCTTCTTCCACTCCTCTCACTCCCCCCACCAACGATATGATCTCTCCCTTTACTCCTTCTTATTGTTTTCTACCAACCTGCTAACTCCAATGACTTATACAACCCCTTCATGCTTACCTCAACGACTTCGCTGCTTGTAAATCTGATTAATTGTAATTCTTGTAAATCTGTTTAATTGATGTGAACCGCCTAGAACTCCCTGGGTATGGCGGTATACAAAAATAAAGTTATTATTATTATTAAAGATGGCGAGACAGCTGGCTCCAGAGCCTGCGTTTTCTGTATAAAGCGTGTTTCCTGCTGATGTGAAGGATCTGCCGTCATACTGACAACTTGAGATGGGATTATTTTTCCTCTTTGATGTCTATGCTGCTAGATTTCCCTTATGATGTGTTCCCTCCCCCACCATTCTCAATTTATATACAAGTGTATTTACCAGAGGTCTGCAGCCCATAACTTTTCATTTTGTTTAATTTACTGTTCTGGTTGCATGATTGATGTGAGTGAAGGAGGAGCTTCACGGTTACAACAGTGGGTTGAGAAGCTTGCGATCTTGGGCAAGTCACTAACGCAAACAATCAGTGGCATAGTATGGGCGAGGGGGGCAGTCCGCCATGGGTGCCATTTTGGGTGGGGCACCCCCCCTGCCTCTTCCCATTCCTCCCCTCCACGCACCCCCCCCCATTGAGTTGAAGTTGCTGCTCGCAGCGGTCAATAACGTGCCCTTCGCGACCCCATCGGCTCTCCCGCCGACGTCGCTTTCGGGGGCTGTGCAGAGGACGCGACGTCGGAAGGAGAGCCGACGGGATGGCGAGGAGCACGCTGTTGACTGCCGCGAGCAACAACTTCAACTAAGAGTGCAAGGGGAGGGGGAGGCGCGTGCGGCAGGTGGGATTGGGGAAGAAGTGGGGGCGGGGGAGACAAGGGCGGGGGAGGGGCACCATCGCCCCGAGCGCCTCTCCCCCTTGTTACACCACTGCAAACAATGCCTGATTTACCAATGCAGTAAACAAATTATATGCAAATTTCGTGCACTGAAGGCAGCTAGAGCTGTGCACATAACTAAGCAAAAAAAAACGTTATCTGCACATGGGCTGGAATGGACACAAAATTTTCACAATGCAGCTCTTTAAGTAGAATCTAATTTTATTTTCAGAAAAACTCCATCCTACAAAGTACAATCAACCAGGGAATAACAACCAAATAGAACCAGGATGCAAACGAGACCAATTTAATATCCTATCCCCCCACCCCAACCCTCTCCCACCCCAGATCTATAGTCATAGAAACATACTGACACATAAAGGCCAAATGGCCCATCCAGTCTGCCCATCCGCAGTAACCATTATCTCTTCCTCTCTCTGAGAGATCCCACGTGCCTATCACAGTCTGTCTCCACCACCTCTTTCGGGAGACTGTTCCATGCATCTACCACCCTTTCTGTAAAAAAGTATTTCTTAGATTATGCCGGACCTCTTAACTTCATCCTATGCCCTCGCATTGCAGAGTTTCCTTTCAAATGAAAGGCTCGACTTATGAACATTTATAATATTTAGATATTTAAACGTCTCTATCATATGTCCCCTCTCCCGCCTTTCCTCCAAAGTATACAGATTGAGATCTTTAAGTCTGTCCCCATACGCCTTTTTATATCTTTTTGAAGGTGCGGCCTCCAGAATTGTACACAATATTCTAAATGAGGTCTCACCGGAGTCTTATACAGAGGCATCAATACCTCCTTTTTCCTACTGGCCATACCTCTCCCTAGGCAACCTAGCATCCTTCTAGCTTTCGCCATCACCTTTTCAACCTGTTTGGCCACCTTAAGATCATCACATACAATCACACCCAAGTCCCCACTCTTACGTCGTGCAGATAAGCTCTTCACTCCCTAATCTGTACCACCATGCAGTAGACTTGGACTCTGATAGCCCACTGCCACCCACCCCCCAACCCACAGACCAGAAGAGAAGAAAACAGAGAGAGAGAGAAGAAATAAATTGTCCTCTTGCACACCCCAGGACCCCCCCAAGCCCACCATTCACTGGCTTGTGGCAAGGTTAAAAGGAGTTCAAAATGTCACTCCGGGCTCTCGGGGACAAAGACTGAATATAAGGATCCCAAATTTGAAGAAATTGCCCTTTTCGTCGAAGCCTGTGACTGGTTGCCTTGCAGCTCTTTAACGTGGATGGGGGGAGGAGGGGGGAAGTGTTGGGAGGTACTTTATCATGTTTGTATTGTGGTGATAATTGATTGTTGATTTCTCTGAATTTGTATTTCTACAATGTATTAACTGAGTTGAGATGATATTCTTTGTAAGATTTTTGTTATGTATATTTAAAAAAAAAAAAAAATAACCTCAATAAAAAATGATTGAACTTAATGTGCAGATGAACATTTCCACCCTTACAACATTTCCTACTCAGATCTGTAAGCAGAACTATCAGTGGCATGTTTAGGGGTGAAGGGGGTGGTGGACTGCCTCGGGCACCGTCCTGGTGGCACCTTTCCTCTTCTCTGCCCTGTACCTCCTTGGCTCTTCGCCGGTGTGGTGCCACGGTCAGTTCTAAAAAAGCGTGCTACAGTTTTGTTAAAAAAAAAAAAAAAAAAAAAAGGGGGGGGTGAACTTTTTAAAATTGACTTACTCAGCACTGATCATTGAAAGCGCCATTAAAACCCAATTTAAAAACAATTAAAAAAACTAATTTTGCCAATTGGCCCCTAACTCAGTAGACGCCTACCACCATTCCGTAGGCGTCTACTGGCACCGACACGGAAAGGTGGCATGGTTAGGGGCAGATTCAGGGCTGAGTTTGGACCTGGAATGGCTTAGGTGCAATTAGGCGCTTACCTTAGGCCAGGGTTAGGCAATTCCGGTCCTCAAGAGCCGGAGCCAGGTCAGGTTTTCAGGATCTCCACCATGAATCTGTACGAGATGGATTTGCATGCACTGCCTCCTTGATTTATCATGCAGATTTATTGTGGAGATCCTGAAAACCTGACCTGGCTCCGGCTCTCGAGGCCCGGAATTGCCTACCCCTGCCTTAGGCGCACACATTTCGGCCAAGAAAATCGTGGCCGAAATGGCAGTGCGCCTAAGGAATCAGTGCCTAGAGGCGCCTGAGAACACTTAGCTGCCGCTAGGTGCGATTCTATAAAAGGGGGTCTCGTGGTTGATTGACAACCGCGCCTAGGAGTTAGATGCTGTTTATATGATCAGGGCCTAAATCCTCACAGAAGCTGCTGCAGAAGGAGCTAATCCTTCTAGCCTCGTCATACCTGGCATTCAAGCTCCTGTGTCGTCTTCACCTTAGCCTTCTGCATTGGGACGGAGTAGCTAGCAGCCTCGTTGATTTTCATTTGCTGCGTGCTGGTGTCTAGGCCAAGGCATTGCACAGGGCTAGCTTGAGGAGAGTGTGGCGTGTTGGTTAGAGCTACAGCCTCAGCACGTTGCGGTGGTGGGTTCAAACCCTGGCGCTTCTGCTTGTGACCCTGAGCAAGTCACTTAATCCTCCACTGTCCCAGATACATTAGATAGATTGTGAACCCACTGGGACAGATAGGGAAAATGCTTGCAGTACCTGTATGTAAACCGCTTTGAGTGTGGTTGTGAAACTACAAAAGGGTGGCATACAAGTCCCAATCCCTGATGTCATAATGCCTCATTCCACCAATAAAATCCAACCTCATCAGTGATGTCACAATGGCTTCATTGTTCTATACTTGGCTCACATCTGATATTGTATTGGAGGAGGGTGTGGAGCAGTGGTTAGAGCTACGGCCTCAGCACCCTGAGGTTTTGGGTTCAAATCTCGTGCTGCTCCTTGTGACCCTGTGCAAGTCACTTAATCCTCTACTGCCCCAGGTACATTAGAGAGATTGTGAATCCACCGGGACAGATAGGGAAAATGCTTGAAGTACCTGTATGTAAAACCGCTTTGAGTGTGGTTGTGAAACTACAAGTCCCAATCCCTTTCCCTGATGTCATAATGCCTCATTCCACCAATAAGAGCCAACCTCATCAGTGATGTCACAATGGCTTCATTGTTCTATACTTGGCTCACTTCCGATATTGTATTGGAGGAGAGTGTGATGTGGTGGTTAGAGCTACGGCTCAGCACCCTGAGGTTGTGGGTTCAAATCCTGTGCTGCTCCCTATGACCCTGGGCAAGTCACTTAATCCCCCCATTGCCCCAGATACATTAGATAGATTGTGAGCCCACTGGGACAGATAGGGAAAATGCTTGCAGTACCTGTATGTAAACCGCTTTGAGTGTGGTTGTGAAACTACAAAAGGGTGGCATACAAGTCCCAATCCCTGATGTCATAATGCCTCATTCCACCAATAAAATCCAACCTCATCAGTGATGTCACAATGGCTTCATTGTTCTATACTTGGCTCACATCTGATATTGTATTGGAGGAGGGTGTGGAGCAGTGGTTAGAGCTACGGCCTCAGCACCCTGAGGTTTTGGGTTCAAATCTCGTGCTGCTCCTTGTGACCCTGTGCAAGTCACTTAATCCTCTACTGCCCCAGGTACATTAGAGAGATTGTGAATCCACCGGGACAGATAGGGAAAATGCTTGAAGTACCTGTATGTAAAACCGCTTTGAGTGTGGTTGTGAAACTACAAGTCCCAATCCCTTTCCCTGATGTCATAATGCCTCATTCCACCAATAAGAGCCAACCTCATCAGTGATGTCACAATGGCTTCATTGTTCTATACTTGGCTCACTTCCGATATTGTATTGGAGGAGAGTGTGATGTGGTGGTTAGAGCTACGGCTCAGCACCCTGAGGTTGTGGGTTCAAATCCTGTGCTGCTCCCTATGACCCTGGGCAAGTCACTTAATCCCCCCATTGCCCCAGATACATTAGATAGATTGTGAGCCCACTGGGACAGATAGGGAAAATGCTTGCAGTACCTGTATGTAAACCGCTTTGAGTGTGGTTGTGAAACTACAAAAGGGTGGCATACAAGTCCCAATCCCTGATGTCATAATGCCTCATTCCACCAATAAAATCCAACCTCATCAGTGATGTCACAATGGCTTCATTGTTCTATACTTGGCTCACATCTGATATTGTATTGGAGGAGGGTGTGGAGCAGTGGTTAGAGCTACGGCCTCAGCACCCTGAGGTTTTGGGTTCAAATCTCGTGCTGCTCCTTGTGACCCTGTGCAAGTCACTTAATCCTCTACTGCCCCAGGTACATTAGAGAGATTGTGAATCCACCGGGACAGATAGGGAAAATGCTTGAAGTACCTGTATGTAAAACCGCTTTGAGTGTGGTTGTGAAACTACAAGTCCCAATCCCTTTCCCTGATGTCATAATGCCTCATTCCACCAATAAGAGCCAACCTCATCAGTGATGTCACAATGGCTTCATTGTTCTATACTTGGCTCACTTCTGATATTGTATTGGAGGAGAGTGTGATGCGGTGGTTAGAGCTACGGCTCAGCACCCTGAGGTTGTGGGTTCAAATCCTGTGCTGCTCCCTATGACCCTGGACAAGTCGCTTAATCCCCCCATTGCCCCAGATACATTAGATAGATTGTGAGCCCACTGGGACAGATAGGGAAAATGCTTGCAGTACCTGTATATGGTGTCAGGTTAAAAGCGCGCCGGGACAAAGGCGCGCGCAGACAACTGAGCGCAACGTGGAGCCGTGCGCCGAAGAAAATTACTGTTTTAAAGGGCTCTGACGGGGGTGTGTGTGGGGGAACCCCCCCACTTTACTTTATACATATCGCGCCGCGTTGTGGGGGTGTTGTGGGGGTTTGGGGGGTTGTAACCCCCCCACATTTTACTGAAAACTTCACTTTTTCCCTAAACAACAGGGAAACAGTTAAGTTTCCAGTATAATGAGGGGGGTTACAACCCCCCACAACGCCGCCGCGATCTGTATTAAGTAAAGTGGGGGGGTTCCCCAACAAAACCCCCATCGGAGCCCCTAAAAACACTCTTTTTCTTCGGCGCGTGCTTCCGTCTTGCGCTCAGTTGTCGGCGCGCACCTTTGTCTTCGGCGGTTTTGTCTATGAACCCCTGTATATAAACCGCTTTGAGTGTAGTTGTGAAACTACAAAAAGGTGGCATACAAGTCCCAATCCCTTTCCCTGATGTCATAATGCCTCATTCCACCAATAAGAACCAACCTCATCAGTGATGTCACAATGGCTTCATTGTTCTATACTTAGCTCACTTCTGATATTGTATTGGAGGAGAGTGTGGCGCAGTGGTCAGAGCTATGGCCTCAGCACCCTGAAGTTGTGGGTTCAAACCCTGCACTGCTCCCTGTGACCTTGGGCAGGTCACTTAATCCTCCACTGCTCCAGGTACATTAGAGAGATTGTGAGCCCACCGGGATTGATAGGGAAAATGCTTGAAGTACCTGTATGTAAACCGCTTTGAATGTGGTTTGTAAAATTACAAAAGGGTGGTATACAAGGAATTTTGTTGATTTGTACACAACTCTGAGTAAGCGGCCGAAGAGGGTGCTAGTCTCACATCCCCCACTGAGCTCCTCAGCCAGTTTTCTCTTCCCATGGACACTGCCAACCTGTGCCAAGGACCGGCTGCAGGCTTCTGGCACTGCTGCTGGGCCCGGATTCCAGTCAGGAGTCTCGCCAAATTAAGCAGCTGATTGACAGGCAGCAGCCTGCGTCTGGAGCAGGAGATACCGTCTTCGGCCACGGCTACGAGGGAGATTCTGTGCTGAAAATATTCCAAAGGCACTTTACAACAGCTGCACCTTCGTGCTTTTTATGTACCGTATCTGGACGTGTGAAATCCTCCTGCAATAGAGAGATGCATCGCGTTTCTTCATGGAAAGATGGATCTGGGATAGCTCAGTCGGTGTCAGACACCCGTCTCCTTCCCCCTCCCCCTTTGACATACCTTCCCATTACCTCACCCACTTGTACATGACATCACGAAAACATTCGCCTACCTTCACCATAATGATTGCAGTAATCAGGCACCAGACGTTTTGATGGAAAACCCAGGCCGCAGCTCTGTTTATTGGAAAACACAATTGCAACAATTAACAAGAGGATAACACCGTCCTCCCTACCACCCTGTGCAACGAAAGAATCCAATTATTGCCCCCTGACCCTGCAATGTCAGGTTCAAGTTCAATTTATTTGAAATACCGCACATATAAAACCAGGGTAAATCGAAGCAGTTTACAATAAAATGTTATGGAACGTGTATTTCCTTTTGGGGGGGGGAGGACAATAATTGGGAGTTGTTTTTTTTTTTTGTTTGTTTTTTTAATCCTTTATTTATATTTTGAACATATTATCAAGAATAAACTCCTTGTACAGAATATGATTAAGTCAACATAATATAAACAATTGAAGTAACATCTATATGGCAAAATTGCTATTTACTTAATCAAAATTAAAGTCCCAAATTAAGATCCAAGATGTTCCTGAGTGAGAAACTGTTAAAAGGAAAAAGAATAAATTCAAATTACAAATTAGGCGGTCAGATGAGAGTGGATCAAGAGTAAATTATACATTAAGATTTTCTTAATCCCCTTCCAGGCCCCTCCTGGAGAGAAATCCTGTCAACTGAGAAGGTTCAAAGAAAATATAGTTGCAAGATTTGTACTTTACAATGCATTTGCAAGGATATCGTAAAAGAAATGATGCCCCCATTGCAGCGACCCCAGGCTTAAGAAGTAAAAATTCCTTCCTTCGTTTCTGAGATTCCCTTGTCACATCCGGAAATATTTGAACTTTATGTCCAAGAAATTCTTTATGTCTATTCTTAAAATAAAGCTGTAATATCCAATTTTTATCTGGTGATAAAACCACCGTCGCCAATAGGGTAGCTGGAATAGCTACCTCCTTCATTGAAGATTCCAATAATAATGTTATGTCCATTTGTTCACCCTGACCTTGTTGTTCTGGTGGATTTTGTTCTTCCAAATTTTTTGTTGGCAAATAATATATTTTAGAAAAAGGAGGAAAAGCATCATTAGGAACATTAAGAACCTCACAAAAGTACTTTTTCAAAACTTTTGGAGTTTTTTTGACCAACTGGATGTAGTTCTTCCCACTGCTTCTTATTTTAAAAGGACCCTTGATTTTGTATATCCACGTAAGAATTATAGGGGGATAGCAACTCAGGGCTCCTTTTTCTAAGGTGCGCTAGCGTTTTTAGTGCACGCAGGAAATTACCTTGCGCTACACCGTACGCTACGCTTCTAGAACTGACGCCAGCTCAATGTTAAAACCCTAGCGCGCCGTAGTAAAAGGAGCCCTAAGTGGACTGAGGAATTGGGGATGGAGATTGAAGAGGCCGTCCTAGGGAAGGCTCTTCCATTTGGGGTTTCTTCAATTTCTAGTATTTATTATAGAGAGAGGTTTTTTTTCGAGTGGTTATGAGAGCTTGTGTTTCTCAAGTTCAGGCTCTTCATTTTGGTTGTGTGGATTCAAGAATACAGTACTTCCCCGATATTCACGGGGGGGGGGGGGGGTTCCGTTCCAGGAGCCCCCATGAATATTGAAAAACCGCAAATACGTTTTTTTCGCCTGGGGAGGCAGGAGAGGGCAGCTGGAGCGCTGGTGAGTGAAGGAAATCACTCAAGGTATGCTCTGACCGCCTCTTCCTGCACTAAAGTCAGGCTTCACCAATCAGGAGCTGTGGGTCAAAGCCCGACTTTAGCACAGGAAGTCCCGGTCGGAGAAGACCGCGAATGACTGGGACCGTGAACCGCAAATGACCGGGGGAACACTGTGTGCCCAAAAAGTCATCAAATGGATAATACTTTGGGCCATGCTTTTTGATTGTGTCCTCGAATTAGGAATTTTGGGGATATTATCTGTACTTTTCTTGGTGTTGTTTTTTCCCCGGATCATGTCTCCTTCTCCTCCGATAATGTTGTTTCTTCAATGGGATGGGATTTTTAAAAAAGGGGTTAGGGGATTGTGTCATAAGGCCTTTATTGTGGGTCTTGCAACATTGGTTAGAGGAAAATCCTCCCTCTTTTTGGCAAGGGAGGGCAGCATTTCATGCTCTTATGCTGATGGAAGCTAGGGCAACCTCCCCTTCAAATAAACAACAACGTAGGTTTGGGATGACCTGGAAACCCTTTATCCAGCAGTTATCGTCCAGAGCACGTAATTTTGTTGTGAATTCATTGCATTTGTAATCAGGATATGAAGCCATCTGAATAATAGCATTGGGGAATAGGGAGGTGGAGGGGTGTGGGGAGGGGAATTGGAGAGATGGGATGGGGGGTGGGTGTATTAGGAGATTGTTGGTAGAAATATTAATGTTATTATAATTCATTTTTCTTGTGTTCCGTTTGTTATAGTCCTTTATTTTAACTTTATTAAATAGATTGAAACATATGTTCTTATACATACATTATTATATTTTTGATAAAGTTAATTTAGTGTATATTATAATACTTTCTCAGTGTACTTGTCTTAATTACTGATTTTTGTTTCTTTTCTGTATATTTATATTACAGTAATTATGATGGAATAATATTCTCTGTACGTTTTATTATATGTATGATTTTATTATTATAATTCAATAAAAATTACTGAACATTAAAAAAAGGAAAATAAGAGGAAAAACCAAATAAGACGGGGAAGGGAGCAGAACAGACAAACAAATTTGCGAAAATGAGGAAAGGTTACACTAAAAATGAAAGGGTGGGAGAGGGGAGGGAGTAGAACAAATAAGGTAAGGATGAAAGAACATATTTGATTTCTGCCCACGCAGGTTGAGATGTAATCAGGAAGTAATCAACTAGGGTCTGAGGGTGGGTGGCGTGGACCTCCATGCCCTCTTTTCCGGGTCACCTGAACCAAATTGCTTATCACCAATTAACCGCTTATCACCTGATGGGCCCAATACCCAGTAGCTTGGGATTACCGTGGCTGCAACACCTCAGACTCCTTTATAAGCCACTAGCCTACCCCTAAGATACAGGGAGGGAGTGGAAGCTGCCTCTGAGGACCAGGAAAGGATCCGCAGCCATTTTTGTAAAAGACCTGACTCAGGGGCTTCAAGGTAAAATAACATTATTCGCCGATGACGTCAAACTATGCAACATAGTAGTCAAAAGCACATTGCCCAACAGTATGACATGGGACCTACTCTTACTGGAACATTAATCCTCGACTTGGCAACTAAGCTTCAATGCCGAAAAGTGTAAGGTCATGCACCTTGGCAGCAGAAATCCGTGCAGAACTTACACCCTAAATGGTGAGACCTTAGCTAGGACTGCAGCAGAACGAGACTTAGGAGTGATCATTAGTGAAGACATGAAAACTGCCAATCAAGTGGAGAAAGCTTCATCCAAGGCTAGACAAATGATGGGTTGTATCCGTAGAAGTTTCGTCAGCCGGAAGCCCGAAGTCATAATGCCGTTGTACAGATCCATGGTGAGACCTCATCTGGAATATTGTGTACAATTCTGGAGGCTACATTACCTAAAGGATGTGCTGAGAGCTGAATCGGTTCAGCGAATGGCCACCAGGATGGTCTCAGGACTCAAGGATCTCCCGTATGAGGAAAGGCTGAGTAAATTGCAGCTATACTCACTCGAGGAACGTAGAGAGAGGGGAGACATGATTGAGACGTTCAAATACATCACGGGCCGTATCGAGGTGGAAGATGATATCTTTTTTCTTAAAGGACCCACGCCCACAAGAGGGCATCCGCTGAAAATCAGGGGTGGGAAATTTCATGGCGACACCAGGAAGTACTTCTTCACCGAAAGGGTGGTTGATCATTGGAATGATCTTCCACTGCAGGTAATTGAGGCCAGCAGCGTGCCAGATTTTAAGAAAAAATGGGATAGGCATGTGGGATCTCTTAGGGGAAGAAGTTAGGGGGGGTGTGGGTCATTAGAGTGGGCAGACTTGATGGGCCGTGGCCCTTTTCTGCCGTCATTTTCTATGTTTCTATGTTTCTAACCAATAGACTGCCTCCCATAGTCCCCTGCCTTTTAACCTATCATATTAAACTTTCCAGGTGGGAAGCCGCGATTTTCCCGTGCATACCACCGGCCTCAGCCCTCGCCCTAACCAAAGTACTGCTCACACCCAATCCTTCCCTTCCCTCCCCCGGAAGACCTTTCCAGACAGTCTCAACAGGCAACCAACTTGGGCCATCCAGTCCATTGTTAAAGTCATCCATTGAGACCAGCTCTCGGGATCTGCAATACCACATCACTGAAATGTTAAGAGCTCTGTTCTTGCCATGCCATGTGGTGGTGGTGGTGGTGGTGAGGGAGGGGGGGTATTAATCATATTGATATAAGAATGCAAATTAAAGTTACAATGCTTGAGTACCTGATTGTACAACTGCTTAGATAACCTTGATAGGCGGTATATAAACACCTAATAAATGGGTGATGGGATTTCTCATAGCGGCTTTGTCCTCGGCTTTGTCCACCCCCAACTATGACAATACAGTAGCATAGCCTGTCCACTTTGGAGTATATAAGTTCTCACAGAGCAGCCCAGTGCCAGTTCTCCATCCTTCCTCTGCCCTTTTCAACCTATACCTGCCCAAAGGGTGCCCAGAATCTGTCAACCTGCCCACCTGGATTACTGAGTTTAATTATCCACGAGAAAATGGGGAGGAAAGATTCATTGAGGGCTGAAGAACATAAGAACATAAAAAGTTGCCTCCGCTGAGGCAGACCAGAGGTCCATCCTGCCCAGCGGTCCGCTCTCGCGGTGGCCCATCAGGCCTAATTGCCTGAACAGTGTCCCTGACTAATTTTGTAACTGCCTCTAATCCTCTAATCCTATCCCAATTACCTACCTCTACTTCTATCTGTACCCCTCAATCCCTTTGTCCTCCAGGTACCTGTCCAGACCCTCTTTGAAGCCCTGCACCGGTGACAGTCCTGGCTAAGTGTTGCCTCATGATGCACTGGGACTGCCACCCCTTAATGCAAATGAGGTGCTTTGTGATGTCATAATATGCTCTGTCTGCCCAGATGTGATGGAATCCTCGGTGATAAAGGATTAGAACCTTCTGTGAACGGGGAGGGGGGGAGAGATTCTGAGCCCAGGAACACGTCGCAAGGTGTCCACTGGGACTAACAGGCTTCCTGGCTGCTGAAAAGACCAGGGGCTTTGACTGCACACCCAGCTCTAGGATTCTTCATCATAAATCACGCTGTAATTATCGTTGTGACGTTTATCTAGAGACATAAATTATCCCGATCTGAAAGTCCAAAGAAAGGATTTTAACAGTAACCGTCTGGATCCGTTGCTAATAAAGTCACAGATCCGCCCTTCAAATAACCCGGCTGCCAAATCAGATTGGCAATGTTTGCACCCCAGGGCAACGACAAAAAAAGCTCAGATTTTAGGACTACTGGCTTGCAAATTATTCATTGCAATCTGGTAGAATACAAATGAGCCTTGACTGCTAACGGCTCATTTCTGAAACAATTTATATGGCTTCCATCTAAAGCAGAAGAACTCATCCCAGATCGCTGGGATACTTGAGCTCAGGTCCCGCTTGCTAACGAGAAAGATTCATGACCACTTTCCCAATTCCATCTTCTGCGGCTAAGTGCCTACTGGAGTGCTAGAGACATCTGCTGGAAGCCCAGGGTATGGCAGGTATTCCCTTTTGGACTCCACCTGCCCACTTCCTAAGAAATTGGCTTCAATGTTTAACCCTTTCGGCAGCAGCAATAAGTGAAATGGTGTGGTGGCTTTATAGTGAGAAAGAAAGCCTAGATCTCTGTTAGGTCCTGTCTGGCAGGTGTCAAAATACCTTATCATTTTGATTTCAAAAGGTTTTATGTTCTTAGATTGCTTTAAAGTTCCCTTTTAGTTCTCACCATAAAATCGGTGGGGCAGTGGTCAGTTTTTCCAAAGGGTTGTCCGACAGAGGTGACATCCTGGTTGGTATTGCAGGTTGATTCTGGTCTTTAGCATTTGGCTTCTTTCACTGATGTAACATGCCTCTTTGCACTTTTTGCCCTGAATGATGTACACCACATGAGAAGATGAACATGTGAAGGATCCCTTTATGCGGAATGTTTTTCCCATAAGTGTCCGTGGGATCCTTTGAGACATGGTCGCACAGTTTGCAGTTTGCCACCCCGCAAGGATGTGTGCCGTTCTCTTCATCATGGGGAGGTTGCTTTTTACCAATTTTTGTTTCAAATTAGGTGGCTGATGGAAGGCCAGCACAGGTAGGGCTGGGAATATTTCTTTAGTAATTCATCTTCCTGGAGTAGTGGTTCATAGTTTATTTTTATTAAAATTTTGATTAAACGCTTATCCAAAGGTACAAAGATCTCTTATAATTTTTCTTAGTTTTTACATCTCTGGGTTGTATGTCACTACCAAGGGGTCCTGTCTGTGGTTTTCATGTCCTTGTAGTGCAGTAAGTTTTTGCTGGGTGTTATAAGGAATGAGGCAATACACTTGGAGGCTATTTTAGGATTGTAACTTGCCCCACTACCATGATAAAACAACTACAAACAGTACAAAACACAGCCCTGAGACTAATCTATTCACTAAGAAAACACGACCACATCATCGAGGCATCCCTCGACTCCCACTGGCTCCCAATTCAAGCAAGAATAATATTTAAATTCTAGTGTCTATTATTTAAATCCATAAAAGGTGACAGCCCAGCCTACTTGAACAATCGCCTAATCCAAAATACCACAACCAGACACAGGAGAACCCAGACACCATTCATGCACCCTCCAATCAGAGACATCAAAAGGAAAAAAACTGTACGATGGCCTTCCAGCCACACAGGCAGCAAAACTAGACTAATCGCGACCCCAGACTACAAAACTTTCAGAAAAGAAATAAAAACCCTGCTATTCAAGAAATCCATGAAGACTAACTAACATTTCAATCCTCTGAAGCAACCCGTTCTACTCTGTAACACGTCCAGAAATCCTCTTCTGTAATCCATCTTGAACCGCAAGGTAATGGCGGAATAAAAACCACTAATATAATGTAATTCAATCAGTGTCTTTAGGTGTTTATCTCTGTCTTTGGGGGCCAGAGTAGATGCGGTGGTATCCTGTGGTTTGGCTGTGTATAAGGGATTTTTTTTTTTTAATATGTGAAGGGTAAAGCTGGAATTGTGGAGGTAACTGCATCCACTTGTAGGTTTCTTATATAACCATTGTTGAGAAAGACTGGTGTCTAGAAAATTGACTTTTTCTGGGGAATCGTCCATTTTGAATTTGATTGTAGGGTGGTTTGTATTGAAAGAATTGTTTGAGAGTCTCTTGTCTGTCAGACCAAATCATAAAAATGCCATCAATATACCAGTGGTATTTCAGGGGTTTTGTCTGAAATGTCTCTTCAAGTTCTCTGTCACTTTTCTATACTGTTCTCCCAGCTGTTTACATGAATTTTATTCAGGTATTCAAGCATTTTTCCCTGTCTGTTCTGGTGGGTCCATAATGTATCTAATGTACCTGGGGCAATGGGGGATTAAGTGACCTGCCCAGGGTCACAAGGAGCAGTGAGGCTGTAGTTTTAACCACTGCACCACTCTAGAAATCAAATTGTAGTAAAAGTGAGCCAAGTCTAGGAAAATCCAGCCATTGTGACATCATTGATGAGGTTTGTGAAATCTAGCCATTGTGACATCATTGATGAGGCATTATGACATCACAATACCTCATCCAAGGCAAGGCAAATGTTGGGATGTATCAATAGAGGCTTCGTCAGCCGTCAACCTGAAGTCATTATGCCGCTCTACAGAGCCATGGTGAGACCTCACCTGGAATACTGTGTGCAGTTTTGGAGACCACACTACCAAAAAGACGTGCTTCGAGCTGAGTCATTCCAACGAATGGCCACTAGAATGGTCTCCGGACTCAAGAGTCTCCCATACGAGGAAAGACTGGACAAACTGCATCTCTATACTCTTGAGGAGCGTAGAGAAAGGGGAGACATGATTGAGACGTTTAAGTACATCACAGGTCGTGTCGAGGCGGAAAGTGATATATTCTTCCCCAGGGGACCCTCGGTCACAAGGGGCACCCGTTCAAACTCAGAGGAGGGAAATTTAATGGTGACACCAGGAAGTATTTCTTTACAGAACGGGTAGTAGATCACTGGAACAAACTTCCGGTGCAAGTGGTCAAGGCCACCAGTGTACTCGACTTTAAAAATAAATGGGACATCCACGTGGGATCCCTACGGGGGTCGAGCTAAGGAACTGGGTCATTAGCACTCAGACTTGATGGGGTGGGACAGAAGAGTGGGCAGACTTGATGGGCTGTAGCCCTTTTCTGCCGTCATCTTTCTATGTTTCTATGTTTAATACCAGCTCTAGTTACCAGAGACAGACACTTTTCACACTATTTATTTATTCAAGTGCTGGTGTTTAAGCCTGTTACATTAACAGGTGCTAGAGTAGATGTATGTCTATCTTTTTTTTTTTTTCTTTGTCTCTCTCTCCTTGGACGCTGTCTGTCATTCTTTCTGTCTGTGTCTCTCCCTGGCCCCCTGTCTGTCTGTCTTTCTTTCTGTCTCTGTCTCCATGTTCCCCTGCCTGCCTGTATTTCTCTGTTGTGCCATGCCTGCCTGTCTCTCTGTGGCTCTCTTCCTATGTCCTTAGTGCCCTCAGTGCCTCCTTTCTATGTCCTTAGTGCCCCCCAGTGCCACCTTCCTATGTCCTTAGTGCCCTCATTGCCTTCTTCCTATGTCCTTAGTGCCCTCAGTGCCTCCTATGTCCTTAGTGCCCCCAGTGCCTCCTTCCTATGTCCCCCTCACTGCCTTTCACTTTGTCCCATCCCCACCTCCAAAGCCTCCCTCCCTCCCTCCCTCCCATCTCCCTGTGATGACATCATCAAGGACGCAGCAGAGGAAATCAGGGCAGTAGAAGGCCCCAAAACAGCGTATTTAGAATGCTGCGGACGCCGCTGGAGCCAGGTTTGTCAGTCATCTCGCAGTGGGAGGGTCGGATGGGAGGGTCAACGGGGGTTCGGATGCGGCAGGGAGGGGTGCGCGCCGGAGGGGGGGGTCGACGACGACGAACAGCGGGCCTTACAGTGAGTCAGGGCGGGAGGAGGGGAGTGGCCAGAGTGTTCCCCGCCACTGCGTTCTAAAATAGAATTTGGCCACGGATCAGAAAACACGGTGGCAGGGATCACGAAACCCTGAGTGCGCATGCGCGCTTAGGGTTTTATTATATAGGATTTCTATACTGTTCTCCCGGGGGAACTCAGAACGGTTTCCATAGATTTATTCAGGTACTCAAGCCATTTTCTTTGTCTGTCCCAGTAGGCTCACAATCTATCTAATGTACCTGGGGCAAGGAGGGGATTAAGTGCCCAGGGTCACAAGGAGCAGTGTGGCTTTGAACCCACAACTTCAGGGTGCTGAGGCTGTAGCTTTGACCACTACACCACCTCTCAAAGAACTCCTAATTAGCTAGAGAAGAAATACCTACATTTATAGTTAAGCGCACCTAAGAATGGAAACCCTGGTTGTAAACAAAGAGCCCCTAGTAACCTCAGTGTCTGTCTCGGGTTCTTGACCTGTCTATTACCTTCCCAGAAATCTGCAAACAGAGAGGGCAGACTGAAGGTTATCACGCACACAGCTGCTGAGAAGGGCCCTACCAGAAGCTGAGTTAGTAATCAGATATTTTTAAAAAAATGCCTGGCAGCTGGGTAGTAAACACCCCGCAGGATCACAGATGTGGATCCAGCCACACAACGACAATGTAAGAAAACTGGAAGCACTCTAGCGAGGAACTGCGGCAATCTATTTTTCGGGATATGCCTGCGGCCGATGTGCATGTGAAGATCCGATCCCCCCCCCCAAGCCTAGTCAAGTCCTTGTGTCCCTTTCTGATACATCCTTAAAATGTAGAACAAACACAAGTTTTATTATGGTAGATACACGGCCATCATAAATTGAAACCTTCTTTCCCTCCTGAAAGTAGGTTGGGGAAAAAAAAATCATTGGAGAAAGTTCCCATGAATTAAAGTAAAATTATTTATTAGGATTTATTCACCATCTTTTGGAAGGAATTCACTCAAGGTGGTAAACAGCAGTAAAAATATTTAAATAACAGTTCAAGGTAGGGCACAGTGTGTTAGAATGCACAATAAAACATTTTAATTGAGACAGACAGACCAAATTTTATTTATTTTGGTTTCGGATTTGGCACCAAAACCAATTTGAAATCCAGATTCGGGTTTTGACAGAAAATACTGATGCATTTTCAACTGAAAGCAAAACTCTTCACCCCCATCCCCACCGCCACTCCCTGGCTGGCCATCCAACCCCCAACTCAACTTCCACCTGAAGGGCCTTCCCAGCCAGGCCTACATTTAAATAGCCTGGTGGTCGAATGGCTTCATCTGGGCAAAAGCTCCTGCAGGTTCCTCAGCCATAATGGCTGCCAAGACTTCCTGGAGCAGCATTATGAAACTGCCGTGGGAGGTCCCAGGAGCCATTTTAGGATTAGAAGCAGCATAGACAGTCACTCCTGCCTATGCTGAGCTGCTAGGACTCCCTGAAGCTGTGGGGAGAGGCCTAAAGGTGCCAGAGCCAATCAGGACCTTAGGCCCCTCCTAATGCATCCCAGAATGCACCAGGAAGGGGAAGGCCAACCATTTTGAAGAGGTGGGCTGAGGCAGGAGGAGTGAACTTCAAGGAATGGAGGGGTCCTCAGGCAGAAGAGAGTGGGCAACCCTCCTGCCCAGGGCTGTCCAAGTCCGGTCCTCGAGATCTACTGGCAGTCCAGGTTTTCAGGATATCCACAATGAACATGCACGAGAGAGATTTGCATACCAAGAAGGCAGTGCAGGCTAATCTCTCTCGTGCATATTCATTGTGGATATCCTGAAAACCTGGACTGCCAATAGATCTCGAGGACCGGACTTGGGCAGCCCTGCTCCTACCTATCATTGGGGGGGAGGTCAGTCAGGGGGTGGGGTGTCCTCAGACAGGAAGGAGTAGGCATCCCTCCTGCCAATTGTAAGGTGTGTGGTGTGTTATTTTAATTAATTAATTAACTTTTGTATTTTATTTTATTTGGACCAGCTGTTATGCATTTGTTGTGTGCTCACACAATACGAGCGCAGCATCTACTGGGAACTCCGGAGCTGCTGGAAAATTTCAGCACCAACTCTTCGGTATGGGGGGGGGGGGGGGCATTCCCTTTAGTGCATCACAAGAAGAGCTCTTTAGACAACTAATGAGTGGCTGATATAATGATCAATGTGCATTGGCAGGAGAGCTTTCCGTGATAGTAAGACTGCTCTAACGAGTCTTACAGCCACAGAAAGCTTTTGAGCATCTGGGCCTGAATTTTGAAGACTATCAGGCTCATTAAAAAAAAGAAGAAAAAAAAAAAAAGATATCCAAAAGACAGCACGTGGACGTCTTACTAGTCAAAACGAGCAAGTGGGCATTCTCAAAACAGACGTTCTAGATGTCTTTCTGAACGTTTTGTCTCCATTGCATCCAAATCTTAAGAGGGCGTGTTAGAGGTGTATTTTGAGCGGGTTTAGGTCTTGGACCCTCTTCAGGTGTGATCAAACCTTTGACAATAGGTCCTGGACTTTTTTTTTTTAGACATTTGGAGCTAGACCTGTTAAAAGCATCTAAATGCTAAAAAGGTGCCCAAACTGACTATATGACCACTGGAGGGATTAAGGCATGACCCCCCCCCCTTACTCTCCCAGTGGTCACTGACCCCCCCCCCTCCCACCACCCAAAAATGTTTAAAAAACCCAGTACATTCTAGCCTGTATTAGGAAGGGGTGCTGAAAAGTTCTCAGCCCAAGCAGCTTCGGATGTTAACACAAACATTTGAGCCCGGAGAACAGAGGTTACTGCAGTGAATTTCACATTAAAAGTTTCAGGTACAGATGTCACCGCATCCTGCACTGTCCTACTGTCCCAATGGTCAATCCACCCTGGTCTTTAAAATATAACCTTGACATCAAGTTTATTAGTTTCTTGCTATACCATCAATCAAACTTATCGAAAAGGTTTACAATAAAAGTAATTACAAAAATTAATTAAAACCTTTTTTGTTTGTTTTTTTTTTTATAAAAATTAAAGGGGGTTCACAGACAATAGTACATAACTAATATGAAGCCAATAGGAGGAGGGTAAGGGGAATACATCGTTACATTTAGCAAAAAATAAAAAGGATGCTGAGCTGAATAAAGAGAGGTGTAACCAGTAGAAGGACGAAGGTGTTGATGCCCCTGTACAGGTCGTTGGTGAGGCCCCACTTGGAGTATTGTGTTCAATTTTGGAGACCGTATCTGGCGAAGGACACAAAAAGGCTTGAAGCAGTCCAGAGGAGGGCAACGAAAATGATAGGAGATTTGCGCCAAAAGACGTACGAGGAGAGACTGGAATCCCCTAGAGCAGGGGTAGGGAACTCCGGTCCTCGAGAGCCGTATTCCAGTTGGGTTTTCAGGATTTCCCCAATGAATATGCATGAGATCTATTTGCATGCACTGCTTTCAATGCATATTCACTGGGGAAATCCTGAAAACCCGACTGGATTACGGCTCTCGAGGACCGGAGTTCCCTACCCCTGCCCTAGAGGAAAGGAGGAACAGGGGAGATATGATTCAGACGTTCAAATACTTGAAGGGTATTAACATAGAATAAAATCTTTTCCAGAGAAAGGAAAATGGTAAAACCAGAGGACATAATTTGAGGTTGAGGGGTGGTAGATTCAGGGGCAATGTTAAGAAATTCTACTTTACGGAGAGGGTGGTGGATGCCTGGAATGCGCTCCCGAGAGAGGTGGTGGCGAGTAAAACTGTGACTGAGTTCAAAGAAGCGTGGGATGAACACAGAGGATCTAGAATCAGAAAATAATAGTAAATATTGAAGAACTAAGGCAGACTTGCACAGTCTGTGTTTGTATATGGCCGTTTGGGGGAGGATAGGCTGGGGAAGGCCTCTATGGCTGGGAGGGTGTAGATGGACTGGAGTTTGCTTTGACGGAGACTTCAGTAGTTGGAACCTAAGAACAGTACCAGGCAGAGCTTAGGATTCTTGCCCAGAAATAGCTAAGAAGAAGTAGAAATAAAAACCCCAACAAATTTTTAGATTGAATCAGGTTGGGCAGACTGGATGGACCATTCAGATCCTTTTATCTGCCATCATCTACTATGTTACTATGTAAGGCAGGGGTGTCAAAGTCCCTCCTCGAGGGCCGCAATCCAGTCGGGTTTTCAGGATTTCCCCAATGAATATGAATGAGATCTATTAGCATACAATGAAAGCAGTGCATGCAAATAGATCTCATGCATATTCATTGGGGAAATCCTGAAAACCCGATTGGATTGCGGCCCTCGAGGAGGGACTTTGACACCCCTGATGTAAGGGGAAAACATAATAGGTAGGAATAGAGTTGGTCATCCTCAAGTGAAGTGTTAATTCTCATGTATTGAATGCATCCTTGAACAGAAACGTTTTAAGTTGAGATTTGAATCTTGGCAGATCATGTTGTAGAATCAATATTAGTATTAGTTTTTAATGTCTAATTCCCAGCCTGAACAAGCATGTCAAGGCGGTTTACAAACTTAGTAGTATGTCTAAGCGTGAAATCTTTGGGTGGCGCTCCGAGCATTCTCGTGTTTACACTGTGGCCCTTTAAGGTTGGAGGTGGAGCCCACTGGACTAGCATATCAAAGAGGTTTAGAATACCAAACAACAAAGGTAGAAAAAGTACTTTATTTTGAATTTATTAACTGAAATGTGTATAGCAGATGTCTTTTTATTGTTTTCAGAAGAAAAGGAAATACTAGGGTTACCGCATTTCCATGGACATGTCCTCCTTCTGAAGACATGTCTGGGGATCCGGACAGCTTTTCAAAACCCGGCACTGAATTTCTGTGCAAAGCAATATCCCACAAACTTTTTTACAGTAAACTCTGGACCGCGGCTGGAGGGCACCCGGAGATGTGCGGATGTTGACGTTGACATCTGTGCATGCATGAAGGCCCTCCAGACAGGGCCCTGAGCCGCCAGTGAGGGGTGCTGGAGCAGGAGAGGCACCACAGAGGAGTGCTGGATGACTGCGTACAGGACATGCCGCTCGCCGTGAGAGGCATGTGCTGTAGGCAGTCAGCCAGTGCATTTCCTAATCGCTGGCATCTCACGACACACAGTTTGTAAAGGATTCCATATCTCTGAAGCATACATGGAAAATTCTTTAATTTTGATCTCGATTTAACCCACCTTTAAATCTATCGTGATACACAACGATGCTTCCTGAAAAGACTGTGTGTTTTGTGTGCTAATCTTTCTGTCTCTCCGTTGTTTGTGTCTTAGGTGTGTTTATATCTTTGCGTGTGTCTGTTTCATTTGTGTTTTGGGTATATGTTCTGAGTATGTGTACCTGACATAGCAAGAAGAGAAATTGTTCCTTTAGAGACCCTGAGCTAGTGAGAAGGAGAAGTTCTAAGTAGAGAATGACACGGTGACAAAATTCATCACCGTTCCCGTCCCCGCAGATAACCGCGGGAAACCATCTTCATGTCATTCTTTAAGGAAAGAGGGAAGAATCAGAGTATGAATGGCCACAACCACTGACCCGCAAGCTTTGCTCTGAAGAATGCTGGTGTAGAAGGACCGAGGTTGAAATAGACACTAGAAAATGACATGGGATTATTTCCCGCGGTTATCCGCGGGGACGGGAACGGTGATGAATTTTCTCACCGTGTCATTCTCTAGTTCTAAGCGAAAATATTACCGAAAAAGGATCTAGGTGTATAATCTTCTGCTCAATATGGAGTAGCTGCGAAGAAAGAAAATAGATGGTTAGGAATTATTAAGAATGGAATGGACAACAAAACTGGAACTAGAAGTCTGCACGGGAACGGGGATCACGGGAATCCTGCGGGTCCCACAGGAATCCCCCCCCTAACCCACGGGACTCCCACGGGTCCCCCCTCTAGCCAATGGGACTCCAATGGGGATGGAAGGCTTTGGAAGCAGGGTTTGTCCATAATATATAATGGACACGTCAGCCTTAGTAAAAGAGGGGGTTTATAAGTGAATTACCTGAACAGAAAACAAAAAAAGGGTTCCACCAAAGAGATTCCACAAGGAAAACAGCAGCGCAAACACAAAAGAAACTGTGGAATTGATGATCCTGTCAGAAGTAATTGCTGCTTTTTATGGGGACGGGCAGGGATGGAGGTAATTCCTTGCGGGGATGGGTGGGGACGGAGAGGATCCTGACGGGGACGGGTGGGGACGGAGAAGATCCTGGCGGGGACGGGTGGGGATGAAGAGGATCCTGGCGGGGACGGATGGGGACGGAGAGGATCCTGGCGGGGACGGGTGGGATTTCTGTCCCCACGCAACTCTCTAACTGGATCTATTATAATGCCTTTGTATCACTCCATGGTGAACCACACCTCGAGTGCTGTGTGCAGTTCTAATCACTGCATCTCATAAAAGGTATAGCGAAATTAGAAAAGGTACAGAGAAGGTCAACAAAATTGATAAAGGGGATGAGATGATTTCCCGATGAGGAAGGGCTAAAGCAGCTTAGAGAAGAAACGGCTAAGGGGAGATATGATAGAGGTCTATAAAATACTTATCCCCTCCCCCACCTCCCACTTTTACAAAACCATAGTGCGTTTTTTTAGTGCCGGCTGCGGTGGCAACAGGTCTGATGCTCATAGGAATTCTATAAGCATCGGAGCTGTTACCGCTACGGTTTTGTTCAGGGAGGGGAGCTTAGTGGAGTAGAATGGATAGATGTGAATCGCTTGTTTACTCTTTCCAAAAATACTAGGAATAGGAAGCATGCAATGAAACTACTACTAAGTAGTAAATTTAAAACAACCAGAGAAAGTATTTCTTCACTTAAGGTGTAATTAAACTCTGGAATTTGTCACCAAAGAATATGATAAAAGCAGTTAGCTTTAAAAAGGTTTGGCTAATATTCTAAAAGTCCATAAGCCACTATTAAAAATCCACTGCTTATTTCTAGGATGAGGCATAAAGTTTATTTTACGGTATGTGGGATCTTGCCAGGTACTTGTTATAAGAACATAAGAATTGCCGCTGCTGGGTCAAAGACCAGTGCCCGGATTGAGTCTAGCCTTACCTGCTACGTTTGGTTCAGCAGGAACCTGTCTTTATCTACTAAATCTATTCCCTTCATTATCTTGAGTGTTTCGATCATGTCCCCTCTCAGTCTCCTCTTTTCAAGGGAGAAGAGGCCCATTCTCCAATCTCTCACTGTACGGCAACTCCTCCAGCCCCTTAACCATTTTAGTCGCTCTTCTCTGGATCCTTTCGAGTAATACCGTGTCCTTCTTCATGTACGGCGACCAGTGCTGGACGCAGTATTCCAGGTGAGGGCGTACAACGGTATGATAACCTTCTCCGATCTGTTTGTGATCCCCTTCTTAATCATTCCTAGCATTCTGTTTGCCCTTTTCGCCGCCGCCACACATTGCGTGGACGGCTTCATTGACTTGTCAACCAGTACTCCCAAGTCTCTTTCCTGTGGGGTCTCTCCAAGTACTGATCTGAATAGGTAGGGTTACTATATGTCTGGAAAACCCTGGTTGACTTTTCAAAACCTGGCACTTTGTCCAGGGTTTGAAAAGCTTCCAGTTAGCAGTGACGTCGGGACAGCATCTGTGCATGCGTGGATGCATGTAATGAAATCATGTCATACCAGTGCATGCGCAGATGCCCTCCCGACAAGCGAACTGGGCATGACTCGGGCGGAATGGCCATGGCAGCTGGGCGGGCCTAGGGGCAGGGCCATGGGTCTGGATTTTATTCCAGAAAATGTAACCCTTTGAATAGGCTACTAATGGAAACAGTATACTGAACTTGATGGATTTTGGGTCTGTCCCAGTATGGCGAAGGCGATGCTTATGCTCTTATGCCTAAAGTCTGAACCAGGCAGGGCTGGCAAGGCAAACAAACCAGAGCTGCTCTGTAGCATCACTGAATCTCCTTGCGTTTCCCGGGAGAGATTGAAGAATGTGACAAGCTGCGGAGATGATGAAGCCACCAGTGATGTATTTCAACACAAGTGGAAGCACCTCCCCTCGCCCTTCTCCCTTTGAGCCCCTGCTCCGCTCCCCGTGCCGGCCCCTCCTACTTCCTTCCGACTTCTCTTTCCTTTCAGCTAGACCCCACCTCTCCTCACCCAGGCCCTCCTCACTCATTCCTCTCTAAGCCAGGCCCCGCCTCCTCTCTCTTCCTCTTCCCGCCTCTGAGACAGATCCCTCCTCTCCCCATTGCCAGCCAGACCCTAGGCCCTCCTCCTTCCTAACCTTTTGAATCAGGCCCTGCCTCTCTTCCTTTCTTTTAATCCCTTCCCTCCTCTGAGCCAGGCCCCGCCTCTCTCCACTCAGACAATCCTCATTTCTTCCTTTCTGAGCCAAGCCCCACCTTTCTCTCTCAATGGAACCTGCCTCTGAGCTAGACTCTTCCTCTCCTCTTTGCCAGCCAGGCCCTAGGCCCACCTCCTTCCGCCCCTTTTGAGCCAGGCCCCGCCTCTGTTCCTTTCTTTGATCCTCTCCCTCCACTGAGTCAGGCCTTGCCTCTCTCCACTCAGACCCTCCTCATTCCTTCCTTTCTGAGCCAAGCCCCGCCTTTATCACTGGAACCTGCCTCTGAGCTAGACTCCTCCTCTTCCCTTTGCCAGCCAGACTCTAGACCAGAGGTGTCCAACCTACGTCTCAAGGACCGCATGCGGCCCCATGAAGTATTTTGTGCAGCCCTGGTGGAGGACGATGCAGTGTTTTCCTCTGCTGCCCCCGAGTATTTACCGTCTTGCTGGATCCCTCCTCTATCTTGCTGCAGCGTTTGCATGTTTGTGTGGCCCCAGAAAATTTTTTTCAACCAATGAGGCCCAAGAAAGCCAAAAGGTTGGACACCCCTGCTCTAGGCCCTTCTCCTTTCGCCCATTTTGAGCCAGGGCCCGCCCCTCTGCCTTTCTTTTAATCCATTCCCTCCTCTGAGCCAGGCCCCACCTCTCCCCATTCAGATCTTCCTCATTCCTTCCTTTCTGAGCCAAGCCCCACATCTCTCTCTCTCTCTCTCACTCACTCACTGGAACCCGCCTCTGAGCTAGGCCCTCCTCCTTCTGCCCCTTTTGAGCCATGCCCCTCCTCTCTTCCTTTCTTTTATCCAATCCCTCATCTGAGCCAAGCCCTGCCTCTCTCTCTCTGGAACCCGCCTCTGAGCTAGACTCCTTCTCTCCCCTTTGCCAAATAGGCTCTAGGCCCTCCTCCTTCTGCCCCTTTTGAGCCAGCCCGCCTCTCTTCCTTTCTTTTATCCTCTCCTTCTCTGAGCCAAGCCCCGCCTCGCTCTCACTGGAACCCATCTCTCAGCTAGGCCCTCCTCCTTCCGCCCCTTTTGAGCCAGGCCACGCCTCTCTTCCTTTCTTTTATCCTCTCCCTCCTCTGAGCCAAGCCCCGTCTCTCTCTCTCTCTCTCTGGAATCCGCCTCTGAGCTAGACTCCTCCTCTCCCCTTTGCCAAATAGGCACTAGGCCCTCCTCGTTCTGCCCCTTTTAAGCCAGGACCTGCCTCTCTTCCTTTCTTTTATCCTCTCCTTCCTCCGAGCCAAGCCCCATCTCTCTCTGAAACTGGCCTCTGAGCTAGACTCTTCCTCTCCTCTTTGCCAAATAGGCTCTAGGCCCTCCTCCTTCCGCCCCTTTTAAGCCAGGACCCGCCTCTCTTCCTTTCTTTTATCCTCTCCCTCCTCTGAGCCAAGCCCCACCTCTATCTCATAATGGAACCCATCTCTGAGCTAGACCCTCCTCCTTCTGCCCCTTTTAAGCCAGGCCCCGCCTCTCTTCCTTTCTTTTATCATCTTCCTCCTCTGAGCCAAGCCCCGCCTCTCTCTCTCTCTCTCTCTCTCTCTCTCTGGAACCTGCCTCTGAGCTAGGCCCTCCTCCTTCTGCCCCTTTTGAGCCAGGAACCACCTCTCTTCCTTTCTTTTATCCTCTCCCTTCTCTGAGCCAAGCCCTGCCTCTCTCCCTCACTGGAACCCATCTCTGAGCTAGGCCCTCCTCCTTCCTCCCCTTTTGAGCCAGGCCCCACCTCTCTTCCTTTCTTTTATCCTCTCTCTCCTCTGAGCCAAGCCCCGCCTCTCTCTCTCTCTCTCTCTCTGGAACTTGCCTCTGAGCTAGACTCCTCCTCTCCCCTTTGCCAAATAGGCTCTAGGCCCTGCTCCTTCCGCCCCATTTGAGCACCGCCCGCTTCTCTTCCTTTCTTTTATCCTCTTCCTCCTCTGAGCCAAGCCCAACTCTCTCTCTCACTGGAACCCATCTCTGAGCTAGGCCCTCCTCCTTCTGCCCGTTTTAAGCCAGGCCCCGCCTCTCTTCCTTTCTTTTATCCTCTTCCTCCTCTGAGCCAAGCCCCGCCTCTCTCTCTCTCTCTGGAACCTGCCTCTGAGCTAGGCCTTCCTCCTTCCGTCCCTTTTGAGCCAGGACCCACCTCTCTTCCTTTCTTTTATTCTCTCCCTCTTCTGAGCCAAGCCCTGCCTCTCTCCCTCACTGGAACCCATCTCTGAGCTAGGCCCTCCTCCTTCCTCCCCTTTTGAGCCAGGCCCTGCCTCTCTTTCTTTCTTTTATCCTCTCCCTCCTCTAAGACAAGCCCCGCCTCTCTCTCTCTCTCTTTCATCTGCCTCTGAGCTAGACTCCTCCTCTCCCCTTTGCCAAGGCGTTCTGGGGAAAAAGCAAGTACTACAGAAAGGATGGACTACACCTCAACAAGGAAGGAGCAAGAGTATTGGCAGGCAACATGAAGAAGGCCATCGAGAAGGCTTTAAACTAATAAATAGGGGAAAGCCGACAGTCGATGGCACGGACGACAGGATGCCCCGATGAAGAAACCATGGGCTACTACTCATACACAGGAGGGGATGACCTCACAGCAAATAAGGAAGACAAGGCAGGAAGGGACAACTCAGACACAGGAGGGGGTGACCGTACAGCAAACAAGGGAGACAACACTGGAGCGGTTAAGGAAACCGTGAAAGAAACAGTAGAGACAGTAAAGAGTAGAAAGTCCAAAAAGGTAACACGAAGAGAACTCAAATGTATGTATACGAATGCTAGAAGTCTAGGAAACAAAATGGGGGAACTAGAGACAATAGCAAGACATGATAAGTTGGAAATCATTTGCATAACAGAAACATGGTGGAATGAAGAAAACAAATGGGACACAGTACTACAGGGATACAAACTATATAGAAGAGATCGAGTAGGGCAGAAAGGTGGAGGTATTGCCCTATATGTTCAGGAAGGAGTAGAATCTGTTGAAGTGGCTACGACGGAAACGAAAGAGAAGCTAGAGTCCCTCTGGATCAAGATTCCTGGCCAAAACAGCGCAGACACGAAAATTGGCCTTTACTATCGTCCCCCAGGACAGGCGGAGGAAACTGACTCAGAAATGTAGAGGAAATCAAACAAGAATGCAAGACGGGCAATGTAATAATATTGGGAGACTTCAATTTCCCGAGGATAGACTGGAAACTAGGAACCTCCAACTGTGGCAAGGAGGCCAAGTTCCTGGAGGCGCTAGGGGATTGCTTCCTGGAACAAATGGTAAAAGAGCCGACAAGAGGCAACGCCACCCTGGACTTGGTACTAAATGGCCTCATGGGTCCGACAAAAGAAGTAGAAGTTACGGTACCACTGGGGACGAGCGATCACAATGTGATCAGCTTTAAGCTTGACATCGGGAATAGAAAACGTGCCAAAACCTTAACCAAAACCTTAAACTTTAAAAAGGGCAAATACAATCACATGAGAGCCATGGTGAAACAACGACTCAAGAAAAAGGTGGACAAACTTGAAACGGTAGACCAGGCATGGTCCCTACTGAAAAATACTATCACAGAAGCACAAAATCTCCACATTCCGAGGATCTCCAAAGAGGGGAGAACAAAAGGTAAGGGAGAACCGGCATGGCTTACCAGACAGGTGAGGGAAGCCATAAAAGAAAAGAAGGACTCTTTCAAAAAATGGAAACACATGAAAACAACCGAAGCATGGAAAAAACATAAAGATGATCAGAAGAAATGTCACAAGGCGGTGAGGGATGCCAAAAAGGACTATGAGGAAAAAATAGCGCAAGAGGCCAAAAACTTCAAACCCTTCTTTAGATACGTGAAAGGGAAAAAACCCGCAAAAGAGGCGGTGGGACCCCTGGACGACCAGGGAAGAAAAGGGTACATCAAGGAAGATAAACAAATTGCAGACAAACTAAATTCCTTCTTTGCGTCCGTCTTTACGGAGGAGGATACCGCAAAAATACCAGAAGCAGAGAAAGTGTTTAGTGGAGTAATAGAAGACAGCCTCACCACAGTTGAAGTGGAGTTGGACCAGATATACTACCAGATCGACAAACTTAAAAGTGACAAATCCCCTGGACCGGATGGAATTCACCCGAGAGTTTTAAAGGAATTGAAGGTTGAAATCGGAGAGCTATTGCAAAAACTTGCCAATCTGACAATCAGAACTGGACAGATACCAGATGACTGGAAGATAGCGAACGTCACGCCAATTTTCAAAAAAGGATCGAGAGGGGAACCGGGCAACTACAGACCTGTGAGCCTTACATCTGTCCCTGGAAAGATGGTTGAAGCACTGATCAAGGATAGCATAGTCTGGCACCTAGATACACACGACTTGATGAAACCCAGTCAACATGGGTTCAGGAAAGGGAAATCATGTTTAATGAATTTACTTCAATTTTTTGAGACCGTGAACAAGCAAATTGATAGTGGAATGCCGGTGGACATAATATATTTGGACTTCCAGAAAGCATTCGACAAAGTTCCACATGAAAGACTTCTCGGGAAACTACAAATCCATGGAATAGAGGGAGATATACAAAGGTGGATAGGCAAATGGCTGGAAAACAGAAAGCAGAGAGTGGGCATAAATGGGAAGTTCTCAGACTGGGAGAAAGTGACTAGTGGTGTGCCCCAGGGCTCGGTACTTGGGCCGATCCTATTTAATATTTATATCAATGACCTGGAAGACGGAATATCCAGTGAGATCATTAAGTTTGCAGACGACACAAAGCTATGCCGGGCAATCAGATCGCAGGAGGATAGCGAGGAACTCCAGAGCGACTTGTATCAGTTAGAGAAATGGGCAGAGCAATGGCAGATGAAGTTCAACATGGAGAAATGCAAAGTAATGCGTTTAGGTAGTAAGAATAAGGAACACGAGTATAGAATGTCAGGCGCAACTCTGGGTAAGAGCGAACAAGAAAAGGACCTGGGTGTACTGATAGATAGGACCCTGAAGCCATCGGCACAATGCGCGGCAGCGGCAAAGAAAGCAAACAGAATGTTAGGCATGATAAAGAAAGGAATGACGAGTAGATCGGGGACAAATGCCAGGAAGTTCTGCTTTACACAGCGAGTGGTGGACACCTGGAATGCTCTCCCAAAGGAGGTTATTAAGGAATCCACTGTGCTGGGATTCAAAGGCAAATTAGATGCACATCTCCTTATGAGAGGCATAGAGGGATATGGGTGACTAAAACTACATCAGGTGTATACCTGACTGGGCCTCCGCGTGTGCGGATCGCCGGACTCGATGGACCATGGGTCTGATCGGGAGATGGCGCTTCTTATGTTCCGCCTCTTTTGAGCCAGGCCCCGCCTCTCTTCCTTTCTTTTATCCTCTCTGTCCTCTGAGGCAAGCCCCGCCTCTCTCTCTCACTGGAACCCGCCTCTGAGCTAGGCACTCCTCCTTCCGTCCCTTTTGACTCAATCCCTCCCTCCTCCGAGCCAGGCTCCGCCTCTCTCTCTCTCTCTCTCTCTCTCCTCTCTCTCTCTCCTCTCACTGGAACCCGCCTCTGAGCTAGGTCCTCCTCCTTCAGCCCCTTTTGAGCCAGGCCCCGCCTCTCTTCATTTCTTTTATCCTCCTTCCTCTGAGCCAAGCCCCGCCTCTCTCTCTCTCTCACTGGAACCCGCCTCTGAGCTAGGCCCTCCTCCTTCCGCCTCTTTTGATCCCATGCCCCGCCTCTCTTCCTTTCTTTTATCCTCTCCGTCCTCTGAGCCAAACCCCGCCTCTCTCTCTCACTGGAATCTCTGAGCTAGGCCCTCCTCCTTCTGCCCCTTATGAGCCAATCCCTCCCTCCTCCGTGCCAAGCTCCGCCTCCGCTTGTCAGCGTTCCGTTGTCTGTCTGTTGCGCTCGAGCTCGTCTCGTCTCTTCTCGTGCCGGGACAGGCGGCGCTTTGGGTGTGGGGGCGATGGAGCGGCTTCTCCTGCTGACGGCGGCCTGTGTGACGGGTGAGTCTGACGCTCGCTCGAACTTGATACCGGCCCGGAACGCGGTGGGGTCTGAGTTGGGCGGTTGGAGTGCGAGGCCGTCGGGCCAAAGCCGCCGCCTTTCCTGTCGGCTGCCCCCCGGAGAGCGCGTCAGGCGACGGCCAAGCCCCGGACTAAGCCGGCGCACGGGGGCTCCGTGGAGAAGGCGCCGAGTTAGAGCCGAGCCGATCACCTCCGTCATTGACTGGCCCCGGGTCATTTGCTAGTAAATGACGGCAGAGGAAAAGCTGGACGCTCCATCCAGTAAAAGACACGATTGGATTAACTCGTCAGTAGATGACGGCAGATAAAGACCCGAATGGTCCATCCAGTCTGCCCCTAAGTTATAGCCGGTAAAAAAGACACGATTGGATTAACTCAGTAGTAGATGACGGCAGATAAAGACCCGAATGGTCCATCCAGGCTGCCCCTAAGTTATAGCCGGTAAAAAAGACACGATTGGATTAACTCAGTAGTAGATGACGGCAGATAAAGACCCGAATGGTCCATCCAGTCTGCCTATAAGTTATGGCCAGTAAAAAAGACATGATTGGATTAACTCAGTGGTAGATGACGGCAGATAAAGACCCGAATGGTCCATCCAGTCTGCCCCTAAGTTATGGCCAGTAAAAAAGACACGATTGGATTAACTCAGTGGTAGATGACGGCAGATAAAGACCCGAATGGTCCATCCAGTCTGCCCCTAAGTTATGGCCAGTAAAAAAGACACGATTGGATTAACTCAGTGGTAGATGACGGCAGATAAAGACCCGAATGGTCCATCCAGTCTGCCTATAAGTTATGGCCAGTAAAAAAGACATGATTGGATTAACTCGGCAGTAGATGACGGCAGATAAAGACCCGAATGGTCCATCCAGTCTGCCTATAAGTTATGGCCAGTAAAAAAGACACAATTGGATTAACTCAGCAGTAGATGACGGCAGATAAAGACCCGAATGGTCCATCCAGGCTGCCCCTAAGTTATGGCCAGTAAAAAAGACACGATTGGATTAACTCGGTAGTAGATGACGGCAGATAAAGACCCGAATTGTCCATCCAGGTTACCCCTAAGTTTTGGCCAGTAAAAAAGACACGATTGGATTAACTCAGTAGTAGATGACGGCAGATAAAGACCTGAATGGTCCATCCAGGCTGCCCCTAAGTTATGGCCAGTAAAAAAGACATGATTGGATTAACTCAGTGGTAGATGACGGCAGATAAAGACCCGAATGGTCCATCCAGTCTGCCTATAAGTTATGGCCAGTAAAAAAGACACGATTGGATTAACTCGGTAGTAGATGACGGCAGATAAAGACCCGAATGGTCCATCTAGGTTACCCCTAAGTTTTGGCCAGTAAAAAAGACACGATTGGATTAACTCAGTAGTAGATGACGGCAGATAAAGACCCGAATGGTCCATCCAGTCTGCCTATAAATTATGGCCAGTAAAAAAGACACGATTGGATTAACTCGGTAGTAGATGACGGCAGATAAAGACCCGAATGGTCCATCCAGTCTGCCCCTAAGTTATAGCCGGTAAAAAAGACACGATTGGATTAACTCGTAGTAGATGACGGCAGATAAAGACCCGAATGGTCCATCCAGTCTGCCTATAAGTTATGGCCAGTAAAAAAGACACGATTGGATTAACTCGGTAGTAGATGACGGCAGATAAAGACCCGAATTGTCCATCTAGGTTACCCCTAAGTTTTGGCCAGTAAAAAAGACACGATTGGATTAACTCAGTAGTAGATAACGGCAGATAAAGACCCGAATGGTCCATTTAGGCTGCCCCTAACTTATGGCCAGTAAAAAAGACACGATTGGATTAACTCGGTAGTAGATGACGGCAGATAAAGACCCGAATGGTCCATCCAGTCTGCCCCTAAGTTATAGCCAGTAAAAAAGACACGATTGAATTAACTCGTAGTAGATGACGGCAGATAAAGACCCGAATGGTCCATCCAGTCTGCCTATAAGTTATGGCCAGTAAAAAAGACACGATTGGATTAACTCGGTAGTAGATGACGGCAGATAAAGACCCGAATTGTCCATCTAGGTTACCCCTAAGTTTTGGCCAGTAAAAAAGACACGATTGGATTAACTCAGTAGTAGATAACGGCAGATAAAGACCCGAATGGTCCATCCAGGCTGCCCCTAACTTATGGCCAGTAAAAAAGACACGATTGGATTAACTCGGTAGTAGATGACGGCAGATAAAGACCCGAATGGTCCATCCAGTCTGCCTATAAATTATGGCCAGTAAAAAAGACACGATTGGATTAACTCGGTAGTAGATGACGGCAGATAAAGACCCGAATGGTCCATCCAGTCTGCCCCTAAGTTATAGCCGGTAAAAAAGACACGATTGGGTTAACTCGGTAGTAGATGACGGCAGATAAAGACCCGAATGGGTCAAATTATGTATGAATTGATAGTTATGAGGAAGCCAATTTTAACCAAATAAATAAAGGAATTTATTAAATCCGGTAACCCTATTATTTCATTAACACACATGCGTGATGTCATCACGTCAATGCACGCGCAAAGGCCCTCCGGATGGGCCCTGAGATGTGAGAAGAGAGTCAGAGAGAAGTAGAGGCTGATTGTCTACAGGACGAGAGTCACGTCCTTGACGCCTCTCCTCCCCCTCTTCCCAGCGGCCCACCTGAAATCTCAGGAGGCACACAGTTTGCGATACGCTGGAATAACTTGTCTCTTCTTTGATATTTCATGGCCGGAGACTGTAAATTCCTGTATTGTTCTAGGTTCCAAATGTTGAAGTTCTTTTCTCCCTCCCCCACCCCCTGTTAATTTAGCAACTTCCTTCCCTGCCACCCCTGGGCTGCAAAGGTGACCTTCAGCATCACTGCATTCACAATATTATTGATTTATTTAATTCATTTTTTATCCTGCCTTGTCCAAAGAGCTTAGGATGGATTACAGGTTAACCAGTGGCGTAGTCCAGGGAGGGTGGGTCCGCTCCGGGTGCTGTTTTGCTAAGGGCGTGGCATCCCTCCTGCTCTCTGCTCTACCCCTCCCCCTTCTCCTTGCTTTGCTGCCCTCATCTGCGCTCTCTCTCTGATGTCACTTCTGGGACCCACACCTAAGAAGTGATGTCAGAAGGCGAGCCGACACCGACGTGGGACGGGAAAAGGGAAGGGGGGCACACAGCGGGGTGGGGGAGGGGTGTCATTGCCCTGGGCACCACGCACCCTTACTGCGCCACTGAGTTTAACATACATAATATACAGTTAACAGGTTACAATGTAACATAATAAATGACGGCAGATAAAGACCCAAGTGGTCCATCCAGTCTGCCCAACCAAACATGCTCCATGAATTAATTTTGTTTAAATGGTCCTTTTTCTTAGATATTTCTGGGCCAGAAACCCAGAGCCCTGCCCGGTAGTGTGCTTAGGTTCCATCTACTGGAGTCTCCATCAAAGCTCATTCCAGCCCATCTTAACCATCCCAGCCATCGAAACCCTCCCCATATACAGGACACAGGCCGTGTAAGCCTGCCCAGTACTGGCCTTAGTTCCTTCAATGTATACCCGTTATTTTCTGATTCGAGATCCTCTGTGTTCATCCCAGTACGAGTTTTTTTTCTAGTACAAGTTTTTATCCACATACCGAGGATCTTTTATCAATGTACATTTCTTTGTAATCTATCTGTCATAGGCGGGAAAGTTGGGTGAACAGTTATGTTTTTATTGCTTTCCGGCTACCCAAGAACTGTGATGATGCCAGGTTCTGCACCCTGTCCCATCTCCCTGTCCTGTACCCTGTCCCCCCTCTGGTGGTTTAGTGGTAGGCTGGGACAGAAGGAATCTGTCCCACCTGTGTAACAATTTTTTTAACCCCCCCCCCCCCCTGCTCATGCGTACCTTTTTTCGCCTTTTTTAATCCAGCGGTGTATCAGCAGGAGCAAGCTGGATGGCTGCCTCAGATCTCGTGTCCAGTGGCGCACAAGGTAGGAGTAAGCTTTTCACGCTCCCAGCCTGGGCCCGCGCCACTCCCAGGATGGCTACCGTCTGTTCTCACAAGACTTTGTCGTATTTTTACTTGCTAGACCCAGACTTGTCCCCATTACTGGTCCTCTTTATTCTCAACCATAATCTCCTCTCCTAGGCCCAGCCCTTCACCTCCATCAATGACTGCCCTAAACAAGACCTTAACTTAGCTCACTTTCTCCATTACAGCCTGACCAGTCTCTAACTCCAACCGTAATCTCATGTAATTTCATCCTTGTGTTGACTAGATTGATGCTTCTCTTTTTCTCAGTAGATATGTAACACCTTATCCCTTTCAAGAACTTTAAGATTTATTAAACAAAATGGTCTCTTAGTCCCCACGTTCAGGGAAATTTTCTTAGATCCTATTCGCAGCTCAATCTTCTCTGTACAGGGTCCTGAACTATGGAATCTACTGCCAATCCATCCTAGACTTCAGATTTTACTCAATCTGTTCAAAAAAGATCTTAAGTCTTTTTTATTTTCTGATGCTTATCCTTAACTTTCCCCATAATCCAGATTTTTACATCGTTCTAGGTTGATATTAGCTAATCAGCTAAAACTCTGAGATGTGCCCCTGCCTTTTGTCTCCCCTTCCCTAACTTTACCATTTTTATTGTAGTTCTTTCCTTTTCCCACACATTCATATTAGGTCTTTATACACTTTTTTCTTTATATGTATTGTAAGCCGCTTAGACATTTTAGCGATTGGCGGGATATCCAATTTTTAATTAAAAATGGAAACTTTGGAGCCATCTGGAAAGATCACAGGGATCCAGGAGGTATGGGATGTTCAGATTATTGTGGGACCTTTTATTTGGATGACAGGGATGTTGGCTTTGAATTTTTGCAGGCTGAGCACCTCCAAAGAGTTGCGTACAATGGAGAAAGCGAAGTTACTTACCTGTAATGGGTGTTCTCCATGGACAGCAGGATAAGTCAGCCACACTTAGGTGACGTCACTTAAGTGTGGCTGACTCATCCTGCTTGTCCATGGAGAAAGATAATACAATCTGTCTCAGATTAGAGATGAGATCTTCTTTGGGGCTGGCGGCAGAGATTTAGCATAGTTCTGCCTATGCAATGACTTTAAACCTTGGCTGTGTTGTGTTGGTTGCCTTAGTACTTACATTGTGCCAAAGAGAGCTTCTTTCTGGTGTTAAAGGCGTAAGTCAAAGTGTATTTGGAAATTATTTTTAATCAGACCAGTTGGTCCCAAAATAGTTGAATATTTCTTTATCTATCTGCATTGTTTTCTTGGCTTTATTTATCTACCACATTTCTTGGTGTTGGAAGGTCTTCTGTCTCACCATACATCATACAAGGTACTCACTTGGTACTGACACTTGTTCGGTTCTTAGGTGTCTCTCCTATGTATCAAGCGTGTCTCAAGCATGTAGAATGTCTCTAGTGATCAGAACATCTTCACTCTCTACAATTCTCTTAGGGTTGTGCTTTTGTGGTTCGGCAATGCTATAGTGATTACAGGTGTTCTGACGTCATTTCGTATCAGCCAACAAAAAAGATTCTAGTTCTGTCTTACAGAATCCGCATTAGTCTGTTTTTATTCTTGGTTGCATGGACAGGACGAGCCACCCAAGCTAAATGGCCAGATTTGTCTTTCTGCTGTCATCTACTGTTATGTAATTTTACGCTGTCTGACCATCTTATCTGCAGACCTAAACTTTAACCTTCTCGGTGGTCTGCGCCGCGCCTCTGTTCCTGACAAAACTGACTAACCCGGCATCAAACTGTCTGTTGCTAACTCTGCTGTCGACTTTAGTTCATGTAATGTATTCCAGACATGAGACTGATTAATCATCAGCCCTGTCTTATCCCTCACTTCTTCTTTCCTTTCTGTCTGTTCCTGATTTGAAATTGACTCATTTCGGAACTAACCCTTACAACAAACTGGCTGAAGTTTAACCCCTCCTGTGAGACTGTCTGACACCTAACTGAAACTATTGCTTCAGTTAATTCTGGCAAGGCACTTGGGGCTGGATTCACTAACCTGCTCGATTGGGCCCCGATCCTGGCAGATCTGACGAATTCAGCAAACGTGAACATGCAGATGAGGGCGATTGGAGGAATGCCCCCATCTGCCTGCACGGCTCACAAATGCTCGATCGGTGCGCAGGCCGCGTAGACCGTCCTAGCTGCAACTTTATTTATTTATTTATTTATTTTTAACTTTCAACTTTTGCAGCCCGTGGGTTTAACCAGGCAGGCAGGCATGTTCGGGGCCCGACTCTCCTGCTTCCATGTGGCGGCGGCAGCCTCTTCCCTTCAGTGCGAGTCCGCGGGTTTAAAGCGGGGCTGCACTGCGGCTTGCAGCCCCGCTTTAAACCTGCAGGCTCACACTGAAGGGAAGACGGCAGAGCTAGGGGGAGCAGCAAGGACATGTCAGGCCGTCAAGCCCAGGGGTACAGGACCGCGAGAGCCAGGGCAGGCAGATCAGGGCTTCAGGAGGTGTTTGGGGCTGACGGGGCAGAGAGCAGGGCTTCAATAGAACAGGAGAGTCGGAAAGACGTTTCCAACTGCTCCCCAGCAGTTGCTTCTTCCATTGATCGACCAGCCCTGTCGGATGCAAAATTTTGTGTAGTGAATTGCGTCGCTGTCCAATTTGCATGCCTTTCTCATTTGCATGCACGGATTCGAAGAGGATCGCAGGAGAGGTAAGTGAATCAGGCCGGAGGGAAATTTGCTCGTTAAGGGGTCGCAAACCGAACGGTACCCGATTGGTTTGCTTAGTGAATCTAGCCCTAACTGACCTGATCAAGCAAATTATGTCCTGGATTAAGATAGTTTGCTTGTGTCTGGCTTTCCAGAAGTCTGTCCAGTCTGTGTAGAAGGAGTCGGGGAAAGAGGGGAGAGTGTGGCGCAGTGGTTAAAAGCTACAGCCTCAGCACCCTATGGTTGTGGGTTCAAACCCACGCTGCTCCTGTGACCCTGGGTAAGTCACTTAATCCCCCCACTGGAACAGATAAGGTAAATGCTTGAGTATCTGAATCAATTCATGTAAACCCTTCTGAGATCCCCCTGGGAGAACAGCAGAGAAAACTAAATAATGTGAAAAGTTTCTGTCTCTGGTAACCAGAGCTGAGATTGTGACATCACAATGCCTCATTCCACCAATAAGAGCCAACCTCATCAGTGATGTCACAATGGCTGGATTGTCCTTTACTTGGCTCACTTTTGCTACATTTTGATTTCTAGAGTGGCGCAGTGGTTAAAGCTACAGCCTCAGCACCCTGAGGTTGTGGGTTCAAACCCATGCTGCTCCTTGTGACCCGGGGCAAGTCACTTAATCCCCCCCTAGCCCCAGGTACATTAGTTATCTGAGCCCACTGGGACAGATAAGGTAAATGCTTGAGTACCTGAATAAATTCATGTAAACCCTTCTGAGCTTCTCTGGGAGAACAGCAGAGAAAACTAAATAATGTGCAAAGTTTTTCTCTCTGAGCTGATACTGTGATGTCACAATGCTTCATTCCACCAATAAGAGCCAACCTCATCAGTGATGTCACAATGGTTTGATTGTCCTATACTTGGCTCACTTTTGCTACATTTTGATTTCTAGAGTGGCACAGTGGTTAGAGCTACAAGCTCCGCACCCTGAGGTTGTGGGTTCAAATCCCATGCTGCTCCTTGTGACCCTGAGCAAAGTCACTTAATCCCCCCAATGCCCCAGGTACATTAGATAGATTGTGAGCCCACCGGGAAACACAGGGAAAAAGCTTGTGTTCTTGAATAAATTCATGTAAGCTGTAAGGAGAATGGTAGAGAAAATTGATTGAACAAATAGGTGCTATTAAAGATACAGTGTAGTAGTGCAGACACCATACACATGCCCGGTGTTATAAAGTGACCCTGCAGGTGTGACCTTTCCATAAAATGGAGGGATTGTGAGTGGAATATAGCTTTCCTGTGTATACTGCGCCAGGTGAAGCACCAAGTTTGGGACATTAAGGCAAATCCATCAATATAATTTTGAACGATCGCAGGAGCAGCCTCAACTTGCAGGAAATTCTGCTTATCTAGGCTTGTAGAGAGAGGCGTATCGTCCTCATACCTCCAGCATTCTGCCGAGATAAGGGAGAGCTTCCCATAGCAGCACATTCTGGGTTCTGGTGCCTGGTTAGCTCATTAACAAGCAGAGTTCATAACCTTTTTTATTTCCACTATTTCTGTGGAAGTACGGGTCAGCAATTTGGAGGTGATGTCGCGTATCCTCTCTCCATCGGGTCCATTGTGTATTTCTGTGACGGTGTGCAGAAGGACATTGAAGGGCAGACCTTCACTTACATATTTGTCAAAGGCAGCTTTTACTGCCTCGGTTTGCTCGAGTTGAGCTTAGATTTGTCTAGCTGACACCAGTCAAGTACGTGGAATAGGCAACCTTAGTCCACTGTAAACAGATATCGTAATGGGCCTCTGCCTTGAACTGTTTTGGGGACAATAAAATCCTTTGAATCGGTGAAAAACACTGGCACCTTCTAAATACCTGAATTCGAAATTAAAATTCATGTACAGGGCCAGTGGTAGCCGTCACCAACCATATGTACAGCCCCCTGAATCTCTTCTGAAACGGATACCACTTCTCAGTGAACTGGAGCAGTTAATCTCCCATGCTAGTTTATCCTGGCTGTGACAGTTACATGGGGATTGGGGGGCCTTGTGGAGCCCCAGACAGCCAAACACACCAAGTCCTATCCCTGTTATCACAGGCCAGGGCCTCTATGGTGACCTGACAAACCGCTGTCAGACGAGGCAAACACCTGGCAAAAATCCCAGCCTCGTAAAAATCCTAATAAATTCACCAAAAGCAAACGCCATCGCAGCAGCCTTAATAAACGCCAGATCTGTAAACGGCAAAGACCTCATCCTATTAGATGCTATAACAGACGACAGATGGGACCATGGTTGAAGGACAGACAGGGCCACCCTAGGTGCCCTACAAGCACACGTGCCATGGGAGCTCTGTGTTAATCAGAGGGAAACAGAATGTGCGTGCCAGAGAGATGGGAAGAGCCAGCTTGGAGGGACTGGGCACAGGCTACGGGAGAGGTTGAGATTGGCTGATCTGGGATTGTGGGAGAAAAGGGAGAGAGAGCCCATAGGTAGACGAATAGGGTGGGCAACTGGGGCCATGACCGGGCCATAGTTTCCCCAACTGGAGAGCTTGAGGGTAGGGTTGGAATGGGCTTGTTTGGCCAGTTTTCAACCAAAAAGCGGATGGTCTGCCTCCGAGGGCAGCTGGCAGCCAGTTGAGAGCAGTAGAAATGCGGTCCAGTGAAAAGATATCCCCTCGAATTTGGACTTTGCAAGCAGCAGATTATAGCGCAGTGCTTGGCAGATTTTCTATCTTGAGTAGAAAATATTCGGGAATCCCTGAATTTCTCTTTAGGATTCTGACTAAGAAGCTTGAATAAACATGTCTTTGTAAAAAGCATCTTAGGATGTAAAATAGTCCTTGTTTACTGTCAGCAGTTCTGACTGTTGTGTATTCAAAAGACAAGGTTCTGACCTTCAGAAGCTTGAAATGGTCCCACTTTTGAAGAAACGCCGGAATTGTTTCCCCTGTCTGAGCTCTCCAGATTGTGATCCATTTAAATCAGTGGTCTCGCACTCAAACCCTTTGCAAGGCCACATTTTGGATTTGTAGGTTCTTGGAGGGCCTCAGAAAAAAATAGTTAATGTCTTATTAAAGAAACTAATGTTTAAGCCCGTTACATTAACGGGTGCTAGAGTAGATGTCTGTCTGTCTTTTTTTTTTTCTTCTTCTTTGTCTCTCTCTCCTTGGTCGCTGCCTGTCTTTCTGTCATTTTTTATGTCCTTAGTGCCCTCAGTACCTCCTGCCTATGTCCTTAGTGCCCCCAGTGCCTGCGTACTGTGTCCTTAGTGCCCCCAGTGCCTCCTTCCTGTGTCCTTAGTGTCCCTTCCTATGTCCTTAGTGCCCCCAGTACCTCCTTCCTGTGTCTATAATGCCCCCAGTGCCTCCTTCCCATGTCCTTAGTGCCCCCAGTGCCTCCGTACTGTGTCCTTAGTGGCCCAGTGCCTGCATACTGTGTCCTTAGTGCCCCCAGTGCCTCCTTCTCGTGTCCTTAGTGCCCCCAGTACCTCCTTCCTGTGTCCTTAGTGCCCTCAGTGCCCCTTTCTATGTCCTTAGTGCCCCCAGTGCCTCTGTCCTGTTTAGTGCCCCTTTCTATGTCCCCATCACTATCTTCCAGACTTTGCCCCCCCCCTGATGCCAGCCTGCCTGGTTGCCTCCCATCCCCCTGAGCAGCATGTTTCCATTTAACCCCCCCCCCTCGATGCCAGCCTGACTGCCTCCCATCCCCCTTAGCAGCATGTTTCCATTTAACCCCCCCCCAACATCGACCCTACCCGGCACACCCGAAACCCCCGTTGACTCTCCCAGCTGACCCTCCCACCACTAGATGGCCAACAAAGCTCCTAGCTCCATCAGCATCCGAGGCACAGTAAACATGCTGCTTCGTGTCCTTCTACTGCCCTAATTTCCTCTGCTGCGTCGAGGTTCGGCTGGAAGGGTCAACGGGGGTTTCAGGTGTGCCGGGTAGGGTCAGCGCCGGGGGAGAGAGTCGCGGTGTGTTACCTGCCGCTGGTCATTAGAATAGAACCCTAAGCGCGCATGCGTACTCTTACCTGCCACGGACATACAGATCCAGGGATCAGGGAACACGCAGATAAGAGTGCGTATGTGCGCTTAGCGTTTTATTATAGTAGATGACAATTTTGCATGAGGTAAAACACTTTATAGTTTATAAATCTTTCCTTTTGGCTAAGTCTTAATAATAATATTGTCATTTCTAGCTAAAGAGACATATGATCAAGAAACTGTTTTATTTTACTTTTGTGATTATGATAAACATACCGAGGGCCTCAAAATAGGACCTGGCGGGCCGCGAGTTTGAGACCACTGATTTAAATGAATACCGGTCGTTATGGCAAGCTTCTCGGTCGGTTTATTCGTAGCAGAGGCTAGGAACATGGCACTTAACTTCACCAAACCAAATCCAGTCACAGATATAAGGCGAGTGCATTGCACAGGTTTCCAGAGCAGATCCCCAGGTGCATCTTAAAGAATTGAGGATGTAGGATGTAGGAAGCGTGCCGGGCATGAGGCCTCCCCACCCACAAGGATGAGCAACCGGAATCAGCTGTTGTGTAAAGCTTGAAAGCAGAAGCATTAACTAGATTTTTTTTCCCTCTTTTGCTTCCTGCTTTAGATTTGATCCTTGACAGTTTCTTTCTCTAGCAAATCAATTTCATGATGTTTTTGGCTCTTAAAGGTGTGCACTAGAGTAATAATAATAATAATAACTTTTATTTTGTATACCGCCATACCCAGAGAGTTCTAGGCGGTTCACATCAGTTAAACAAAGTTACAAATGAAGAAGTCATTTGAGTTTGGAGAGAACAGTAAGAAGGAGTAGGCAGGGATTCCAGTACAAGGTGGGGGGGGGGCGGAAGGGGTTAAGGGTTCTGTTCATGGAATAAGTGTGTTTTGAGTTGTTTTCTGAAGGCGAGGTAGGTGGGGGCTTCGAGTATAATTCAAGCTAGCCAAGGGTTATGTTTGGCTGCCTGGAAGGAAAAGGTTCTGTCCAAGGACCTTTTGAAGTGACATGATTTTAGAGAGGGGTAGGTGAACAAGTGAATTCTGCGGGAGCTCTTGTTGTTGTACTTTAGATTGAAGTGAGGGTTGAGGTAGCTTGGTGATATGCCGAATACTGTTTTGTAGCAGAAGCATGCAAAAGCTTTAGAGTAACATCCCTGAGTTTGTCTACCCGTGCAGTCATCCTTTTGGTTTGCATTGTTCCTTTCTTCCAGTCAGGCCTTGGTACATCACAGAGAGAGAGAAGACTACTGCTAGACAAGTAACATGATGCCAATATGATGGCAGATGAAGGCGAAATGGCCCATCCAGTCTGCCCATCCGCAGCATCCACTATCCCCTCCTCTCCCTATTGGCTAAGGCTCTTTACCCCTGCATTGTGAGATCTTAGAGCTTTATGGTTATAGACACGGTTTAAAGACCTGTTTTCTCGGTTTTCATTGTTGCTGTTTTGCATTGTTAATATGAGCAGAATTTATTTGCGTGTTGGGGAATTCTCCCCGTTCCCCTCTCTCTTCTTGTCCTCTACAGATGTTCCTGGCTGCTTTTATACTGACTGAGGAGCTGGGGTACTTGCACAGTGATGAGGTATGATGGGGAGGGGGTTTAAGTCTCTGAAATTCTGAGGCTTCCTACAAAGTCCTGGCGGGTAGAGGGAAATAACCCACCGGTCCCGGAATAAAGTGTAGATTTGCAAGAGAGAAGATTAGCAAAGGTAAAGAACCTAATCTTTCATTCTACAACAAAGTACAACTGGTTTATATCTGTCTATATAAAAACATAGAAGCACGATGGCAGTTAAAGGCCAAATGGCCTAGCCAGTCTGCCCATCCACTGTCTCCTCCTCTCCCTAAGAGATCCCACGTGCCTGTCCTACACTTTCTTGAATTCATAAGAACATAAGATTTGCCGCTGCTGGGTCAGACCAGCGGTCCGCTCACTAGGCGGCCCTTAGGTCAAAGACTAGTGCCCTACTAGAGTCTAGCCTTACCTGCGTACATTCTGGTTCAGCAGGAACTTATCTAACCTTTTCTTGAATCCCTGGAGGGTGCTTTCCCCTATAACAGCTTCCAGAAGAGCGTTCCAGTTTTCCACCACTCTCTGGGTGAAGAACTTCCTTACGTTTGTACGGAATCTATCCCCTTTTTGTAATTTTAGCGAGTGCCTTCTCGTTCTCTTCACCTCGGAGAGGGTGAACAATCTGTCTTTATCTGCTAAGTCAATTCCCTTCAATATCTTGAATGTTTCGATCATGTCCCTTCTCAGTCTCCTCTTTTCAAGGGAGAAGAGGCCCAGTTTCGCTAACCTTTCACTGTACGACAACTCCTCCAGCCCCTTAACCATTTTTGTCGCTCTTCTCTGGACCCTTTTGAGTAGTACTATGTCCTTTTTCATGTACGGTGACCAGTGTTGGACGCAGCATTCCAGGTGCGTACCATGGCCCAGTATAACGGCATGGTAACCTTTTCAGATCTGTTTGTGATCCCCTTCTTAATCATTCCTAGCATTGTGTTTGCCATTTTTGCCTCTGCCGCGCATTGCGTGGACGGTTTCATTGACTTGTTTACAAGTACTCCCACATCTCTTTCCTGGGGGCTCTCTCCGAGTATAGCATCGGACATCCTGTATTCGTGCATATGATTTTTGTTTCCTAATTATCCATTGCTAATTTACAATATGGAGCTCTTTTAGATAATTTAAACTGTGACATTTTCATGTTTGTCTGAAAATATCAACTCCCAAGAAAGAGCGAGCTTGGGAAATTCACTATGCTGGGTAAAGTCTAAAGGAGTAGGTGGTGAAGTTGGCACTCAGATACATGTTGAAATGCATACTATTTAAATGGGTGGAGAATGGGGTACCCAATAGAGAATGGCATGGGTAAGTTTTCCCCATCCCTGCGGGATCTCTCCATTCCTGTCTCTGCCCCATTCCTGTAAGCTCCGTCCTCATCTGCACAAGTCTGGAACACTTTAAAATCCTATGTAGCAACATTCTAGAGCTCAGATCGTGATGTCATATTTCCTCATTCCACCAATGCCTGAGCTCCGTCCTCATCTGCACAAGCCTCAAACCCTTGAAAATCCTAAGTGGCAACATTCTAGAGCTCAGATTGTGATGTCATAATGCCTCATTCCACCAATGCCTGAGCTCCGTCCTCATCTGCACAAGCCTCAAACCCTTGAAAATCCTAAGTGGCAACATTCTAGAGCTCAGACTGTGATGTCATAATGCCTCATTCCACCAATGCCTTAGCTCCGCTGTCCTCATCTGCACAAGCCTCAAACACTTTAAAATCATAAGTGTTCGAGGCTTGTGTGGTTAAAGCAGATCTTGTAGGAATGAGTAGGGACAGGATGGGGATATTGAGATCCCAGGGGGATAGGGACAAATTTGACCCCATGTCATTCTCTAGCCACTTAAGTGATGTAAACAAATGTCAGGGCAATGTAAATAGATACAATTCATTTGCAGGTAAAGAATGATCAACAAGTGGATATGTTTATCCATAAATGGTACAATTTTATTGAACAGCTACTAGCTGAGAAGAAACAATTGATCAATACCACTTAAGGGCTCTGCTTGATGCTTAAATTTGGGCTCTGTCAGCTCCCATAGGAAAATGACGGTTTAAAAGGTTACAGGAGAGTCCTGACCAATTATAATTTAAGAGCAGGCTGAATGTGGAAGTTATTAAGGGCCTAATTCACTGAGCTTATCCGTCAGAGATACAGAACAGGAGAAGAGCTCTAGGTAATGACTGTATAACCATTGACGACCCTAATTTATTCATGCATATGCCATATTTTTATTTAACTAAACATCTTGTGTAGGATAATTTACTACTAATTTCTTTAATGCTTTTAGGCATGCAAGACATTCTATACACATACACGTGAAATGGTCCCTCCTCTGTGGACAAATAAGAGATTAGGGAATTTTTATTAAGGGAATTAGAGAGTTGCGCGGGGACAGAAATCCCGCCCGTCCCTGCCAGGATCCTCTCCATCCCCACCCGTCCCTGTCAGGATCCTCTCTGTCCCCACCCATCCCCGCAAGGAATTACCTCCATCCCCAGCCGCCCCCTAAAAAGCAGCAATTCCTTCTGACAGGATCATCAATTCCACAGTTTCTTTTGCTGTTTTCCTTGTGGAATCTCTTTGATGGAACCCTTTTTTGGTTTTCTGTTCAGGTAATTACTAAGGCTGACGTGTCCATTATATTATATGGACGAACCCTGCTTCCAAAGCCTTTCATTCAGGGGGGTTTCCGTGGGAGTCCCGTGGGCTAGAGGGGGGTCTCCGTGGGAGTCCCGTGGGTTGGGGGGATTCCCGCGATCCCTGTTCCCATGCAGACCTCTAAAGGGAATAATCAAATCAGCGTTCCTGTTTAAACAGGTACGTAACTAAGGGGGTTAAGATTTAAAAGCCACCTCAAAGCATGGCTTTGAATAGGACCAGAGGAGCATAGGAAGACTATTCCAGGCTTACGGCACAGCAAGGCGGAAGAAACAGGGTCTGAAATTTGGTGGCGAAGGAGAGCCCAGAGTAAAGTGACTTACCCAATGAGCCGAGTTCCCAAGGAGGGGTGTGAGGAGAGAGAACGGAGTAGCTGCAGAAATAGGAAGCTAATGGTTTGAGGAGAGGGGTTATGTGACTGTAGGACCACTGGTGAAATGTCATTTAACTGAGTTTTGAATAGATTGACTTTCTCAAGTTTATTTAAAAAATTTGATTAAATTGCAATATCTCAAGAACACTCAATACACACAAGACTTAGATAATATCAGATAGAGATGGGTCAGTGGGAGATCTGTGAGGTGGTGAGAGCATGGATAATGGTTTTGCTAATGTATTTAGAAAGGAACGGATATATTTTAATGCGAGAGAAAGAAACCCTTTTTAGCAGTGTGTTGGATATGTAGAGAGAGAGAGAGGACTCAAAGATGACACCATGGTTGCCAGCTGAAGGGACTGGGAAGATGCCAGTGTTATCCACGGAAGTAGAGATGGGGAGAAGTGGGTTTAGAAGGGAAAGCTAAGCCCCAATTTAAGTTTCAGATGGACGTGGGACAACTAGGTGGCAGTTGTCAGGCAAGCAAGCTGAGATTTGGGATTGGATTCCTAGTGAAATTCTGGTATCGAAAGCTAGATCTAGGTGTTATCAGTATAAAGATGGCACCGAAAGCCAGGAGAGGACATTAGAGCACCAAAAAGAAGAGGCCTCAAGACAGAGCGTGTCTTGGAGCCCCACCATCTTTGGGCTTCGGCAGGATACAGTGGGGATGCACAAGCCCCACAGCTGAAAAGATTTACTGGCTGCTTCAGTCCCACATACTAGCGCTTCCATGCATGCTTAGAACGAACCCAGCCAGATTAGGCGACTGAAGCACCCTGTTGGCTTCCTTTCTGCGGAGGCAGCATGGGTGGGGGCTCAGTCGGCAGACCGCTTGTGCTGGCAGGGCTCTGGCATCTCCACCAGCAAAGGTATGAATGGGGGAGCAGCCAAGAGAAAATGCTTGGGGGGCCCTTCCAGAAATGTGGCCGTCTAGCTACACCCCTGCCCTGAGGTAAACTGTCTGCAGTTCCTTTCTTTGTCCTCGATTTATCGTATCTTCACTGCAGATTTCTTGAATCTTCTTTTTCTTTATGTCCTCGCTTTCAAAACCTTCCATGAAACGATTCCGTACTAAGTGAAAACTAAACTACAAATCTACTTCCCAAAGCGACCGCTGAGGTCCCAAGGAGAAAAATGACTGACCAAACCTCCTGGCCGCTCCCTCAAAACTGGAACAGCCCGCAAACGCTCCTACTCACATTTCTTACCCAGATCACTAGACGGACTCTGGAACTTCAGGAAGGCCGTGAAAACCTTCCTCTTTACTAACCCAGCGCCTTAAAGTCCTTCATCCAGAAATGCCACTCAATCAACGCACCTACGCCACCTAATCTCACCAGACGCTACTTAGTGCATATGTTTTATTGTCATGTCTATATTGTAATTTATGTCATCTCTGTCCTGTCTCGATTCTTATGGATGTACAGTGCTCCCACACAAATTCACAGTCGGCGGTTTGCGGTCCCAGTCATTCGCGGTCAAAGCAGCTTCTGATTGGTGAGGCCCAACTTTAGTACAGGAAGAGGCGGTCGGAGAATATAGCAAGTGATTTCCTTCACTCGCTGGCGCTCCAGCTGCTCTCTCCTGTCTCCCCTGCCTAAAAACTTTGTTTGTGGTTTTTTGAAATTCGCGGGGGTTCCTGGAACGGAACCCCCGCGAATTTGGGGAGAGTACTGTACTTTGTAACCCGTTCTGGGCTCCTTTGGGAGGACGGGCTAAAAAATTGAATGAATAAATAAGTAAATATTACATTACATAAAAAATAATTTTACAAATTACCTCCCATTGAAAGGTTCGGATGCTGCATAATACGAGTTAATGCCAGTAATATCTAGCAGCAGGGTTTTAATTTATGGTTTTACTCAATTCTATTCTGTTTTTCTTTGAAATTGCAACTCCAGGGTTATAGATGCGTTGGAGTAAAACCAGGACTGCCACTGCCGGCTCTGGTGCCGCTGTCAGGGGAAGGTTTATTCTCATTTTAGGAAAAGTAAGAGGTGCAGAGATGCTGCTTGGAAGGGCGGCTTGCTAGTGATGCTTCAACTACTTAACTGAAAGGCATACGCAGTGCTGTACATTTTGACATTGTAGTTACTTGCTTTTCTGCTTTGAATTTCAGGTGTCCTGTCTGATGAATTCATTGTGCTGCGATGGCCTTCATACGTTACTTTCCGAACCGGCAGCTGGCCTCTCCCTGGGGAGCGCATACCGGACTTGACTGCTCTCTCCATGGGCTTCTCTGTGGAAGAGGTGTGGATCTGAGTAAAGTTAACATTAATTGCATATCTTTGTACAGACACACACAAAGCTTTAAAAAATAACAGTAAATTTTGGCAGCTAGGTGGTCCATCCAGTTTGCCCCACAAGGTGGCCAGAATTGAATATGGCAGTCTGTGCAGGTTACGCTTCTTCGTGGTTAAGTTCTGGCTTTATAAATTGGGCAGCCGGCAACTTGACACCTTGCCAAACTCATATGGGCAGTTACATGATGCTATTTTCCCAAAAGTTGTTCAGAGATCGAAATTTCTGCTGGCTGGCTTGAATTTTCCCACATGCAGGAGAGGCAGACTCACTCACTGAGGTTTACTGCGGCCATTAAGGCTGGGCCGGAGCCAGCTTCCGTAGAGTCAGGGTCTGCCACTTTGAGTACCTCACCCTCCTTGATAGCAACTTTGAGGTCTGGGGAGGCAATTCAGCCAGAAGTAGCTCTATTGGGGCACAATGTTGCTCCCTCCCCTAGGTGGCCCTTTTTTCGGGGTGGGGGATGGGGATTGCTCCTGAGTTGGTTTTATTATGGCAGCAACCTTAATATCACTCATTAGAGTATCGGACTAAAGATATGAACTCATAGATTAATAGCCTAAATTGGACAGCTGCGCCAGCCTCCCAGACGAGCTAACACAGTACCCACTGACAGCATGCAACAAGACCCTGCAGACCCTTCCTCCCCTCACCCCCTGAGCCCATCCCCTTTCCCAAACAAGCTCCCCCACTCCCAGCTAATCCACAGCCACACACCCTCATATCAAGAACCCCAAACTACCCCATCCACAAAAAGCACACACACACACAGACACTCCCACAAACCCCCCTCTGTAAAAATGATACCATAAACCAGTCCACAACCTGTGTCCCAGAAAACAAAGGAAAAAGAAACCAAAAACAAAGCGAGAAGATGTAAAAGCACCATCACCCACATATTCAAAGTGCACTGGTCCCAAAAACAACATCACCAAATTTGTTCACTGCACGGCCAACAGGGACACCCAACAAAAAGTCTGTAGACAGGATAGCCAAGCCTCAGGCCCCTTCTGGAAAAGAAAGGCAGGGGAAACTGGAAACCCCCATTACAGAGGCAGCAAAAATCCTCTCCAGGTCGGACCCAAGGCTGCAGTCTCACTCAGTACATCGCAAACTAGTCCGTCCCGCCGGGAGTAAGTGAGAAAGTAGTAGAGACGCCACTCTCCAGCGGTCCACTCTTCTCCTATGGGCATGGGGCAAGCAGCCAGTATAAGCAGGGCCCTGGCTGGCTCTCACCTATTACCCACTGGATAGGGAAGCCTGGTGTAGAGAGCCACCAACCACAGTCCGGGCCAGCGCTCCATAAACAAAAAGCTGCAATCCAAACCAAGAGTCGAGACAAGAGCCGCATCCCAGCCAAACAAGGCTCCAAAACCATCAGCCACCCAACTCCTCGACAGGGCTGGCAGCTGCTCAATCAACCGCTTCAGGTCCTCCACCTTTGCAAGGGTAATAGTTTTATTCTCATAAGTGAGGCGCACTTTGGCCGGGTATAAAAAGGCAAATCTGATACCTCAGGTTACCAGCTGGGAGCAATAAGGGGTGAAAGTGTGGCATTGCTCAGCCACCTTAACTGAGAAATCCTGAAAGATCATAAGCTTAGCACCCTCATATTCCAATGCTCTAGATTTTTTGAAGAGGTCATGAAGTGGGCCAACACTGGCCTCATCCGGCCATTGCTATTTCCTTCCTTCCGTGGCCCATCTTGATGGACGCATTCCACAACCACAGGCCCCATCTGGTCAGATAGGCCCAATTCTTTCGGCAGCCAACGCTCCACCAAAGTGAGAAGGTTGGAGTCAGTAGCTCCCTCTGGGACCCCCAACAATGTGAAGATTTTTCCACCGGGCCCAGTTTTCCTGATCTTCGACCCGGTCCATCAATTGGCACACTCGGATCTCCAGGGTGTCAAGCCGGGTGTCCGAGGCCACCATGTGGTCTTCTTGGGCCGAGATACATTCCTCCACTTGTTGAATCTGTGTAGCATGTCTGGCTAAAACGGCCTTTAATTCCTCCATCGAGATGTGCAGCTTTGCTAACTTATCGTCAAGCAGCTGCAAAAGGTGCCTCATAGACACCTGTAACATGTCGTCTGCCATGCGGTCCGTTGCTGCCTCCATCTGCGTCCCGGCTATCTTGCCTGAGTGAGCCCCAGTACTCTTGAGCACCTTGGGAGTTTTTGGCGGCATCCCCTGTGCCACCAGCAGAGAAAACACTGGTGAATAGCCAAATAAAACCACTGCGGTTAGAACAAGCTCTGCTAGTGATTTAGGAGGTTAGGCACAGGTTGGGATTAGAAAAAATAAGGTGGTTTTTTTTCAGGAGAGTTGGAGTGGAGCTCTATGCCCAGGCATCCGCTCAAGACCCAGCCATCACGTGACCCCCTCATATTACATTACATTGCATTAGTGATTTCTATTCCGCCATTACCTTGTGGTTCAAGGCGGATTACATAAGAAGTTATGTAGGCATTTCCAGAGGCATTACAGAGTGGAGAGCGGGTTGCTTCAGAGCAGTGGTCTCAAACTCAAACCCTTTGCAGAGCCACATTTTGGATTTGTAGGTACTTGGAGGGCCTCAGAAATAAATAGTTAATGTCTTATTAAAGAAACTAGTCTTTAAGCCCGTTACATTAACGGGTGCTAGAATATGTATGTGTGTGTGTATTTCTTTCTTTCTCTCTCTCTCTCCTTAGCCTGTTTCTGTATTTCTTTCTTTCTGTCTTTCTTTTTCCTCGGCGGTCCACCACCACCCCTTGCCTGCTCCCCCTGTCCATTCTCCCTTCCTTTTTCTTCCCCTGTGTCCACCACCACCCCTTCACTGGTCCCCTTATCCAGCAGCAGCCCTTCTCCCTTTGTTTTAACTCCCCCCCTGTCCAGCAGCACCTCTTTCTTTCTCCCCCTGTCCAGCAGTAGGCCTCCCTTCCTTTTTTTGCCCCCCCCCCCCCCGTCCATCAGCACCTCTTCCCCTGTCCAGCAGTACCTCTTTTATCCCAGGACAAGCAGGCAGCATATTCTTAACGCATGGGTGACGTCACCGACGGAGCCCCGGTACGGACACTTTTAACTAGAAAGTTCTAGTTGGACGCACCGCGCATGCGCGAGTGCCTTCCCGCCCGACGGAGGAGTGCGTGGTCCCCAGTTTCTTCGTTTCCGCGGAGCGAAGAAGACGCATGTGTTTTCAACGGCCGTTGAAAAACTAATTTTTGCCTTCCTGCTCGCGTATTTTTTCATTTTCTTCTATTTTTTCTCTTCGGATTACCTTTATTTTACTTTCAAAAAAAATAAAAAAACTCGACGAGTTTTCCTTATTTTTTTCAGGCCGGCCCCGGCAGGGCCTGTTGCCACCATACAGGCCTCCAGCTTCGATTTTGCGGAGGCCGTCTTTCCCTTCATGCCCCCTCAACCGGGCTTTAAGAAGTGCCAGCGGTGTGCACGCCCGATCTCTCTCACTGACCTGCACTATTGGTGCCTGCAGTGCTTGGGTCCGGAGCATCGGGCTGACACCTGCACCCGCTGTGCTACTCTTAAAAAGCGCACATTGAAAAATAGGCAGATCCAGCAAAATATTCTTTTCGGTACCGGATCTGCCATGGAATCTGCTGCGACGTCGACGGCACCCCAAAAGTCGGCACCGACTACTTCGACGCCACTGGATCCTTCTTCGGGACCGCTGGCCCCAGGTAAGCCGGCTAAGAAGCCTTCCACTTCCCTGGAGCGCCCTCCTGCCACAGTTGCAACTCCGGTCCTCCCGGCACCGCACCGACCCCGCAAACGCTCCGCTCCGATATTGGTGAGTGCCTCGTCATCGGCCTCCTCATCGCCGGAGTGTAGAGCGGCACCTATGGTACCGAAGAAGAAAAAAGCGGTACCGGTGCCTCCCCTGGACGACCGCATTGCGGCCATACTCCAAGCCCAATTACAAGAGCAGCTGCAGCAGCAACTCCAACAACTGTTGCCGGCGATGCTGGCCCCACACCTTCTGGTACAGGACTGGTCTGAGCCTCGCACGATCACATCGGTGTCGACCCCCTCGGTACCGCTTAACACTTCCATGCCGGTGCTCTCGGCTGAACCACACCGTTCCCAACCTACGGTGCAGGCCCGCTCTGATACCGACCCTTCCCGGTACCAGGAACGGCACCGGTCTTCCTCTCCCGGTACCGCCTCTGTACGCTCCGGCAAGTCTCTCTCCAAGACCCACCTTGCCGAGCACCCCACACTGATGTCCCGCCGTGCGCACCCCGACATCAGGGACCCGGACTTATGGGAAGAATCCCCGCACGGTACCGAGGAAGACGCTTCATCGACGGACGAGGAACCCTCGGTGGCTGATACCGTTTCAAAACCTGAACAGTCTTCTTTCACCAAATTCCTCAGGGAGATGTCGGTGGCTCTTTCCATTCCCTTAGAGTCCGATCTAAAAAGTCCCAGGCTTTTCTCGATGCCCTAGACTTTGAACAACTTCCCAAAGAATTCCTTAAGTTACCCGTCCACGACATCCTACGGGAAACTTTTTATAAAAACTGGGAGAACCCTCTCACTGTCCCTGGGGCCCCTCGCAAATTGGATAGCTTGTACCGGGTCATTCCCATCCCAGGGTTTGACAAGCCTCAGTTGCCCCATGAATCTCTCCTGGTGGAGTCCACCTTAAAGAAAACTCAGGGCTCCAGTGTCTATGCCTCCACCCCTCCTGGCAGAGAGGGTAAAACTATGGATAAGTTTGGCAAGCGCCTTTTCCAGAATGCCAACAGGGCAAATAATTACACCTTTCACTTCTCCTTCTACATGAAGCATCTGGTGCAACAACTCTCCTCCTTACAAAAATACATTCCTGAACGTAAGGTCCCTCTCTTTCAACAACAAATTTCCAGTCTGCTCCAACTCCGGAAATTCATGGTGCGCTCCATTTATGACTCCTTTGAGCTGACCTCTCGAGCATCTGCCATGGCTGTTGCCATGCGGCGTCTGGCCTGGCTGAGAGTTTCTGACCTCGACATTAACCACCAAGACCGCCTGGCTAACGCACCTTGTCTTGGTGACGAACTCTTCGGGGAGTCCCTGGACTCAACAACCCAGAAACTCTCAGCACACGAGACCAGGTGGGATACTCTGGTGAAACCTAAGAAGAAGACTCCGCCTGCTCGCCCCTACAGACAGCAGTCCTCCTACCAGCGCAGATTCTCGGCCAGACCTCTCAACCCGCCTCAACAGCAGCCTCGCCGTCCTCGTCACCAGCATCAAACTCAGGCTTGCTCCCAGTCTCATCAACCTGCCAAGCCTCTCCCTCCGTCAAAACCATCTCAACCCTTTTGACTCTTTTCTCCAGGGCATAGCCAGTCTCCCTCCATCATTGCCTCTTCCTCAGCCTATTGGAGGACGCCTTCAACTCTTCCTCAGCCGATGGGAGGTCATCACATCAGACCAGTGGGTCCTCAACATCATTCGCCACGGCTACTCTCTGAATTTTCAGATTCTTCTGCCAGACAATCCTCCCATAGAGTCTGCTTCCCACTCCTCCCAATCCTCCCTCCTCCTGAGGGAGGTCCACTCCCTCCTTCTTCTCAATGCCATCGAAGAAGTACCCTCAGACCAAAGGGGTCAGGGATTCTACTCCCACTACTTCCTGGTTCCCAAGAAGACAGGAGACCTCCGTCCCATCCTCGATCTCCGGGACCTCAACAAGTGTCTGGTCAAGGAAAAGTTCAGAATGCTGTCCCTTGCCACGCTTTACCCTCTTCTCTCTCAACACGACTGGCTATGTTCCCTAGACCTCAAAGAGGCCTACACTCACATTCCAATCAATCTGACTTCACGCTGCTACCTCCGATTTCAGATACAGCACCATCACTATCAGTACAAAATGCTACCCTTTGGCCTCGCATCATCACCCAGGGTGTTCACCAAGTGCCTCATTGTGGTGGCGGCCTTTCTCAGGTCTCACAACCTCCAAGTGTTCCCCTACTTGGACGATTGGTTGGTGAAAGCACCTACGTCTCCACTTGTGCTACAAGCCACTCAGCACACCATCTCCTTCCTCCACCTCCTGGGGTTCGAGATCAACTACCCCAAGTCGCATCTGCTTCCCACACAGCTTCATTGGAGCCGTCCTCGACACCACTCTGATGAGGGCGTTTCTCCCCTCAGACTGCCAACGGACCCTGCTCCAACTCTGCCGCCAGATGCTCCTTCGTCGCTCCATTCCAGCTCGACAAATGATGGTCCTCCTGGGCCACATGGCCTCGACGGTCCATGTGCTTCCACTGGCGCGACTCCACCTCAGGACACCTCAATGGACTCTAGCCGACCAATGGTCCCAGACCACGGACCCTCTTTCTCATCCCATCTCTGTGACATCGTCTCTTCAGCAATCTCTTCAATGGTGGTTGAACTCCTCCAATCTTTCCAGGGGTCTACTCTTCCATCTACCCCCTCACTCCATGATCATAACCACAGATGCCTCCCCCTATGCATGGGGAGCTCACCTGGCAGATCTTCGCACCCAGGGACTCTGACCCATCAGGAGCGTCAACATCACATCAATTTTCTGGAACTCAGGGCCATGTTCTATGCTCTCAAGGCCTTCCAGCACCTTCTCTATCCTCAGGTTCTTCTCCTGTGCACAGACAACCAAGTCGCCATGTACTACATAAACAAGCAAAGCGGCACTGGATCTCCCCTTCTCTGTCAGGGGGCCATCCGCATCTGGACCTGGGCCACGGCCCACAGTCTCTTCCTCAAGGCTGTCTATATCCAGGACGAACAGAACTCCCTGGCCGACAATCTCAGCCGCATCCTTCAACCTCACGAGTGGACTCTGGATCCTCCCACACTCCACTCCATCTTTGCTCGGTGGGGCACTCCTCAAGTGGAACTATTTGCAGCTCCTCACAACCATCAGCTGCCCCTTTTCTGTTCCAGACTCTTCTCTCCTCATCGTCTGGCCCCGGATGCATTCCTGCTCAACTGGACGGATCGGTTCCTCTATGCCTTTCCTCCACTACCTCTGATGTTGCGGACGTTATTCAAACTCCGCAGGGACAAAGCCACCATGATTCTCATCGCTCCTTGGTGGCCTCGCCAACATTGGTTCTCCCTCCTGCTCCAGCTAAGCTCCAGAGAACCCATCCCTCTGCCTGTGTTTCCTACTCTACTTACACAGCAGCATCAGTCTCTACTGCATCCCAATCTGTCCTCGCTCCACCTGACAGCTTGGTTTCTCTCGGGCTGACCTCTCCAGAGAATCTGTCTCAGCCTGTCCGTCGTATTTTGGATGCCTCCAGGAAACCGGCCACCCTCCAATGTTACCATCAGAAGTGGACCCGGTTCTCCTCTTGGTGTCCGCTACATCACCACGATCCCACCTCATTGGCTGTGGAAACTGTTCTGGACTATTTGCTCTCTCTGTCCGACGCTGGCCTCAAGTCTACCTCAATCAGAGTCCACCTCAGTGCCATCACTGCGTTTCATGAGCCTTTCCTCGGCAAACCTCTCACGGCTCACCCCCTGGTTTCCCGATTCATGAAAGGTCTCTTCAATGTCAAACCACCTCTGAAGCCTCCTCCAGTCGTCTGGGACCTGAATGTGGTTTTGTCAGCCCTCATGAAACCTCCATTTGAGCCTCTCGCCACAACTTCGCTCAAATTTCTTACATGGAAGGTGCTTTTCCTCATTGCCATCACCTCTGCCAGGAGGGTTAGTGAGCTGCATGCACTGGTTGCTGACCCACCTTTCACTGTTTTTCACCATGACAAGGTGGTTCTGCGTACCCATCCTAAATTCCTTCCCAAGGTGGTCTCGGAATTTCACCTCAACCAGTCCATTGTGTTGCCTGTCTTTTTCCCTAAACCCCATGCTCATCCTGGGAAACAGGCGTTGCACACGCTGGACTGTAAGCGTGCCCTTGCATACTACCTTGACCGTACCAGGGCTCACCGCTCCTCCCCTCAGCTCTTTTTGTCCTTCGACCCTAACCATCTAGGTCGTCCTGTCTCTAAACGGACGCTTTCCAACTGGCTTGCTGCCTGCATTGCGTTCTGTTATGCTCGGGCCGGTCTCTCACTGGAAGGTGCTGTCACGGCCCACAGGGTCAGAGCTATGGCTGCTTCTGTGGCTTTCCTCCGTTCCACGCCCATCGAGGAAATCTGCAAGGCTGCCACTTGGTCCTCAGTCCACACGTTCACTACTCACTACTGTCTGGACACCTTCTCCAGACGGGATGGACACTTCGGCCAATCTGTGTTACATAATTTATTTTCCTAATGGCCAACCATCCCTCCTCCCTCTCTGTTCGCTTGGAGGTCACCCATGCGTTAAGAATATGCTGCCTGCTTGTCCTGGGATAAAGCACAGTTACTTACCGTAACAGGTGTTATCCAGGGACAGCAGGCAGATATTCTTACTTCCCACCCTCCTCCCCGGGTTGGCTTCTTAGCTGGCTTATCTTAACTGGGGACCACGCACTCCTCCGTCGGGCGGGAAGGCACTCGCGCATGCGCGGTGCGGCCAACTAGAACTTTCTAGTTAAAAGTGTCCGTACCGGGGCTCCGTCGGTGACGTCACCCATGCGTTAAGAATATCTGCCTGCTGTCCCTGGATAACACCTGTTACGGTAAGTAACTGTGCTTTCTGTTCCCCCTGTCCAGCAGTAAGCCTCCCTTCCTTTTTTTTCCCCCCCCCCCCGTCCCTCCCCCGTCCATCAGCACCTCTTCCCCTGTCCAGCAGTACCTCTTTTCTGTTCCCCCTGTCCAGCAGTACCTCTTTTCTGTTCCCCCTGTCCAGCAGTAGGCCTTCCTTCCTTTCTCCCCCGTCCATCAGCACCTCTTCCCATGTCCAGCAGCAACCCTTACCTCCACCGACATCTGCCTAAAGCCGCCGTGGCCTGCAGGCACCGACAGCCTCTGCAGCCTGCTCCCACTCCTTCCTCGCCGTCCGTCTGTCCTCCCCTCCCCCCGGGAAGCTTCGTTTCCGGCTTCGGCAGCCTCCTGTCTTCGGGCCGGCCGCCCGCACCACAGCTCCTCTCTCAATCCCCGCCTGGTGCGATTCGAGAGAGGAGCCACGGCGGGTGGGTGAGGAGGGTGAGAAGATCCTGGCAGGTGCGCCTGTGCCCCCCCTCCCCCTCCGAATCAGCGGCAGACTGCAAACCGCCAAATGCGCCGAAGACGACCGCTGAGAAAGCTCCACAGTCGCGCGTCTCCAGCCCCCGTATGCGCCCTGAGGTTTAGGATGTTGCCACAGAAGCACACCTCAGGGCGCCAGCGCTCACGAATTTTCAAGAGCGCATGCGCCTCTAGCATTTTATTATTATTGATGACAATTTTGCATGAGGTAAAACTCTTTATAGTTTATAAATCTTTCCTTTTGGCTAAGTCTTAATAATAATATTGTTATTTATAGCTAAAGAGACATATAATCAAGAAACTGTTTTATTTTACTTTTGTGATTATGATAAACAGACCGAGGGCCTCAAAATAGTACCTGGCGGGCCGCATGTGGCCCCCGGGCCACATGTTTGAGACCACTGCTTCAGGGGATTGAGATGATTCTTGCAGTGTTAATTTGTCTTTAAGGATTTCTTGAATAGCATGGCTTTTATTTCTTTTCTGAAAGTTTTGTAGTCTGGGGTTGTGCTGTTAAATGCATCCATAAGCCCTATATATCTTGGTTTTTACGGCATTGCTTTGATCTGGTGTATGTAAGAACATAAGAATTGCCGCTGCTGGGTCAGACCAGTGGTCCATCCTGCCCAGCAGTCCACTCACGCGGCGGCCCCCAGGTCAAAGACCAGTGCTCTAAATGAGTCCAGCCTCACCTGCGTACGTTCCAGTTTAGCAGGAACTTGTCCAACTTTGTGTGAGGCTTTGGTTTGTATCAACTATCGGTCTTACAGTTCATCTCTTCTAGAATCCTGAAGTGCTTTTACCTTTCTTAGTATTTCCCCAAGGGCAGATCTGAAAGCTGAACAACCTTTTCTTAAACAGTTTCCTACATGTTAATGTGTGAGCTGGTTTATTATCGTAAGTGTGACTAGAATACCATATTCATCTCCCAGTCTCTTCATTTTGCCTCGGAAACATGGGGAATTTTAGTTGAAAGTAACATTGTGTTTGGAAATTCTGCAGGACCTTTCCTGGCCAGGGCTTACTGTGGGAAACCTATTTCACCGACCAACAGCCACCGTTCTTGTGACAGTGAGAGGGGTGGGCACGCTGCAACTGCCCAAGGCTGGAATGTCGTACCCTATAGAGAACGTGAGTATTGGCCAGACACTGGGATCCCTGCAGTGTTCTCTGCTGATTTGTGAAACATTATTTTTTTATTACAAAGAAAGGATTCCAATATTTTGAAGGCTTTGCCAGTTTGTAGCTTTCTTACCTTTTCCCAAGGAGCTGATGGTTGTGTACTAGCTGTGCTGTGAGAGCTGGACACGTCACCTTTAATACAGTGGTTGCCAAGCCTGGTCCTGGAGGCACCACAGCTGGTCAGGGTATCAGGATATCGACGATAAATATTCATGAGAGATTTGCATGCATTGCCTCCACTGCATGCAAATCTCTCTCATGAATATTCATTGTGGGATCGGTGATATCGATCCTGTTCTGGCAAGCGAGATAGGGCATTGAGCGGAGCCTGGTTTTAATATTAATGACCTCATTTGCATGCCAGAATCTGAGAATGTACAACCCCCTGGAATACCACGCAGTAAGCCGTTTTGTGCCAATCTGATCAGTCACTAAACCAATTTAGAATATTTAGAATATGATGTATTAGATACAAAAATGATATTGTGTATTTATTAATTGTAATTTAAAATTTTGTACATTTTATGTAAAAATTGAAAATTAAAAATATTATATTAAAGTAATAAAAGGGTGGGGGGAGGGGGAGGGGGAAAATCAAATTTAGATATATAATGTATTAGATATAAAAGTGATACTATGTATTTATCAATTGTATTTTAATATTTTGTACACTTTATGTAAAATTTAAAAATAAAAAATAATGGGAAAAAAAATATTGACAGGAGTCGCCATGCAACAAATCACTCAAAATTGGAAGGATTATACTAAATTGAATTATACGTTCTGGTGGAACTCTGTTTGTCACATCTACAAAATGGAAAAAGTATTAGCGTTACAACAAGGGAATCTTCACAATTTTGAGAAAATTTGGCAACCATTGACTAATTATTCTAATGATTAGACTTCTTAGCACATTGATAGTAATTATATAGGAATGGGGTGGGATATATATAATTTTTGGAAATATGAATTGGGAGAATGGGGAGGGATTTATAATTTATGATTATATATAATTTATAATATATAATGTTTATAAGTTAGGATGTATTGATGATAGATACAAAGATATATAGTATTTAATTATATTAATTGTGATTCAGTTGTTGTAAGAATGGAAAATTTAATAAATAAAATTAAAAAAAAAAAAAAAAAACCAATCAAACTGGTTTAGCAATGATCATTAGACGATCAGAGACTTTAGTGCATCTAGCCCAGTGGTCTCCAACTCCAGCCCTTTGCAGGGCCACATTTTGGGATTTGTAGTTACTTGGAGGGCCTCAGAAAAAAAGAGTTAATGTCTTATTAAAGAAATGACAATTTTGCATGAGGTAAAACTCTTTATAGTTTATAAATCTTTCCTTTTGGCTAAGTCTTAATAATAATCTTGTCATTTATAGCTAAAGAAACATATGATCAAGAAACTGTTTCATTTTACTTTTGTGATTATGATAAACATACCGAGGAGCCTCAAAATAGTACCTAGCGGGCCGCAAGTTTGAGACCACTGATCTAGCCCTAGGTGCTTGCTTAATTTCCTTCTATACAATAGGCTTCTACCAGGTCCTCAGTTCTGGAATTACCCCCTTATCTATTTTGAGAACCCTGGGTTCGAGATGCAACCTTTTCTTTAGTGAGTCTTTACCAAATAGGCTGCTTTCTTTGTTCAGTTTTGGTTGCCTGATTGCCACACATGGGTAATCATGTCAGAGGGCACAAGCTAGAAAAGCTGCAACGTTTTGAGTAATGAGCTAAGGTCGGTCTGCTCCCAAAGCACATCAACTCGCATTTCAAGAACGTTCTCTCTCTGTTAATACTCCTTGTTAAGTTTATGTATTATGAATTCCATTATTGTTAACCGAGTCAAGCTCCTCTTGGTTGATGACTTTGGCCTATAAAACTAAGTTTTAGTTTAGTTAAAAGAAAGAGGAAAGCAATAGACTCTGCTTTCTACTTAGAATCTTGTGTCTGGTTTATCCTTCAGGCTGTTCCATTTAGTCTGGACAGTGTTGCAGACGCGATTCACTCTTTGTTTCATGAGGACACGCCGGTGGTTCTGCAGCTGGCTCCCAGTGACGAGGTGAGTACCAACTGGCTGAGAGCTGACTAATGGTTTCTTTTTCCAAGTATCGCTTTGATTTATATTTTCTATCTTCTTTAACCTCTGTCCTAAAGAGCCTTGGATGGGGGTGTCGCAGTGTGTTTTATAAAGCCTTTCGAGACACTCCGCTAGGGGTCCCTGGGGTGGCTGACAAATTTATCCCTACTATGCAAGAGGCATCAGTTGGGCATTTCAACAGGATGATGGAGTTTGTCTCCTCGACATAGTTAATTTAAAAACCTGAACTTGTAAAAATCTGTAATGATTTTATGTGTTAAGGCTAGCATTTCATTCCATGCCTGAAACAGTCTATTATACCATTACATTACATTAGTGATTTCTATTCCGCCAATGCCTTGCGGTTCAAGGCGGATTACATCAAAGTTATCAAGAATCACATTAATAAATGGGACATCCACGTGGGATCCCTACGAAGGTCGAGCTAAGGAACTAAGTCATATGCACTCAGACTTAATGGGGTGGGTCAGTAGAGTGGGCAGACTTGATGGGCTGTAGCCCTTTTCTGCCGTCATCTTTCTATGTTTCTATGTTTAAAAGTTTGCGGGAATAGTATAAGCGATGTCATAATATTTACTTAAGAAGTACCAAAGAGTAGTCGAGATCTTAAGGTGATAAATGTTGGGCTTGATGGGATTTCAAATTTTCTATGACTGATTTAAGTTGTATTAAGAAATAATATTTCTATATTTTTTGTGTAAATTCCCATATCCTGTATACTTGTTTGGATACATTAATAAATTTCAATAAAAAAAAAAAAAGAATTACTAAAGAGAAGTTGAGATCTTAAGGTGATAAGTATTGGGTAAGTTAGAAGCATTTTAGACTTTGTTGGGTAGTTCGAAGCACATTAGAGAGTAATAAGGGTATAGAGGGGATTGGGTAGGGACCACTCTGTTTCGGAACTCATAACGCTGATCTTGTGGCCCAGCCTAAGCAGCATTTCCTGCAGATATTCTGTAACCTAATAATTTGATGTCTTGCAAGAGTATCTCAACAGGGTTTGGTCCTAACGAACATAAGAAGTTGCCTCCACTGGGTCAGACCACAGGTCCATCCTGCCCAGCGGTCCACTCCCGCGGCGGCCCATCAGGTCCATGACCTGTGAAGGGGTTCCTGACCATTTTTTATAACCTACCTCTGCTTCTATCTGTACCCCTCAATCAATTCAAGATTTATAATAGACTTCCTCTTAGAAGTCCTTTGTTCTAAGGACCCCTGTTAGCACTGACTGAACATGTGCCTCCTTTTCCTTCAGAGAGTTTACATGGTCGGGAAAGCGAATACAGTCTTCGAGGATCTTCCCATCACACTGAGGCAACTTCGCAGCCGACTTTTCCAGGAAAACTCAATTCTCAAATCCCTTCCCTTCAACTCTTTGAGCAAAAGCAATGAGGTAAGGAATGGCTGCCTTTGCCAAGTGTTAGCTCCTCTGCTATCTGCCTGTTCAGAATATCAGTTTCATGGTGTTTGCTGAAACCAAATAAGTTGCCTCCCCCAGGTTCATTTTCAGTCTCCTGGGATTTAGGGTGTCTCGGCCATAAGAGCCCGTTGAATGGTGTTGGACCTTGAGAAGAGACAGCCAGGAATGCAATTCTTCACGGTAGCTGTTGCTGTTCGAGAGGCAACATACACTATCCTTCTCAATACAGGGCATCACTTGTCAAACAGTGCCACCATGTCTTGGGTTAGGCCAGGGGTGGGCACCCACAGCTCACGAGGGCCATGACCGAGTTAGGTTTTCAGGGATTTCCACAATGAAAACATGAGATTGATTTGTGCATACTGCTTGCATGGTTTATAAATCCCTGAAAACCTAACTGGGTTGTGGCCCTCAAAGGCCGTTGTTTCATGAGTCTCTTTAGTAATGGGAGAACTACCTTTTCCCTTGTCTAAAAGGCTCAAAGAGTATGGTTATATTAGTGCAGGTGATTTTCTTGTGGCACTTGGATGTAAAGACTTTGTGTACTATAGAGCAGGAGAATAGCGATAAAGGAACACTTGGTATATGTGATGTAATATGGGAGGGAGATATATTGTAATATGGGAGGGAGAGATAATAGAGTATCTATTTATTCGATTTATAGACTGGGTCATCTTCATGTAATAAAGCTCGACTTGGTTTACATCAGTAAAAAAATATAAAAAAGAACATGAGTTTACAATTTAGAGAATGACCGTGATTTACGAAAAAGTTGAAATGAACCTAATTCTCTTAGCCTTAGAGGAATGTCATTCCATATTTCTGTTAGTTTGAAAGGATAGGATTTCCCTAATTTACCAGTAAAAGCAATTCCTTTAAGAGAAGGAAAAGGCAGTTTGAGTCTTTGAAAGTTCCAGGAAAGAAGAGCAAGTGAGGACCATATGCCAAATAGTTAAGCAGGAACATTTGAAAAGGATCTTGGAGAATATCGGAAGTCAACGAAGTTTGGCCAGTAGTGGAAATACATGTTCAAATTTAACCTAGCTGCGGGATTCTGAATCAACTGGAGCATCTTCAAGCTAGTTTTGGTTAGACTTAGATTGAATTACAATAATCTAACCGAGAATAGAGAAATGCTGCTGCTGAAAATAGGACCTGACTCTCCTCAAAATGTGAAGGCCGAAAAAGCAGAGAGTTAATTTGTTCATTGAATGACAGGGAAGAGAAAGTCTAGATGGGCTACCTTAGACTTACGGCTAAAGTTTGAAATAATTTTGTGCAATATTCCAGTTTGTTAGGATTATGTCTTCATGTATGTTCTCAGTGCTCCGCTTTGTATATAAATAAGAAACGCTACACAGAGCAGTCTCACGATCTGCGCTGCGTGTTTAGGCTTTGGTGGTACAAACAAGAAAAAAACCCAAAATTAACTGAGCTTGTGTGAATTCCAGGTCGACCTGCTCTTTCTCTCGGAGCTCCAGATGCTACACGATATTTCTGCCTTGGTAAGTACCAGAACTACTTCTGCAAGTTTGCTTTGAGTTTTCCTTCTGCTTGCAAAGAGGAGGCGGGGCTTAAAATCTTAAAAACTATAAGGTGACATCAGTTTACTGCAATGGCCTTGCTTAGGGCCTAAGGGAGAATGTGCTGTTTTGCTCAGACACATTTCCTTTTACCTCTGCTTAGCTAGACAGTTCTTTCACCAATACGAGTTATAGCTGATGCAAAAGGTGCTGTGCTTTTTCTCAAGGTATTACAGTGTGATGGTGCCTTTGGGGCTTTGCTGAGGGAAGAGGTTGTAAGGAGTTAAGGCTATTGGTGTGGACTGTCTGAAGAGGGCATGGAATTGTCTCAAGCTGATTTAAATTTGAAGCGGGCTGCTGGCGTTGTACAATAGAGACTGACACAGGGACAAATTTGTTCCCATCCCTACCGGAGATCAATTTCTCCATCCTGTCCCTTTGAGTTTTGTCGCTGTCCCATTCCTGTAAGCTCTGCCTTAACTGCACAAGCCTCAAACTCTTATGATTTTAAAGCGTTTGAGGCTTTTGCAGATGAGGACGGAGCTTGCAGGAATGGGGCAGGGACAGGAAAAGAACTTAAACATAGAAACATAGAAGATGACGGCAGATAAGGGCCATAGCCCATCAGGTCTGCCCACTCTACTGACCCACCCCCAAGTCTACTATCCTAGGGATCCCACTCCTGGTGACAGGTTCCCTTGGCTTAACCCTCTAAGGGATCCCACATGGGCATCCCATTTGCTCTTAAATTCTTGCACGCTGTTTGCCTCGATCACCTGCACCGGGAGCTCGTTCCAAGGATCAACCACTCTCTCGGTGAAGAAATATTTCCTGGTGTCGCCATGAAATTTCCCGCCCCTGAGTTTGAGCGGATGCCCTCTTGTGGCTGAGGGTCCTTTGGGAAAGAGAATCTCTTCTTCCATCTCGATACGGCCGGTAATAAACTTAAACGTCTCGATCATGTCTCCTCTCTCCCTACGTTCCTCGAGTGAGTACAGCCGCAAAGTTTTCAGCCTTTCCTTGTATGATAGATCCTTGAGCCCCAAGACCATCCTGGTGGCCATCCGTTGCACCGACTCTACTCTCAGCACATCTTTTCGGTAGTGTGGCCTCCAGAATTGCACACAGTATTCCAAATGAAGTCTCACCATGGTTTTGTATAATGGCATTATGACTTCAGGCTTCCGGCTGACGAAACTCCTGCGGATGCAACCTAACATCTGTCTTGCCTTAGATGAAGCCTTCTCCACATGATCAGCAGTTTTCGTGTCTGCGCTGATGATCACTCCCAAGTCTCGTTCTGTTGAAGTTCTAGCTAAGGTCTCACCATTCAAGGTGTAAGTTCTGCACGGATTTCTGCTGCCGAGGTGCATGATCTTGCATTTCTTAGCGTTGAAGCCTAGCTGCCAGGTCGAGGACCAAAACTCCAACAAATGTAGGTCCTGTGTCATACTATCGGGTGAATTGCCGTCTCTCACTATATTGCATAGTTTGGCGAGGACAAGATGGGAAAATGAGTTCCTGCAGGGATGGGAAAAAAATTTGTCCCCGTGTCATTCTCTACTTCAGAGAACAGTAAAGAAAACTGAATAAACAAATAGCGTGGAGAGTTTCAGCCTCTGATAATCAGAGCTGGTATTTTGACATCATAATGCCTCATTCCACCAATAAGAGCCAACCTCATCAGTGATGTCACAATGGCTTCATTGTCCTGTACTAGGCTCACTTTTGCTACTTTCTGATTTCTAGAGTGGTGCAGTGTAGAGACAAGTTTTTCCCCGTCTCCGCAGGAACTCAGTTTCCCCATCCCGTCCCCGTGTGTTTTGTCGCTGTCCCTGCCCCATTCCTGTAAGCTCCACCTTAACTGCACAAGCCTCGAACACTTATGATTTTAAAGTGTTTGAGGCTTGTGCAGATGAGGACAGAGCTTGCAGGAATGGGGCAGGGACATGAAAAGAATTTGCGTGCACGGGACGGGAAAATGAGTTCCCGCAGGGACAGGGAAAAATTTGTTCCCATGTCTTTCTCTAGTTATATAGCTGACAGTTGACTCAGTTGAGTGGGTATACAGAGAGAAAGAGGATGCGTGCCATTATGCATGAAAGGCTTGGTGAGAAAAGATTTAATTGGTCAGCGAGTGCCTGTTGTGGGTAGAATTAATATTGCAGAGCCCACAGACAGAATGTTTGGCTGTAAAGAATTTTACAGGAAGGCGTGGTGTGAAAGTCAAGAGAGAATGAGAAGTTATGTGACAGGCAATATAAATTTCAGTTAATAGCTCTCCAACTAAGGGCTCAGGCAGAAGCATTTGTTGAACATTTCAGAGGAAAATGTCTGAAGTTGAAAGGAGTTAATACTTCTTATTGTGACATCATTTGTTTGGTGTTAGAGGGGAAAACTGTAGTTAAAAAAAAAATTCATTCTTGGGAATGATAGACAAAGTTGTGAGGACAGACAAACATTTTACTCCTGGTGGAATTCAACACAATGCAGAATTCCCCAGGGATGCAGAATTATCTGAGATGTGTGCAGAATTTTGGGATTGGGTTGGCACTCCATCTTTGCAGCCCAAATTTCTGCTGGCAACTTCTTCGGGAAGCCTGCATGGGCTCTGCAGGCTTCTTTCTACCTCGGTCCTGCCCTCAATGATGTCATTTTCTCTTTCTTCGACAGAACCATAAGATTTGCCACTGCTGGGTCAGACCAGTGGTCCATCGTGCCCAGCAGTCCGCTCATGCGGCGGCCCTTAGGTGCCCTGTTTGAGTCTAGCCTTACTTGCGTATGTTCTGTTCCAGTAGGAACTTATCCAACCTTGTCTTGAATCCCTGAAGGGTGTTTTCCCCTATAACAGCCTCTGGAAGAGCATTCTAGATTTCTACCACTCTCTGGGTGAAGAAGAATTTCCTTACGTTTGTACGGAATCTTTTCCCTTCTAACTTTAGCGAGTGCTCTCTCGTTCTCTTCACCTTGGAGAGGGTGAACAATCTCTCTTTCTCTACTAAGTCAATTCCCTTCAATATCTTGAATGTTTTGATCATGTCCCCTCTCTTCTCTTCTCAAGTAGAGGGAAGCCGGCAGGTTGCTATTGACTGGAATCGGCTTCACTGAGGTAGTGGTACACGGGAATGCTGGACTAGGGACAAGGAGAAGACAGTGAGAGATGCTGGCTGGGGGGACAGGGGTGAGAGAGTTAGTGTTGACTGAGAGGGAAACAGGATTGAGGGGAGTGAGAGATGTTGGCTGGGGGGAACAGGGTGAGAGATGGCTGGTGGGTGGAATGGGTGAGAGATGTTGTCTGGGGGGGGAACAGGGGTGAGAAATGCTGGCTCGGAGATAGGGGAAGATAGCATGAGATACTGCCTCGGGGTGGGGGGAGAGTGATTCTGGCTTGGGATAGGATAGAGGAGAAGGAAGAGTGAGAGATGCAGACTTGATGAGGTAGGGGAGAGAGGCTGGCTCAGAGGTGAAAGATCCTGCACACCGAGAGGCATAGATACAGAGAGAAGTGATCCTAGATGGGAACTGAGCATAGAGACAGGGACACTGAAGCAATGCTGAGCATGGAGAGGGACAGACATGGAGAAGATTCATTGGGAAATCAACAGTGATAATAGTAACATCTATTATATATAATGTCATACCACACTTCACCACCAGGGTGTTCACATTTATTGTTAATATATGAGCAAAGAGAACAGTAATTAGATGTATGAATATCAAAATGATATCCCAGCCTCAAATTAGGGGCATATGCTGCCAAGACTACTTCATAGATAACCTTCAGTTTCAAGGGTTTAATCCATGTGTCATGAAACTCCCAGGTTTTTCCGTTTAATAAACACCATTGGAGACGTATCGATGTTGTAAATATCTTGGAAATATTGACTCTGTTCTGACTTTGTCCAATTCACCTTATAACTAAAGACTGAGCCATATAAACTTAACATATTTTAGATCAGGGGTAGACAAGGCCACAGGCAAGTCAGGTTTTCAGGATATCCACAATGAATATGTGTGAGATGGATTTGCATGCACTGCCTCCTTGAGATGCAAATCTATCTCATGCATATTTATTGTGGATATCCTGAAAACCTGACCTGGCTCCGGCTCTTGAGGACCGGAATTGCCTACCCCTGTTGTAGATATCTCTCCCCTTGTAAATGTGAAGATTAGGAGATGCTGAGCTGGTGAGAGAGAACTGACCTGTTTTTCTCATATTAGTTTCCTGTGCTTTCTCCCTTCAGCTGTCTAAACACAAACATCTGGCAAGGGATCACTCCCCTGATGTGTACTCTCTTGAGCTGGCTGGCCTGGAAGAGATTATGAAACACTATGGAGAGGTTTCTCAGCAGTTTCTGGATGCATCTCAGATCTTAGCAGAGTCTCTACAGAAGGTAAGATAGCATTCTTTAAAGCGTGCCACTTTGTTAGGCTAGAACCATCCATGCATTTTTAGGTCAGTCCAGTTTGGGCCATTTTTATCCATTTCATTTAAAAAGGAGATAGAGCAGCTTTTAAACTAGAAACTGGGGGAAGGCCGACAGTCACTCAAAAGAGGACAAGGTATCTTTAAAAGATATTATTATAGAAGAGAAGACAGGACATCCTGATAGTGAGATTGCAATACAGGCCACAGTAGACCAGGTTTCCTAAAATTCAGAGCAGGCTGATTTTAAAAGTTGCAAATTATCTATGCCAACTGCTGAGCAAATTGTAAATAGATATGACAGACACTGTTTGAAATGTCTGTATGCAAATGCCAGAAGCCTAAAAAACAAAATGGGAGAGTTAGAATATATTGCACTAAATGAAAAGATAAATATAATAAGCATCTCTGAAACCTGGTAGAAGGAAGCTAACCAATGGACACTGTCATACCAGGGTACAAGTTTTATCTTAGTGATAGGGTGGATCGAATTGGTGGAGGCGTATGTTAAAGAGGGCCTTGAATCGAACAGACTCAAAATTCTACAGAAATACACCTTGGAATCCCTATGGGTAGAAATTCCATGTGTAAGGGGGAGTAGGGATGCCAAGATATGTTTCTGCTTCTGTAGAATTTTGAGTCCGTTCGATTGCTATACCTTCACCGACCCAGATGAACGATCAAATGCTGAAATGTTATCAGAAATTAGGGAGGCTAATAAACTGGGTAACACAGTAATAATGGGTGATTTCAACTACCCCGATATTGACTGGACAAAAGTATCATCAGGGCATGCTAGGGAGATAAAATTCCTTGATGAAATCAAGGACTGCTTTATGGAGCAGCTGGTTCAGGAACTGACAAGAGGTGAAGCAATTCTAGATCTAGTTCTTAATGGAGCATGTGAATTGATGAGGGAGGTAATGATGCTGGGGCTGCTTGATAATAGTGATCATAACATGATCAGATTAAATATAATCTCTGGAATAAGTTTACACGGGAAATCCAATACAAAAGCATTTAACTTTAAAAAAGGAGACTATGATAACAAGAGGAGAATGGTAAAAAAGAAACTTAAAGGTCAAAACTATACATCAGGCATGGGTGTTGTTTAAAAATTCTATCCTGGAAGCCCAAAATAGATATATTCGATGTTTTTTTTTTTTAAATATTTTATTTATAAATTTTTCATTCTTACAATAAATTAATTTTACATAAACTTCAATTAATACATGAAAAATTGTGATTACAAGTAATTCATCTTATCACATAAAATATAACCCTCCCCTGTCTTCATTTCTTAAATCCATATAATATACATTATCCCAGGACAAGCAGGCAGCATATTCTTAACACATGGGTGACGTCACCGACGGAGCCCTCGGTACGGACCTTTTTAACTAGAAGTTTCTAGTTGGCCGCACCGCGCGTGCGCGAGTGCCTTCCCGCCCGACGTAGGAGTGCGTGGTCCCCAGTTTCTTCGTTTCCGCGGAGCGAAGAAGACGCGTGTGTTTTTTCAACGGCCGTTGAAACCACTTTTTGCCTTCCCGCTCGCGCTTTTTTCCTTATTTTTTCTTTCTTTACCTTCGGGTTTATTTTTTCTTTGATTTTCAAAAAAAAAAAAAAAAAACTTTGCTTTTTCCCTTTTTTTCTTTCGTTTTGCCCCGGCGGGGCCTGTTGCCAGTATACAGGCCTCGGGATTCGATTTTGCGGAGGCTATCTTCCCCTTCATGCCCCCGCAGGTCGGTTTTAAGAAGTGCCAGCGGTGTGCACGCCCGATCTCCTTAACTGACCCACACAATTGGTGTTTGCAGTGTCTGGGTCCGGAGCATCGGGCGGATTCCTGCACCCGCTGTGCCACTCTTAAAAAGAGAACTCTTAAAAACCGAAGAATCCAACAAACTCTTCTCTTCGGTACCGAGTCGGCGATGGACTCCTCACCTTCAACGGCGGTACCTCAAAAATCGGCACCGTCGACCTCAACACCGACCGACCCCGCATCGGCGCCGCTGGCGCCAGGTAAGCCGGCTAAGAAGCCTTCCTCTTCCCTCGAGCGCCCTCCAACTACGGTGGCGACACCGTCCTTACCGGCATCGCACCGGTCCCGCAAACGCTCCGCCCCGATCTCGGTGAGTGCCTCGTCATCGGCCTCCTCATCGCCGGGGCGTGGAGCGGCATCTAAGGAACCGAAGAAAAAGAAAGCGGTTCCGATGCCACCCCTCGATGACCGTATCTCGGCCATCTTAAAGGCTCAACTCCAGGAGCAGTTGAAGAAACAACTTGAACAACTGTTGCCCACTATCCTGGCACCGCTCCTTCCGGTACCAGACCGGCCCGAGCCCCGTACCGAGCCCCCGGTGTCCACCCCTTCGGTACCGGTGAACACCTCCATGCCGATCCTTTCGGCCCAACAACTTCATGGCGATCCAGTGGTTCATTCTCAGGCCACATTGGATCCTCCTCGGCACCAGGCGGTACGGCACTCTTCTCGGGACCGAGATAGACGCCGGTCGTCCTCCCCTGGTACCGTTTCGGTGCGCTCTGGAAAGTCTTTGTCCAAGACTCGCCATACCGCGCCCTCCACCCCGGTGTCTCGACATACACCAGAGGTCAGGGACCCTGACTTATGGGAGGACACTCCTCTCGGTACCGAGGAGGATCCCTCCTCATCTGATGAGGAACCATCGGCACCCGATGCCACCTCCAAACCAGAGCAGTCCTCTTTTTCTAAATTTCTGAGAGAAATGTCTGCTGCCCTGTCACTTCCTCTAGAATCTGACTCAAAAAAGTCTCAAGCCTTTCTAGAGGCCTTAGACTTTGAACAACCTCCTAAGGAGTTCCTCAAGCTTCCCGTGCATGACATCCTACGGGAAACGTTCTATAAAAACTTGGAAAATCCCCTCACGGTACCGGGAGCCCCCCGTAAACTGGACAACCTTTACCGTGTCATTCCTATTCCTGGATTTGACAAATCCCAATTGCCCCATGAGTCCCTTCTGGTGGAATCCACCTTAAAGAAGACTCAGGGCTCCAGTGTCTATGCCTCTACCCCTCCTGGCAGAGAAGGTAAGACCATGGACAAGTTTGGCAAGAGGCTTTACCAAAATGCCATGCTTGCCAACAGGGCAAACAACTATTCCTTCCATTTTTCTTTCTATCTGAAACATTTGGTCCAACAACTGTCTGCCCTCCAGAAGTACCTTCCTGAGCGCAAGGTCCCGTTATTCCAACAACACATCTCTGGTCTTCTCCAGATGCGAAAATATATGGTCCGCTCAATATACGACTCTTTCGAGCTCACCTCTCGAGCCTCTGCCATGGCCGTAGCCATGCGTCGATTAGCCTGGCTCAGAGTCTCCGACCTGGACATCAACCACCAGGATCGTTTGGCCAACGCCCCCTGTCTCGGGGATGAACTCTTTGGAGAGTCACTGGATTCCACCACCCAGAAACTCTCGGCCCATGAGACCAGGTGGGACACCCTAATCAAGCCGAAAAAGAAGGCTCCGCCTGCTCGACCCTATCAGCCTCAATCATCTTACCAGCGGAGGTTCTCAGCCAGGCCACTCAATCCGCCTCCTCAACAATCTCGGCGACCCCGTCAACAGCAGCACCATGCCCAGGCTCGATCTCAGGCCACTCAACCCTCTAAGCCTTCTCAGCCTGCTAAACAATCTCAGCCCTTTTGACTCTTCTCTCCAGGGCATAGCCAGTCATCCACCCTCGCTGCCTCTTCCACAGCCTATAGGGGGTCGTCTCACCATTTTCTCAAGCCGTTGGGAAGTCATCACGTCAGACCAGTGGGTCCTCAACATCATCCGCCACGGCTACTCTCTCAACTTCCAGACTCTTCCACCAGACAACCTTCCCGTAGAGTCTGCTTCTCACTCCTCTCAAACCCCCCCTCCTCCTGAGGGAGGTTCAATCCCTCCTCCTTCTCAATGCCATCGAAGAAGTACCTCCAGATCAAAGGGGTCAGGGATTCTACTCCCGCTACTTCCTTGTACCCAAAAAGACGGGAGACCTCCGTCCCATTCTCGATCTCAGGGACCTCAACAAGTGTCTGGTCAAGGAAAAGTTCAGGATGCTCTCCCTTGCCACACTTTACCCTCTTCTTTCTCAACACGACTGGCTATGTTCCCTGGACCTCAAGGAGGCCTACACTCACATCTCCATCCATCAGAACTCTCGCCGCTACCTGCGGTTCCAGGTACTACACCACCACTACCAGTACAAAGTACTACCATTTGGCCTCGCTTCCTCCCCCAGAGTCTTCACCAAATGCCTGATAGTGGTGGCGGCCTTCCTCAGGTCTCACAACCTCCAGGTGTTCCCCTACTTGGACGATTGGTTGGTGAAAGCACCTTCATCTCCACTCGTGCTACAAGCTACTCATCACACCATCTCTCTCCTCCACCTCCTGGGGTTCGAGATCAACTACCCCAAGTCGCATCTGCTTCCCACCCAGCGACTTCAATTCATCGGAGCAGTACTGGACACCACGCTGATGAGGGCCTTTCTCCCCTCAGATCGCAAGCAGACCCTGCTCCATCTCTGCCGTCAGGTACTCATGCATCCCTCCATTCCTGCCCGCCAGATGATGGTCCTCCTGGGTCACATGGCCTCGACGGTGCATGTCCTTCCCCTGGCGCGACTCCACCTCAGGACACCTCAATGGACTCTCGCCAACCAATGGTCACAGACTACAGATCTTCTTTCTCATCCCATCTCTGTGACATCATCTCTTCAGCAATCTCTCCAATGGTGGTTGAACTCCTCAAATCTTTCCAGGGGTCTACTCTTTCATCTGCCCCCTCACTCTATGATCATTACCACCGATGCGTCCCCCTACGCATGGGGAGCTCACCTAGGCGACCTACGCACCCAGGGACTTTGGACCCCACAGGAGCGTCGTCATCACATAAATTTCCTGGAACTCAGAGCCATGTTCTACGCCCTCAAGGCTTTCCAACATCTTCTCTGCCCTCAAGTCCTCCTCCTGTGCACAGACAATCAAGTCGCCATGTACTACATAAACAAGCAGGGCGGCACCGGATCTCGCCCCCTTTGTTTGGAGGCTCTGCGCATCTGGACCTGGGCCACGGACCGCAATCTCTTCCTCAGGGCGGTCTATATCCAGGGCGAACAGAACTCTCTGGCCGACAATCTCAGCCGCATCCTTCAACCTCACGAGTGGACGTTGGACCCTCCGACTCTGCTCTCCATCTTTGCTCGATGGGGCACTCCGCAGGTGGACCTCTTTGCAGCACCTCACAACCATCAGCTACCCCAATTCTGTTCCAGACTCTTTTCTCCTCACCGTCTGGCACCGGATGCATTCCTGCTCGACTGGAGGGATCGGTTCCTCTATGCCTTCCCTCCACTTCCTCTGATGTTGCGGACCTTGTCCAAACTCCGCAAGGACAACGCCACCATGATTCTCATCGCCCCTCGGTGGCCTCGCCAACACTGGTTCTCCCTCCTGCTCCAACTCAGCTCCAGGGAGCCCATTCCTCTTCCTGTGTTTCCTACTCTACTTACACAGCAGCATCAGTCTCTACTGCATCCCAATCTGTCTTCCCTCCACCTGACAGCTTGGTTTCTCTCGGGCTGACCTCTCCGGAGAATCTATCTCAACCGGTCCGCCTCATTTTGGACGCCTCCAGGAAACCGGCCACTCTCCAATGTTACCATCAGAAGTGGACCAGATTCTCCTCGTGGTGTCTCCGGCATCATCAAGAACCCACCTCTTTGGCGGTGGAAACTGTCTTGGAATATTTGCTCTCGCTGTCCAACGCTGGCCTCAAAACCACCTCCATCAGAGTCCACCTCAGTGCCATCACTGCGTTTCACGAGCCTATTCTCGGAAAACCCCTCACGGCTCATCCTCTGGTTTCCAGATTTATGAGAGGGCTCTTCAACATCAAACCGCCTCTCAAGCCTCCTCCTGTCGTCTGGGACCTGAATGTGGTTCTCTCAGCTCTCATGAAACCTCCGTTTGAGCCTCTTGCCACAACTTCTCTCAGGCTTCTTACCTGGAAGGTGCTTTTCCTAATTGCCATCACCTCTGCCAGGAGGGTTAGCGAACTGCATGCACTGGTTGCCGACCCACCTTTCACTGTTTTTCACCATGACAAGGTTGTTCTGCGTACCCACCCTAAATTCCTTCCCAAGGTGGTCTCAGCTTTTCACCTCAACCAGTCCATTGTGCTACCCGTCTTCTTCCCTAAGCCTCACTCGCATCCTGGGGAACAGGCGTTGCACACGCTGGATTGTAAGCGTGCCCTTGCTTATTATCTTGATCGTACCAGAGCTCACCGAACAGCCCCTCAGCTCTTTTTGTCTTTCGACCCCAACCGTTTGGGTCGTCCTGTCTCCAAACGGACACTTTCAAATTGGCTTGCTGCCTGCATTGCCTTCTGCTACGCTCGGGCCGGTCTCTCACTGGAAGGAACTGTCACGGCCCACAGAGTCCGAGCTATGGCTGCTTCTGTAGCTTTCCTCCGCTCCACGCCCATCGAGGAAATCTGCAAGGCGGCCACTTGGTCCTCAGTTCACACGTTCACTACTCACTACTGTCTGGATGCGTTCTCCAGACGGGATGGACACTTCGGCCAATCTGTGTTACAAAATTTATTTTCCTAATGGCCAACCATCCCACCTCCCTCTTTGTTAGCTTGGAGGTCACCCATGTGTTAAGAATATGCTGCCTGCTTGTCCTGGGATAAAGCACAGTTACTTACCGTAACAGGTGTTATCCAGGGACAGCAGGCAGATATTCTTACGTCCCACCCACCTCCCCGGGTTGGCTTCTTAGCTGGCTTATCCTAACTGGGGACCACGCACTCCTACGTCGGGCGGGAAGGCACTCGCGCACGCGCGGTGCGGCCAACTAGAAACTTCTAGTTAAAAAGGTCCGTACCGAGGGCTCCGTCGGTGACGTCACCCATGTGTTAAGAATATCTGCCTGCTGTCCCTGGATAACACCTGTTACGGTAAGTAACTGTGCTTTCCCACCCTTCCCCAATCTAATATATCCATTACTAATGTGCTATGAAACCTGATCATTGGAATATCGCGTCAATGGTTCCCAAATTTTCTTAAAATTATGAATATTTCCCTGTTGTAATACTATTGTTTTTTCCATTTTGTATATATGACAGACTGAATTCCACCAAAATGTAAAATTTAATTTGGTGTAATCCTTCTAATTTTGAGTTATTTGTTGCATGGCGACCCCTGTCAATATTAATAATAGTTTGTTATTGTTTGCTGAAATCGGACTCTGAGTTCTCATTGCTGTACCAAATAGTATAGTATCATTTGAGAGTCCTACATGATTTTCTAGTAGTTCATTAATTTGGGGCCAAATTAGTTTCCAAAGTGCATTTATACAGGGACAAAAAAAAATTAAATGATCTAATGTCCCGACTTCTACTCTGCAATGCCAGCATCTATTAGATCTAGTACTATCTATTTTTTGTAAACGCGTAGGGGTCCATAAAGTTCTATGTAACAAAAACAAATATTCGATGTATTAAAAAAGGAGGAATGAAGACCAAACGGCCGTCAGCGTGGTTAACGAGTGAGGTGAAGGAAACTATTAGAGCTAAAAGAGAATCTTTCAGGAAGTGGAAGAAGGATCCGACTAAAAATAATTGTAAACAACACAAGGAATGTCAAGTCAAATGCAAGGCGCTAATAAGGAAGGCGAAGAGAGATCTTGAAAAGAAGATTGCGCTGGAAGCAAAAACACACAGTAAAATCTTTTTTAGGTATATTAAAAACAAGAAGTCGGGAAGAGAATCGGTTGGACCGCTAGACAACCGAGGGATAAAAGGAGCTCTCAGGGAAGACAAAGACATAGCGTAGAGATAAATGAACTCTTTGCCTCGCTCTTCACTGAGGAAGATGTGGGGGAGATACCGGTGCCAGAAATTGTTTCTGTTGAATCGGAGAAACTCGTACAAATCTCTGTAACACTCGATGATGTAATGGGTCAATTTGACAAACTGAACAGTAGCAAATCACTTGGACCGGATGGTATACATCCCAGAGCGCTGATAGAATTGAAAAATGAATTTGCAGAGCTATTGTTAGTAATTTGTAATTTTTCTTTAAAAACCAGCAACTTAGAAAATTTTTAAAGACTAATCAGGGGGATGGTTTCAGAGCCACTGCTTGTCATCTTTTTTTTTTTTTTTTTTTTTTTTTTTTTTAATTTTTTTTAATTCATTTTCATATATCAACAAGTATAACATAGAAATTTAAAAAGATCACATAAAACATACACTTGAATTCCTTTCATGTATCACTGTAAATACAATATATTATTCTGTATTTATAAACAATAATATCTGTATTACCTAATATGTTTGGGGTTTTTTTTTTTAATTTCTTTATTCAGTTTTGCATATCACAACAAGTGTATCAGAAAAAGTCATATGATCTTATAAATACACACTTGATTTTCCTTCATGTAACACTTTAAGTACAACATATCATTCTTATATTCATCTTAAGAGATGGAATAATCATTTGCATCTCAGACAGGGAGGGAACAGAAAATGATGAACGGGTACTAAAAGATAGGGATTCAGATTTAATGGGAGAACAAACAAATTAGTGAAGCAAGATCTCCCTCGGCTGAACCCATGCTGACTCTGTCCCATTAAATCATGTTTGTCTATGTTCAATTTTATTTTTATTTTTTTATAATTGTGTCCACTAATTTGTCCCGCACTGAAGTCAGGTTTAAAGGTCTATAATTTCCTGGATCTCCCCTGGAATCCTTTTTAAAAATTGGCATAATATTGGCCACCCTCCAGTCTTCAGGTACTACAGACAATTTTAGCAACAGGTTACAGATCACTAACAGCAGGTCAACAATTTCAGTACCCTGGGATGTATACCATCTGGTCCAGGTTATTTATTACTTTTTAACTTGTCAATTTGTCTTGGTAAATCTTCCAGATTCACCAAGATTTCTTTCAGTTCCGCCACATCATCACCCTTGAAAACCAGTTCAGGTTCAGGTAGATCTCTTACACCTTCCATAAAGACCAAAGCAAAGAATTCATTCAGTCTCTCTGCTATGGCCTTATCCTCCCTAAGCACCTCTTTTGATCCTTGATCAGCCCATGGACCCACAAATTCCTTCACAGGTTTTCTGCTTCTGATGTACCTAAAAAAATTGTTATGAGTTTTTGCCTCTTTGGCAAGTTTCTCTTCATATTCTTTTGTAGCTTTCTTTATCAATACTTTGCATCTAATTTGCCAGTGCTTATGTCTCTTCTTATTTTCTTCATTTGGATCCTTTTTCCATTCTTTAAAGGATGGTTTTTTTTGGCTCTAATAGCCTCTTTCACTTCACCTTTTAACTGTGCCGGCTTTCGTTTCCTCTAGAGAATGACACGGTGACAAAATTCATCACCATTACCGTCCCCGCGGATAACCGCGGGAAATAAACCCATGTCATTTTCTAGAGTCTATTTCATCCTCTGTCCTTCTACACCAGCATTCTTCAAAGCAAAGCTTGCGGGTCAGTGGTTGTGGCCATTCATACTCTGATTCTTCCCTCTTTCCTTAAAGAATGACATGAAGATGGTTATCCGCGGGGACGGGAACGGTGATGAATTTTGTTACCGTGTCATTCTCTAGTTTCCTCCTCTTTCCACATGTGGTCTGGGCTTCCATGATGGTATTTTTAAATAACATCCATGCCTGGTTTACAGTCCTAACCTTTGCAACTGATCCTTTTAGTTTCTTTTTAACCATTTTCCTCATTTGATCATAGTTGCCTTTTCGAAAATTAAATGCTGCTACAGTAGATTTTTTTTTTTTTTTGCAATGTCACTCCAGGTATCAGCTCAAATTTGATCACCTTATGATCACTGTTTCCCAGTGGACCCAACACAGTCACCTCCTATGCTATGCCTTGCATTCCACCAAGGACCATATCTAAAATAGAAACATGATGGCAGATAAAGGCCTTCCAGTCTGCCCATCCGCAGTAAACTCTTGACGGATCCTGGACCAGTTGCTACAAGAAAGTCATTTAGGACATCTAGGAATTTTATCTCCCTAGCACTCCCTGATGTAACATTTAACTAGTCAATGTTGGGGTAATTGAAATAAACCATTATTATGATGAACCTTGCAAAACCCTATAATCCATCAGCCAGGAGATGTCACTGTAGAAACATCAGCAATGGAAGAAATACGGCCTGCCAAAAAATGGAGCTAACTAGAAGATGAAACATAGAAACATAGAAGATGACGGCAGAAAGGGGCCATGGCCCATCAAGTCTGCCCACTCTAATGACCCACCCCCCATGACATTACCCCCCCTAGAGTTCCCACATGTATATCCCATTCCATAGCAAAGCAGCAGATGAATCCAGAGACTAGTGGGTATAGCTCACATCGACCAGCAGGTGGAGATAGAGAACTGATTAACAGTTGGCCTTAAAGCCTGGTGTTCCTCCTGTTGATTCAGTTTTGCTCTATCTCCCAGCAGGGATGGAGCTTACTCGTTAGCTCCTGGATTCTGGCTGGGGCCGGTTTAAGTGTGTTCCTGTGGCTTCCTCTGTTGAGACTAGTTCTCTTCAGTAGGACAGGGGTGCCTGGCTGAGCGGTGCCGGCTTTGGGAGCTACACCTGGGCCCTCCCAGGTCCCTTCTCCACCCTCCCCTCCGTTTGTTTGAGCGGTTTCTTGGGCCACTGCAGGAGTGTTGTTCTTGGTTTCTTCATTCCAGTAAAAAAAACAAAAAAAAAACCACGACTTCCTGCTTGTGCTGAGCTGTTTTCGAGTGGCTTGCAGTACAATTACCAGCTGTAACCTGGCTTCAGTTTGAGCGGGGGACCGGTTGGTGAGTAACTTTTTTGGCTGTCTGCTTCATGCTTCAGTAGTCGGTTGTTCGTTTTCGTGGACCGCGGTAGCTGGGGGGCGGAGTCGGCGGTCGGCGGCGTGTCGCCGCGTGTGTAAAAAAAAAAAAAAAAAAGTTTTTGTGTTCACCGATTGAAGAGATGGCGGCGGAGGCTACTCTGCGGTGCTCGCGCTGTGGAAATCTTCTGGATCCGGGCGAGTGGGAGTTGTCTGCTCGAGCGTTCGGCATGCTAGTCCGTCGTTGGGGGTTGCCAGAGATGGATCTCATGGCCTCGTCCCGCAATGCGAAGTTGCCTCGGTTCTTCAGCAGACGCAAGGAAATGGGATCAGAGGGGGTGGACGCGTTAGCTCTCCCATGGCCTCCAAATTCCCTTCTGTATGTGTTCCCGCCTTGGCCCGCCGAGTGTTACAGCGCATCTCTCGCTTTCGCGGCAAAGTCATCCTGGTGGCTCCGGATTGGCCGCGTCGGCCGTGGTACGCAGATCTGATTCAGCTTTCGGTAGGCGAGCGGGTAACGTTCCAGGTAACCCCGGACTTACTGACTCAGGGTCCAATATTGATGGAAGATCCGGCCCGCTTTGGTCTTACGGCCTGGCTATTGAGCGGTCAAGGCTAAAAAAGAAGGGCTATTCAGAACGGGTGATTGCCACCCTGCCTAAAGCTAAGAAAATTTCGACTTCAGCCTCCTATGCGAGAGTCTGGAGAATTTTTGAGGCGTGGTGCGGCCGCCAGGGATTGGCGCCCTTCCAGGCATCTCTGCCGGCTATTCTTGCTTTCCTGCAGGAGGGCGTAGAGAAAGGGTTAGCCTATAACTCTTTAAAGGTTCAGGTGGCGGCTATTGCCTGTTACAGGGGCCGGGTGGCTTGCTCGTCGCTCACGTCACAGCCGGATGTGGTCCGTTTCCTCAAGGGGGTTCACCATATCCGGCCGCCGGTTAAGCGGATTTGTCCAACATGGAACCTTAAACTCGTCCTTGGGAAGTTGCAGGGGGCACCTTTTGAGCCCCCGTCGGCGGCCACTTTGAAAGATGTCACGCTGAAAACAGTGTTTTTGGTGGCGATGGCTTCAGTAAGGCGGGTATCGGAACTACAGGCGCTTTCTTGCAGAGAACCCTTTTTACGTTTTTTGGAAACTGGGGTGTCGGTGTGTACGGTGCCGTCCTTCCTCCCTAAGGTTATTTCTTCCTTTCATGTGAACCAGAGTTTGTTTCTCCCATCCTTCCGGAAGGAGGATTGGGGAAAACGATTTTTGTCTTTGCGTCTACTGGATGTACGACGTGTGCTTCTCCATTATTTGGGGGTGACGAATGATTTTCGTAGGTCGGACCATCTCTTCGTGTTGTTCGCGGGTACAAATAAGGGGATGGCGGCGTCTAAGGCGTCCATTGCGCGTTGGGTCAAGGAAACTATTGCTTCGGCTTATGTGTTGACAGGGAAGAAAGTACCGGAGCACCTTCATGCTCACTCCACTCGGGCTTTGGCTACGTCTTGGGCGGAGTCCGGGGGGATGTCTTTAGAGGAAATTTGCCGGGCGGCCACTTGGTCGTCGGGAAATACCTTTTCAAAGCATTACCGGTTAGACGTAGCGGCCCGTTCGGAGGCAAGTTTTGGCGCTGCAGTGCTAGCAGAGGCGGCATTGGCGTCCCACCCGGTTTGAGTTTGCTTTGCTACATCCCACTAGTCTCTGGATTCATCTGCTGCTTTGCTATGGAAGGTAAAATTATGGTCTTACCTGTTAATTTTCTTTCCTTTAGAAGCAGCAGATGAATCCAGAGCCCCTCCCCAAGTGCACTGTCTGTGTGTAGGGTGTTTGTTTAGTTGTTTGGTTAGGCTATGGTTGGTAATTGTATTATTTCATTGCTGAGGGGCACATTTTCTACTGGAATGAAGTTTTATGGATGCTCATTCTCCTTTCGTGATGCTTGGGCAAAGTGCATAACTGAATCAACAGGAGGAACACCAGGCTTTAAGGCCAACTGTTAATCAGTTCTCTATCTCCACCTGCTGGTCGATGTGAGCTATACCCACTAGTCTCTGGATTCATCTGCTGCTTCTAAAGGAAAGAAAATTAACAGGTAAGACCATAATTTTACCTTTCCTTTTAAAGTCTGGCACGCTGCTGGCCTCAATCACCTGAAGTGGAAGTTCGTTCCAGTGATCAACCACCCTTTCAGTGAAGAAATACTTCCTGGTGTCGCCATGAAATTTTCCACCCCTGATTTTCAGCGGATGCCCTCTTGTGGCAACACCTTCCTCCGAGCTCCAATTGAATATAATCTAGACATCAAAAGCTGGCAATTGAGGCAGATCAAGCAAAAAATGCTAACACCATCTAAATAGTAACACTCTATAACTAATTCCCCTTTCTCAACCCTCTTTAACAGCCCCCTCCCCTTCCCAATTTGTACTGAAGAACAGAGACAGCCTTAGGGCTAGATTCACTAAGGACACTGATCGTGTCCCGACCACTTTGCGACCCCCTAACCCGATTCACTAACCTTGCTCCTGATCCGCACATGCAAATGAGGGGGAATGGCATGCAAATATAGGAAGACAGCAATTCACTAAAAAATTTCATGAACACCAACTGGGCTGGCCGATCAAAAAATAAGCGACTGCTGAGGACCAGTTGCTCAGGTCCTCTCCGATTTGCCTTGCTATCTCTCACGACTCTCCTGCTCTCTGCCCTGACTCACCACTTGCCGCCCTGATATCTGCCCTGACTCACCACTTGCCGCCCTGATCTCTGCCCCAACTCGCCTCTTGCCGTCCTGCTCTCTACCCCGACTCACCTCTTGCCGGCCTGCTCTCTGCCCCGATTTGCCTCTTGCTCTTTGCCCTGACTCTCTTCTTGCCGCCCTGCTCTCTGCCCCGACTCACCTCTTGCCACCCTGCTCTCTGCCCTGACTCTCCTCTTGCTGCCCTGCTCTCTGCCCTGACTCTCCTCTTGCTGCCCTGCTCTCTGCCCTGACTCTCCTCTTTCCGCCCTGATCTCTGCCTCAACTCGCCTCTTGCCGTCCTGCTCTCTGCCCCGATTTGCCTCTTGCTCTTTGCCCTGACTCTCTTCTTGCCGCCTGCTCTCTACCCCGACTCGCCTCTTGCCACCCTGCTCTCTGCCCTGACTCTCCTCTTGCTGCCCTACTCTCTGCCCTGACTCTCCTCTTTCCGCCCTGATCTCTGCCCCAACTCGCCTCTTGCCGTCCTGCTCTCTACCCCGACTCACCTCTTGCCGGCCTGCTCTCTGCCCCGATTTGCCTCTTGCTCTTTGCCCTGACTCTCTTCTTGCCGCCCTGCTCTCTGCCCCGACTCGCCTCTTGCCACCCTGCCCTCTGCCCTGACTCTCCTCTTGCTGCCCTGCTCTCTGCCCTGACTCTCCTCTTTCCGCCCTGATCTCTGCCTCAACTTGCCTCTTGCCGTCCTGCTCTCTGCCCCGACTTGCCTCTTGCTCTTTGCCCTGACTCTCTTCTTGCCACCCTGCTCTCTGCCCCGACTCGCCTCTTGCCACCCTGCTCTCTGCCCTGACTCTCCTCTTGCCGCCCTGCTCTCTGCCCTGACTTGCTGGCCCTTCCCTGCAGTGCGAGCCCGTGGTTTTAACCCGCGGGTTTATTTATTTATTTTTTTTTATTTTTTCTTTATTCATTTTCATATTTTACATGAAGTGTACAAAATATTGAGTTACAACTAATGAATACACAATATCACTTTTATATCTATTACATAATATTCTGAACAAATTTTTTTTATCCCCTCTCCCACCCCCCACCCTTCAAGTACTTTCCAATCACCTTATACATATTGTATACCATATTATAACATATTATGTAAAATTATTTTCACTACCCCATTCAGCATATAACCTTAATTATACAACCCGTGGGTTTAAAGCAGGTTAAAACCATCGGCTCGCAAAGTAAAAAAGTTTAAAAAAAAGTTTGGTGTATGATATTGAAAATTTTTCAAGTGATGTTGTATTATATTTGGTTGATATTTACTGTACACTTGATGTAAGTTTAAAAATGAATAAAGAAATTATAAAAAAAAAGTTTCAAGCTCTGTAAGCATGCACAGACCATCTACACAGGCAAAGAAAATGGTCTGCGCATGTGTTGGGATCGCTCTTCAGCGATCCGTGTGGTCGGTTGGGGGCATGACTCCGATCGCCCCCATTTGCATAAGGACACTTCGTAAATCAGCCCCCTGGCCACGGATCAGATCGGATTGGATCCCTGGGCTTAGTGAATCTAGCCCTTAGTTCTTTAAGCCAGATAACATTCTAAAATACACAGTCAAAGCTTCCCCCCCCCCTCAGAATTTGTTGCGGCTTGTTCATTAATTATGCACAAGCCATTTAAGACAACACTCCTGGCTCTAGTTGATAAGACATGAATATAGTCCCTACCATTGTTTCATAAATCTCCATTAGTCTTCCACCCTCATTTTCTCATCACTATTAATTCTGATGCAATGAGGCCCTCCAGTGCCAAAAAGGAGGTGGTTCACAGTAATTCTTGCATGTAAGTCCTTTTGATTTACCCCATCACCTGCCCTTTTCCAGTCCACATCCTTCACCTCTTACCTTCGCGTTTAATAGCACTTGATATACCACTGTATGAGTAGCCCTTCAGAGTGGTTTACCATATCAAAATTCAATATGAAAGAGAAAATAAATACATCAGATATGAAAGGGAGAGTGGAGGTTGCTTAGCTAGAGACCCGCATTACCCCAAACAGTCCATCATGCAGCAAAGTCTAGTATTAAATGCATCCTTGAACAGAGAGGTTTTTAAACAGTCTTCCAAGCGTAAAGATATGAAAAGGATGGAGTCGTTCCAGAGGAAGGCTACAAAAATGGTGTGTGGTCTTCGTGATAAGGCGTATGGGGACAGACTTAAAGATCTCAATCTGTATACTTTGGAGGGGAGATATGACAGAGACGTTTAAATACCTACATAATGTAAATGCGCATGAGTCGAGTCTCTTTCATTTGAAAGGAAACTCTGCAATGAGAGGGCAACGGATGAAGTTAAGAGGTGACAGGCTCCGGAGTAATCGAAGGAAATACTTTTTTACAGAAAGGATGGTAGATAAGTAATGATAGATTTAATATTGGTAACGATTATAGTAGATTAAAGTAAATTTAATTGGATAGTATTAAATTTTAAGATGAATAGAATTCATTAGTAATACATATTAACTAAATGGTTTTATTGAAGGCATATTAAATTGGTGGGAATCTATTATTAAGTACTAGTCTTTAAGCCCGTTAACATTAATGGGTGCTAGAATAGATGTCTGTCTTTCTTTACCTCTCTCTCCTTGGCCGCTGTTTGTATCCTTCTGTCTCCCCCTCCCCCCCGAGCAAAGCTGTCTGCCCCCAGCACCCACCTCCCCCCCAAATGTCTCTCCATGGCCCTCTTCTGTCTTCCCCCCCAGAGCAAAGCTGTCTGTCCCCAGCACACCTCCCCCCTTCCCTATCTCTCCATGGCCCCTTCTGTCTCCCCCCAGCACACCCCTCCTCCCAAAGCAGCCCCCTTTCCCTCTCCCACTGACTCTCTGGCCCCCTTTCTCTGTCTGTCTTTCTGTCTCCCTCCCTCCCGCTGTCTGTCTGTCATTTTTCCCCATTTCCCTGTGCAGCTGCATTTCCATCCCACTTCCCTATGCAGCAGCAACAGCATTTCCCTCTTATCCCCACCTTTCCTGTGGAGAAGCAGTAGCAGCATTTTCCCCCACCCCCCTTTCCCTTCTCTTACCTGCTCCGTTCGGCCCCTCCCCCTTCTTTTATTGCTGTTGTCCTGCTCGATCTGGTCTGCTCCTGACCCTCCCACCGCCGACAAACCTCGGGGCTCCAGCCGCGTAGGCAGCACTTTAAACACGCTGCTTCGCGGCCTTCTACTGCCGATTTCCTCTGCCGCGTCTGTCTCCGACGATGTCATCAGAGACGCGGCAGAGGAACTCGGCAGAGAAGGGCGCAAAGCAGCGTGTTTATAGTGCTGCCTACGCCGCTGGAGCTGGGAGGTTTGTGGAGGGTCAATGGCCAGAGCAGGGCTGCTGTCCACCACTCGTTTGCTGCCACTGGTGCTGCCTACTCCGCTGGAGCCGGGAGGTTTGTAGAGAGCACAGTCACGCGCATTCGCCTCCAGCCCCTGCAAGCGCCATGAAGTGTCAATTAGAATGTTGCCACAGAAGCACACCTCACGGCGCCAGGACTCACGAATTTTTGAGAGCATATGCGTGCTCTAGCGTTTTATTATTATTGATAAGTAATAAGTAAAGAATATAAATAATGATTGATTGAGATATACATGATAACCTAATTAATAATAGAACAGAATAGAATAAGGAGAATTAAAAAGGGGTAATATAAAATTTTAGGGGGAATAGAATTGATATAAAGTTCATATTACTAAATATTTTATTAGATGATTTATTGAAAATATGGGATTTAATGAATTGAGAAGTTTTCTTTTTAATATATGATCTAGTTTATTGATATTAGAATTACACCTAAATATTTTATTAATTTTCCAAAGAATCCAGTTCTATATTGCTATAGGAAATAGTTGTAATTTAATAATACTTGTTATTTCAAGTATATAAAGTTACAGAAATATATTTTTATTTTTAGAATGAATGGATTCTTGAAGGTTTATATTATTTAAATGTTTACATTTATCAATAGCATAATTCAAAGGATGGGTATAAAAGTTAGATTAATAATATATAATTTATGTTTCAGATTATAGAATTCTTAGCTTATTATAATTGTATAATTAGTTTTTAAATTTAGCCTGTGAGGAGTTTTTTATCACCTGATTTCATATATGCGTTTCCAAGTTATCACTATTAATTTAGGAGGGTTGGGGATGTGGTTATGGAGGGAGGGAATGGGGGAAAATAGGGGTTTTTAAATTTGGGAGAAATGATTATTTAGTAAATAAGAACATAAGCAATGACTCTGCTGGGTCCAGACCTGGGGTCCGTCATGCCCAGCAGCCCGCTCACGCGGCGGCCCAACAGGTCCAGAACCTGTGCAGTAATCCTCTATCTATACCCCTCTATCCCCTTTTCCAGCAGGAAATTGTCCAATCCTTTCTTGAACCCCAGTACCGTACTCTGCCCTATTACGTCCTCTGGAAGCGCATTCCAGGTGTCCACCACACGTTGGGTAAAGAAGAACTTCCTGGCATTTGTTTTGAATCTGTCCCCTTTCAACTTTTCCGAATGCCCTCTTGTTCTTTTATTCTTTGAAAGTTTGAAGAATCGGTCCTTCTCTACTCTCTCTATGCCCTTCATGATCTTGTAAGACTCTATCATATCCCCTTTAAGTCTCCTCTTCTCCAGGGAAAAGAGACCCAGTTTCTCCAATCTCTCAGCGTATGAAAGGTTTTCCATCCCTTTTATCAGACGTGTCGCTCTCTAAACCCTCTCGAGTAACGCCATATCCTTCTTAAGGTATGGCGACCAATATTGTACGCAGTACTCCAGATGCGGGCGCACCATCGCCCGATACAACGGCAGGATAACTTCTTTCGTTCTGGTAGTACCCTTCTTGATTATACCTAGCATTCTATTTGCTCTCTTAGCGGCCGCTGCGCACTGTGTAATTTGAATTACGGGAAAATATTTGTATGCATTATGTATTAACTAGTATTTTAGCCCGTTATATTAACGGGTGCTAGAATATATGTCTGTGTCTTTTGTTTCTGTCTCTCTCCCTGGCCCCCTTTGTATGTCTGTCTTTCTGTGTCTCTCCCTGCCCCTGTGTCTTTCTTCTTTTCTTTTTATCTATCTGTCTCTCTCCCTGCCTCCTATGCAGCAGCATTTCTCTCCCACCACTTCCCTGTACAGCAGCCACAGCAGCATTCCCTCCCCCTCCATTTCCCTCCCCCCACACCACTTCCCTGTGCAGCAGCAGCGTTTCCCCAACCCCCCCCTTTCCCTTCCCGCGGTCTGGCCGGCTCCCTTAGTCCCTTCCCCCCCTTCCCTTCCCGCGGTCCCAACAAACCTTCCGATTCCAGCAGCGTCTGCAGCACTCTACACGGGTGCTAGAGTAGATGTCTGTCTGTCTGGGGAGGGGTTTCCTTTGTCTCTCTCTCCTTGCACGCTGCTTGTCTGTCATCTTTTCTGTCTGTCTCTCCCTATGTCCTTTGTGCCCTCAGTGCCTCCTTCCCATGTCCTTAGTATCTCTTCCTATGTCCTTAGTGTCCCCATTACCTCCTTCCTGTGTCCATGCCCCTAGTGCCTTCTTCCCATGTCCTTAGTGCCCCCAGTGCCTCTGTACTATGTCCTTAGTGCCCCAGTGCCTGCGTACTGTGTTCTTAGTGCCCCAGTGCCAGCGTACTGTGTCCTTAATGCCCCCAGTGCCTCCTTCCTATGGCCTTAGTGCCCCCAGTGCCTCCTTCCTGTGTCCTTAGTGCCCCCAATGCCTCTGTCCTGCTTAGTGCCCTCAGTGCCCATTTATATGTTCTTAGTGCCCCCAGTGCCTCCTTATGTCCTCATTATCTTCCAGACTTTGTCCCACCCCCACTCCCGATGTCAGCCTGCCTGCCTCCCATCCCCTTCCATTGACCCCCCCACCCCCATACCAGCCTGCCTGCCTCCCATCCCCCTGAGCAGCATGTTTCCATGAAACCACACCACCCCCCGATGCCAGCCTGCCTGCCTGCCTTCCATTGAAACCCCCCCCACCCCCCCCTCCGTTGCCATCCTGCCTTCCTCCCATCCCCCTTCCATTGAACCCGCCCCACCCCCATGCCAGCCTGCCTGCCTGCCTCCCATTGAAACCCAACCCCCCTCCGATGCCAGCCTGCCTGCCTGCCTCCCATCCCCCTTCCATTGAAACCCCCCCACCCCCCATGCCAGTCTGCCTGCCATCCCCCTGAGCACATGTTTTTAACCTACACACACACCTTCCCCCCCCCTCCGCCGACCCTACCCGGCATACCAGAAACCCCCGTTGACCCTCCCAGCCGACCCTCCCACCGCTACACAGCCGACAAACCTGGCAGCTCCAGCAGCGTCCCAGGCACACTAAACATGCTGCTTCGGCTCTTATACTGGCCTAATTTCCTCTGCTGCGTCCCTGATGATGGTGTGTTAGTGGTGTGGCGGGTAGGGTCGGCGGCCGGGGGGATGGAGGAGTGGAAGTCGCGGTGTGTTACCTGGCCGGTCCTTCGACGCTTCTTGGCGGCCGACAGCTCCGCATGCGCACTCCTACCTGCGGGTCCCTACATCGCAGGGAAAACGGGCACACGCAGGTGGGAGTGTGCATGCGAGCTTAGGGCTTTATTATAATAGATTAAATAGCAGCGGCCCGAGCACCGAGCCCTGAGGGACACCACTCGTGACCCTCCTCCAGTCTGAGTAGTGGCCCTTTACTCCTACCCTGTTTCCTGCCCGCCAACCAGTTTCTGATACATCTATGTACGTCTCCTTCCACACCATGGTTCTTCAGTTTCTGAAGTAGGCGTTCATGGGGTACCTTGTCAAAGGCTTTTTGGAAATCTAGATATATGATGTCTATGGGGTCTCCTCTGTCCATCTGTTTGTTAATTCCTTCGAAGAAGTGCAATAAGTTCGTTAGGCACGATCTCCCCTTGCAGAAACCATGTTGGCTGGTTATCAGAAGTTCGTTTCTTTCAATGTCAGCATTTATGAGACAAAGTTGTTTTTTTCTGTTGCATAGAGCATTCTGGACCCCTGTTCGTTTACAAAAATTGGATAGCTCTAAGTCTAATAGATGTTGGCATTGTCATCTTGAGGCAGGGACTCTAGATCAGTGTTTTTCAACCAACGTGCATCAGGCCCAAAACAGTGTTCTTCAACTGCCAGTCCACGGTGCGATCGATGCGGCGTTATCTTTGAGCCAGCTCCCTCTTCCTAACTGATTCAGTGCACAAAGCCATGGGCATTGGCTCCTACGCGCGTCCTGCGCCTGAACTGGAAGCCTTCCAGATGAGGCACGGGACTTGCAAGGTGCAATTAGTACTATTTTGGGGGTGGGGTTTGGGGTGGAGATTGGGTAGAGATGGGCGGGGTCTGGCCCACTACTTAGCTCAGTGTTCTTCAATCGCCGGTCCACAGAATAATTATTTTATTTCTGCCAGTCCATAGGTATAAAAAGGTTGAAAAACACTGCTCTAGATCATTTATTATTCTATTGTCCATTCATTTTGGCTTTTTGGAAATCGATATGGGGCCAAATAAATTGTTTATTAGAAAATCTGGTGGCTTTATCATATGATACTATATTATTTGGAATGTCAATGAGGAAAAAAAGTCAAATTTCTGCAAAAAATCATAAGTTATTACTTATTATGACAGGAGTAGCCATTCAACAAATTACATTTAATTGGAAAAATTGGAGTAGACTTAACTACAGTTTCTGGTGGAACTCTCTGTGTCATATATATAAGATGGAAAGAACGCTAGCCACACAAAAAGGAAATTCAATAAATTTCAGGAGGTTTGGGGTCCATTGATAGAATATTGTGATGAGTAAATATCATTTTTCCCTTATTGGTACAATTGTAAAGTGAGGGATGGGGAGGGAGGGACTTCTGATCTGATATTAAATGTTAGATTAATAGAAATATTATATAATATATGATATATGAAATAGTAGGGAGGGGAGGGTGAGTTTAAATATTATAATTTAAGTTGTATATGAAAACTCAAGTGTTAATGTATAAGTTCAAATGATATTTTCTGATACACTTGTTGTAAGATGTAAAAATGAAGAAAGAATTTTTAAAAAAAAAAGAAAGGATGGTAGATGCGTGGAACAGTCTCCCAGAAGAGGTGGTAGAGACAGAGACTGTGTCTGAATTCAATTCAAGAAAGCCACAACATCTGAGTGGCAGGAGGCTGCTTTGGGGCTTCCCCTGCCGCTCAGCTGTTCAGGCTTCCCCAAACCAGCTCTATGCACATGTAACAGCCTGTTTGTGAGCGAGCGATCAGATGAGATTATGGCTGGCCTCCACTAAACTCATTTGCATGAGCAGCTGTTTGAACATTGATCACTGTTTAGAAATCCACCAAAAAATTGGGTCACAGCGACTCCCACGGTCTTAGTGACTGTGTTTTGTGCATCTAGCCCTGAGAGGGCAAAGGATGAAATTAAGAGGTGATAAGCTCAGGAGTAATCTAAGGAAATACTTTTTTACAGAAAGGGTGGTAGATGCATGGAACAGTCTCCCAGTAGAGGCGGTGGAGACAGACTGTGTCTGAATTCAAGAAAGCATAGGACAGGCACATTGGATCTCTTAGAGAGAGGAGTGGATGGGCCATTTGGCCTTTATCTGCCATTATGTTTCTATAATCATAAAGCTCTATGACCTCACAATGCAGGTGTAGAGAGCCTTAGCCTATAGGAAGAGGAGATTCAAATGTTAAGAGCCTTAGCCAATAGGGAGAGGAGAAGATAGTGGATGCTGTGGATGGGCAGACTGGATGGGCCATTTGGCCTTCTTCTGATTTTAACTCACCTTGAGCTTGCATTTGGAAATAATTACATCTAAAATCCAGATGAATTGGGTAATGAAATCAAACAGCATTTTGAAAAAGGAAAATTGAAATACTTTTTCTGCCTGTGGTTATAGCTTGGAGAGAAACACGTGACTGTACCCTCAGATCATAGGGTTCACAGTGTTCTACTGTTATCTCTTTAAAGAGTTGCTATCTTTCACCCTTTCCATGTGGGCTGTAGCAGAATCCATATGGTTAAATAATTTGATTCCTAAAATGTTGAGTTCTTTGACTCGTATACTAATACGCTGATGTTGATCACCTTTCAGTTTGCAGATGAGATTTTCCACATCTATGCGGGGAATGCAATAGTGGAAGTAGTGACTGTGAAGAGCTTTGAGACACCCCTTGTGCGAAAGGCGCGCTCCATCCTCGAGGCAAAGCAGACTGTAAGTGTTAACTTAATCGTGCCCAAAATAATGGCTGAAAGAGGATTACAGTAGAAGTAAAAACAGACATTATCATCTTCGCTAAAAGTAAATTTGACCATGTCTCCCCGCTCCTGGCCAAGCTCCACTGCCTTCCGATAATCGCCAGGGTCCACTATAAATGCGCCTGTTTAGCTTTCAAAATCCTACACGGTATCCTCCCTCCCTTTATCCCTCTCTCTTGGAACTCCTCAAACCCTAATACCACCAGATCCTCCCACAAATTAAAACTATCCTTCCCCTCGCTAAAAGGCATTTCCCACACAGGAAAGCTAGGGACCTCCCTCCACTTCAAAATCACTGAGCTCTGGAACAACCTTACCTCCCCTCTTCGGAACTTGAGCTCTCTCCAAGTTTTCCGCAAGCTTCTGAAAACCTGGCTTTTCTCAAAAATGTAAGTCTCCCTCCAAATTAGGAATCAAGGAAACTCTTATATCTTGGCATCCCAAGTCCTCTAAATTTTCTTCACACTTCTACCTCTAACCCTCTGTTGTAGTCCCTTCCTGTTTCTCCTACTGTAAACCGTGCCGAGCTCTACGAACGTGGAGATGATGCGGTATGCAAACCTAAGGATTTGATTCGATTTAGATACAACACGTTGAAAGTAAGAATAACAAAAGCATAGTCAATAAGAAAATATTTGTGAAACAGCCATTTTTTCAGCAATCGGCAGCATCATAAATAGATTGATATTGCAATTCTAGGGCTTGAGCATTTCATAATTCTTGGCCAATACCAGTCATATAACATTTCTAAATGCATTACTAGTAGGCAGAATCACTCTATATAGAGCATCAAACGTAACTTCAATTCTGCTTATTCCAAATGACCCTTGAATCCATATCTATTGGGACCAGACCATGCAAAGTCTTAAACAAGGTGCGTAACAACAGTTTAAATTGGAGCCTTGCTTTTAATAGGTAACCAACATCATTTAACTGATCTAGTAGCATTAGGATTTGAAATGTTTGTTAAAACCTGGGGAATTGTGGGTTTTATATACCTGTTTTATGTTCTATTCGATATTGAATCACTTGAGTTTAAATGCCTTTTTGAAAACATACGAATAGCCTTACTGATTCAGACCAAAGGTCCATCAAGCCCAGTAGCCAATCCAGGTCACTAATACCTGGCAAAACCCCAAATAGTAGCAACATTCCATGCTACTGTTCCAGGGCACACAAATAGGGGCAATGAACTTAAATCATTCAAAAATCGAGTGATTAAAGAGAATATCGTAGATGCAGAAAAAAATCACTCTTAATGGTATTTATAAATGCACTGTATTGGTAATACATGAACTATTAGTAAACTCTATGCTCAGAATCATGGAGGCAATAACTGGGGAGAATCCCGACACTACTGCCTCACCGCCCAATCATCGCATATTCAAAAAGGAATTGGAAAGGACTTCAAATATATAAATTTATAAAGTCATGTGCCTCTGGAGCTAAACTTATCTACTTGTGTACGTCTATAGTTAGAATATGAACAGCAAACTTATCTTGTAGCTTGCAGGTTCCAACGTGCCACGTTTCGTTCCTGCTTCAGGGAACCAATGATGATTTACAAAAGGTTTCTAATAACGGGCGTGAATGATTCAAAAAATAGAATGGCTCTCACATATTTAGCGAAAAACAATTCACAAAGCTTCCTCCTGGTTTACATGAGCATAAAGTTTACTAATAGTTCATATATCCACTGATACAGGGCATTTATAAATACCATTAAGAGTGATTTTTCTGCATCCACTGTTTCAGGGCAGGCAGTGGCTTCCTCCATGTCTTTCTCAATAACATTCTATATGGACTTTTCTTCTAGGAAGTTGTCCAAAGCTTTCTTAAACAGACCAACAAAAAAGGCAAGGGAGGTGTCTTTTCAAACAATAATCAGTCTTTATTCCCACTGTTTTGAATAAAGACTGATCATTGATTGAAAAGACACCTCCCTTGCCTTTTTTGTTGGTCTGTGTTCTTCTGCCTGCCAAAACTTTCTTAAAACCAGCTACGCTATCTGCTCTTAACCCAGTTGTGTACCGCTCTCTGCGGTTTACTTAAATCTAGAGCGCAGATTAATTCACAGTTTCAGTGCTGATTCATTGGGTAAGGGTCATCCTAACTTTTTCACGCCCAAGGCAAACCTACATTAACAATGTGTGGCAGGTCAGTTTCTACATGAAAAGCATTCAAATGGCCCTCAGAAGAGTTGGGGGAAACACCAGTGTAAGACCAGATAGCATAGCTAGTTTTAAGAAAGGCTTGGACAATTTCCTGAAGGAAAGGTCCATAGTCTGTTATTGAGAAAGACATAGGGGAAACCACTGCTTGCCCTGGATCAATAGCATGGAATGTTGCTACACTTTGGCTAGGTACTAGTGACCTGGATTGGCCACCATGAGAATGGGCTACTGGGATTGATGGACCATTGGTCTGACCCAGTATGGCTGTTCTTAAGCCATTATATCATCACTGATGAGATTGGCTGTGAAGCACCGTGGAATGAGGTATTATGACATCACAATCTCAGCTCTGGAATGTTGCTCTCATTGGGGTTCTGGAATCTTGTTATTCTTTGAGATGCTGGAATGTTGCTACTCCTTGGGTTTTGGCCAGGAACTAGGACCTGAATCACGGTTGCAGGTTTCTATGGTCCACCTTGGGGGGATTAGTGCCCAAGAAAAGGATCTAGGTGTCATCATAGACAATACGATGAAATCTTCCGCCCAATGTGTGGTGGCAGCCAAAAAAGCAAATAGGATGCTAGGAATTATTTAAAAAGAGATGGTTAACAAGACTAAGAATGTTATAATGCCCCTGTATCGCTCCATGGTGTGACCTCATCTGGAGTATTGCGTTCAATTCTGTTCTCCTTATCTCAAGAAAGATATAGTGGCACTGAAAAAGATTCAAAGAAGAGCGACCAAGATAGTAAAGGGGATGGAATTCCTCTCGAATAAGGAAAGACTAAAACGGTTAGGGCTCTTCAGCTTGGAAAAGAGACAGCTGAAGGGAGATATGATTGAAGTCTACAAAATCCTGAGTGGAGTAGAATGGGTACAAGTGGATCGATTTTTCACTCCGTCAAAAATTACAAAGACTAGGGGACACTTGATGAAGTTACAGGGAAATACTTTTAAAACCAGTAGGAGGAAATTCTTTAGCACTCTCCAGACCAGTAGAGGTTAACTTTACGAATGGGTATATATCTAATCATGACCAGCAGGTGGAGACTGAAAACAAAACTTTGGGACAGTATATCCTAGCCCCTCCTCTCTATTTCCCTCAGTCTTCTTTCAGTCTCCAGCAGGTGTTGAGTGATCTGTACCCATCTCCCTTGGTAGGGCTGTTGGAATTTGTTTAGGGGGTTTATTGTCCCTGTTTTTAGCCGGACGGAGCTTGGGCGGACTCTGTTTGGGGGTTCGTCCGACCTCGGGGGTGTTAAACCTGGCGGGTCACGAGCGGGGTCCCTCCCCCCACTTCCTCCACCTCCCCACATTTTTTTAGAGGAGCCTCAGCAGTATCCCTTGCCCCCTAAATCAAGCAAGGCATATTGCTTTGAGAGCCTGTGGAGTCTGTTCTGTAAAAAAAAAAAAAAAAAATCCTGAGGTAGTGCTGGTCTGGAGGGTTGTATCCCTTTAAGAAAACAGTATTTTACTGTATTTTTTTCATGTAACCAGCACTTTTTTATAGCTAGGTCGCGTATGGAGCAATTGTGCCCTTCTCCGGGGGAGTAGGACACAATTTTAGTCCAGCCGCGAGGCACTCGCGGTCGGCCTGAACTCGGCGGTTTGGGTCGGTGAGGTGGTGGAGCTCCGTCGGCAGCGGCTGCAGGCGCCCAGAGCTCCCCGCCGATGGTGCCTCGCGAGTCGGCTTGGAGCAGTGGGGAAGCCCGGTCTTCCACAACCGCCCACGGAGGGATTCCCCGAAGGATTCCCTCTCAGCTGATTTTTTGACAGCTGATGCCGGCTTGCCTGCTTTAGCGGCTGAGACTATTCAGGTTTCTCAGCCGCTTCAGGCTATGGAGGGAGCTTTTTTGGCGGGAAAACCGCCATCTTCTCTGTCTGGCCCCTCCATTTTGTCTTCCACCTCAGGTGACCTTCCCCCTGTTTTGACTATGCAGGGGCAAGGTTCTGCTGGGTCCCCTGCTGTGGCAGGGAGTCCCTTGGGACCCTCGGGGGGTTTTTCTCCTGAATTTTTCTTTTCTTTATGCAGAGCCTATTTTCAGGCGGCTGGGGGTCCCGGTTGCGCCCAGGGGGTTTCGGGGGGTGGGTTTTCCTCCGCGCTCCCTGCGGCTTTGCCTCTTTCGTCTGGCGTGACGTCCCCTCCGCCGCCTCCCTTGTCCAAGCGTCCGCGGGTGTCGTGGGACGAGAATTTGTGGTCGGAGGAACGGGTCGGTCTGGAGGAGGACCTGGACCCTTCTGAGGAGTTCCAGGACTCTCTGGAGGGGACGGAAGCTGGCGGCGGGTTGTCGGATTTCCCGTTCTCCAGTGACGAGGCGTCCGTGGTGCGCCTTTTTCAGAAAGATGAGCTGCCTGACCTTATTCAGCAGGTTTCTTCGGTTTTGCGTTTTGAGGACGCGCCGCCGGAGACTCCGCGTGTGGGGGACCCCCTGTTACGGGGGATCCGTTCCGTTTCCCGCTCTTTTCCTATGCATCAGGATATTCGGGATATTATTCTGGAGCGGTGGAAAACGCCGGAGACGCTGTTTCGGCTGGCGCGCAGCATGGCTCGCCTGTATCCCATTCCGGAAGGGGATCGGGCTACGTTAGCTTCGCCAGTCGTGGATGCGGTGGTCTCGGCAATTTCCAAGCGGCATACCGTGCCTGTTGAGGGCGGTTCTGCCTTGCGGGACTCTGAGGAGCGCAAATTGGAGAGCATCCTTAAGCAAAATTTTCAGGTCTCTGCCTTTGGGGTCCAGGCGGCTATTTGTGGGGGACTGGTCGCTCGCGCCGTGTTTCGGTGGGCGGAGCGGGTCTTGGATCGAGAGTCTGACGACTGGTCTCTGGTGGATCAGGAGGTAGCGAAGATTGAGATGGCGGCCTCATTCCTCTCAGATGCTCTATATGACTTGGTGCGGATCTCGGCTAAGTCTATGGCTTTTGGCGTGGCCGCAAGGCGTGTGTTGTGGCTGCGCGCTTGGGCGGCGGATGCTGCGTCCAAAGCTAAGCTTACTAAATTTCCCTTTCGGGGGTCGTTTTTGTTTGGAGAGGACTTGGATAAGTTGATTCAGACTTTGTCGGACTCGAAAGTTCCCCGTCTGCCGGAGGACCGTGCCCGCCCGGCGTCTCGGGGGGGTGCGGCCCGGGGGCGTTTGCGGGATTTTCGCAAGTGTCGCCCTGGGCGTGGGGCTGCTTCTTTCCAGTCTCCGGGATTTTCCCGGGGTCGGTTCTTTCAGCGCATGCAGCCCTTTCGGGGGGCCCGTCGGGGGGCAGGGAATCCCTCCGCCGGTTCCCCCGCTTCCCGTCCTGCGCAATGACGCCTTGCCGGAGCCCCCTTTGGTTCCGGTGGGGGCCCGGCTGCGCGAATTTTTCCCCAAATGGGCCGAGATCACGTCCGATCAGTGGGTCCTGGAGGTGGTGCGGGACGGTTATGCCCTGGAGTTCGCCCGCTCTCTGCCGGATTTTTTCCTCGCTTCTCCGTGTCAGACTCCTGTGAAGACGCAGGCGTTTCGCCAGACCCTTCAGCGCTTGCTAGATCTCAGGGCAGTTGTACCTGTGCCCCCTCCGGAGTGGGGCACGGGCAGGTACTCCATTTACTTTGTGGTGCCCAAGAAGGAGGGGACCTTTCGGCCCATCCTCGATTTGAAAGGGGTCAACAGGGCTCTCAAGATTCCCTCTTTCCGTATGGAAACTCTGCGGTCGGTCATTCTGGCGGTTCAGCCGGGGGAGTTTCTCACTTCTCTCGATCTGACGGAGGCCTACTTGCATGTTCCCATTCGGGCCTCTCATCAGCGTTTCCTGCGCTTTGCGATCTTGGGTCGGCACTATCAGTTCTGTGCGCTTCCCTTTGGGCTGGCCACGGCTCCTCGAACGTTCACCAAGGTGATGGTGGTCGTCGCGGCAGCCTTGCGGTCGGAGGGCATCCTGGTACACCCCTACCTGGACGACTGGTTAATTCGGGCAAAGTCGTTGCAGGAAAGCTCCCGGGTTACTGCTCGGGTGGTGGAGTTTCTCCGGTCGCTGGGCTGGGTGGTCAACCTTTCCAAGAGTCGGTTGGTCCCGGCTCAGCGTCTGGAGTACCTAGGGGTGCTGTTCGACACCTCCTTGGGGAAGGTCTTCCTCCCAGAGGGCCGGGTGAGCAAATTGCAATCTCAGATTCGCCTGCTTTTGGCGTCCCGGTGTCCTCGGGCGCGAGATTTCCTCCAGGTCTTGGGGTCGATGGCGGCGTCCCTGGACGTGGTGAGGTGGGCGCGAGCCCACATGCGTCCTCTCCAGTATGCTCTGCTCCGGAGGTGGTCTCCCCAGAGGCACGGGATGGATGTTCCGGTTCCCCTGCGAGGCTTGGCGCGCTGCAGTCTGCGTTGGTGGCTCCAGACCCCTCACCTAGTTCAGGGGGTGGGTCTGGATCTCCCGCAGTGGACGGTGCTCCTGACGGATGCGAGTCTCCTGGGTTGGGGGGCTCAGTGTTTGGGTCACTCAGCTCAGGGCACCTGGTCCGCGGAGGAGGCCGCCTGGTCGATCAACGTGTTGGAGACCAGAGCGGTCCGTCTGGCGCTGTTGGCTTTCCACTCCCTGTTGCTGGGCAAGTCGGTCAGAGTACTGTCGGACAATGCCACAGCGGTGGCTTATGTCAATCGTCAGGGGGGCACCAAGAGCACTCAGGTGGCGCAGGAGGCGGCTCTGCTCATGGTTTGGGCGGAATCCCATCTGCTGGACCTCTCGGCCTCTCATATAGCCGGAGTAGAAAATGTTCAGGCAGACTTCCTCAGTCGTCACTTCCTAGATCCAGGAGAGTGGTGTCTCGGCGCCGAGGCGTTTCAGTTGATAGTGCAGGCTTGGGGGCAGCCCCTGATGGACCTGATGGCCACGGGTGGCAACGCCAAAGTGCCCCGCTTCTTCAGTCGTCGCAGGGACGGTCTGGCCGAGGGTCTGGATGCTCTGGTCCAGCAGTGGCCAACGGAGGGGCTGTTGTATGTGTTCCCTCCTTGGCCGCTGGTGGGCAGAGTGCTTCTTCGCATTGTTTACCATCCAGGTTTGGTGGTGCTGGTGGCGCCGGATTGGCCTCGCCGTCCGTGGTATGCGGATCTGGTGAGGCACCTGGTTGCGGATCCTCTTCCTCTGCCTCTCTCGGACGACCTTCTGATGCAGGGTCCCATTCCCATGTTCGACCCGTCTCCCTTCTGTCTTACGGCGTGGCTCTTGAAAGGGGTCGCCTTAGCAAGAAGGGATATTCAGACAAGGTGATCTCTACGCTGTTGGGGTCCCGGAGGCTTTCTACCTCTCGGGCTTATGTGCGGTTTTGGCGTCTATTTGAGGAATGGTGTCGGGCGCGGGGAGTGTCCTCTTTTCGCGCTTCTCTGCCTAACATTCTGGAGTTCTTGCAGGATGGCCTGGATAGAGGCCTGGCTTGGTCTTCTCTCCGGGTTCATCTTGCGGCCCTGTCGGCTTTTCGAGGGTTAGTGTCAGGTCAGCGTTTATCGGCTCTTCCTGATGTGATTCGGTTTTTGCGGGCGGCCAAGTTGCTTAGGCCTCCCCTACGGCCCTCGGTTCCCTCTTGGGATCTTAATCTGGTTCTCTCTGTTTTGGTGCGTCCGCCTTTCGAGCCTTTGGACGTCTGTTCTTTGAAGGACCTTACTTTGAAGGCGGTCTTTTTGGTGGCCATTACTTCTGCTAGACGTGTTTCTGAGCTGCAGGCTTTCTCTTGTAGGGCTCCCTTCTTGGAGTTTTCTAGGGAGCGGGTCGTCTTGCGGCCTGTTCCTTCCTTTCTGCCTAAGGTTGTTTCTCCTTTTCATGTCAATCAATCGGTGGTTCTCCCGGTCTTGGGTGGTCGGGAGGGCTCTTCTGAGCAACGGCAGCTGCGCAAGTTGGATGTCGGTCGGGTCCTTCGTTCTTATGTGCAGCGGACCCAGGAATTCCGGAAGTCCGATCATCTCTTTGTCCTCCTGGCGGGTCCTCGTCGGGGAGCTGGCGCTTCTAAGGCTACTATTGCGCGCTGGATCAAGGAGACGATTGCTTCCGCTTATCTTCTGAAACAGCAGCCTGTTCCGGAGTTTCTCAAGGCTCATTCCACTCGGGGTCAGGCGGCTTCTTGGGCTGAGTCGTCGCTCGTGCCTCCTGTGGATATTTGTAAGGCTGCTGTTTGGTCCTCCTTGCATTCCTTTGTTCGTCATTATCGGGTTGATGTGCAGGCGCGTCGGGACGCGGTGTTCGGTGAACGTGTACTGGTATCGGCCCTTCGGGGGTCCCGCCCGTGAGAGGGACTGCTTTGGTACGTCCCATTCGTAAAGTTAACCTCTACTGGTCTGGAGAGTGCTAAAGAAGGAGAAATTAGGTTCTTACCTGCTAATTTACTTTCTTTTAGCTTCTCCAGACCAGTAGAGGTCCCCACCCTGTCTGTTGTTGTTGTTGTTGGGGCTGTTGCGCGGGCAGTTTTTGGTTTTTGCTGCGGGTTCTAGTATTTTTCTAGGGCCGGGGAGAATTGAAGAACAGCGGCTGTGGCTCGGCTGGCTTAGCTGGCGAGCTGTGGGGACATTCTTCCTTCGGGAATTTCTCCTCTGCATTTTCCAACAGCATTTTGGGTTTGTTATTTGTTACTCCTTTCGGAGTATTGTTTTTTCTCTCTGTTGTTTTCCAGTTCTTGGTTCTGCTTGGCTATTCGGCAGACTGAGGGAAATAGAGAGGAGGGGCTAGGATATACTGTCCCAAAGTTTTGTTTTCAGTCTCCACCTGCTGGTCATGATTAGATATATACCCATTCGTAAAGTTAACCTCTACTGGTCTGGAGAAGCTAAAAGAAAGTAAATTAGCAGGTAAGAACCTAATTTCTCCTTTCTTTTCATTCAGAGAATAGTTAAGCTCTGGACCGCATTGCCAGAGAATGTGGTAAGAGCGGATAGCGTAGCTGGTTTTAAGAAAGGTTTGGACATGTTCCTGGAGGAAAAGACCATAGTCTGTAATTGAGAAAGACACGTTAGCATGGAATATTGCTACACCTTGGGTTTTGGCCAGGTACTAGTGACCTGGATTGGCCACCGTGAGAACGGGCTACTGGGCTTGATGTAACCATTGGTCTAACCCAGTAAGGCTATTCTTATGTTCTTAGTGGTTCACATGGATATAGGGCCCAAAATGTCAGCTGCAGGTTCCACTCTGCACAAACACAGAGGGTTTTGGAAATAAGGCCTTCAAGTCCAATGCAACTAATATGGACTTAGCAGGTTTTGGAAATAGTCTTTCAATTATGGTTGAGCTTTCTAGGGCTAAATATTTGTTTGAGATCTAAACAAACTTAATGATATCCTACTCTGTTATAACTGAGAGCCTGATGTGTACCTTTTATTGTGTGTTTAGCTTTTCTGTGACCCTAAATACATCAAAATTTTAATTTTTGCCTGTCTTTCCATTCCCACTGACTAGAATACTCCAGACAACTTGTATAACCTGGCCTACCCCTACAACTTCAACTATGCTGTAGTCTTTAACATTATTCTCTGGCTCATGATTGGCTTGGCCATCGCAGTGATTGTCATCTCGTACAACCTTTGGAACATGGATCCTGGCTATGACAGCATCATCTACAGGATGACC